>NC_138202.1:95631797-96346797 GCF_964194415.1 Vipera berus
TCATATTCATATATGAGCACATGCCATAAGTTGATGTTATTTTAAAAAGGAAATTATTTGGGATAACCTTTGTGATAGGCTATCTTTTTTATATCCATAAACAATTCATTTTAGCAAAGTGAACGAATTATATAGTGGTTTTAAAAAATTAAGGAGTTTGCAGATATATAAAAAACAAGATGTGACCCCTTATATTTTATATCTTTGGGTGCATTTGGAATACAAAGATGCATTGCGATGTTTGGAGTAAAAAGACAATTATGCTGAAGGAACTTTTATTATTTATTATTGGAGTAGGTTCCTTGAATCAGAAAGCAGCAGAATCCTTTATATGACACATAAGTTTAGTTTGGCTCTAGATAAATTAACAAGATAAATTACGACTTTTTAAGTTGTCTTACCTACTCTCTTCTTTTCTCAAGATTCAAGGATCCAGTTGTTTTTACAGAATTACCTTGCTTGTGGTCATCAGAAATCGCTTCCTCCTGTGCTTGGTGGATTGGGCCCAATTCAGAGAGAGCTGGAGGAGATTGCTATCAAGTATATTCGCCTGGTTGACTACAACAAGTTGGTTTTCAGTCCTTATTATGATGCAATCCTCAGCAAAATATTGAATAAAGAGTTTCCTTAGCTGTGAAGAAAACTGAAAAATGCCGGATCCATTTGTATGCAGTCCCTCAACAGTGGGGCTCCAGTCCAGGACCAGAAGGCTGTTTTAGTCTGCTTTTACTCTTTTTTTTGTCAGAATTATAGGCTGGAAAATGGAAGCTTCCTTCAGAGACCCGTTGTTCTTTTAGGATCCCCACAATCAGTTCTGTCATGCTCTGTGCCCTTCTGTGTCACCTCTCCCTACACAGCCCACTGCTATTCAGAGGCTTCTCTTTAAAACATCACTTGGGGCAGATACATTAATGCATTTAGGGTAAAATGCAGTATCTCAAGAATTGCTCCACGGGACTTTTCCAGAAGTCCCCAGCATGGTCCGCTTACCTCACCGCATTCCACTTGTTCCTTTCAGCCAGTAGTTTAGGAATACAGATACGTTTAGGAATCAAGTGGTTTGCTGTATTCTATCAAAGCGGAATCACACATGGGAAAAAATTGTGAACGTATGCTTGGATGTTGTTGCTGGCTCACTGTGGTTACCTTTCATCTATTGAAGAAACATTGAAACCTTTAAAGAAACAGCTTTCCTAACAAAAATTTCCAAATAGCAGTGATCAAATATCGTTATGTAAAATATACATAAAATATTTTGGCTTGGTATACAGTATACCTTTATTAGCCATAATGGCCATTGGCAACACGATTAGGGTAATTATGAAAACTATCCTGTTTGCATAATGCAAAGTAGTTTGAATATTGGTAGTTAAAGCACTTTATATGTATTCTGCGAGTCAAGGCTCTTTTGTGTTTCTGCGAGCCATGGTTTTCTATAGCATTTGTTTCTGTACCGGCAGATACTCGGTCAAAATCATATATTTTTGTAGCATATTTTCCAATTCTTTATTTCCCTATTCATAAGAATGCTATCCTGTAGACTCAAGGAAGTATTTTTCTTTTGACCTGTGAGAACTCTTGAAAAGAGTGGTTTCTCAGTATTCGTGTAGATTTTCTTTGCAACAAATACGAACGAGACCTTGAATAAGAATTTTTCACCAGATATAAAATGGAATGAGGTTTTAACCATTAAGAAGGAAATAAAAATGATAATCTCAGAGAACAAGTAAATAATTTCCTAGTTTCTTAGTTTTCTATTAAGGTAGTATAAAATGCTACTAAAGACAAGCAAACCTTTATAGCTGAAGCAGTTGAGTAAGATCGATCCACTGAATGTTATTGAATATTTATATATAGAAAGTTTGGGATTAGAAAAGAAGACAGATTATAGTCCTAATTTATATCCTCCTTAGTAGTGAAAATATGAAACTTCTAGTTCAGTTGCTATTTTAGTTGCAAATACTGGGATTAGTGCACTCTAGATGGTTAGTAGACATAAATGGATTCTGTCTCACCTTCCCCGTTAGGCCTGCAGCACAGAATTTCACGTGCTCAGATCTGACTGCTCAATCCATAGGGAAGAAAGATGCTTCTATGTATTCATAGCTCTTGCTCAGTTGGATGTAAAACATTTATTGATTTATACGTTACATAAGCATATATGTTTACATGATTCTTATGTTAAGATTGTTAAGATAGTTCATTACTTATACAATTATATTCCAATAAATTTATTGAAATCTGCTTGGCTACCTTAAAAATTAATTTCAAGAATTCATAAACATGAAACAATATGGTTTTTTGGATAAAATAACTGGGTTTCCCAAGCAGAATTACAGGTGGATTGCTTTCCAGTGTTGGAAGTTTAATAAAGTAAAGTCTATTTATTTATTGTATTAATTAAGGTAAGGGACGTGGTGGCTCAGTGGGTTAGGACGCTTAGCTTGTCGATCAGATGGTCGGCAGTTTGGCGGGTCGAATCCCGAGTGCCGCGTAACAGAGTGAGCGCCTGTTACTCGTCCCAGCTTGTCAACCTAGCAGTTCGAAAGCATGTAAAAATGCAAGTAGAAAAATAGGGACCACTACGGTGGGAAGGTAACAGCCTTCTGTACGCCTTTGGCATCTAGTCATGCCAGCCACATGACCACGGAGCCGTCCGTGGATAAGTGCTGGCTCTTCGGCTTTGAAACGGAGATAAGCACCGGCCCCTAGAGTCGGAAATGACTAGCACGCATGTGCGGGGGAACCTTTACCTTTACCTATTAATTAAGGTAGCTGAACTAAAAAGTGTTATGGGTTAGAATGAAAGTTATATTCAAAAAATGGGAATAATAAAGCAGAGAAGTTTTAGTTGGAAAGATGGATGCAATATGGCGACTCTGTTAAATACAACTGAGCCTTGTCAAATAGCAAAAGCTTATAGGGTGGCAGATCTCAGATTTTTTACTCAAATAATCCTTTTAATTAGAATTACTCAGAAACAAAATATCTGCTCGTATTCTAAACTAAACAATAATTGGTCTGACATAGCTTTATTAGATTGTTTTATTGACTTTTAATAATTTCTTTATTGATTGTTGTGAGCTGCCCAGAGATGCTGGGAATTAGGTAATATATAAATTTTAATTTATTATGTCTGGTCGCACATTCAGCCAGATGTTTAGAATGGATTTGGCATTTTTTTAATTTATTATTATTATTTCAATGCAACATGTTCAGTATGTATCACTGAACACTTTGTGCAGGGTTAGTTTTTTAGTTAAAGAATGTTTCTGTAAATGCCTTCCTTTTGAAATTTGATGCCTCAGAATTTTAATAAGCAAAAAATAGGAATCCAAATGTTTTATGTAAACAAGTAGTCTAAAACTTAGTGCTGCTAACATTAAAAGAAAGAATGGTCAGTAACTGTAAAAGCCAAACCTAATCATTTAGTCTCACCAATTCTGGAAAATTAACCCTTATGTTAAACCTTTTTTCATTAAGATCAGTTAGCTGTTATCTGATATTTAAATTTACCCATCTACCAATTTTATTGCTATAAGACAGCAATTGAAAAACCCTTATTGGTGGAAATTTAGTGTTTTATCAGAATTGTCTTGATAGTTTGTATTTATGGGAATTTTTGAATTGTTAATGTGACAAGCTTGATGTTTTTCCTCATTGTTGCTGCTATCTATGCTGTATGTGCATCTTTAATATGAGATGGTAATTCATCTGTAATAAATTAATAATTTTTATGCTGTACGTTTGTTGTAGTTTCCAATAAATTATCCCATTTTTGTTGTTTTTATTTTCACCATTGTCAAACTTTGCTTTTTCCACAAATGCTTGCTTTGGGTTTGGGTTTTGCTTCATTGTTCCCTTTAGAATTTTTATCCCATTAAGCTCTAAAAGAAAAACGCTGCATTAAAATAGGCAACTCTTCACGCAACACAAGGTTTTCTAAAATGATTCCCACATTGTAAATGAAGTGACAAAAGAGGAGCAGGAATGACCCAAGAGTCCTGAAGAACTGAAATTTAATTCAGGTTTGGCAAATCCGTTCGATTGTTAAGGGTATACCCCTTGTGCCTGGTGCTTGAATGGATCTTGGTGCGATAACCGTAAGATTCCTGACCTGAAGTCTATTACTCTTGCCTACAAAGCAGTGAAAGGGATGGGGGGAAAAACCTACAGTGGGAGAAAAGTAGCTTTAAATCACATGCTGCATTAATGTGCTAGTCCTTAATGGCAAACAGCATTATGCATTACTGATGCTGAGGCTACAAACCACTTTTTTCTTGATTATAATCGTTCTTTAATAGCTATCAAAAGGAGTGGCAATGAAACTCTTCTATTTCTAATATTTTTTTTCATATTCTCACAAGTGAAACAATGTCATGTCTGCAGTAATCTGGATTTTTAAAAACTAAAGTTCACGTGCATATAAATACTTCTATGTGTGCTCTCTCAAACCATCCAAACCAGTTCTTCTTCCAATTTTGTTCATGGCAAATAATATAGGAAGGCCCTCAGATTCCTTCAGCATCTCTCCACAGAGACCAAAGTTTGTGTTTCTTGCATGGAACAGTGGAATCTGATGCTAAAAGTTATTCCTCTCAAAATACCAACAATGCATGCGTTATCTATCTTCTTCAGGGACCAGAGTAGTTCTATTACACACAATAAAGAGTGACTTCACTGTTTATATGAAATTTGTATTCAGATTTGCAGCAGGCTTCAATTTGTAATGTAAACTGTTCTCCTGAGTGATATAAAAGTACTGAGAGGGCAAAATAGTAGGTCATAAAGAGAAATGTGATAATTAGTTCTATTGACTACAGAAACACTAAGTGATTTGCACTGTATTTAATACATTTCATCCAGTTAAAGGTAATAGGCAAGTGGCAAACTAAAATCTTCTCCCTTGAAGCTAACTTATTTATATGCTGGAAAATAGGTATCTGTAGTTATTATAGTACTTAGCATTTTTATTCTGTAATTTGAAAAATACCAGAAATATTTTCTGCATCGTTATTTACATAACAAAAACAAAATTAATGTTAATATTTTGACTTACACAAAAGCCAGTTGCATCTCCCCTAAATTATCAATGACTACTGGCATAGCGTCAATGAAAATGGGAACTATTCAGTTCAAAAGGATCTCAAACAATTTTCTATTTCTATATTTGTATAGAATTTTATTTTTATATATTTGTATTATTAGCAGACTCATTCTAGATACTTTTGTGAATTAATTTTCATGCTTTGGACAATCACCTATTTATATTTCAATACTGTGATTAATTGCATCTTTGAATTACACCTTTCTCTTCATCAAAGTTTATTTCATATCCCTTTGTCACACGTCAACTCTAAGGAAAACAATGTTTAGAAAAATACTGCTGAAGACAAATATACACTGAGTAAACACCAGCAGTACCAAACAATTTCATTTCAGTATTTACCATAGGATGATCAGTGGTTTTGAGATGCTGACAATTTTTATATCAGAACAAAATTCATGAGACGTAACTTTATGGAGATCCTTTATTTGAAAGGAACATTTTTTTCTATTTTAAACTACAAAACAGCTTCCATTCATTCTGCCATAAATTAAAATGAAGAATAAGGCAGGACAGACACTACATGAGCAAAGTGAAAACATTTTTGTTTTTCAGAAATGTGCATTTAAAATATTTCCCCATTATAAGCTTTCCAGTTTTTAAAAATAAAACTGTCAAAATCCCCACAAGGATTCAAGTGGTATGTGAGGATACATCTGAAGATCAACCAAACACATGGCAAACATTTTGCATGGTCTGTGTTCCAATGTGTAGTTGCTGCCAGATTTGCTCATTCATCTGCCTTTTTCCTTTTCCGATGGAAAAAACGGCTGGTAAAAAAGAGGCACCACAGTAACAAAACAACCTCAGTTGCAAGATGCACGTTAGAAACTTTCAATTCTTTTTAAACATTTGATTTGTTGAAAGACAAAATATTACAAGTCCTTTATTTTCACAACTGAATTTGCAACATGCCTCATCGGATTCGCTTCTGTTGTCGTGCTCTGTAAATGTCGTGAATTGGAGGAACCACTGACCCCTTTTCCTCGTCGTCATCTGAATCTTCATTTGGTCTTTTGACAGATTTATTGAGAAGAGCATTATTTTCCAAAGGTCCATTCCCTTCCATTGAAAGGTCAGGTAAGCCTCCTGTAATAATCCGTACAGCTTCATCCACAGCTTTGTAAGAGGGAAAGAAAGAGTTCATTTTGTAGGAAAAAAAGTTTGCTCGATAGTTGTGCACATACACATGATCTATATTCAGAGATATTATAAATACATCCATCAGTAATTACTGAGAAAAGAATAGAATACTGTTAAATAGTTTTGCTCAAATGGCCACCCCTCCAAATTTAAGGATGACTTTATATAATACCATTATATAAATATCAAAAATATGCATGAAAATGATGATATGGTCAAAATACTCACTTGCCTAATAATTACGCACACTATAGATCTGGTGTTTACCATAACCAGATCTATAGCATGCATAAGTATTAGGCAAGTGAGTATTTTGACCATATCATTTTCATGCATATTTGTTCTGAACCAGCCCTCTTCTCGCACCCCTAATCAAAAGAAGAGTCTGGAAAGCGTCCAAGGCTAAAAGGCTTCTGCCAAGATTTAATTACGCAGTTAACAAAAACACAAGAGCTTGTCTTCTCAAGCGGAAAAAGTTGCTTTCAGCAACCAGCCCCTCCCCAAACACTTCTTTTATAGAGAGCTCAGGGCGTGGTCTCCCTGTGCCTCCTCCCGAGGAGTCCCATAGTCTTTCTTTGTTTGTCCCTGCTCGTCTGCCTCCTGCGTCGGGCGTCCTTGAACAGGGCCAGCTGTGGGTCATCATCCTCCGCACTCTCGGGCTCACACAGCTGAGAAGAGGTCCCCGGCTGAGGGCTCTGCAAAGCCTCCAAATCATCATCATCAGCCGGTTCGTTTCCCTCCTCCCCCACATCTGAGTCCTCCGATACATCGGAGCCGGCTGTCGGACCCACAGGCTGGCCCTGAGTCACAACAATATTTTTCACTTCCAAGTTGTAGAAACTTGAACGCTTAGTGAATATAAGCATGTGTATTTGTGTAATGAGGATGTGGCCTAAGGAGAGCAACACAACACCCTGTATCAAGATGTACGTAATTATTAGGCAGCTTCTTTGCCTCAGGCAAAATGGGCCAAAAAAGAGATTTAACTGACTGAAAAGTCACAAATTGTAAAAAGACTTTTAGAGGGATGCAGCACTCTTGAAATTGCTAAGAAATTGGGGTGTGATCACAGAACCATCAAATGTTTTGTTGCAAATAGTCAGCAGGGTCACAAGAAACCCATTGAGAAAAAAAGATGTACATTAACTCCCAAAGATTTGAGAAGAATCAAACGTGAAACTACCAGGAACTCATTATCCTCCAGTGCTGTCATATTCCAGAACTGCAAACTACCTGGAGTGCCCAGAAGTACAAGATGTTCACTGCTCAGAGACATGGCCAAGGTAAGGAAGGCTGAAACCCAACCACGACTGAACAAGACACATATGTTGAAATGGCAAGACAGATTTTTCAAAGGTTTTATGGACTGATGAGGGTGACTCCTCTTGATGGACCAGATGGACGGGCCTGTGGTGGATCAGTAACAGGCACAGAACTCCACTTCGACTCAGATGCCAGCAAGGTGAAGGTAGGGTACTGGTATGGGCTGGTATTATTAAATAAGAGCTAGTTGGATCTTTTCAGGTTGAAGATAGACTCAAAATCAACTCCCAAACCTACTGCCAGTTTTTAGAAGACAATTTCTTCAAGCAGTAGTACAGGAAAAAGTCTGCATCTTTCAAGAAGACCATAATTTTTAAGCAGGACAATACTCCATTGCATATATCGAAGTATTTCACTACATGGCTAGCCAGTAAAGACCTTAAAGTTGAAAGAATAATGACATGTCCCCCTTCCTCACCTGACCTAAGACCTATTGAGAACTTGTGGGCCCTTCTTAAACGAGAGATTTACGGTGAAGGAAAACAATACACCTTTCTGACAGTGTCTGGGACGCTGTGGTTGCTGCTGCACAAAGCATTTGATTGTCAACAGATCAAGAAACTGACAAACTCCATGAATGGAAGGCTTATGACTGTTATTGAAAAGAAGGGTGGCTATATTGGTCACTTGTTTGAAATATCAGAAATGTTTATACATTTTGAGTTGTTCTCACTTTAACAGATGCAAATAAATGAGATGGGCAAATTTTCATTTAGTTGCATAATAACTCTGCACACTAATAGTTGCCCAATAATTGTGGCTCAGTGGGTTAGGACGCTGAGCTTGTCGATCAGAAGGTCGGCAGTTTGGCGGGTCGAATCCCGAGTGCCGCGTAACAGAGTGAGCGCCTGTTACTCGTCCCAGCTTCTGCCAACCTAGCAGTTCGAAAGCACGTAAAAATGCAAGTAGAAAAATAGGGACCGCTACGGTGGGAAGGTAACAGCGTTCCGTGTGCCTTTGGCGTCTAGTCATGCCGGCCACATGACCACGGAGACGTCCTCGGACAAGCGCTGGCTCTTCGGCTTTGAAACGGAGATGAGCACCGGCCCCTAGAGTCGGAAACGACTAGCACGCATGTGCGGGGGAACCTTTACCTTTATTCTCCTAAGAAAGCCAAAACCTCATTTTTACTTTCTTAAATATTTAGATTTAGATTTTATTAGATTTATATACCGCCCTTTCCCGAAGGACTCAGGGCGGTTTACAGGGCATTTTAAAATCACATCAATATAAAATACAAAGTTAAAAGAGAATTAAAAGATTAAATTATCCCTGAAAATAAAACCCCAGTTAAAATTCTCAGCCTGGGTCAGAGAGCTCAAAGAGCCAAGTCTTCAGGTCCCGGCGGAATGATATTCAGGTTTTGGGTTTATTAACATTTTGGATTGACCGAGAGCAGTGTAGTTGTTCAGTAAGAAAATTAATCCTCCAAAATACAAGCTGCCTAATAATTGTGCCCATAGTATATAGTTTCCCATTTCCCAAATATAGATCTATCCAGTTTCTCTTAAGAACAGTCAAGTCAATCTAGCGAAGTTCCATTATATCACCAGCCTTGAACCCATTGCCTAGGAAAGCAGGTATATGAGATGAGTGGGGAACAAATACTCTGATATGGAACAGGTACAACACAGGTGATAATGTACTACCACCAGATATTTCCATAATGAGGGCCAGAGGCAAAACAACTTACTGTCTGGAAGTTTGCATCTTCTGACAATCTCCATGAGTTCATCCACTTGCACAAATGGACCCTGCGCAAGAAAAAAAGATAAGCCATTTAATAGAAATATTGTCATTAAAGCATGTCAGTTCAATAAATGCAATATTAATGAAATGAACTACTAAACTGCAAAGTCTTCAGAAGATTTCATTATATTACAACTAACCTGAAAACACACAGGAGGTGGGAGAAGTTTCATTAGAACTACAGCAGCAGGTGGAACAGGAAAGACACCACCAGGAACTGGATGTAAACCTGGAGCTAGAATATAATAACACAAAAATAACTCTTAATGGTTTTATAGCAAAAGTAAAAAGCCTTGATTGGAGCTTTGTTTATTTTGGAGATGAATTGCGCAAGGCATCATATGCAATGAATAAAAATCTGAGGTCAAATGACTTAACTCAAAGTTCATGCTGCACAGGTTGCTACATGCTCTTAAATGAATACATGTGTAAGGGTGAACTAGAAAAAACATTTTTAAAATAAGGTTTCAGTCAGAATATAGCAGAGAATTTCCCTTTTTATATTGACAAAATTTAGTAATCAGCTTACGTGCTAAATGCCTTGGTTGAAATGGGATCATCTGCTGGGTATCTGGTTTTGGATATTCTGGCTTTCTGTCTACTTCATCTTTTAGCACAGGTACTATTGAAGGTGCCACTACAGGATCTGGAATTATGGTTGCTAGCTTTGCACGAGAGACATCCTGGAAAAGCGTTAATGAATTCACGTGAATTCATGTGACTAAGTAAATAACAAAAAAATCTTTAAATTATGAAAGAGTGCAATGGACATAACGAAACATCCTCAACTTACCTTATAACCAAGAGCTTTGAGTTCACTGGCAGAACAAGGGTACAGATCCATGAATTTATACCTGTCTACCAGCAAAGCTGTTTCTTTGCCCTCATATTCTTCCTTGAAAGCTGTGAACCTTCGTTTTTCAACCTTTAAAATGCTAGCCAAGTCACCAATATTGCTTTCAAAAGCTAAAAATCGAGCCCATATTTCTCTGTATAAAAAAATACCAAAAAGAACAAATAACCCAATGATAATTAATTTATATGCCCAACAAGAGACAGAAACCATGCTTATTTAAGCATATTCTAACTACACTGACTAAAATAGTACCAATGTTTTTTGCAACTGTTCAATAACCAGCAGGTTTCAAGTCCAATTTATTGCAAGACTCAGTTTACATGTTTACTAAAAAAAATAATCTTTTATGTGTTAGTGGCTTGCTGCCAATTAACTTTGTCTTTGCTTGAAAAACTATGTTAATGTTAAATTTATTGTATTCAGATACCAGCCATTTTTTTCTTATAATCAAATGCCACAACAATTGCCCACTGGTTAATATTAGCTGCCTCCTTTTTTAGAAAATGTTCATTTTAGATTCAGAAAAAAATGACAACTGCGTTCACTCTATAAGCTGCTCTTGTAAGGAAGGTCAGTCAAAAGAAATGATTTTGCACTTAAATGTTGATTCAGGTTGAATGGCAACCAGTCAGTTTATGTATAAAGAAGGGCCATGGTGGAAGACCTCTTACAAGTGAAATGGAAACAATGTGAGTTGCACGCATAGATTGTACAATTCACTACATTTAGGAGCAAAATGGCAGACAAAATATTTATTTGCCAAATGTAGACCAATGTAATCCACAAATGTACATTAACTCCCCTGCAGTGTTGTTCCCCAAAATAGGCTCCAAGTAGAAATCACTAGTTAAAGGGAATAGTTTTCAGTGAGTAAACACAGATGAGTTGGGGAAGAATGTAAGGTGAAAGCCAGTAAGGAGGTATGATCATTCATTTATGAATGTTTGTATTAATCAAATTTATACACCACCCATGCTACTTTACAAGTGACTTTTGCAGAAAACTCATTGCTGTAGTTTTCAGAGTAAACACAGATGAGATGGGGAAGCGTATGGATTCAAAACCAGCAGGGAGGTGGAACTATTCATTCACTCATGTATATATGTATTAGATTTATATGCTGCCGATCTGACTGTCTGAGTGACTGAGAGGATTACAGTGAACTCATTTCTGATGCATGTGAATCAAAGTGCCAAAGCATGCCAGACCAGAGCACCACAAAGCATTCAGAAAACGAATGCACACAGAGTAGCCTACGTTCCTTGCTTCTCTTAGTAGCTCTCTCCTTACTTACAAGTAAAACAGAAGAGATCACTTGCAGAAAGGAGCTTTGGCAAGGCTTACCCCGATTTCTCTGGTGGAAGGCTCCCCGAAGTCAACACACGTTCAAACAGGACTCTTGTATTATTATCCTCTATTTAAAACAGAGTTTAAAAGAAAAATGAACACATGTATATTTGTCTGATTTTTAAAAACAGAAATTTTTTAAGAATTATTTTTACTGAAGTTTTAAAAAACAAGATAAAAAACTGATGCAAACTATGAAAAAGAAAAAGGTGCAGAGAAAAAAAAATCTGCAAAAAGAAAAAAGACAAAGCAATGATTTCCCCCTTCAAGACAAGTAGAAACAATTTCGGTAACTTATCACCTTCTCTATCATTTCAACCTTAAATCTCCACATCCCATACCCTTTAAAAAAATATAAGAAAATCACTACAATTCTTTGAAAAATTCCTATTTATTCCACATGTTTATGGACAGAACAAGATACTAACGGCTGCCTTTCCTACATAAAAACTGAGCAAAAGAGGCTTAAGTCTGAAAAGAAGCAACACAAACTTAACTTTTGTTTTTGTTTTTAATCCCATTTATATCCGGCCCTCTCCGAAGACTCAGGGCGGCTTACAATCTAAAGCACAAACCAATGTGCTTAGCAATAGCCTTCATTCTATGTATATGCCTGATTAGGGCTTTCGCCCCCCCCCCAAGCGGCATTATTACAAAGTCAGCTTAATTGCCCCCAACAATCTGGGTCCTCATTTTACCTACCTCGGAAGGATGGAAGGCTGAGTCAACCTTGAGCCTGGTGGGATGCGAACCTGCACTAATTGCAGGCAGCTGGTGTTACTTAAGGAGGCATTAGCCCACTGGTCCACCAAGGCTCACCAATCACTGCTGAGATATCTTCTGAGGTAGAGGCCAATGTTTGTGTAATATTAAATTAGTTACTATTTTATCAGATGAATGAGGCCTTTAGAGCAAAACTAATAATACGTACAACATCAATCAACACAAAAATGTAAATACTAAAATCATACTATGCGATTGAAGCCTAATATGTATTCACTTTAAGTATATTGGGCAGGATCCAATACATATGCCTTTTCTATAAAACCATTTCTCACTCTCCTTGCCCAGGACAATTCTAGAGCAGATTTGAAAGGCATTCACAAAGATCTGTTGAGGAAAGGAAGTACAGTTTCTATTTTATAATAGAAACTTTGTGGAAATATTTAATTAGAATCCATCCATAATACACTTTATTGTCATTAAAGAACATATTACTCAGTTGTCCAAAACTATTTGTAAAAAGCAAAGCCTCCTTTGAGACAAGCCTGGCTCCCAGTGATTTCATGGATATGTCCATGTAGTTTTCAGTATCACATCAGAACCCAAATCTTAACGTAAGAGTTTAAAAGTCAATTTAGAATTATTGACAACAGCAGGGTACGTAGGATCAAACAGTTTATTTTTTTATTATTAAATTTATTTTCTGCCTAGCTCACCATAGGGCTACTCTAGGATTAGAGTAGCCTTTAGTTTATTTAGTCTGTGTCTTCTTTAGTCTCATCTGAACATTTCATTAGTTTATTTATTCTAGATAAATTTGTAAGTGTCATTTTTAAACTGGCTAGGAATGCTGCAAATGGCAATCAGATAACCACAGGATGCTGCAACTATTGTAAATGTGCACTGGTTGTCAAGCACTCAAATCATGATCACGTGACCACGGTGACTGGGACAGCCACCCACCAGTTTGAGGACCTTTCAGAAACCTACTCTTTCAGTGCTGATGTAACTTCAGTTATTGAATTGGATAGTCAACATGTGAGGACTCCCTGTACATTTGTCTATGAGGGGACATTTAACCCAAAATCTGTCCAGTTCATCTTTTTAGTTCTCTGTTATATTCAAGTCCTCCATCAGCCTTTACTTACCAAGTCAGATTTTTCTGAGTATAATAACCCTTCCTGGAACAAATCCTGATAAAATAAGCTTTTTGAAAAAATAAACGCTAAATTTTAAAAGTCGTTTTTTTTTATAAGAATGCCTATAAAATTATCGATTATCAAAATTAGACACTCAATTTTGGGGAAAACATTTATTTTGTTTGTACAAAAATACTTATTATTTTCACTGCATTTAGGGCGGTTATAAATGAATATTAATATTCTAGTGGAAAAAAAGACACAGTGAATTATACTCTCCAATTTAATGACTTCTTCCTGGGACTTACCATTCAAATGAGAAAGATAATCAATATATGCCAAGACATATTCTGGAATGTCTCCATATTTCTTCAAGCCTAGCTCAAAAATCTTAAAAGCCACTGACTTGTCCTGTGAATTTAAAAATGTTATTAGTCAAGTAAAAAATGAACATCTAAAAATGATATAATAATTTCACTAACTATGAAGAATTACCTTGCTGCAATAATATTCCATCAGAGCAGCTGTAACATAGACATGGTGGCGGGTGCGGGCATCTTCTCGTGCTTTCTTAAATATCATTCGGCCTGATTTTATACCTTCTGCTCGCCTTGCAAACTTCATATATTGAATATAAACCTGAAGAATGGATAATCTTTAAGCTGCAGTGTAGTATAAAGAGACCTACGCTTTATTACGAAAGTGGCTTTGTTGCTTATTTAAACTTCTTTATATACTGCTCAAAAAAATAAAGGGAACACTTAAACAACACAATGTACTGTATTTAATAGTAGGATGTCTTATTTTGTGTTCCCTTTATTTTTTTGAGTAGTATATTTTGAAATTCAAGGTACCATATACTGTATATTTAACATGTTTTAGTTTTTAAGTATCCAAAACGTAACAACACATAATTGTCTAAACTCATATTGCTTCTCAAATTCCTTGGGGATCAAACCAAGCCTCACATAGCAAATAGCACTGATGTACAATTCACTGATCAAAAATCTTCACTAATGTATTGCTCAAGTTACTAGCCCTAGAGTTGGAATTATAAGCCACTTTGCTTTTCTCCTTCTCCAGCTGCTATCCAAATTGCCAGAAACCTTTAGGGCTCTGAATGAATTGTTTAGGTTTGCTTAGATGTGGAAAATGAAGTGGAATAAATCAATCTTCTTTTTTCATAATAGATAATATATAATCTCATAATTCTGATCAGGTTTAATAATAATGATAATTAATATGACTTACTGAAATGGATCTGATATCTATTACTAAAGGCTGGTTGGCCATGCAGAAATTCCCATCTCAAAAATGTGCCCATTTGGGTTTCAAGTGTAGCACCAGCCATGATTCTAAGGCAAGGCAGCAGAGGGGCTATTGTCACCTGAAAGATCCTGACAGCTCTCAGAGGCTTTATTGATCAATAAGGCCTCAAGTGATCAATTGGGATTGCTGCTACTGGACCAGCTCCGCTTTCTGAACTGATCAGTGTCATAACTGGATTGGCAGTAGAATTTCCCAGACTTATATTGAAGGTCTTCAACCTGCCTCCCCCTGGATATGGGGTCAGAAGGAGCTTGGAACTTCATGGTTACTATGAAGCCATAGTTGCACCTTGAATGAACGGGTCAACCACACTTCTAGATTGGGCTGTATCAATGTAAATTCTTTCTGCTTGTGGATCCCAGAAAATCTCCCTGGTTTTCAAAAAGCTTTGGAAATAAAACAGCAGCAGAAATCTCTAGAATACCTCTGAAGTAATAAATCCAGTCAGGAATGTGATTATTTTTCTTCCCTTATTGTGTCTCTAGGTGCAAATAGCCATCTAGAGCTCCTGTTCAAGGTGACCCAGTCACTCCTAGGTAGGGATGGGCCTGAGGAATATCTGCAGGATAACTACAAAGATGCCTGAGGCAGATAAGGAAACTAAAATCCATTCTGAATTGGATTCCAGTTGTGCAGGTGCTTTGAAATTGCTTGAGGCACAGTCATATATGGTTATATGAGAAAAGTTTAAGCCGGTTGGTCTCAAGGATGTGGACAAGGAATCTATGGCCTCCTGTAACTTACATCCGTGTCCCTCCTGGCTGGTTAAGGCCTCTTGGGAGACAACCTGTGTTTGGATCCAGGCAGTGGTGAAGTCATCCTTGAGGGAGGAAATGTTCTGCCGCCCTTAAAGTGGTGGTGGTCCACCCCATCCTCAAGAAACTATCCTTGGATCCAACAGCTCTGGAAGATTTTCACCCTGTCTCCAACCTTGAGAAGGTGGTAGGCTTGCAGGTCCAGAGGAACCTGGAGGAAATAGATTATCTGGACCCTTTTCTGTTGCGTTTCAGACTGGGCTACAACACTGATATACTAGCATTAATTGCACTTGCAGTTGACCTACAACAGAACTGAGATAGGCGTGATGCATCCTGACCATACCTGATTTTTCAGTAGCCCTCAATACCATCAATCTTGGTATCCTTCTGAATTAGCTTAGGGGATTGGGTATGTGGGCACAATGGTGTGTGGTTTTGTTCCTCCAAGTCAGTTCCAGTTGGCTTTGATTGGGAGAAATATAGCCCTAGATTACTAATTTTTCAAGTTCTTTCAGAGCTCTACCCTCTCTCTGCTTCTATTTAGCATGAAACCAGTGAGTGAAGTCATCCATCGGTATGGGCTTAAGTATCATCAGTATGCTGGTGATATACAGCTTTACAATTCTACCCTTGGTCAATCAAATTATGCAAACAAGGTTCTTTCAAAATGTGTGTAGACTGGGGAGAGTGTCTGGATGGGAAAATAATGTAAGCATGACTGAATGTTTTAATGCCTCCACCCCTGCCCCTGCATCTATAGACTTCCATCTTTAATTACTGGCGAGGTTGCATTCTCCCAGACAAAATCAGTTGTCTCACAACTCCAAAAATTATGGTTGCTCTAACACTGGAGGTTTTTAAGAAGAGGTTGGACAACTATTTGTTTGAAATGGTATAGGATTTCCTGCTTGACCAGGGGGTTGAACTAGAACACCTCCAAAGTCCCTTCCAGCTCTATTATTCAGTGCAGAATTTGGAGGCCCAAATTGGACTTGCAGCTTCTGCTTGAAGAGCAGAGCTGTGGGTAAAAGGGCCTTTGAACAACTCCATCTTGTGCATTAATCACACTCAATCCTGGATCTGTTCACTGTCACTCATGCCTTAGTTACCTCTCATTTCAATTGCTGACTGCAGCTGTACATGGGACTTCCCATGAAGACTATCCAAATGCTGTAATTGTTCCAGAATGCAATGGCACGAATAGTAATGGGTGTACCATAATGTACCCATGTAACATCACTACTTTATGAACTACACTAGCCTTCTATTGGCTTCTGAGTACAAGTTAAGATACAAGTTTTATACCATGTTCTGGTGGTTTTATGTTTATTAATTATCTTGTTTTACTTTTTAATCTTATTTTGGCTGCTCACTTCATATTTAATGAACTGGGCAACCAGATAGATTGTTTAAATAAATAAACAAATCCTTAAACAGCTGAGAAAGTTTGTATTACTAAAACTTATTTTTGAATATGGTTCTTCACCTTGCTTTGATACCTATGTATGTATACCCCCAAGTGAAATAACAACAATAACAAATTAAACTTGGATGTTACTTGACTCTCAACTCTGGGCAGCTCACATCAAACAGACTATAATAAAATAAATAAAAGATAAAAGAGAGCTAGATATTATGAAAATCTTATTTTGTTTTTTGGTAACTACCCTTTTCTGCTAGGATATTCTAGCATTCTTGATGACCCTAATGCTATTAATGCAAATGAAATTATTGTTAACAGCATTTCTACTTGCTATTCTATTTAAACACATGTTGAAAACAATGTGTAATATTTTTCATATTTCCATAATTATAAGCACAGCAACATAATCTTTATCACAATGACAAAAAAGCTGAAATAACGTACAATTGATTATATAAGCACGAAGATGGTAACAAAAATTGCCACTGAGAGACCTAACCTAAGAGAATCAAAGTTGGACAAACTGCAATTATTTGAAAGTTGAAGTATTATAGATCAAACATACCAAAGTGGGATCAATGTCTTCAATAGCCAAGAGTCTATTATATATGCTGTGTACTTTCTCATATTTCATACGACTCTACAAAAAAATCAAAAAATATTTGATTAGTTTAGGCCCAAAGTGACCAGCATAATAGTTAGAGATTACATTCTCTAACCATAGGGAGGATTTCATTAACGTTTAAGAGAATAGACTTCCAGTTTCATGTCGCGGTGAGATGGGATGCAGGAAGGTTAAGTTCTGCCTTCTGCACCTGATTTCGCTCTGCTGGGGCCTTGAAAAGGGCCTAAAGTCACCCTGAAGAGGCGATGAAGGAGGGGTGCCTTGTCACTCATAGAGAGACAGCGGTCCTTCCGTTTGATCCAAGAAAGCCCTCTAAACCAGCAGGGGAAAGACCAGCCACACCTCTGTGGCTGGCCATTTGCTGCTGACAACCGAAGAACAAAAGCTTTAATTAGGTAAAGGTAAAGGTTCCCCCGCACAAGTGTGCTAGTCGTTTCCAACTCTAGGGGCCAGTGCTCATCTCCGTTTCAAAGCCAAAGAGCCAGCGCTTGTCCTCGGACGTCTCCATGGTCATGTGGCCGGCATGACTAGACGCCAAAGGCGCACGGAACGCTGTTACCTTCCCACCGTAGTGGTCCCTATTTTTCTATTTGCATTTTTACGTGCTTTCGAACTGCTAGGTTGGCGCATATCATAAACAGCATGTTTGGGAGAATATTGATTCTTTCTTTGCTATCTTACAACTGAATTTCCTGGGAAAAGCTCCCAAGAAGCTTAAAACCTCCGGATATGAATGGAAGCGGCGTTTTAAATTTTTTATGGGGGACAGAAATACATAATACTGAAGTGAAAGTAATACAAAGCTAGTTTTGATAAATCTGGGAACTGAGATTAATTGTTAAGATTTTCTCTTTGGGAAAAAAAACTATTGAGGTGAATTGTAAGAAATAGGCCCGATAAAAATTTTAGCCGGTTATTTTAAAAGGTTAGGGAGGGGGAGGGGTAGGAGGGTGGGGAGGGAATCTTTAACCGGCACTCAGCCTGGGCCTGTTAGGGGTCCTGACGGGACGGGGTTGGGGGAGGTGGCTGCTGGTTCTGGGAATGTTGGGGTGGGGCTTCAAATCCCCACGACGATAGGGAATGGCAGCAGGTGCTTGCACGGAGGGCCATATCAACACCCGGGATCGCGCCCCCGCTATCTCCGAGCGGTGGCGCGCTCCAACCCTCCGGTTAGCACCCTCTTACCCGGGGATGAGGGTGATCAGGTCCCTGAGCTCAGGCTGGTCTATTTTAACGCTAGATCCGTCGTTAACAAAGCTCCCCTCATTCATGATCTGATCGAGGAGGAATGTGCGGATCTAGTGTGCATTACGGAAACTTGGTTGGGTTCGGAGGGAGGGGTGCCTCTGACCGAGTTATGCCTTCCAGGTTTCCGGGTGCTACACCAGCCACGGGCTCAGGGCAGGGGTGGTGGGGTGGCAGTGGTTATTCGGGAGACTCTGTGTCCGCGGGAGTCCACCATTGTCCAGATGGCCGGGAGTGAATCCCTCTTGAGATGTGGTCCTCGGGCTCAGTTGGGCTTGTTGCTCACATACCTGGCGCCCGGCTGTGTGGCAACAGCCCTGCCCGAGCTGCTCGACACTCTCTCAGGGCTGGCGGTGGAGTTCCACAGGCTTATAGTCCTGGGTGACTTCAACCTGCCGTCACTGGGAGGGTCGTCTGAGTTAGCTCGGGAGTTCATGGCCTCCATGACGGCCATGGGCCTGACCCAAGTTATTGAGGGCCCGACTCATGTGGGGGATCATACTCTCGACCTGGTGTTCCTATCTGGACAATGGTTGGATGATCTGGGTGGGGGTTCACCGACCATCACCCCCCTGTCATGGTCAGATCATTACCTCCTGCGGCTGGTTTTCCGTTATGCCACCCCCCGCCGCTGGGCGGCGGAACCGACCAGGTGGTTCCGCCCCAGGCGCCTAATGGACCCGGAACGGTTCCAGAGGGCGCTTGGGCCTATACCCATCACCCTTACCCACAGCCCAGTCGATGCTCTGGTGGATGCCTGGGAAACGGCGGCCGCCGGGGCACTTGACTGCGTTGTACCCTTGCGACCTCTGACCCGGCGCAGATCCCGTTGGGCCCCATGGTTCTCTGTGGAGCTCCGGGAGATGAAGCGTCGGAGACGAGGTCTAGAGAGCGGTTGGAGGTCCAGCCGATCCGAATCTGACCGATTGCAGTTAAGAACCTTTATAAGGTCTTATCTTGCGGCGATAAGGACGGCGAAGTCTAACTACTTTGCTGCCGTTATCGCGTCCGCAGATAATCGCCCGGCCGCCCTGTTTAGGGTAACTCGCTCCCTCCTTAACCAGGAGGTGAGAGAGGATCCCTTGCGGGGACGAGCCGAGGAGTTTAGTCATCATCTGGCGGACAAAATCGCTCAGATCCGGACCGGTCTGGACTCTGACTGGGCAGAGTCTGATGTGGAGGAATCGGGCGGTCTTGAGCATGTTATCTGGACTGAGTTCGACCCTGTTTCCCCTGATGATGTGGACAGGATCATGGGGAGACTGAGCACCACCACCTGTTTGTTGGATCCGTGCCCCTCCTGGCTAGCTTATGCGGCTTGGGATGGGACACGAGGCTGGTTCCATGCAGTAATAACTGCTTCTTTGAAGGAGGGTGTCTTCCCTGCCGCCTTGAAGGAGGCAGTGGTGAGACCCCTCCTCAAGAAGCCTGCTTTGGACCCAGCTGTTTTAAATAACTATTGTCCAGTCTCCAACCTTCGCTTTTTGGCGAAGGTTGTTGAGAGTGTGGTGGCGCATCAGCTTCCTCTGTTCCTGGAGGAAACTGATTATCTGGACCCGTACCAATCGGGTTTCAGACCCGGACACAGCACGGAGACGGCATTGGTCGCGCTGGTGAATGATCTCTGGAGGGCTAGGGACAGGGGTTGCTCCTCTGTCCTGGTCCTATTAGATCTCTCAGCGGCTTTCGATACCATCGACCATGGTATCCTGCTGCGGCGTCTCAGGGGGTTGGGAGTGGGAGGCACCGTTTTACGGTGGTTCTCCTCCTATCTCCTGGGCCGCTCGCAGTCGGTGTTGGCGGGAGGGCAGAGATCCGCCCCAAGGCCTCTCATTTGTGGAGTTCCTCAGGGGTCGGTTCTCTCGCCCCTCCTGTTCAACATCTATATGAAGCCGCTGGGTGAGATCATTCGTGGTTTCGGTGTGGGGTATCATCAGTACGCTGATGATACCCAACTTTTTCTTTCCACCCCGAACCAACCCAGTGATGCCCTTGCCGTGATGTCCCGGTGCCTGGAGGCGGTCCAGGTCTGGATGGGGAGAAACAGGCTTCGTCTCAATCCCGCCAAGACTGAGTGGCTGTGCATATCGGCATCTCGGGTCAACCAGACTATTCCATCTCTAACGATGGGGGGTGAGGTGTTACCCCCCGTTGATAGGGCTCGCAACTTGGGCGTCCTCCTGGATTCACGACTCAATTTTGAAGACCACATAGGAGCCGTGACCAGGGGGGCTTTTGCCCAGGTTCGCCTGGTGCGCCAGTTGCGTTCCTATCTGGACCGAGATGCCCTACGCACAGTTACTCATGCGCTCGTGACCTCCTGTTTGGACTACTGCAACGCTCTCTACATGGGGCTGCCCTTGAGGACCACTCGGAGGCTTCAACTGGTGCAGAATGCGGCCGCGCGAGTTGTAATGGGGGTCTCCCGATACTCCCATGTAACACCTCTACTCCGCGAGCTGCATTGGCTTCCGGTTGCCCTCTGGGTGAAATTCAAGGTGCTGGTCATTACCTATAAAGCCCTACATGGCTTGGGTCCGGGGTATTTGAGGGAACACCTGCTGCCAGCATCAAGTGCCCTTCGTCCAGTGCGCTCCCACAGGGAGGGTCTGCTCAGGGTCCCACCGGTAAGAGATTGCCGGCGGGTAACGCCCAGGGATAGGGCCTTCTCAGTGGGGGCGCCTGCCCTCTGGAACCAGCTGCCAGTGGAGCTGAGGACTGCCCCCGACCTCCGTTCATTCCGCCGGGGCCTGAAGACCTGGCTCTTTGAGCTCTCTGGCCCAGGCTGAGGATTAATTTATTTTAACTGGGGTTTTATTTGCACAGGGTTAAGTTTAATCTTTTTTAAACTGGTTTTAACTTTTGTATTGTGGTTTTTAATTCCCTGTAAACCGCCCTGAGTCCTCAGGGAAAGGGCGGTATATAAATGTAATAAAATAAATAAATAAAATAAATAAATATAAATCAACCCTTTGTTTTAAGACTGGAAAATGGACTTTGAATGACATCTAGTGGTGGATTTTAGTACAGCACCATAACTAGCTCCTGGGCTGCTTGGTGAATTTCAGCTTAAGGGAGAACAGCTGGCAACAAAGGAAAATATTTTGGCATATTTATCATCCTGACCTTCTTGGACTATAAATACCTACTATGCTTAGACTTTTAATTTCAAGACTTAGTGGGAGAGAAAGAAAAAAATTGTTTTTTGAATATGTCTGGCTGCAGGGAGGTTGAACATTTTGAACACTTGGAACATTGTGGATTACAACCTTGCATGACATGTTGCTTACTAAGGTCTAAAGATTGTAATTTTTAAAAATTAATAAAACGTATAAAAAATAAAGTTTGAGAGAATAAAGAATTTGATTCACCTCTTCATAATCTGCATAAGCAAAATAAAGAAGCATGTTCTTTTTTAATAAAGTGCTGATTGCTCTTTCATAAATATTTGCTGCTTCATCACTGAAAAGTTTAGCATTGTTCATATCCTAAAATAAGATCAAATAATGAAAAGAATTTGTCAGACAAAATAATTAAAAAGGATAGTCAGAAAACAATTCAGTCATTTAAACCATGCTCACTGAAAGAAAAATATAATTGCATTGTAAACTTAATTGGAGTGCATATCAAGAACAAGCAAACATGACTGATTTCTAATTAGATATTGGAGTTCATTTTATATATATTGGCTGCAAAAATTTATGTCATACAAGTAGTCCTTGGGTTACAACCCTTGTTTAGCAACTGTTCAAAATTATGATGGTGCTGAACAAAGGGCACTTACAACTGGTTCTTCAAGTTCTGGCCATTGCAACACCCCTGCAATCATGTGATCAAAATTCAGATGCTCAGTGCTCAGCTCATGATCATTATCCTGTGACAGCCACAGGATAATAATTTCAACCAAAGTCAATAGCAAAGCCAGCAGATAGTTGAAAATTGCTCCCACATCCACTGCTTTTTTGCTCACCTATGCTCTTGAATTATTACCCCATGGCATTTGTGCACCTGCCCATGAACCACAAAATCTGATTGCAGCCCACCCCAGCCTCCCACCCACACACTGGAGCATCTACATGTAGAACCCTCTGCCCCCTGGTAGAACCTCCCCAGCAGCATTAGAGTACCCTCGGGCCTGCTTTCCTGGGATTGCTGCATCTTTGTGCTCAACTTGCATGGTTCTGGGATTACAATAGCAACTGGACTGCCAAAATTGCAGTCTCACTACGTAAGGTGGTCACCCTTTATGACCGTATCATTTAGTGATGGGAATTCCAATTCAATTACCATTGTAATCAGAGGACCACCTGCAATAAATTCACAAGACTGGTTATTTTTGTTTCCGTGCAATTTCTCATTTATTTAAACCTAGATTAACTTATTAAGTCAAATTGGTGTTTGTATAAGAACAGATCAATTTTAAAATAATTAACATTGTTAATATGAAATAACAATGTGTAATAAAATACATGGATAACACAAAGCAATGTGTTATCTATGTCAGTAGTGTACATGCAGATATTTCATCATGTTTTCTTACCCCTTTCTCAGCTAGCAGCTTGCTGGATTGTTCAAGATATTGTGCAGCTTCGTACCAGATATCAGGATGGTGACCCAATACTAAGAGGCATTGTTCATATGCAAACATCACTAGGAGAAGACACAAAGACAATGCTTATTTGGCATTTTGCAAAACAAATAATTAGTTATTTAAAGCACAATGTTTCTCAAAGCTCCTCATTAACCAATCATGCATTGTCTGACTGAAAAATGACATCTTATTGTTTGTAAATTTGAGGGCATTCTCACAAATGTACTTGTTTTGTATTTTCACTGTAGTTTTTTAAAAACATTTAAAATTGTTGGTGACCCAAGAAATATCATAGTATTTATCACACAAGGGAATCATTCTTGTATCCTCTAATCTAAGCAAAGGTAGATTTATTCTTCTATGCCAAAATGATCAGATTCTGTTTGGAAATGCCTTGCAATTCCATCATGGAAGCGATCCGGGCAGTAAGAAAAGACTTAGCACACAACACAGTACTCTTGATTTAGAATCTAGACTCTATCAAAGTATCTGAAAAGTAAAACAAAACAAAAAAATGAAGTTACCTCTCTTTGTGATAAGGGTTTGGTCTTCAGTACGCAGAGGGTTACTCTTTTCCCACTGAATGTATTTCTTCCACATGTCTACCTGCTGTGCTTCTTGTGGAGTATTTTGTGGTGGGACAGAGGGAGCATTACGATCCAGACCTTTCATCACAGTCTCATACTCCTAAAAGATAGGCAGATATTACAACATTTAAAACAAGACAAATAATTCAATAATGTGTTGTGTTTTTAATATTTGAAAGTTATTCTATTGGACACGTATTGCAGTTCAGTGTTTCACCAAAATGTATTCGTTAAAAGGAAAACAAAAATCTACCATCGTCCATACCTTAGCAACACGTCTAGCATTCATGTAATCTCTACTACGATCTTCAATCATTTTTTTGGCTAAGTGGATATTGATTCCCTGGAAGAAGAGAACAAGCTGTTAAACTCTGAAAACCTGTACTTGCAGAGGTTCACTGAGACCTCCTTTTATGTATTTTATTAAACAAGTTATATATGGTATACACAGCTCCCTTTTTACAACCCTCTAATCCCTTGATTCAGAGTGGCGTCGGAGCGACTGGATGGAGTTGAGCATTTACTGACCGGATGCCCATCCTGATGCCACAGCAGATATTTTTTCTTTGCATCCTACAGGAGAAACTGCCACTACCTAGGACTGAATTTTCAACTTTCCAACTGGGAGGCAAGCATCTTCACCACTAGGCCACCAGTCCCCAACAGGAGTCCCCAACCCCCAGTCCATGGACCAGTACCAGGCCGTGGCATACCAGCAACTGGTCCACACAAGCAAAGCCCATCCGTGGGATGCAGGCAGCACACCAAACCACGTACTCTCCAGTCTGTGGAAAAGCCTTTCTCCACGGAACTGGTCCCTGGTGCCCAAAAGGTTGGAGACCTCTGCTGTATGGTATATACAGCAAAACTATAATATGAGAATTTAAAAGAAGAATGACCAGAAATGTACGTAATTAAAGAAAACCTTCAAAATCTTTGACTAGACCAGATTTCTTGTGGAAGGAAGGAAGGAAGGAAGGAAGGAAGGAAGGAAGGAAGGAAGGAAGGAAGGAAGGGGTGGAGGGGAGGAGGTTTCTGTGGCATTAGCCACATTTTTAGATGAATTAGTTTCACAGTTTTCAGTTTTTGAAATAACCAACCACTGGTTGTCAATATAGGGTATTCACATTGTTATTATAACTGGTACATAAACAATTCATATTAACTCCATCCACTTCTTTCCACTTTTATTTATTTTTATAGGTTATAATTTTTTAAAATTACAATTTTTAGAGCATAGTAAACAACATATCTGGGTTCACATATTTAATATTAACTTCTTCAATATAAATTTATTCAGTACTGCACAATTCAGTATTTCTTCCTTGATCTTCCCCATATTTTTCCCCTTTTCCTCTCATTAAACAATTACAATTCTTAGTACAATTAATGTACAAAAAATTAGATATAGACATCTTCATCATATTTTACTAATATTATAGAAATAACTATCAATTCATAAGTCAATATCCTGTTTTTCATGCTCTTATTAAAGTTTGATTTCCCATCAATGTTTAAAGTACAGTATCTTTATGATTTTCTCAATATTAATTACATTTAATTAGCTAAAAATTATTCATACCAATCCTCCTCTTATTTTCAAATTTCTCATATCAAAAGAAGAAAAAAAATGCTATTTTAATTCTAAATCTTATCTTCCATTATAAAAA
This sequence comes from Vipera berus, assembly GCF_964194415.1. Classification (NCBI taxonomy): domain Eukaryota; kingdom Metazoa; phylum Chordata; class Lepidosauria; order Squamata; family Viperidae; genus Vipera; species Vipera berus. The sequence continues at coordinate 95,657,413 of NC_138202.1, forward strand.
TGTAGTTATATCTAAAGGTCATCCGTTCTTTTAATCATATTCAAACAAATATATTAAAGAGATAGTGCCCGCTCTGGTAGATCAAATCGTCTGTTTTTAAGTCTAACTCTCACTTTCTTTCTTTGCCAAGCAGCTTTCTAGGCCAAGGCAATTAAATCGCCCAAGAATTTTCTTTCTATTTGTGTGAAAGATGCTTGGCATGAGAAAGACAATTTAGGTAGAGTATTTTTGGAGAGCAACTCTGCCCATTCACATTCCCTAGCTAGACAATTCCCCTGCCTGCTCTATGTTCCATTTTCTAGAATCTTCTTCCTTGTCATCAGGTGTATTTTGGAGAAAGGAGTAAAGGATCTTTTGTATTTTCATTGTTATAGGTAGGTCTTCCAGTATTTTGTGTATGGCAGTCCATATTTCCCTTCTCCTGTCCCCTCCATTTCTAGATCAATTTCTTCTGCTTCACCCTGTGATTTCTGGTTTATTTGTTCATACTTTGTAGTCGTTGTCTGGGAGCTTTCCAGTTGCAACTTCAATTTGGACATTTGGTCCTTTATATTATCTAGGTTATTTTTAGTCTCATTATGGTTTCTTTTTATGTCCTCTTTGTGTGCAACAATTGTTTGATGAATCTGCTGTAGCATAGAGAGTATTTCCTTCTGAAAGGTATTTGTTTCTTCTTGAGGCATTATTTCTAGAAATCCTCTAGTATCACCAGTCTCAGTAAGAGTGGAACAAAATTTCCTCTTGTTTTCTGGTCTTTATATATAGCCTTTATAATTCAGTTCTAACAGCAATATTTTATAGTAATCCTTTATCCCAAGTATCCTGAAAATTATCAGTCAGGCAAGGTTGTAATCCACAATGTTCCAAGTGTTCAAAATGTTCCACCTCCCTGCAGCCAGACATATTCAAAAGACATTTTTTTCTTTCTCTCCCACTAAGTCTTGAAATTAAAAGTCCAAGCTTAGTAGGTATTTATAATCCAAGGACAGGATGATAAATATGCCAAAATATTTTCCCTTATTGCCAGCTGTTCTCCCTTAAGCTGAAATTCACCAAGCAGCCCAGGAGCTAGTTATGGTGCTGTACTAAAATCTACCACTAGATGTCATTCAAAGTCCATTTTCCAGTCTTAAAACAAAGGGTTGATTTCTTATATTTCTTACAATTCACCTCAATAGTTTTTTTCCAGAGAAAATCTTAACAATTATCTCAGTTCTCAGATTTATCAAAACTGTAGCTTTGTACTACTTTCACTTCAGTATTGTGTATTTCTGTCCCCCATAAAAAATTTAAAATGCCGCTTCCGTTCATATCCAGAGGTTTTAAGCTTCTTCGGAGCCTTTTCCAGGAAATTCAGTTATAAAATAGCAAAGAAAGGATCAATATTCTCACCCAGTCCATACATGTTGTTTACAATGTGCTAATTAAAGCTTTTGTTCTTTGGTTGTCAGCATCTAATGGCCGGCCACAAAGGTGTGGCCGGTCTTTTCCCTGCCAATTTAGGGGGCTTTCCTTGGATCGAACAGAGGGACCACCATCTCTCCATGATTGACAAGGCACCCCTCCTTCTTCATCGCCTCTTTGGGGAGACTTTAGGCCCTTTTCAGGACCCCAGCAGGACAAAATCGAGCACGGAAGGCAGAGCTCTGCCTTCCTGCATCCCGTCTCGTTGTGACACAAAACCAGAAGGCACTTCTTTCCATTTTTAATAAAGGTAAGCTGCTGGCTTGGGAACATCAGTTAATTCTTACAAGGCCTCAGAAAAGTAATTTCAGAAATAATTCTGAGTGCACTCTGATTAAGGCAGAAAGTAAATGCTTAAGTTCAATAAACTTAAAGTAGTCAATGCAACTCAGATTTGAATATTATAAAAATTTTTTAAAATCTACCTGTTTATGTTATGAAAACGTTTGTTTCCAAAAGATTCATTAGCTATTCTTGAGCTAGGATTATCACAGAATATATACTTTGTGGCCAAAATGATCAAAACCGTATCTGCAATCCAATATTCTCCATATGTAAATTTTGCATCATTGAGATCAGGTACAAAAATCCAGTCAAACAAGGATCCCAGAGATTTCAGTGGGATAGGATTTACTTCTTTACAAATATGAATGCCTTTCTGAAGTTAACTCAGCTTTACCAAATAATGTATTAGCTTTCAAATTCTCTAGACTGTTTATGATTTGAGATGATAAACAAAGCAACAAAGGGGGAAGGAATATAAATGGCTGGTCTTAAATGCAGAAGATGATTTTAAATGATTTTAATTTGAACAGTATGAGACAAGAGTCTATTCACTTTGACTGATCAGAAAAAGCTTCCACTGCAGAGGAAGAAAATACTTGTGTTAGAGTCACTCAAGTTGGAATGCTAGCATCTTTTCATTTACCTCTTCATACTTGTTATAATCTCGCCAAAGCTGTTCAATGTTGATCATAGGGTTCACACAGCCTCGCTGATAAACCCTGCGGACAGCTGTTATCCTCTGGTTTTCTGCGTAGGACCCTACTGCTTCACTAAATAGTGAGGTGAGACAGTAACATGTCAGCAATTACACTTTGCAACCTGTATGAATATCAACATTGCATTAATTAACATAAAAGAAAAAATATTGTACTTACACGCCTTTCAAAAAATTGATGTAATCCACCCAGATCTATATAAAAAGCAGTCAAAGTTTAGTTTGTCGTAACTGTTCCAATATTTAGAAAAAACATTTCCCAAAATATATTTAGAAACCTACCTGATATGACATTATTTCCATGCCAATTTTATCTAGAGCAAAATCATACGCTTGAGCCATTTTTTCTCTGTAAAAAATACACAGAAAACACACAAACTTGCATGAAAAATATTTATTGCATGAAAAATATTTATTATGTTCAATTTACTTTAAACAAGCAGGTTTATCATACATAAAAATACTATTCCAGGCTTTTCATAGGGCAAAGTCTGACATGCCTGAAGAGGATCTACATTTTGGAGAGAATTCCCTGATCAAGGAACCTATATGCTGCATTTTAAAAGGATTTTTTAAAAGCACACTGAGGTTTCAACTTCTTTGGGAAATAATGGAACACTTTAGGGTTTAGAAAGAGCTGAAATAAAGCAGCTTTAATAATATTCAGACATTTTGCTCTTTATTGGCAATCTTACTCTGGGATTACATTACTGTAATAACTGAAAATACCAATAGTTCTTGTTTAGTGGCTACAATTGAGACAGACACTTCAGTCATTAAGCAAAACAGTTGCTAAGTGAACTTGTGACTGTGCTTGCACTCTTATTTCAGCTTTCCTTTGCTTTACAGACCTAGGGTGGTCATAAAAGCAAGAACTGATTACAAAGCTATTTTTTATCATCAATTTAACAATGAAAAGTACTACCATGTTTTCTTGAAAATAAAACCGGGTCTTATATTAATTTTTGCTCTAAAAGATGCATTAGGTCTTATTTTCCGGTTAGGGCTTATATTTGGGGAAACACGGTATACAAGGCAGTCGCTAAAAGACTACCTGTACTGCAAAGTAAAGTGAATTAAGATTTTAAAAGTAACAGTGAGAATGATTACACTTCAAACAACTTTCAGGTTAACTTCAAACTGCTTTAAACTGATGGCCATCTGTACATTTGATTCTCCAAAGAGCAAGAAGCTTGAAAAAAATTCAGTAGTTTGGAGTGAGCTAGATGCTCACAGACTAACTATAATGACGCACAACTATTTATTACAGTTTAAACCACTGAATCAAGAAAATTAACTTTAATATCCTTATACTAGAGACACCACTGAACAACAGTGTAGTTCCAGGATAGGTTATTATTGCTTCTACATCAGAAAAAAATGTTTGTAAGTGAAAGGAGATGAAAAAGAGGGGGGAGAGGAAAACACCAGTTTTCGATCAGCACTGTTACACCAATACTCTCTTAAGTAAACATCCTACAGCACCAAGTCACCAATTTGTACCACGTGAAGAACTGATCTTGGCAGAGTTATCTATTTCTTCCTTTAAATCGCAGGCCCAGAAGAAGTAGCCAAAAAACCATATCAACTTACTTATAACTGGGTAGCTTCCCTTTTGTTTCTCGTACATATGAAAGGTAGCACTTCCACAAGTCAATGTGTAAGACTTTCATAAGGCATCGCTGAAACAGCTATTTATATTGAGAGGAAAAAGAAATAGGAGTCCATCAGCAGGTCAGAGTAGATTCTTGTTTCTCAAATTTGAACAAACTCTTGTCAATTTTGAACAAAATACAATGGTCACCCTTAACGTTTTTGGGCAAAGCTTGATGAATTATACTGTCTCTATTATTTTTAACTAGTGCTAAAAAATAATAGAGCTGTAAACTGTAGCAATTTGAAAGAAAAGACTGACAGTATCCAGTACTGGAGGCCTTACACGTTCTGATTTTCTTAATGGAAATTTGACTTGCACTTTATATATCTTAAAGCATCAGAGGGATTTCACAGAACATATGTCCTTTGTTACTCAGATGATTGTAGTAAAATATAAGGATATCTTTGCAGGAGGGGTAGAAACTTGATGCTAATTTAGAGCACAGCTGCATGCTTATTAAAGACATTTTTCTAAATAATCCACATATGCCTTGTAGACCAGGTATCTAAACCAAAGTACTGTCCCCAAATCAACTGTGGCATAATTTAAGGCTCTTCCATCAGTAGTTTTTGAGGAGAAATACAAAGGCATCCCATTCAATTCCAAACTTTGTAATGAGAGAGACACTGAAACCACGTTTTATGACATTGTTCATTTTATTCCCAAACTCATGAGCTGTTAACCCCAAACCTGGGGTTAATTAAATATTCTGGTCAAACTGGTCAATTATATTTAAAACATTTCCTTTTTTAACTTTTTCAAATGAGTCTATCTATTTAAGAAAGTCTAATGTAAGACGAGTAGCATCTGTTTGATCTGTTTTGGTAATTTGATAATTAGTATGGTGTCCGGCCACAAGTGGTAGCAAGTGGCCGCTGAAGAAGTCAAGGAGCAGTATGACAGGTGTCGGGGTATGGAAGGCCTGGCTGTGGTGGTCCTAAGGTAAGACATCCCCCCTCAAATAATACCTAGTGTCTCTTTTGGAGGCAAAAAAAAATGTAAGACTGGGTCTTATTTTTGGGGAAACATGGTATCTATGTGTGTGCAAAACAGAAATGCCTGATATTTGTGGAAAGGCATCAAATGCATTATAAGACCAATCTAATTGGAGCCTATCTGATTTTATTTCTCTGCCAGGTAAAGCTTGATGCACATTCCATGGTATTTAACTTTATATAGGTAACAGTTTTAATATTTTAAGGCATGTTGTATTTATGTTAATTTTTACCATATTTTCTGGCGTATAAGACTTTTTAACCCATGAAAATCTTCTCAAAAGTCAGGGGTCGTCTTATACGCTGGGTGCTGAAACTTTAGGGACAGGGCTGGCTGGAAAACCTGGAGCGGATCTCCCATTTGGTCTGCGCAGGGAAAGCGGGAACAATTGGAGAAGAAGCTGCAGTCTGTGATTTTTTACAGGCTGGGGTCTGGGCGTCTTTCCTTCTAAAGTTGAAAAGCAGCTGCAGTCTATCCCAACATGAAAGGCAGGTGGGGAATGCAGCAGCCAGAGCAGCTACTTAGCTCTAAGGACACATTTGACTCAGGAACTGGGCGGGCTGGCTAGAAAACCTGGAGCGGATCTCCCATTTGGTCTGCGCAGGGAAAGCTTTAGAGTGAATTAGGAAAAGTTTAATCCACTTGCACTGTTTTATGTTTACATGTTTGATGACAAACAGCCTTATGTTTATAAGTGACAGTTTTCCTACCAAGTACCTGCATGTCATAAGCATTTGAATTAAAATTACCATATTAAAATCAAATCTGATGTTTTTTTAATTTTTATTTGGTGTGCATTGGAAGAGGGGTAGTCTTATACGGCGAGTATAGCCGAAACCCTATAATTTAACAGGAAATGTGGGGGGTCGTCTTATACGCCCAGTCGTCTTATACGCCGGAAAATACGGTACATTATGAGCAACAAACATAATAAACTAGTAAGCATATTGTAATTTTCTTGTGATTTCTTTTTTAAACATTCCAGTGTAGCCTATTTTTATGGGATTGTCTGGTGTTAAAATGCTAAAATAAGTCCAATCCTGTTTTCCTTGCATGTTAACTAGAAACCATATACAAAACATCTTGTTAAGACATCCGTTTTTCCAACTTGGACAGCTGCTTTCAACAGGCACAGGAAATACAGGAAGCCAAGTGGGTGAACCATGCATATTTTGAAGCAGTCCCAAGCATCTGAGGAAGACATGGTTGATGTTTGAGAGGGGGGGAAGATTCTTCCTACTGTACTCTCACATGACAGTTGTCAGAATGGCTGTAACAGTTACTTTTTTTTAAGCCTTTGAGCCAGTGTTGATCCAGGCAACTACCTGGACATGTTTCTGTAATTCTCCTGGCAAGGTTTTGGAAACAATGTACTATTGACACCTTCTTTCTAGGGCTGAGAGACAATAATTGGTCCAAAGTCACCCAGCTAAGATAGAAACAGAACTAAAGGCCTCCTGGTTTCTAGTCCAAGGCCTTAATCAGTACATCATACTATCTCTCTAAAGTTACTATTATACATAAATTGATATAAGTAATTATAGAGGCCACTCTAACTTCTATTGTCTATTGTTTTTATGCATCAACCATGATTTCTTCTTCCCAATCCTTAAATACCTTCCTGTATTTCCCACTTCTATACTTTTTGTATAACCAACAGCCATATGGAACATTTCATTCATGATTCCTCAAAAAAAATTAGGACATCTTAGCTCACACAGCTTATTCTCCCACTAGATAAAATACATAATCTATTTATTTACTATTCTGATTTTTTAAAATTAATGTATACATAGCTTACCTTCTCTACTTTGTCATAATTTTTTGCTTTTATCTGAAAAACAAAGCAAAACCCTCAAATAATTAGGTCAGCCTTTCATCAAATATAAAAAACCCTATTTATTAGTTGAAATAGACTTGGCTTTTTTTTAAATTAAACTGCAAATAATTGACAAGTTAATGAAGAATTTTGAAAAAGCTTGTATTACTTTCAGTAAATGAGGATATATTGTGAGAAAATATACAGTATATTTCACAGTCACATAAAGATTTGCTCAAGAATGTGTTATTCTCCTGATAATCAAGCATAAATAACATTAATATTATTAATATCAATAATTAACTAATAACATATTAATATGGAAGGCAATTTTAGTTCATGTTTCAGTTAGAGTTTATATTCAAATAACTAGAACAGACAATTCTTTATTAAATTAAATTCTAACATAGGTTTGAGAACCCATTTATGTTGTTTTGGATTTAGTGACTTTCTAATAGTCGAGTAAGATGTAGCTGAAACTACAGATGCCAAAGCAGCTTCTGATATTATAATATGATAACTATCATACAAAACCATGAAACTGAGATCCCTTCAGTGTTTCAAGATATGGAAAGACACCAATGAAATAATCAGAAACCGTCTCTGCCAAAAACTATTCAAAAAGCTTAATAAATATTTGATTGAAATATTTGAGTAATTTGTTTCAATGTATTGATAAAATATAGCTGAGAACCCTCCATACATTATTTGATATCAAAGTTTGTTTTAAAATTAAGATTAAAAGCAGAAGCCATGGGGGGGTGTTTCAATTAAAACTAAAAGTAACAGGGCTTTGGAAATCACTGTGGAATTTAGTAGGATGCCCTATTAATTATACAACTTGGAGTTCTGCAATATTAATTCTAATATGAACAAATTGGTGAAGAAATTAATGCAAACACTTCAGCTGGTTGCATCATTGCAAAGAAATGTGAAAACCTATGAACTGGTGTGTGTTTTTTTATTCTAGGCAGCACTATAATCATTAAAGGCTAAATCATGAGGGAGAAACTTAAAAGTAGCATCACTTCCAGTATCTTTAAACTATATTGGGCTTTGCAGGAGTGACTACTAAATGTCTAAAAAAGACAAGTGAAACAGCAGAAGCTAATAAAATGAAAAGGCATCTCTGGGAAGGGATGGAATAACCTTAATGATGCTGCCACTAAGAAAGGTTCAGTGTGTAGAAAGGCAAGGCAGACTGCTGATTCTTTTGGCCAAGCACTGCCTGGAATCACTCTGTAGGATTGCAGAGGGCTTTCTTAGTACTGCAGGGAATGTGCTGGAATATCTGGGACCTTCTGCATGCAAACCACATCTTCTTCAATGACAATTAAACAGCATGGTAAATAATTGCCTGCTATAGCATTTAAAGAAGCAGGATATTTCACATCATCTGCAGGCATTTAAACATAAAACATGTTTAAACTTAAAACGTTTATGAAGCTGAGTATGGACCAGGGTGAATAGGTTCTTTCACTCATCAATGTAAAGAAATAAAAATACTATTTCTGTGCAATTCCTCTGCAAACACTGCCTGCTTATTTATGCTCTAAATCAGGCATGTCCAACCCACGGGCTGCATGCAGCTCTGGACAGCTAATAATGCTGCACAAGGTTGTAAATGTTTGACATTATTATGTGATTTATGTGAAGATTAACAAAATTATATATTTTATATGCAGCTCAGGACAATTCCTCTTCATACAATACAGGCCAGGCAAGCCAAAAAGGTTGGAGTCCCATGTTCTAAACAATTATCCCGAGAAGCATTTTCTCAATTGGTTACCCTCATGATATGTTAGAAAGCCACACTGTTTTCGGGAGATTATGGGAACTGTAATCCAATAGATCTTTAGGCACCTAAATAAAAATGGTCTGAATTTTTACATGTAAAAAGATGATGTATGGATAGGACATTTTGTTTGCACTGACTGGCACGAATGCTAATTGTGTAAAAGTATATCGATATTCTTTCAAGAGAAGTGAAAAATTCTGTAGTATAATATTTCCTTTTTTATCATACTATTGTTTTGTAATCTGTAAGTTTTTACTAATTGAAGAATGCACAATACCCTTAAACAGACATCCACAATTATGATTCTCTGTAGTTTGTAATTCAATGTGTAAGCATAATGCCTTGATATCAGAAATTTCTTTTCATAATTTTGGCTGTCATTTTTTTTCCTTCTTGATTTTTTAGTTTGTAGTCTAAAATCTGTAAATTATATACATTAGCAATATTTCAAATGAAATTAAATGTATTATTTTTATTTCTTATATTACCAGTACTTGTACTACCTGACTTATTGTTATTAGTTTAAAAGTCAATAAAAGGAACATATGCACAGTTCTTTTTAAATTCAAAATAATGGCTTGGTATATAAATTGAAACCAATACTGTCTCAGTGGTATCTAGGGTAAAGAAGCTGAATTACCACTAGTTGGCACCAAAGAGCTTGGGTTTTCTGTATCTCTTTGCTACCCTGCTTGTGCTAATTGAGCTGCCAGTGTGCACGCCAGCCCACCACTCACAAAGTCCAGTTTTGAATAGGTCACAGCTTGGTAGTGGGCTGCAGCCTGGGGGTTAGGGACCCCTGATCTAGAATGTCAGTGAATGTATTCAGAAATTGAAAATAAGGCTTGTTGGCATTCTTTTGGAGTATGGATTGTTTTCTATTTTCATTTTCCTATGATTTCAAACAAAGACGTATTATGCCTGTGAATTAGCAATTGAAAAATTCTTACTCCTCCCCCCCCAAAATCTATTCAGTTCAGTCAGTCAAAATTCATTACTCCCTTAGTACAATAAAAGGAGGATCTTAAATTATAATTTTGTTTTTTAAAAAAACTATAACTATAGTTTCTGGAGTAGTAAAATGGGAAATTAAGATTAAAAGCTTCCTAATTTTTGAACCTTTGACGCATTGGGTGTGTTTCCTTGAATACTTAAGTTTTAAAAATGAAAGTTCAAGATTTTTTCAAAATAAACAGTAAAGGATAATTAAAACTTTGATTTTAGAATGTTATAAACAGACTAAACCATTTAACCATATTTCAAATAAGATTTTTGAATTGACTAAAAAGAATTCTTCCCATGGGAAAATGGCTTGATTCGAAACATAGTAAGATAAAATTTTAAAAACTGGACATTAGAGGGAACTAGAGATTACAATTAAAAGAACACTTAAACTTGATTTACAATTACAGAATGAAGCAAAATATTTTAACATTGAACATATTGAAGGATATCTTTGAACAATGGATGCAGAAATTAATTCTAAAATGGTGTGCCCTTATAGTGTCTAAAAGATGTTATAGAAGAGGAATAAGCATAAGGAACAAGAAAGTGGGTTGAAAATGTATTTCTACTAGAACGATGTGGAAAAAGATGTTCCATTGGACATATCAAACCGACTGATGTCTTATTTATTGAAAGGGATATACAAATAACAAGCCAAGAGGGTGACCTGGATAATTTTCCTATATTGGATTTACAAAAAAAGTTTTGTGAAACTTTGGAGAATTTTGTGACAAGGGACAAAGAAAGAAATGAAAAAAAAAATCAAATTCTAGGACATTACTAGAAGGAACTAAAGATCAAGATTCTTAGAAGAAAAAGGAAGGAATATAATATTGGTTTTATTTCATCAAAGTTAAAATAAATATGTTATTATCTCTGGTAACACTCAGTGGACTCTTGTGAAAAATAAAATTGAAATGACGATGCTTTATGGTTTTGTTTATAGATAAAACACAGATAAAAGACAGGCTATGGGGATGTATTTGTTGTATTTTAAGAGAAGGTAATAAGTTACTAAAATTGCCTATTTTTATTGTGATGAACATGGGAAATCATTTTTTTCTTTATATTTTTCTTTTCTATTTTCCTTTCCATTTTTCCTTTCTTTTTTTTGCACCTTTTACTCTTTCTATTCCTTTTTTCAGTTTATATCAATTTTTAATGTTGAAATTATAAGCTTTGCTAAATTAATAGTAAAAATAGTTCTTTTGATTACAAGAATCTGCTTTATCATCTATTTTATTTTAATCCTGAAAAACAATGTTTATTTTTGTTAACAAGTGACTCAAATTAAAACTATTAATATTTACTAAAGTAGAAGAGTAGTAAGATGTACATTTGTAATTAAGCCTGTTCCTTAATATTATGTATCCAGACAATAGCTAAGTAAGAATAGTAACTGCAGGTTCATTCCCAGTTATTAGCATCCCATTATCATTTCTATATGCTACTAGCCAAGTACTATTTGCTTTCTATCATTTGCTAAATTGGGCTTAAGTCTGAACACTGGATATTCTGTTGTTTTTCCTACTATGTGCCAGGACAGCATGTAGTTTTCTACTCAAAGAGTTCATCTGAAAACAGCAAATAAATAAATAAATAATTTTTTTTTAAAAAAAATGGGGAAATAAACTTTGCAATCTTCCTGCCTGCAAAAAAACCATCAAGAATCATGAGTTTATGTCTGCGGAATGCTGCAACAAATAATTAAACTGAGCTTCCCAACATAAAGTCATAGGACCATTGGGGGGGAAGGGGAGAAACAACCATATACAACAGCTGGGGGTGTTTTACAGCATGTAAAGTACATGTTCCGTGGCTGTTATAACCAGTCAAGCAAGGACTACATGTACTGAACTTTTTTCCCCCCAATTACACTCAAAAGTTATAAACCGTTAGACCTATTTTTATTTGCCTTTGTTGGAACATTAGGGCTAATCAATAAAGACTTATTATTATTATTACCCACATTTGGTGTATCAGTGGGAAACTTTTTCATTCCAAATAACTGTACTGTTGTCATGATGCAAACAATGAGAAAACATAGCCTCAGCCTGTCTCTCAACAATCACTCAGCTGCTTCATTTTGGGGGGGAGATTCCTGGTTAGCATGTTAACAATACCTTAAATTGTTACAAAATAACTGAGTTAAGAAAAAGTAATAGGCATTTGTATAAATTGGTATTCAAGTAGGGTTTAAGATATTAGAACACAGTACATTTGGCACTACTCATTTTTACTGCAGTGCAATATGAGTGTTTCTACATTCTTCCTGTGGAAATATTAAAAACAAATTTTAAAAGCTGTGGAATTTATCATGAATTAAAACTGAAAAACTATGTTTGCAACCTTAATATTATTGGAATGATATCTGACTTATTCTAGGATATGTGCGAATATATTTATCAGATGCTTAATGCAGAAAATCTGGATCAAAATTGAATTTACTCAGAGTAATTGGAAAATAACTTTTATTAGTTTTATCTCCCCTTTATTATTTTTATATGTATTTTTATAAATAAAGCATAATACTCCTTTCTCCTATTTTCCCACAACCCTGTGACGTGTATGACTGGCCCAAAGTCACCCAGATAAGTTTTTCATGCCTATGACAGGGGTAGTCTCCAGGTTTCTAGGCCAGTACCTTAACTATTACATCAAATTAGAAATATTGAGTTTCCAGAACTATATACTATGAATTATATAATTATAGAAGTTCAGGATTTGGTACATTTTGCATACTGTAGAGTGACTACAGGCAGTCTCTGCTTAACGGCCATTTTGTGTCTATTTGAAATTATGACACCACTGAAAATACTTGACTTGACCAATCCTTGCATTTGTACCCAAGGTTATGTAATTATAATCCAGTTACTTGGCAACGGGTTCACAACAGTTAGTGTCCTGTAATGTTATGTGCTTGCCACTTGCAACTTTTCCATCCAATCTCTGACAAGCAAAGTCAAGGGGGAAGCCAGTAGCATTATGATCCCATCATGACTTAACTCACAACCACAGGTGATATGCTTAATGACAGCAACAAAAAAGTTGTAAAATCAGGTGCAGCCAAATAATGCCTCACTTAATGACCACACTGGCTAATGATGGATTTTTCCATCTCAGCTGTGGTCCTAAGTCAAGGATAACCTGCTAGAGTGAAACATACAAAATTCTTTACTACAAAGTTACTACTGATTTGTTGCGGCTGTTACTTGCAACCAGGTCCAAGGTCCAGGTAATAGACCAACACATTAAAAAGTTAACTACTTTATTGCAACACCTAAAGTACAGGAATTTCCCCAGGCTGCTTGCCTTCCCTTTAGAACAGGTAAGATTCCATGGAGTCTTGGGAGGGGTGTGTGTGTCAGTTCTGGATTTCTTTTGGCTGTGCAACAATTCAAGACTAACTCTCTATTTGAGTCCTCCTCCCTGCCTAGCTGGAAAACTGTGATCAGTTTGGAAAGATTATTAATGATTAGCTAATTGGTCCAACACAGAGTTTCCCCATCATTCTTTTACCCACTGTATCCCATGTCTCACTGCTTTTCCATTCTTCACATCTGTTCTAGTTTGCTATTTGAAACCCACCTGCTACTACCAGAGTTAAAAACCTTACACCTGAAATAATGTTTAACAAATTTAATTAACAGGTTGGTATGTTATTAGGATTCAGTCTCTGGACACTCGTGCAGTTAAATAAGATTACAAAGAAACTGGAGATGTATGAATAACTTCAGCTAACAGGCTGCTGGGCTAATGAAATAGATTGTCTTAAGCCAATTATCACAGTTGCTGCTTCATCCACACCATTAACTAATTATAGCCATAAAGTAAGCTGAATTATAACTAAGAACAGGTTATTCTTAAATCATATTGAAGATTACAAAGTTCTACATGCTTTAAAGATCTTACTATAAGCATGGTTACTAAATGCTAATTGTTACTGCATCTGTACAATTAACTTAGCTGTTTGGAGAGATGAATAGACTAATAAAACTATGACAATTCTACAAAATTATTATAACCTCTTGTAATAGCTATAAATCTGAAGCCCTTTGCAGTTAAAAAACATCTATTTTAATATATGACAAAGACCTGAGAATGAGAGTGCTCTCACAGCAACACTAATCTAATGGTTGGCATCTTTATTCTTTTATCACAAATAAAATGGTTGTTCTTATGCTTAACAGTACAAAATGAAGCCCTGAAACCCTTATGGAAGTCAATTATGGAAGATTAATCCTTTCATTGACAAGGATACAATTATTATGTAGATAACTGTAACATTTATCTATCATATTCTGCATATAGATTCTTGACTACATCCTATTTCCCCATCTTATCATAATATCTAATCACCTACCAATTGACCTAACATAGATGTTGATTACAAGACAATAGGTTTTGACGGATTTCCATGTATTTCTGACCTTTAAGAAGAATCAAGTAAGTGGCAACTATTTGTTATTCCAGTGGCACACTCCCTATGAGGTCTATAACCTCTTCAGGATTTGATTTTGGAACAAACTGCATACCAGACAAAACTTGGCTCTTCTGAAGTTGCTTATGTTTGGAAAGAGCACGCTGCTTATATCTGAAAACAACTATGTCTAAACTAATTGAACTGAAATGCTGCTTTATCGAGAACAGTTCTTACAACCTAGGAGAATTTAAGCACTCATTATAAATGGGAACCTGAGAACCAGGTGCTGTTCCCGAGTACTCAGATTGAATTACTAACAAATTTGCTAACAAGTTTTGTTCCTTACTCAGGACTAGTTCCTATAATTTACAGTTCTTCAGTTTTAGTTAGGGGTCTTCAAACTTGGCAACTTTAAGACTTGTGGACTTCAACTCCCAGAATTCCTCAGCCAGCCAAAGCCAAAGTTGAAGTCCACAAGTCTTAAAGTTGCCAAGTTTGAAGACCCTGATTTTAGTGAGTTATAGCACAATGTAACTCTCCTCTAATAGGTTTATAACCTATTAGCAAGAACAAAATATCATTATCTACTTTATGACATAATCTGTAGCATATTATAGAAGACTCTAATTCTAACCAGATTTCTAGTTGAGCAAATTTAAGACAATGTTTTATTATAGCCTACGTAATCTGGATTGGTAGTAAGACTACTGTCCTGTAATTATTTTTATCCTGATATAAAGTTGATTTCTAGAAACCAGAAAGATGCTAAGCAGTTATAATCATAAATACACGAAATATATTTTCCTCCATTCCTACAACAGAACTAAAAGCTGGATTTTCAATATGGTGAGTAAAAATATGGGATTTGTAGCTACCGTATGTTGTATATTTGGGATGATTTTGAAAGACTAGAAAAATATATGAAAAATACAGCTAGTAATCTAGGTGACTATATATTATTACTATAAGTAGCATGAGGCAAGTTGAACTAGCGTTAAGCAAGGCAACTGGATGTTCAAAGCTTCCACATCGTATTACTTTCTTCATATTACTAAAATGGTCCATATTATAGTAGAGCCCAGTTAGAATTGTATTATTTAGACCTAATTACTCACATGCTCGACTATGCTCTCCTGCACAAGTTATTTTTAATTATTATTTTTATCTATTTAGAACATAATTCCCTATTCTCTCAACTATACCATAGTACTCTGGATTGCTGTAAACACAGTATACATTACTCCTTCTGTTTTAATACAAGTATTGTTAGGTTTTCTTTCTGCATTTTTATGAGCTTTTCTCTTTGGTTATTGATTTTATAGCAGAATAGTTACAAAATATACTCATTGCTGCAGTTTGAGATTTTGGAAAGAAGGGACAGAGAGAAGGTAGCTGTAACAATAATTAAGTTATCCTAGCGTTCTTCATTTTTGATGGATTTTATTAAGGCAGGTCATTTTAATATTCTTTGTCTCTTCTTTATTTTGCAGTGTTGAACATCACCTTTTTTCCAAGATACATTTGCAAATATAATCATCCACTTGCTATAAATTCTAACATAATACAATGATTGCATTTTACAAACTATCTGTGAATTATTACTGTATATTGTACAGATGATTGATCTATAGCTACAGTGTGTAAATCCAAAGGTAGAATTTAATTAATTCAAGCAATTAAAGACCTAAGTAACAATTATATTTTGAAAGACAGAAATGTTAACATGAAGGAAATGACCATCTTCAGCAATAAGGATAAATTGTTGATATAGGAAATTTATCCCTGAAACTATCCAAAAGTGATGATCAGTATCCTTGACATCAGAACATTGTACATGAAAAGTTAATTATATTATTTTCAAACATTCTAACATTGGCTATAAACGAAATTCAGAGGTGCATTTTAAAGACTTTTGTGTTCAAAAACATCCTGTTTGAAATTTGTAGTAGTTACTAGACTCTGAAAGAAAAGTTGCTCAGCACTTGTTCATTTCTATAGTCAATGACCAATTCCCGCAGTAGGAGGTATTCTGCACATTTCGTCAATATTTATTCCAAGCCACTAATAGAAAATGATTGTTCCATCTCTGTTCAGACTTGCTAAAGAAATATAAAGTATTCTTGATGTGCTCTGTTCATGTATCTCAATTATGGTGTCTACCTTGAACAATACTCTAAAGCAGGGTGTCAAACTCGATCGCGTCACGTGACGTATTGTGACATGTTGCGATGTTGCCTTTGCAGAGCTAAGGTGGGCATGGCCTGCACGTGACACATCCTTCCTGCGGGCTGCCAGTTTGACACCCCTGCTGTAAAGGTTAACTGGACTTAATTAGGAAGAATGAAAAAAACTGAAGCTTCTTGAGTGTTGTGTAGCATGTACGGAAGGTATTAGGTTCAGATATAAACACTGTGTCCTGCCACTACAAGGTTCCGTTAAGTCATATTTTAGAGCCTTCCTTTTACAACATAACTATCACTATGCATTTTCCAATTTCTACTATTCTACAATCTAAATTTTTTCAATGTGTGGAATTAGTGATCACCTGCCTAATGTTGCTATCCATTGGTGATGTATGGCAATGGCAACTCAATAGTCTGCAGCACATTTGTTAGGAGAAATGAGAAAATGCTCTCTCGTGACTCTTGGTGAACCTGTTCAGCTCTGTAGGCTCTCTTTGAAATTAGCAGTAGAAAATAATCTGAAATGGAGAAGGTGGTTTTTCTCCTTCCAATGACCCTGTGAAAGGGAATTAAATATTACATATTATCTCTACTGTTATATGAACTTCTTACCTGTCTTTCTCATACAACAGATATGAAAAATTATTCTAAAAAGTTATGGTGCCCAACTTGTATTCTATAAGTTTTTTACCCAAGAATTATGACTAATGAACAGAAGAAATGGGATAGAACAGTAAATGTTTCCAATAATTAATTTTTTATCTACAATACAGAGTAGGAAGGGGTTATTTAGGCCAAGACCAACTGTTTAGTGCAAAAATCTAAAGCTAATGTTTTTGTTTTCATACCGACAGAATGTCCCCTCTGAAGGGAAGCTTACCACCTCCCTAGTTAATTAGCTCTACTGCTGAATTCTACTGAGAACAACCTGCCAATTCCTCTTCTATAAATGCAGAAAAGGCACATAATCTTCTATAAAGAGTTAGTGTAGCAAAAGAAAAAAGAATTATCAACATTATCAAGACCTGGCTCTTCGAGCTCTCTGGCCCAGGCTGAGAATATTTTTAATTTTAATTTTAACTGGGTTTTAATTTTCTCAGGGTTCTATTTAATCTCTTTTAATTTGTTTTAACGTTTGTATTGACTGTTTTTTAAATGCCCTGTAAACCGCCCTGAGTCCTTCGGGAAAGGGCGGTATATAAATCTAAATAAAAATAAAAATAAATAATTGATAGTAGCTGATTATTTAAAAAGAATTTAAAGGAACTATAATCAGAACAATGTAATCTTGGCCTAAACAAAGGCCTAAAGAAATATTCACAATGGATATGGATGGAAAACAGAGAATTCCCTTATTAAATTGCACAAGTAATGCCAAATGTGTATAGCAGATGAAAAAGGTTAGTGAAAATACTGTACCTGAAATCAATGTAATATACAAATAGTTCTACTATCATTCATCAACACTTATAACACAATGCAAGTCATGCCTTTGCATGCTAAATTGCTATCAAATCTGAAATGGGAAGAACTATCCCTATTTGTCAAATGGCTGAAATGTGAAGAATCAACTCTCATTTCACAATTTTTTGTAAATACTTTAGCATTTTCCACATCTAAATTAGAGGGCCACCAAAGCACAAATACTGCTCCAAACAAATTTTGAGAAACACTAAAAGATGGAAAAGAGTATTATGTTTACTATCAACATTTTAAAATCAAATCATTATTTGCAACATGGAAGTATGTTGCAGTTTATGGAATGCAAGGAGCTCAATGTATATGAATCAAGTGAACTCATGTATAGTAATAAGAAAATCAACTGCCCACATCTCTAGCAATAGCTTAAATGAAGATGTATAAAAATAGTATGAAAAAAAGAAATTAACCTAGACTGAATTACAGAAGAGGCAGCAAAGGAGAGAAAGAGATAATAAACTGAGGTAAAATAGACAAAATGTTTATTGTGATTCTGTGCATCAGTTATCTGTTTTGCGTGACCTACTATTTACTCTTGAATACAAGATATAGTTTTATGGAATTTATGTGTATAAATGAAATATTTTAACAGCACTTTGTTTAATGTCTTAGTGTGCACTTATGCTTGATGATGAACCATGTTTTTGGGATTTTAAACTACCACCGATTTATGAATTTTAAGGCTTTGGCTATTAAAATCAATGTCCAAGAGGATGTCTCACATTCAAATTAAATACTTTATTTAAAATCTTTATAGAACAGCATGTTATTTATACTACGTATCAGGCTAAGTCTGACTTACAGTAAAAGTATTTCTCATATTAAACTGAAATACATTAATGGATTTTTTTCATAGCAGTTATATTTCTATTTTAAAATGCATTTTACAATTATGATTGCATATATGCATAGTAGCACGGAGAAATCTACTTTGAATATTATAAATGGATAAAATAGAACTGATTGCAAAGCTAGACTTGTTAAATAAGAGAGTATGAACAGTGCAGGGAAGCCTTGCACTTATATTGTTTACATTTTAATACTAACAATACAAATATACTAAAAGGCATAAAAGACATAATATATTTCAGTATAGTTCATTAAGTACTGATTCAAAATCAGGGAATGTTGCACGAAAATAACATGCGCAATCTATAGCACTATTTTTAAAAGTGCTTCCACCTCCCTGTTTTTTATGGGACTTTATTTCCCTAAACAATTACATACCCAGTAAAAAACCACTCACATTTCATTTAATGTTTTAAGTGGTTTAGGCTATATAAGGGTCAGAGAACTGTTTTCATATATAAAGTAATTCCCACTACTTGCTTATGTTATTTTGACATGAAAATAGCCAAGAGTATATTAAATTAGTGTGACTCTTAATCCATAGATATGGTCCTCTAGCCCACAGGTGTCAAACTCGCGACGTAAGGTGACGTGTCGTGACGTATTGCAACTTTTTCCCCATTGTCGGCAATGGAGTGGTCCTAGTTTTGGTGTGAGGCATCCTGCCCACGGACCAGCAGTTTGACACCCCTGGTCTAGATAGACTGTAATTCAGCAACATTTGAAGGGTCCATTTTCTTTACTCCTAAACTGTCACAGTATAAAATAATTAAATCTAATCTTAGTCTTATTCTAAACCGAGGATACTGTAAATTTACCAGAGTATTCCTCTTCTTAAAATAATTTGTATCACTTTTCAAAATTAATTTCAACCTAAGTACATTTATGTGCTATATTGAGGAATAGTTTGTTTCCTTTAACCATCATGGATGTATTATTTTCACAGAATAGTGAATGTAATTCATATTCAATTTACATATGAAAAATCTTTTTTTCTCTTACATGATTAGAGTAGAAGCTCATTTTTAAAAACATTTTTTCTCTCACAATCATCCTCTGCAATACTTCACAAGTATTATTTGCTCAGGAAAGCAATATATTCTGCATGGAACTGCAGAAATGTAATGAAGTAAAATAAAAACTTGTGCTTCTTGAACAGCAGCTTGTGTGATGCATGGCAGATAATTTTCAACTGTGATTTTAAAAACAGTCCTTAATTTGAAATGGAGACTTGCTTTTCAGAAAACAGTAATACTTACAACATATGCTGTAACCAGAAGTTGAAGATACAGTAATGTACCTATTTCCCAAAAGTATGGAAAAGCCTCATTGCTACAGTAGTTATACCGAATGTATTGGCTAAAAAAAATACATTTGGAAATGTTTAATAGACAAAAAGATAAGCTGCAATTTAATATAGGAAATGAACCAAATGATATTTGGACTGATTAAAATACTAATTCAAAGATAAAACTCACAGAGAATGAAAGAATTTATGTTCCACAGATTTTCACAAAACTAATTCTGAATATTAAAATAACTGAAGAAAATTAAGATTGAACTTTCATCAAAAATGCACAAAATTGTTACATTTACAATATATACTATCTTTCTACATATTCATGTGAAACTCAAATATTGTGCATTGCAGAATATGAGATTGAAATATTATCACTTTCACACATGCCATTGGATACAAGATAATTTTATTAGAAACAGAAATGAAAGTAAAACTAACAATCTTTGAACAGAATAATTTTATACTGGTATTTGAAATAGCCAAATAACAATCGCTGAAATCCGATGGCAAGGAAATTGTCTGAAACCTCAAAAGACCATTTCTGGAAAAAAAGTCAAGTGTGTAGGTTGGCTTTAGCTCACTTGTGTATGGATCTGCATTACCCCTAGATTCTAATTCTTCCTTATCAGCATGGCATTATTTACCTTTTTAAATGTGGTGTGTTGGTTACTATACATGGAGATGAGATAAAGGGGTTACAGTACATAGTATCTTCTTCCCTTATATAAGAACCTGGGGGAACATTTCATACTCTTTCCAGCACCCCCAAATTCAGTACTATTACCAGCTCTAATCATATAGACAAACTTTCAAGACATTTACATAAATATGAATAAATATCCTAAGGCTAGGATTTGTACAAAAACTATTATTTCAAAGCAGAGGTAGTAAAATAACACTAACATCACATCATGGATGTGCATGCTTATAATACTTTGAGGGTAATCTGAACCAGTCCATTTGATTTTCAGAAAATATATAAAACATTACAAGCTCATGAGATGAAATCTTGCTATACATCATCATATCTATACTGAAAAAAGTAATCTTATTTATTAGTGCAATATAAACAGACATGGTGTATAAATATTCTTTACTTGTTGGGACTTGATGTTTTAAGTCTATATGATTTCATGTATGTCATCTTTATTCATGTTTCTATTTCGTAATTAAATGCCTTAATAAGATATACTGTTATATCTACAATGTAGAAATAATATGGGATGGTTAAAACTTTGCCACATTATTCCATATATAACTAACACAGGTTTCAGAAGTCAAAACAAAAATCCAATTCTATTTGGTTTCTGTCTTTATGAAATAATTAATTTAACCAAGAAAAGGTCAATTATATTATCTGCTTCAAAAATACAATTATAGTTAATTTTTAAACACCATAAAAGTACTACTGGAAAAACTGTATTTAATACCTAGTCTGCATTTATTTCCATATAAATTAGACTTAATACAAATAAGATACTCCTATATTAACACTGAAAATCAAATTGAAAATAACTAACGAGCAACTTACTAACATATAGATCAGGGGTTCCCAACTGGGGGTGCGAGACGATATTCCAAAGGATGCAAAAGTTTGGTTTAGAAGTTTTAAAATTATAGGGTATATGCATAGTTAGTTATTTTGAACTTTTGTAAGGGATGTGAGAATTTATCAGAAGTGTTCTAGGGGTGCGGGGTATAGAAAAGGTTGGGAGCCGCTGATATAGAGTATTAAAGGTATTTAAATAACTAATCACCTTTTTCTCATACTTGGAAGAATCGCTGGCATTGAATGATATGGTTCCTCCAAAGCCTTGAATTTATTCCGGATTTCATTAATAGATTTTCTATCATACAGCAAATCCTATCACATTTAACTATTTAATATTAAAAGAGCATTACATGGTTTGAATACTTAAGATATAAAGTACGTGCTTTCAAATCTTGAGAAACTCTTATTTTAATTATAGTCTTTTAACAAAAATGCTTTTTATTTTCATTTATTGGAAAATGTATGTTATAAATGTATAGCATATTTACCTAATTTAACATTCAAAGATATTTTATATTAATATTTGCCAAAATAACAAACTATCATAGCAAAATGGCTATTTTAATTCATCCAAGCTCCTTCCAGGGACATTAATAGAATGGTCTCCTGTGAGCCTCAGGAAGTGAGAAAGCTGCTGCTTTCAAGCCCACTGACACTGCTATTATCCAACTCTAAGAACAGAATGTTAACACATAGTAAAGAGAATGATCTGATCTGTTGCATTTTGAAAGGATGAAGCAAGTAGAATGTTCACCCCTGCCCCCTAAACAGAATAGTTTCACAATGTTGATTATAAGCTGGGGATTGGTATATTAAGAAACATCTGACAATAAATAATGAAGAGATGGAGATAAAATGGAACAACAAACTTGGCCTAACTGATTTGAAATAGCAATGCATACATTATGTTTCTGTTCCGAACTGCAACAGTATTTTAAACCTGGAAACTTAGTTTGGGGGAAAAAACCTGTAGGCAAAATGGTATAGTTGATGCTATATTTAATACCCCATATAAAGTAATTTGGATAATCCAGTACCCACCAGCTTTAAACAAAATGGCCTTGCTAAATCTAAGTGAATAGTTTACATAATTGGGCCTTCCTAGTTATACAAGTCTACATGCATGCAAGTTGAAATAAGTTTAACCACCTAGATAAGAACAAGATAAATTCCTGACACATAGGATATTAGTTGTAGTTGAGATCAGAGACAAAGTTAAGGATATAAAAGGCAAACACTTGGACAGATGGTGTAAGTTTAAAATTGAGAAAGAGCATGTAAAAGAATGTTGGGTAAAAAATAGTCACAACTTTCAAAGAACATGAGGGGAAAGTAGCATCAAGGAAAATCACGCTCTTAGATTCAACCCCGTTCCACTGGATTCTATAGGAATGTTGCAGAAACGAACTAAGAAACATTTTGTTTTCCAGTAATTATCACCCTCAATTCTAGTTAGAAATACTTTTATTTGGGCTTGCGTGTGTAGTATATAATGGAAGTTGTTTTGGTCTCTCTTCATTCTAACATTCTGCTTCAAGTTAAGTCTAAGAAACAAAATATATGCAGAAAACCAATATATTGTTTTGACTTCTCTTGAAAACCTCAGTTGCACATCACTAGGAAAAACTATATAAAATAAAAACTTGAGTAGGCAAACGAATATGAATAGCAAATGTTTAGGCATAATTTTTAAAGAATTTGCAAGATTCTACTCACACATTTCAAGAAAGTATTCCTCATTATAGCCATATTTGAATCATACATCATAAAGGACTAGTACGTTATAACATTTCAATGCTACACTGAAGCAATCAACCTGTCAAGTAAATTTACTGTGTTGTAAAGATAGATGTGAAATTTCATCTGTTCCTTTCTGGAGAGGACCATATGATCAGAAATGTAAAATGGCATTTAAGTGTAAGAATGGAGGCTAGACTGAGAACAATTTGTATTAAAAGTACTAAATGGAAAAATTCAGGCTGAAGGTGTTGGTCATTTGTCTTGAATAATACATTCAGTTGCAGATGTATGAAAAACCCAAATATCAGGAAAATATTGTCCAATATATTGTTCTTCCCTAGAAAACTACCTGAGGTACACAACATAATAAATACATAGCCTTCAAGTGAAATGTTTTGATATTCCAAGAACTTTTAGATGTACATGTGAGAATACCAATGACCTTATTCCTTAACTAGGCAGATTTTACTCCATTGGACTAGAGCCTTGGTGGAGCAGTGGGCTGATGCCTCCTTAAGTAACACCAGCTGCCTGCAATTAGTGCAGGTTCGCATCCCACCAGGCTCAAGGTTGACTCAGCCTTCCATCCTTCCGAGGTAGGTAAAATGAGGACCCAGATTGTTGGGGGCAATTAAGCTGACTTTGTAATAATGCCGCTTGGGGTGTGTGTGAAAGCCCTAACAAGCAGGCATATACATAGAATGAAGGCTACTGCTAAGCTTGTAAGCCGCCCTGAGTCTTCGGAGAAGGGCGGGATATAAATGTAATAAAAATAAAAAATAAATAAAAAATAAATAAATGTCTCATTTGCAAAAGCTTTCCACCTTCAGTGAAAATATATTGCATAAGTGTAGTGTACTACAGATAATCCTCAATTTACAACCATTTGCTTAGTGACTGCTTGAAGTTACAATGGTACTGAAAAACTGACTTGTTTTTCACACGACCATTGCAGCATCTCCCTGGCCATGTGATAAAAATTCAGACACTTGACAACTGGTTCATATTTTATAACGGTTGCAGTGTCCCGGTGTCATGTGATCAACATTTGCAACCTTCTGACAAGCAAAATCAATAGGAAGGCAGTCATCACGTTACTAACCTAACTGCAGTGATTCACTTAACTGTGGCAAGAAAGTTAAATGGGGCAAAACTGACTTAACAAGTGTCTCACTTAGCAACAGAAACTTTGGGTCAATTGTGGTCATAAGTCAAGGACTATCTTTATGGCCCTGCATAAATTTTTGTTGTTTTTTTGAAGCCATAAATGTTTTATGTATGTATGTATGTATGTATGTATGTATGTATGTATGTATGTCCCAGTATCAAAAATAGGAGAGCTGTGGCCCTTCCTTCAATTACTACCTTTGGAATACTAGAATATGAATTGTGTGGGTTTTCAAAAAAAAGCTTAGCTAACAGATGGTGGAATATGCATTAACGAATGGAAGATACTTGTGAAAGTGTAGTATTTTATATTACCAAGACCTATTGCATGCTGAGATGATTAAATTAGCATAAAATAATTTAATACAGTAGATAAAAAATAAGTACTCTTTTTAATGTCTCTTTATTCTTTGAGGGGAAAAAAATCAATCACATTCATAACACTATGTATAATAAATACAATTAAATAAGGCATACTTGAGCATGCATAATTTCTGTAACACTAAAGCAAATTGCCCAGAGATGAAATTTTGGGGATAAAATAAGTATATTGCCAAAAGCAGCACAGGAAAGTAAGCAAAAAAGGTTGCCTGACCATAAAAACTGAAGTTTGCACAAACAAAATGTATTATTAATGGTTGGGTCTAAATACTGAACGTAAAGTGCAATAACTTTCTTGCCAAATCAGAATGATTTTGATCAGCATTTTGTTTCCATTGATGGGTAACTAGATATGAAATTTATGCAGCTCCTGTTGAGCCTTTCAGCATATCATATAGTTATAGGTAATTAGGTTTATTGTCAGAAAACTGCAATATATACTGAGGATTACAATATATTGAAAGCAAGGGACAAAATTAAGTCTTAAGTGGAGGCTATCTGCATTGCTTAAATAAGGGCAGTTATTTTTTGCTATGCAGAAGCTAAACATGTTAACAAATAAACTATTATGAAGGAAATTTTTCTATGCCTTGGCCATTTTGTATTTTTGACTATGACTCAACATGCCTTTTCAATTTGCACCATTAAAACTTCAAGTATCCAACTCATCACTTTACATTTAATTCAATATAAATGTTCTTCCACCGTTGATTTCCAAAATACACCAATGTTATTATTATTCTACAATCATTTTTTTTCTTTAGCCCTTATTATTTATTCATTCATACTTTATTCTACAATAAGACCAGATTTTATCTGAACAGGTAAAATCTAGAGCATGACGATTTCACAAAAATTAATCTTTTCTTTGTAATAAAATACATAGAGAGAAAGGGAGAAAAGAAATCTTCTGACATTACTCTGTAATTTAAGCATTGATAAAGGAAGCCAATTTTTAGAAAGCACTTGATCGCTTTATTTTATCTTAATTTCATGCACTAGTGAATGAATACATATAAAAGGCAATTTTTAAAATATCTTCATATTCAAAAACAGTTGAAGCTTTCCTAAGGATTTACATTTCAGTAATTAAATCGGTTGGTTATCATATTAAAATTACTGTTGGCAACTCCTCTACCAATTTTTAAAAGTAAAACTACTGAAATCAAAAGTACAAACTGATTCTTTTAAAAAAGTAACACAATTCCATCACAGAATTTGAAAAACTTCATTTTTAAAAAATTGATCTGTATGATAATTAAATGCTATTACAGGATATTTTCTAGAATTACTAGAGCTATGCTTGAGCATTACAAAACTTTATAACAGCGCTAAATTTATTCTGATTCCTTAATCTGTCCATTTGTAATGGGTAAATGCTGAAATATATTTAGAAGTAATATTAAGACTATCTTTGCAGACATTTAAATAAGCGTTGCTACAGAGGAGCCAACACAGTCCCAAAATAAGTCAGGGTAATATGTGATAATCTAACAGTTCTGGAATTCAGAGGCTTAGTGGTATGACTGATTTTTAGAAACAGTTTGTTAAATCATTGCCAATTTAAAAAATTGATATATTAAAGGAAAATATTGTGGTCACATTTTCATGATATAAAACTGAAACTGAGCCTTGGTGGAGCAGTGGGCTAATGCCTCCTTAAGTAACACCAGCTGCCTGCAATTAGTGCAGGTTCGAGTCCCACCAGGCTCAAGGTTGACTCAGCCTTCCATCCTTCCGAGGTAGGTAAAATGAGGACCCAGATTGTTGGGGGCAATTAAGCTGACTTTGTAATAATGCCGCTTGGGGTGTGTGTGTGAAAGCCCTAATAAGCAGGCATATACATAGAATGAAGGCTACTGCTAAGCTTGTAAGCCGCCCTGAGTCTTCGGAGAAGGGCGGGATATAAATGTAATAAAAATAAAAAAATAAAAAATAAAACAAACTGAAGTTTTTAAAAATATATGCAGTCATTCCTACTTCTATAATTTTAATTTTTATGAAGAAAATATTACCTCATAAATTACATTAAATAATCCTAAACCATATGACAAATTACTTTTGTAATGCAGGTTTTAGAAGTCAAAAAACCTGCATCTTCTGTGATAAAGCAAATAAGCCATTTAAAAACCTGGGCCAATTACAAACCAAATCAGTTCTGATTTCTGATGCAAAACTACAACAGACAAAAAGTAATGTTTATTAACAAATAGGGAAAATACAGACAAGTGCAATTTTTAAAGATTATTTTTTTAGAGAATACTTAAAAGATCTAAGAATAATTGCTTTGTACAGAGAATCCATACAATTGAAAAAGACAAATATAATTTACAGAGCACATGAATGTAAATTCATAGGACTTCTACCAGTGAGAAAATATTTTACAACAAAGTAATCTAAATCATGTATTTTTCACATTTTTTCTTAATATCTTCATATGAAAAGAAATTAAGGAAAAATAATAAAAAATAAAAATAACTTCAAAGTACTAAATTTTAGGACTAGTATCTACTATTTCTTCACTTGGCAAAGTATCTGCCAGTCTATGCTGATATTCAATTGAATCTAAATGTTGGGTTATTGATATTCTCAAGTGTAAAAGATATTAAAATCTGATGTACTAGTTTGAAATTGATAGGTAATCAGATTTAACTCTCTAGAGTGTATCATTTTCTTTAACATTAGTTTATATGTATGAAGGCACATTATATTTGACAAATGTGGAATGAAAAACTGAAATTTTACTTCAACTTAAACGTAATGGTATATGATAGTTCTTATGAGTTACAGAAATATTCATCTAAATAATTCATTTTATTGCCATTACATACTGTTGATTCATTATTTATTTGTGTGTGTATGAAACCAGAGTTTTCTATTTTGTGAATAAACCACAAAGTCTTTAATTTTCACAACTCTACAAAAATCAGAAGATATCATATTTAGCTGTAAAAAAATTAAGCAAAATGTTATATGGTGTCAAACTTAAATCATTTAGTAAGTACAAGGTAAATTTAGATTTATCCAATTTCTTTTTCACGGTCGGGGGGTTAAAAAAACTAAAATATTTACTGAAACTTCTTTACAAAATAGAAATAATTTTATCTAATATGTATAGCATAAATGTTTAGCATTTCACCATAATCATTCATCTATCCATTCTAGAAAATTAAGCCAAACAAATAGCATTTGCAAATTAGTATACTATTGACCCTTAGGAAATACATCCCAGAAAAAAATGAAAGATTTATAATTGATAGATAGATCAAGGAGCGAAAACATTTAACCAAGCCTCACAACAACCCTGTGAGGTAGGTAGAAAATCTTCCAGAACAAATTTCCTGGATGAGAAACTTCAATTAAACTTACCACAAGTGAAACAACATATAACAAGAGAAAGGAAAAGAAAGTTCATCCATCCATGTGTCCCAGGCAGATACATGAAACAAATGCTCAGTATATTATTTTAAGCTGAAAGTATTGTGTTATGTGTATAATATATAAGCAGCACTTTTTAAGAGTTCATTTTTAGTTGCTACACTTAAATAAAATTATGTAACTATGTTACTAGTTAATAGCTGTGTTCAATTTATCGTTTTATTTTTATGTATAAAAATAGTGCAACTAAAAATAAACTTAATCTGAAAATTCTTTGTACATTCTTATCATTTTACAAAGTTAGAATTCCCTATTGTTGCTCTAATAAATAACTAAGCACAACCCCATCTACAATTTTAGTTTAAAACTTAAGTTTTAGATCAGAATATATATATAAATGCTTATTGTTAGTCTCCAAGGTTTATATAATTAGATCCTTTTACATGTACTGCAAACATTATAGAAATGAGCAGAATTTATAATTTTCAAACTTTTTAGGTGGGATAAATTCTCCAATCTATTCCAAATACTAATCACATGGTCAACAGCAGAATGTATGAAGTTTGCATCAAAATAATAAACCAATGCAAAGAAATGGAGCAAAGCAATGTTGAAGATTTTGAAGCTTATCCAAGAATATCTGATTGCTTTGTATTCACAGAAGTATGTAAAAGAAGAAAGAAAATGCCACTTTCTTTAATTTCCCTAAGCCAAGTAAGAGCCTATGATTCAACAAAGGTTTATTCAGGAACTCCAAATGTAGTCTGTTGCTTCTAATATAATCAGCATCTCCATCGAGAAAAGGCACACTTATTTTAGAGTATATATGGATTATCAACCCAAAAATGCAAAATGGAATGCATTATTTCCAAACCTGAAACCAACCCCGCCATTTGTTCTTCTCTAGAGAGCAGGCAATGAAATGATTTAGCTTAGTTCACAAAAACATGACAATATGTGTTTATTCCCATAATAATCGGTAGTGCTTTATTCATTTCTATATACAAATGAAAATATATGTAAGTGATTCTGCCCATTGTCCTGGGAAGGGTCAACTGCTTCTGGGTATTTTCTCTACCTAGCATGAGTGAAAATGAGTTCACCATGCAGTCTTCCTAGCCTGCACAGATGATTAAGAGGAAGATGAAAAAGAGATGAAGATAAATTTTGCAATGATATTAATTTATACTGTGAACTATAAATTAAAATGTAATGAGTCAAGAGAGTATTTTTGGACAGTCAAATATAAGAAATTTAAAAATATCAATCTCTATGGTTACAATACAAAATATTTTTGAAGACAGCATAAAGTAAAACTAAAGACAAAAGTGATATTCTGAGAGAGATTTTAATCCCCTATTCTTTTTATGGTTAACATTGTTTAGCAAGAACTAAAAAAAAATCTCCCTTACCATATGACAGTAAATGTATCATCTATTTTATCACCACATGCTTATCATATAAACAAGACTCTCCCTAGTTTCAAGCACAGCATTCATATGCAAAATGTTTATGATTCAATCTTTGGATGGAAAAGCCAAGGGTTACTACCAGGTAGTAAAGTACTGGACTGTGTGACTTGGTACAAACAGTTGCTTGTACAGTGCAGATTATTTTAGACCTGCTGAGAAATTACTTATTATAATGGGTACGTACTGGCACAGAGGTCTCATGATGTTCATGATATATCCCAATCAAAATGCAATCTTATATAATATGGAGGAAAAGGACTTTTCTCCTTTTCCTATCAGAAATACTTAATACAGGCCGCCCTGTTTAGGGTGACTCGCTCCCTCCTGAATCAGGAGGTGAGGGAGGAACCCTTGCAGGGTCGTGCCGAGGAGTTTAACCAGCATCTGTCGGACAAAATCGCTCGGATTCGGACCGGTTTGGACTCTGACTGGGCAGAGTCTGTCGAGCAGGACGCGGGCGGTCTTGTCGATATCACCTGGGAGGAGTTTGATTCTGTGACTCCGGAGGAAGTGGACAGGATCATGGGGAGGCTGAGCACCACCACATGTTTATTGGACCCGTGCCCTTCCTGGCTGGTCTATGCAGCCCGGGAGAGGACACGCAGCTGGTTCCAGGCAGTTATATCGGCTTCTCTGAGTGAGGGTAGCTTCCCCGCCGTCTTGAAAGAGGCGGTGGTGAGGCCTCTCCTCAAGAAGCCTGCCTTGGACCCAGCTGTATTGAACAACTTTCGTCCTGTCTCCAACCTTCACTTTCTTGCGAAGGTTGTTGAGAGTGTGGTGGCACATCAGCTCCCTCTGGTCCTGGATGAAGCGGATTATCTAGACCCGTACCAATCGGGTTTCAGGCCCGGGTACAGCACGGAGACGGCATTGGTCGCGCTGGTGAATGATCTCTGGAGGGCTCGGGACAGGGGGCATTCCTCTGTTCTGGTCCTGTTAGACCTCTCAGCGGCTTTCGATACCATCGACCATGGTATCTTGCTGCGGCGTCTCAGGGGATTGGGAGTGGGAGGCACGGTTTTACAGTGGTTCTCCTCCTATCTCCAGGGACGCTCGCAGTCGGTGTTGGCAGGAGGGCAGAGGTCGACCGCGAGGTCTCTCATTTGTGGAGTTCCTCAGGGGTCGGTCCTCTCGCCTCTCCTGTTCAACATCTATATGAAACCGCTGGGTGAGATCATTCGTGGTTTTGGAGTTGGGTATCATCAGTATGCTGATGATACCCAGCTTTTCCTTTCGACCCCAAACCACCCCAGTGATGCCCTCAACGTGATGTCCCGTTGCCTGGAGGCGGTTCGGGTCTGGATGGGGAGGAACAGACTCAACTCAACCCCGACAAGACCGAGTGGCTTTGCATACCTTCATCCCGGGTTTATTCGGACATTCCACCTCTTACTATGGGGGGTGAATTATTACCCCCCGTAGATAGGGCTCGCAACTTGGGAGTCCTCCTAGATTCACGGCTCACCCTGGAAGACCATATAGGAGCTGTGACTAGGGGGGCTTTCGCCCAGGTTCGCCTGGTGCGCCAGTTGCGGCCCTATCTAAGCCGGGATGATCTATGCACGGTCACTCATGCGCTCGTGACCTCTCGACTTGACTACTGCAACGCTCTCTACATGGGGCTGCCCTTGAGGACCACCCGGAAGCTCCAACTGGTACAGAATGCAGCCGCGAGAGTTGTGTTGGGAGTCTCCCGATACTCCCACGTTACACCTCTGCTCCGTGAGCTGCATTGGTTACCAGTTGCCTTCCGGGTGAGATTCAAGGTACTAGTAATGGTATTCAAAGCCCTACATGGCAGGGGTCCGGAGTACCTGAGGGAACACCTGCTGCCGGCATCGACTTCCCTCCACCCTGTGCGTTCCCACAGAGAGGGCCTCCTCAGGGTGCCTCCGGTCAGAGAATGTCGACTGGTGGCCCCCAGGGGGAGATCCTTCTCTGTGGGCGCCCCGGAGCTATGGAATCAGCTCCCGGTTGAGCTCCGGACGGCGCCCGACCTTCGCTCCTTTCGCCGTGAGCTAAAAACATACTTTTTTGAACAAGCTGGCCTGGCCTGATGAGGGGATCGGGGGGTGGGTTTGCTATTGCTATTTATTAGGTTTTAAATATCTATTTTACTTTGTGGGCATTTATTTTAGTTTTAACTTTTGTAATTTGTATTTTTATTCTTGCCCTGTTCACCGCCCTGAGTCCTGCGGGAGAAGGGCGGTATAGAAATATTATTAAATAAATAAATAAATAAATAAATAAATAAATAGTTCTGCACTTGACTGCTTCAAAGCTTGTCAATTTTGTTATTTGACGCATTTTGAAGCAGAAATCTTGTCCTGGCACATATCTTTCTCCCAGTAGTCAACGCGCAAGGAAGAACTTGCTGACGTCAGCTGACTTGTGATTTGCTATTTCTTCCGGCCGAAATAGTGGCTCACATGGTTTTCTCAGTACCCATCGGTTTTAGTATTCATCACATCTTCCAGAACAAATTACCAATAAATACCGAGGTACCACTGTATAATTAACTCTTCCATTGGCTGTAATGATGACCCCTGTCATTATTACTTCAATATTGTTGCTTCTATTTGGATCGTATTCACTTGGGCAAAAATACTACTTTATTGTTCAAGCAAAATATAATGGTATTGTTTCTTATTCACATAAATCACCTTTACTGATATTAGTAACCTACACATGCATTTCTCTTACATTTCCAACAAGGCTGTCTCTTAATACAAAGCTTTATCCAAAGTTCTCATGGGCTATTCTTGTTCATGTCCTTAAATCTCACTGAGTAATAACTTTGCTTAAAGTTAGGGGTGGAGTCAAATGATACAGCTCATAAATATAAGAGTTATCACTTCAAAACTTAATGTCTAGAATATTTTAAGGATCTACAATTGAGAAATTCCCTGAAATGAGTTGTAGAGATACACTACAGAAGAGGATTCCCAGAACATTATCTCACTCATTTTCTTTTAGTGAAGCAAGTCTTTCTTTTTCAACTTATCCACACATTTGGCATTATAGGTATGGGTGAAAAAGCAGAAACAAACAAAATTGCCATAGCCCCATTCCTTCTTTGAAGAAATGCCAATGAACATTAGGGAGCTTATAATATACAATCTAGTTTTTTTAATTGTACAAATAAAAGCAAAATTACTAGGAATGTGTTATTCAACATGAAGGAAATGAACTTTCCAAGTATATATCTGATCACTGAATGCAATAAAGGTATAATAACTGTTAAGGAAGAACT
The DNA here is from genome assembly GCF_964194415.1 of Vipera berus. Lineage (NCBI taxonomy): Eukaryota > Metazoa > Chordata > Lepidosauria > Squamata > Viperidae > Vipera > Vipera berus. Next base: position 95,690,329 of record NC_138202.1, read on the forward strand.
GGTGTTTATTTCCCTCCTCTGAAGATACTGTCCAGTGTAAGAAAAATGGTCAATGTATCACTTTTTCTCCTGTCATTCTGCTCCAACTGACAACATTGGTGTTTTTATGTGAAAGGGTGTACTAATTATTAAGGACTGGTGTGCAAAAATATTTCACACAGATCAGGGCAGCAGAAGGTTAAAAGTAGAACTGTTACAAGAACTGGTCTACAATTGGAATTCAGGTCTGATTTGCAAAATTACTCTTCCTTAAATATCACTTCAAAATATTCTTTCTTGCAATCTGCTGCATTGGTTCCCCCCCCCCCATTTTTAAGAATCCTGCTAACTCAAAGCTGTTTTCAAATAATTTAAAACATTAAAAGCAACAGAGGTTTCAATATGCTGATTGTGTCAAATGAGGCTTTTAAGCTATGTGTAAAATTAAAAAAAAATCCGCAGCAAAGAAAAAACACTTCTGCTCTGCTTAGGGAAATCAAATATTTGTGCAAAGTCAGTGAGCTACTTGGTGACATAGGATAATTATAAAGACAAAGATTATAATATAAATACTTTACAGTTTTTATTAATCCTATTTCCAATTGTAAAAAGAAATACATATCCTCTCATTTCAAATGTGCAGGACTATAGCTCACAGAATTTCTAGCTGGCATAGACAACTTTTAGTTGCTCAAGAATTACGGCAGTTTCAGTTTCACAAATCTGGCAAGCCTCAAATTAGGCAAGGAAGATATGAAATATAAACTCAATTACTGACTGATAATTTGCCCTATATGTATTCTAACTGGCTGAGAACCTGAGACATACAGAGATATCTGTGTGCAAAGAATTTGCTTATAAGCATGGAAATAAAGACAGGGGAAAAACCCAACTTCCCTTTCATATGTTGTAAGTGCTAGTTTGTAATGACTTGGGGGATATTTTGTGCATCACGGAAGACCAATCAGGAGAGCTGGCAGTAAATATGATGACCATGATAGACAGTATTTGGGATTCTGGACTTTGCTCAAATGCCATATTAGGATGAAGGCAGATTACTAAAAGGTTCTATTTTTACTAAAACCTACTCATCATTTACAACTGTTCTGTAATTAAAGTTACCAATATCTGATCAAGTTCTTTTAACAAAATTTGATTTTCATTAAAAGCAAGTCAACTTTTTCTTAACATACAAGGAAAAAAAATGCTCAGGCAAAAACCTTTATCTTAATTTCTATTATCAAGTTAAGTTCAAGACACTGGAGTAGGCTACCAGAATAAGTTTTTTTATTAAATAAAACCCCTCAGAATGTGTTAGTGTTATTAATGGGTAAAACTTAAGAAAGGCATATAGTGTTGATTTAGTTTAGCTGCTTATTTTTACAGATGTCCCAATATTTCCCTTAAGAAAAAAAACAATACCAAGAAGGCAAATGGACTATTGTAATAGATTTAAATCTACTATATAATGCTCCATTGAGACCCCCACTAAAAAGTAAGCAGCTCTTCAAGTCTCCTAAAAAAAAATAGAAGAACTAACATGTTTCTTTTATCTAAACTTGTGATAACCATACATACTTATTATATGCAGAAATGAAAAAATATAGGATAGTATCCAACACATTATCCTGGGTATGTAAGCAATTAATATTCATTGAACAAAAATGCTGGATACAATTATAAGCTCTAAATAGTCCTGGTTAGACAGTTTATCATAAATAGAAAACTGTCCTAAAAAGAAATTTTAACTTCAGTGCATGTTAATCACAAAGTATTGTCTTAATTGGAGTGACATATATGTTGCTGAGTGGGTGGGTATATGTATCCCTACAAAGCATAACATGTAACGGAGTATCTCTATATTTGAATGTGCGTTATATACTTATTCCAACAATCTCAACCATAGCTTTTTACATAATCTCTGAAAGGCATTTAACATAAATGCATATCCTGTAATATTTTACACTTCTCTTTTCCCCCCAAAATATATTAACCTATTCATTTTATGCCATACATGACATAATGCAGATCTTCAATCCATATTATATAGATTTATTTAATGTGATTCTACAGAAAAGCTATTATCTACAATTTTTAAACATTTTTATAAATGTAACCTTTGAACAGGAGTGAAAGGCCTAAAAATCCAAATAAAGAATTAGAAAAAAATATTTTGCAGAAAGCTTAAGTCTTTCAAGTCTTTTTAGGCTTTTAACAAAACAGGATAAAATGCTTGCCTGCTCCGATTATGAAACATCTTGATGTATGTACTTACACCCTTGATTCTGGATAAATTTGCTTGACACATTTCACTGCTTGTCAAATAAAAATTGCCTGCATCTCCACCCACCCAACCCAGATAAACACTTTCAGCTACTGAAATCAGGTTCAGAAATACTATTAGAGCCCAAAAGGTCATACAACCATCTGTTAACTTACATGCACAAAAGGAGCTCTAAATAAATGACACAGGAGGCAATAAATTGACACGACAAGTAAATAAAAGGCTAAAGCACTCCAATACCATTGAAACTGTTTTAATGTTGTTGCAAGTCCACAATGCAACAATCACCAGATCATATAGACCCAAATATTTGGATTCACTTTAATTACCCTTTTCTCCTATTTTACATAAATTATGAAATGTTCAGCTCCTCTTTTACCTGAATTTGTGTATGCACCTAAGAGATCATTTTTCAACCCTACTTAAATTCTTATTATATGATTAAGAAAAAATATGAAAATATTAACCTCAGCTTCAATGTACAGTTTCCAGAATCTGCCAGAACTTGGGAACTGGGCAACAAGGCGTTCATAGGTCTTCCGTGCTTTGTCTATAGGTTGATTCTAAAAATTAAAAACCAATAATATTTACAATATTTATGATGTAAAATGTATTCACATTTACTTGAGAACCAAGCATTGTGAGTTGACCCACTGATAAGGAAATGTAATCCTATTTCACTAAACCTGTGCCTCTCGAATGAGAATGCTCCAAGCGTCAAGGTCATATGGATTCTCTTCTAGTTTCTTTTCAGCTTTCTTTACTTTTTCTGGGACATATTCAGCAGCCTAGAAAACACAGAGCAGAAAGTTAAGAGCCAACAACTAACATGGTAAATCCAATGCCATCCACAATCTGTAACTTTCATATTTATATAATCATAGTTATAATTAACAAATGGTATATTTTTTCTACTACTTAAGCATGCATAGAGGAACATATGAAGTACCCGTAGAATGTACTACAATGGATGGATTGCTTAAAGCCAGTACTGAAAATGTTAAATTCAATGTCTTCTGTGCTTATTATTTCATTGGTTCACAAAGTAACATTAAATCACAATATTATGCAGGTTTTGTGAGGCTTATTTGAGGATTATGGTGTGTGAATGTGTATCTTTTAAAGTTAAAAGAAGTCTGTACACAGAACATAAAATGCCAAGATGAGAGAATATTTTTTTCTTATTAAATGGTAGGATTAAATCCTACTTACTTTTTAAATCCAATTTCAGAGACTAAGTATTTAGACTTCTCTCAAATTTGGGATGGTATGTTCTCAACAACAGGCTATGTCAGTAAGGTATACATGATAATATACCCAAACACATTTTTACGGGCCTAACAACTATGTTTTTCATTAAATTTCCTGAACCTAGAATAGAAACCTTCTTGTAGTTGAATGCCAATTTTTGACTATACTACAGTATAGTTCACTTTTACCGTATTTTCCGGCGTATAAGACGACCCGGCGTATAAGATGACCCCCTACTTTTAAGAAGTTTTTCAAGGTTTTTTGTCTTATACGCCGAAAAAAACTTACATGCCCTGCCCTCCCTGTCCGTCGCAGAGGAGGCGAAGGCCCGACTGGCCCCACCGGCCCTCCCGCTGCTCCCGCGCTTCTGCCGGCCACGAGGCACAGCGTTTCCCGGGCGGCAGGCAGCGCCGGAGGGCAGCCGCCACCCCGCCACGGCTGGCGCCCCTCCTGCTTCCCCCCCCAGGCCTTGAATTTCTCCCATTCGGCGCAGGGCGGGGCAGCTCTGCCCGCAGCCTCTTTTTCACGTGCCGCTTCCCTCTCACCGTCGGCCGACGCGCGCTCGGCCCGGGCTCCCGGTCCCTCTTCCCGGCCGGCTTCCCACCCTGCCCCTCATGGAGCTGGACTGGGCGTGCAGCCTCTCGGTGTGGCTGCTTTTCCTGGGCAGCCTGGCGGTGCGGCTCCTGCGCTTGGACCTGTTGCTGAGCCGGCGGCTGCTGCTGCGCATGGCGCTGCTGGCTGTCCTGCAGGCGCTGGGCCGTGCTGCCACTGCCCCTCAGCGCCGCGCTCACGGCGGCTGCCTGCTGGCTCGTCTCAGCCAGCACTGCCCGGCGGAAGCGCATCCCCGCGGGGGGGGAGAGCGGTGCTGGTGACAGGTGAGTCCGGCGGGCGCGAGGCCCTCCCTATTGATTGATTGGTGATTGGCCCAGCTTTGCTCCTTTCCCGCCAAAGGGGCGCCTCGCCTTATTGTCTCTGAGCTCTCTCGCCTGCTGCGCTGCTGCTCTCAGTTCCGCACTCCGAGCAAGCAATTCTTGTGGTCAGCGCGAGTCAGGCGGTGCCTTGGCGGGAGCAAAGACTCTCCCTTCCTACGGTCGAGCGGGGCGCCTCTGGGGACCGCCTGCCCGTCCTCTCGTCGGGGACCTGACAGCCAAGCATTGGAGGCGCCAGCATGGCCAGTCCTAGAGAGAGCAACGGCGGCGGCTGCAGTAGCCACCCCAGGAGCTGACGAGAGTTTGCCTTCCATCACCCGTTCGCCGTCGGCCGCTTAACCACGGGTCGCCATCGCCTGCCTCCACTCAGCCCAGGGCTCCAGCCAAGCAGGAGTCGTGTTTCTGCGAAGAGGCGGTGGCCGTGGCGGCGGCAAGGGACTCGAGAAAACTTCCTGTCGCTGGGGAAGGACGACGAAGTCACCCCCGGCAGTGGCTGCCCGAGACGACGGGCGCGGGCTAGTCCCGCTCCTCTCATCAGGGACCTGTCAGCCAGCATTGGAGGTGCTAGCACGGCCAGTCCTAGAGAGAGCAACGGCGGCAGCTGCAGTAGCCGCCCCAGAAGCTGACGAGAGTTTGCCCTCCATCACCCGTTCGCCGTCAGCCGCTTTACCACGGGTCGCCATGCCTACCTCCATTCACCCAGCGATCCCGCCGCCCAGCAGAAAAGAGAAAAGATCCGAAGGTTTTTTTCCGGCGTATAAGACGACCCGGCGTATAAGACGACCCCCCAACTTTTGAGGTGATTTTCATGGCTTAAAAAGTCGTCTTATACGCAGGAAAATACGGTAGCTGAAGTTTCTAAGCATGTTGAATATAAACAGTCACAGAACAGAAATGTTATTATCATGTTCTACAGCAGAAGTCACTGTAACTATTCTAACCAACCTGTCTATGATCCAAGGTGATTCAATGTTACGTAACAAGAATCCAATCAGTTTTAATTGTTAAGTGCAGACCTTAAAGCTAATGTGAATACGAGCGGATGTTGTTCTCTTTGGAATGGCTCTCCACAATATTTTATTTTACAGAATTTACCATCAGTTTCCTTTATAAAAGTGTTATTTTTTTCTGCTCTGCTCTTCTACTGAAAAGGAGGCTCTCTCCCTCTCTCCATCCATCCATCTGATAGAACGACCAATTACATTAGGATGAGGTGCACTTTTAGCTTCAAATGAAAGGCAATTAATTTTATTTTGATACATTAAACTGCTCAAAAGGCATGGGGATAGAAAAGTTACCTAGCATAATGGGGGGGGGGAAAGAAACAGCGCAATCAAATAATGCAACAGAAGAAAAGTGATGTTTGTGAGTTAGGAGTCAGAATGACCAAGAATGAAAAAAAGAAACAACAGGGAAACTAACTTGATAAGGAGAGCTACAGGAACCAAGGAGAAAGAATTAGAAAGTCTGTGGATCAAACAATAATAAAGTGTGTGTACATGAATTTAATTTATGTATACGTGAGACAGCACTTAGGAGATGGCCCTTAAGGAGAAAAACAATGAACTGCGAATATGTGAATACTGGACTGTCTGTAAACTCAGCAACCTAATGCTGGATAGGAAAGTTCAGTGGGTTTTTAGTTTGGCAAATATTCATTATGAAAAACAAAACAAAGGAGAACTATTAATTTAGAATATTCATTCTAGGTTGTCAAAGCTGAGGGACTGTATCTAAATGCTTCTCACAGGCACAAAGGAATCTGGATACAAAATACATCTGGAATGCTTTGATTGAGAACTGCTAAAGACTCATTTATACCAAATACATTATAAATATAAAACACGGTACCTAAGGACAAACAGTGTGGCAAATAGGGAAAAAGTATGTGGGAAGCAAAGTGCTGACTTCTATCATCATCTTCATCTAGATTCTAGACGAATGCCTCTTACTCATAGACTGGTTCTTAAAAACATGGGTGTGACTACAGCCAAGACTGCTGCTGATAACCACATATAGCCTACAAAAAAAGAAAACTAAGGTGGTAAAGATTACTTTCCACTTGTAATAGTAACTGGAAACAACTGAACCAATTATGAAATTGACCATACTGGTAGTCCTCCACTTACAGCCATTTAATCAGTAAGAGTTTGAAATTACAACAATGCTGAACTAAGGAATTTATGACCCGTACCCAAAATTACAGCCTCTGCAGCATCCCATGATTACACGAACAAAATTTGGGCATTTGTCAATGCACCCACCCTTACAACCAACCACAAGGATGCTGCAGCTGCCCCAACCCCCCATCTTTCCCTGCTGGGTCCCTTGGGCCTACTTTCCACCTGGCTGGGACACCACGTGCCTTGAGCCTGCTTGCTGCCTCACTAGGTCCCACTTCCAAACTTGCAGCCACTTCTGAAATGGAACACACTTCTGGGATGGCACCATATAGCTTTTATACAGGAATGTGGTGCATTGATTGCCTCTTCTCGCAAAAGGCAATCTTTAGAAAAGGTGTGATGGGGGGAAGGAGGCCCAAGGATGTGGGATCCAACGGGGTAGGAAGCTGTGCAACGGTGCCTCAGGATGGGGAGGCCCTGACAGACCCAGGGAAGGCCGTGTATGAGCTGGAGAGATGCTGCAGTGCAGGCCTCCCCATGCCTCCCAGGTCCTCCCCACCCCAAGGTTCTGTTTAATGACTGCAGTGGGAACAGCCAGGATTGTGGTTATTAAATGAAGGAATCACAGACAGCACTTTGCTTACCAACTGCGATAACTTATGATCACAATTCCGAGTTCAATAGTAGCTCTAAGTCGAGAACTGCACGTATGTATCATGCAGCAATACAATTAATAAACAGAATAATTTTGTAGACTGCCCATAACACTTAAAAATGGGAGAACAGCACATTGTCTACAAGTTGTACATACCTTCTGAAATTCAACTGAACAAAAGCCTTACTGAAACTGGGGCTGAAATTTACACTTTTTTGTGAATACACATTTAGATAATATTTGAAGGAGTATAACAGTTGTTTTAGGCTGGCATCGCTTAAATAATCAATTTTGGCCCACAAAAATGGGGGGGAAAGTAGTCTAAAAAATTTGGTTCTGCTGATTTAGCTCATAGGGAAGGCAAAAAGAAGTGCTGTCCTCAGGCTAGAATGGACTGCTCAAACCTGTAATAAAAATTCCCATATTTCTTTGGCAAAAGTATTTTTCTATATTGCTTATTTAATTTATACCTCACATTTCCTGCAATCTAATCAACCAAGGTGGCTAAGAATCAATGCAAAATAAAATAAAAATGCAAAGACATAAATTCAGTTCAGAAATTAATGTTTAAAAATCTGAAGAAACAGATGTTTCTTGGCTATTCTGATAAAAGAAAAAAAGATGTGGGCTGCCAAAGCAATTTCTATTTCATGGCCTAATAACAATACCTCCACATAGCATATAAATGAATCTTTTGCAGCAGAGAAAGGGCCTCATTTATGAAGCTTAATTGTCAGACAAGTTCATAAAAGTTCTTTTATATGGTGAGGTCCTAAGTAATTTAGAGAGTTTAACATCAACATCCTAAATTATACTGAATAAAATGAGAAGAAAGTCACTTGTAATTGGGTACTAGTGCAGATTTTGGCACCAGATAATTAAAACAAAATCAGCTGCTTTGCTTTGCATTAATTGCAATTACCAAACATTTCTAAAGGTTAGCCATAATCATAGAAATGTGTTTTGTAAACTTAGTGACAACTGAAGAATAAAGAATATATTAGGCTGCAAAACTGTTTCAAGAGTGTAAATCAATAAAAACAGAATATCCATCACTAAATCTTATTTTTCTATCTTGCCTTGATTTAACTTTTAACTTCTTCTCTCTCCCATTTAGCCCAAATTACAGAAGTTTCAATTATATTAATTACTTCCCGTATATCATTAGCATATCCTCGCTAAGAGGTTTTGTGTCAATGTTCAATGGAATAAAGAATGGACTCTGTGGGAATCCTTTTCTCAATGGTCCAGGAACTGGTAAGTACAATACCACCCCTCTTTGGACATGGCACAACAGGTAAACTAAAACTACTGGAGTCTAGAAGGCTACCATAGCCAATAGAATCAAAAAGCTGCTGAAACATCTGGAAGGACACTACTCTATCAATTTTTAGAATACAGTATATCATACACCAGTGTTTTTCAACCGCTGTTCCGCGGCACACTAGTGTGCCGCGAGCTGTTGCCTGGTGTGCCGTGGGATTTTTTTTTTTTACCTCCCTCCGGAGAAGATGGCCGTGGCCCGCAGCTGAGCTAGACGGGAGGGTGAGTTCTGGCTGGCTGAGCCCTGAGGAGGCTGTTGCCTGTTGCACGGCCTCGGCTGGGCACCGGGAGTTCCCGGTGCCGTAACAACTTGCAGAGGCTGCGGGAGATGTTGGTGTGCCGGTCCGGGTCTGCCGGGCCTGACCCGCGGCGGCGGCAACGTTTCTGAGGCCGCCGAAGATGAGTCGGGCGGCAGGGAACCTGGACCTAAAGTGGCCGGGCCGTTCCGAGCGACGGGGCGCCTGGGGCCTGCGGCGGAGTGCCTGGGAACGCCTTCTGAGCCCGTTCGGCATTTTTACCGAACGGGCTGAGCTAGACGGGAGGGTGAGTTCTGGCTGGCTGAGCCCTGAGGAGGCTGTTGCCTGTTGCTGGGCACCGGGAGAGGGAGGGAAAGAAAGTGGGAGAGAGAAAGGCAGGAAAGAAAGGAAGAAAGATAGAAAGAAAGAGAAAAGAAAGAGAAAGAAAGAAAGAGAAAAGAAAGAAAGAAGGAAAGAAAGAAAGAGAAAGAAAAATAAATGAAGGAGAAAAATGCAGGAAGAAAAATTAAAAAGAAATGCAAGTAGCTTCCAATTTCCACAACAAGTAGAAAGCAAGAAATTGAGAGAGGGAGGGAAAGAAAGTGGGAGAGAGAAAGGAAGGAAGGAAGATAAAGAAAGAAAAGAGAGGGAGGGAAGAGAGGGAAGGAAGGAAGGAAGAAAAGAAGAGAAAAAAGAAAATACAGAAAGATAAATTAAAAAGAAATGCAAGCTTTCCTTTTCCTTCACAGCAAAAACAAACAAAAGCCCCAAAATAAAATAAAATAAAGAGGCTAATAATAATAATAATAATAATAATAATAATAATAATAATAATAAGTTGGAAGGGACCTTGGAGGTCATCTAGTCCAACCCCTTGAGAACACAGGCCATCCTCAACTTACGACCGTTCGTGTAGCGACCGTGGGGAGGCCCAACGGTGCGGAAAAGGGTGGAGTGCCTCGTGATTTTTTTCATGAAACAAGTGTGCCTTTGCCCAAAAAAGGTTGAAAAACACTGTCATACACCATGTACCGTGTTATTAAGCTATGTCAGTAGATCCTCCTCTATTGTAATACAGCATTTCCGAATGCTGTATTACACTTCTAGCTTTCAGAAAGTTAGAAGTGCTGATTTAGCAGTAATAGACACTGGCTATTTTTTCCAGCAATGATAGCTACCAAAATCTAACCTACCAAGTAGCTCATTTGATATGAGCTAACAAACTATAATCACGTTATTGTTTTTTAAAAAATCTGTTTTTGAAAATCAAAACAATATCCTGAACTAAAAATAGCCTTTCTAACAAAGCAACTTTAGGTATTACATTTTATGGTAATATTTTATATTTAATTTGATTATTAAACTAATTACAACAGTAATATTTTTCCACATTATTCTTCTACTTTAGCTAAAGCATAGTATCTGATTTCAGCAAATCAATAATCTTTTAAAGGTATCTCTTTTTATTCTGATTGGAGTCAAGCTTGATTTGGGCCACATAATTTCAACACTATTGTCAACTCTGCAAGGAACCTGAAGCTATTTGGCTTGTTTTTGGTTGCCACCAGTGGTGGTGCAATTTTTCTGGTAGCTTAATTCTGTTCGGGGGAACCAAGGTCATTTCTGTTTGTTAGAGTGGGAAGCTGAGCTTTCTGTTAGAAAGCCTGCCAAACTGTTCTATTGGGAAATGTAGCTGATTGCATAGTAATGGGGTGGAAACTTTAACTCTGTATACTGTAACTTTTTGGAGGGAACTTTAGTCTTGGTTTCACTTTTGACAGTCCTGATGCTTTGTAGCCAATAAACATGTTCTTAAAGGAAACCTCAAACCTCAGAATTCTGTTTTAGTTGGTCTCATCTATCGGAACCATGACAACTGCACTTTAAGAATAGCACTGATTACAAGTTTTGTGATACAACAAACCCTAATCCTAGTAAAAATCAGGAATAGCTAGGATTTTGAACATTTCTTCTAGACAAACTCCAGTTGTAGTAAAATTCCAGTTGTAGATTAGAATCCCACCTCCGATTGCTAAAACAGGATGCCATGAATTCATACAAATTTACTCAGAAATAAACATTATAAATTCAATGATTTATTCCAAGTCAAGCATAAATTAAAGCTGTAGATTAAATCATATTGTGTCCATCTGATTATGGAACAATATTGGTTTGTGAATCATGTTGTCAGTATATTATCTGAAAAATTGGGGAAATCATCTTCTGTAGATTTTAGGATGGCTAAAAGAACACAGAGTTAAGAGGACTTCAGTTCCTCTTTAATATTCAAGTCAACTGGTATTATAAAATGTGCATTTGGAGAAGCAATGGGAAGATGGAGTTTTGGCAACACAGAACCTTTCCAGAGAGGGGCCTAGACCAGGGGTAGGCAACCTTGGCTCTTTTATGACTCATGGACTTCAACTCCCAGAAGTCCATGAGTCATAAAAGAGCCGAGGTTGCCTACCCCTGGCCTAGACTAAGAGACTGTGTAGTCCAAGCTGGATGGGGGAGGAGCAAAGAGAATCTCTCAGAATATATCTAGCTTGAGCTTGGCCAGATTCTGTCTATTAATTCTAAGAAAATAAAGGATTGGACTCAAATGGATTTCACTGTCTTGTTTGGGCTTGGGCTTGACAATTAAGATTTATGAGCATATATAATTCAAACTGTAAAAGAATCTAGTTCCCAGAGATCATGGTGCTGTACAGTATGCAAATAGATGTTTTTCTATTGGTACAAAATTGAAACATATGGCTATCTATGAAAAGATATGGGAAACAAAAGAAAGGCCACTGAACAGTTTAGCTGCCTATATAAACTGTCCTTTGGAATGTGTATTTTCAATTCAATAACAACAAGGTTACAAAATGTCAACTTCATTTGCATATTAAGCCCGTTAGTAAAAATTAAAAAAAGAGTCCAAAAATAAAGGATTCTTTTGATATATTATTTTATTAGAAACCTTAATGAACTGTGCAAACTTATAAATGATAATTTCATCATTTTTTGGTCAGGGGTCCCTTAAAGTCTTAGAGTCAGTGTTTGATCTAGTTTAATATATGATCTTATATTGAATTACATTTTCATAAAAATGTTAAGATAGTAAAATTTAAAAATTCTTACATTTTCTATGAATTTCATGTAAAATTATTTTCCCTACTTGTTTCAATTTGATAGCCGAGAACAGATTTGTCACTCCTTTTTTTTCGTGGAAGCAAGGATTTCTTGAGGGGACATTTGGTGCTCTAAGCTTCATTGTCTGCTTGCAGACATTTCATTACTCAAAGTAGGTAACATCATCAGTGCTAGCAAGGAGAGGGTTTGCTCTGTTTATATTCTAATCGATTGCCCTGTCAGCGTTGGCTGAAGTGAACTTGGAGATTCTTTGGTTAGGCTGTTAGTTTGAAAGTTCCTTGATTGGGGTATAGTACTGTTTACTTCTTGATTGTTGGACTGATGTTAATCTTGGAGTTAATCTATGCTCATCTGGGTGCTAATTGCTGGCAGGGAGGGGTTTTGGCCTTTTTGTTCACTTTTGGGCTTGCTGATTGTTTCTTTTACATAGTATGTAGATATTGTTTATGTCTATGTATCTATTGATGGCTAATTTGTCAGAGTGCCAGGTTTCTAGAAATACCCTGGCGTTTTTGGACTTGGCTTGATCTAGCATTGCTAGTTTCCAGTTGAAACTATGGTTACGTCTGTCTATATGTTGTGAAATTAAAGACCTTTCATCGTGTCTTCTGACTGCTAGTTGATGTTCATGGATGCATTCTGCCAGTCTTTTGTTCTATGGCTGTTACAATCATTATACTGTGTGTTGTAGATGATTCCTGATTTTTTCTTCTGGGACTGCTGAGTCTTTTAGTTTTCTTAGGCTGTTTAGGAGGGTTTAAGTTAGCTTGTGTTTTATGCTGATTCCATGTGGATGTAATCCTCTCTTGGTGGTTCCTGAGATGTTTTTGATGTATGGCAGTGTTATTCTTTTTATGGCTTGTGCTGGTTGTGCTACATTGGGTTGAGTGGTCAGAAACTTTTTGATGAAGTTGTGTGGATATCCATTTTGTTGGAAGGTGTTGTATAGATGCTGTTTCCTTTTTCTGCTGTTCAGGATTGCTGCAATGTGTTTGTGCTCCTCTAAATAACATTCTCACACAACTTTGCTTGGGAGGTTGGGTTATTGTGTTGGTAGTGGAGCGTGTGATTGGTATGGGTGGTTTTTGGGTATACAGTGTTTCTAGTTTGCCACTGTGATCTCTGCTAATCCCCAATCACAGAATTGCCAAACAGCTAACAGTAAACAGATCAACCAAAGAACCCCCAAGATTACTCCCATCAATACTGACAGGGCAAGCCACTAGAATATAAAGCGAGAACAAACTCCACTCCTTACTAGCACTGATGATGTTACCTATTTGGGGTAATTAAATGTCTGCAAGAAAACAACTAAGCTTAGAGAGCACCAAGGACCCCTCATTTCCATTCAAAGCTACAAATATTCCCCTTTAAAAGATTTCTTTTGCAATAGAGTAGAACCAAAAAAACATTAAAGACTTTCTCTTGGATCTCTGAACCAATTCCAGTATTTTCTACACTATTCTCAGGAGTAGAAATAGTTTAAGAAACAATGCACTAAACCATTCTTAATAGTTCAAAGAACTGTATCATGGAGCCATCTTATCTCCTTTAAAAATCTGAAGCAATTATAATTTCTGCTTGGTTTTAAGTGTTTTGGTTTATGGTAACCAGAAATGGTGACATTCCAAGTTTGGTTGACACACAATTTTTTATAAACACATATATAATTCCATAAAATTGGGTTGAGAAGTTTGAAGTCCTCAAAAATTTTAATGCTAATTAAGCAGAGATTCCATTTCCATGTTTCTCAGTTATTCACATCTTCATAATGGGCATTTAACCACAGACTATGTGAGTCCAGGAATACAATACTAATTCTTCTCCAGCAGTAGATACATGGATATAGTCAGTGAATAGCTATGTTTTGTTCAAAATACATTTAATACTTGACTTTCTTTTAAAAAGTGACTGGACTACAGAATTAAACATGAAGATGATATCTCTAATGTTTCCATATTCATGAATACAAAAGAAATTCCTGTTAAGACTCCCCTTTTATCTTTCATAAATTACTCTAAAATAGTGTTTCTCAACCACAGCAGAAGCATGGACAACTTACAGAATTCCCCAGCCAGCATCTTAAAGTTGCCAACATTGAGAAACACTACTGTAACTTTATGCCCGCCCAACAAATGGATGTACACAAATCTGTATAATGGAGAGATGCTAAATACCTCTGTCAGGAGAAAAGAACTCCAATAGATTATAAAACATTTTCAGAATATAAAAAATATCTCCTGTTTTTGGTAATTTCCATCTCTAAACTATAATAAGGATAAGGCTAAGCAATCTGTCTCTGTATATCCAATTCTATGCACTTTTCTGATAGGAAAGTATTAAAAGCATTACTGGACTCAATTGTTGAGTCCTTTGTTTCTTAGATGTCTAGGTCTCCTTCAATGCACAACGAACGAGGCAACTGCAGCTTAAAAAATGTCTGCATAACATGACATCTCAAATTGTGTTGTTGGAAGAATCAGGAGAAACTTACAAACAATATATCATAGCAAGAAGGGTAGCCAATAATAGCTTAATAGTTCCAAACCAGACACAATAAACAGGTACCCTAAAAATAATTTCCTGGCCTATTCTCAATTCTGATATTTCGGTAACTAGTGAAAGTAGGGAAGAATATCAATAAATATCAATTGCTAAAAAAGAACTTTAAGCTTTGCTGTGAACTTCTGGAGACATCTAACAGGCTTCAGTGGGAAACCAGAAGTTAGACTAGAACTAGATGAACGTTGTTTTTAGAATACAGCACAAGTCTGCCACCCAGAGGATCTACCCCTAAAAGTGAAATAAAACATGCCATAACTGTATCTAGTACTCTGGGGTTTTTTGCATATAGATCAAAGAATCTAACTTCCCATAGAAAAAAAAATCAGAAGTCGGGCTGTATGTTGTTGGTTGATATGTGCCGCAGAGTATGCTTGTTTCCTAAACAATCTCTCTCTCTCTCTCTCTAAATATATATATACACACATATACATGTATATGTGTGTGTATGTATGTGTATATATATATATATATATATATATATATATATATATATATATATATATATATATATATATAATATATATACACACACACCCCAGAAATCTGAGAAGTCAGAAGGCAATTTTAATTTAATTTAATTTAATTTAATATTTGCATTTGTATACCGCCCTTTCCCTGCTTTTTCAATGTCTTTTTAAATCTTTCAAAACTAATTATACAAAGATCCAAAAAGAGGAAGCCATCCCTAACATTCACTGTTTCCACAGAAACTATAAAATGTTTATTTCTTAATGTTTACTTTAAAAGAAGCGATATTTAAATTTATACATATAATCTGCCTACAATTAAGTAAAAATAATTCAACAGAACAGATTAAGTTGTACATTTTTAACAGGCAGCTGTGAAAGTAGGTGAGGGACATCTATGTAAAAACTAGTTTTTGTCAAGAGTCCAATGAGTCTGAATCCTAATTCCTTTTGCATATAATTTTCTTAGATGTACACCCCTACAGACACAGACGATATTGTCTTTCAAGGACACAGTTTATGCAACAATGCATTTATTAGCAAATCTGTTACATCAGTTTAATTTTTAAATATATCCACCTCAATTTGAATATACAAAAATGTAGTACATAGGGCTCAGAATTTATATTTTGAAACGTTTTTCAAATCTTTTAATATTCTTATATGAAAACATATTGCATAAACCTCTAGGTTGCTTTATTTTAGAATTTAGCACACGTTTGTTTCCCTAGTTTCTTACAATATTTAAAAAGAGAAATTTTACTTCAACTTCCAATTAAACCAAGCCACTAGAAGGGCATGCTAAAATTATGGTTCTATATGTATTTATGGTAAACTTCCTTGAATTAAATCAAAGCGACTGTGGAGTTACCAAGATCAACTTTAGCCTAAAAAAAAAACCCTCAGCGGGAAAGAAAAACTCAGCGGGGGTGGTGTCTGTGTAAGCCTTTGGAGACTGTACTAATTGGAAATACTTACAGCAACTGGGATGGCGGAACAGAAAGTAAAACGAATATAGCCGGTCCGCGCCACATTTATGACTTGAAATGAGCGGGGGCGAAAACGGAAGAAAGAGGAACAGCTCCCCCCCAACACAAAGACGTTAATAAGGCCTACTCCTCATTATTCTAGAAACCGCCATTTTCATTCCCCAAAGCCTCAGCCGCCTGTCAGCCGAGCCCAGTCACACCCCTTCTCGAGAAGGGATTCCCCGCCAATTGCTTCATTGAGCTCGGAAGGCCCTGGCCGCTCACCTGGTCACCGGCGGGAGCTTCTCCAGACATGGCGGGTTAAAACGGTGCCCGGAAGTAGCGGGGGGAGCAGGAAGCAGGGTCCGATATCAATAGATATGCCTATTTCTTAACCCTCCTGCCCACCCGCCTCCCGTTCTCTACCCTCGCAAAATCCCCGGGCAGCTCGTAAGTGAACTAATCAAACCCTGCGTGCAGCTTCCACTCGCCCGAGGAACAAAATGGCGGCTCAACCGCCCCCAACTCTTTGCCTTCCTCAGTAAAGGAAGGGGGCGGGGCTGACCGGCAAAGTGCGAGTGCGCAAGGAATAGTGGGGGGGTGTTGTCTTTCTGTGTGGAATGGAAGGTTGAAGCGCAGGGAGCGGCGCGCCAGGGGTTAAACAAACAGAACGCGAGCTGGAACGGAGAGAGCGGCAGCGTGAGACGGGAATGCCGGGAACGAAGGAGACTACACTCAAGCCACATACACCGCGCATGAGCGGAAAGAAAAGCAAAGCGGGCGCATTTTGATTTGGCGGGTAGGGGTGTGTCGGAAAGGTTTTAACGCAGAGGACGTTTGCCGAGGCGTGCGGATAGGTCACGTGGACGTGAGAAACAGAGCCTTCTGCACGATGGGGTTATTAATGGACCTGCCCCCTTTTTCTCCCGTCTGCTCTAGAATTTCTTACGCGTTGTGTGCTTCTGGGCTCGTAACCGACGTAACGTAAGGCAATCTCGACAAACCCCCACTCCCCCCCCAAGAGTTTCAGTCTCTTTGTCTATTATTCATATGAAACCGTGGGGCGACATCGTCAGAATGAGATGCTCTATTACAGAGGTCCCCAACCTTGGCTACTTTATGACTTATGAAGTCCACAAGTCATAAAGTAGCCAAGGTTGGGGATCTCTGCATTATGCTCGGGATAAAGCCTTTGGGCGGGGTGTATGTGTTTAGTTTTCTTAAGAGCCTTGGTGGAGCAGTGGGCTAATGCCTCCTTAAGTAACACCAGCTGCCTGCAATTAGTGCAGGTTCGAGTCCCACCAGGCTCAAGGTTGACTCAGCCTTCCATCCTTCCGAGGTAGGTAAAATGAGGACCCAGATTGTTGGGGGCAATTAAGCTGACTTTGTAATAATGCCGCTTGGGGTGTGTGTGAAAGCCCTAATAAGCAGGCATATACATAGAATGAAGGCTACTGCTAAGCTTGTAAGCCGCCCTGAGTCTTCGGAGAAGGGCGGGATATAAATGGAATTAAAATTAAAATAAAATAAATAATCGGCTGTAACGCAGTTTGCTCCCGGACTCCTAAGGAAGCTTCTGGTTTTCTTGCTTCTTGTGTAAGGATAAGGATTTTGCTGCCCCAGTTATGGTTCATGCCCCCCCCCCTCCTGCAGCTGTTCTTGGAAAAGGTGGGCTTGGTAGCAGCGTTTTATGTGCCATCAAGTAGTTTTCGATTTCTAGCGACCAGAGATAGATTTTTTTTCATGATGATCTTTCCCTGACTTCTTTCTTCAAGTCTTTCTATGGTGCACTCATCCTCACCGTAAAGAGTCCTTCCACCTTGCTACTGACAGTCGTCTCTCCTTCCACCTTTCCCAGCATTAAGCCCTTTTCCAGAAAGCTGGGTCTTTAAAGTAGCCAAAGTAGGGTAATTTGAGTCTGGACCTTTGTGCCTTGAGAGAGAACCTCTGGTAGGTACCTTAGTCTATGAAATTGCTCTTGGTATAGTTACCTATGAATAATAATAATTTATTAAATATATATGCAACCCAGCCCCCAGCAACTCTGGGTGATTTACAGTTATTGAACAACATTTCAAAACAGAGGTATACAAAAACACAACAATAGTATAAAACAAAAGAACAACAATGGCAAAGAAAGTAAATCCAGAGGGGAATAGAAAAGAAGAAAGGAGGGTCAATGATCCTCTCCAAAGGTCTGGGTGAATTCAGTGATCAAATGAATTTGATAAAGTCATGTATTTTGAATATACAGATAGTTCTCGACTTATGATCACAACTGAGCCCAAAATTTCCGTGTCTAAGCAAGAAAGACATTGAGAGAGTTTTGCCCCATTTTACGTCCTTTCTTGCCACAGTTGTTAAGTAAATCACTGCACTTGTTAAGTTAGTAGCATGGTTGTTAAGAGAATCTGGCTTCCCTGTTGACTTTGCTTGTCAGAAGGTCACAAAAGGTGATCACGTGACTGGGATTTTGCAACCATCATGCACGCCAGTTGGTAAGGCTCCTGTCCTCACCCCAACTCCTGCCAACCTAAATGCATGCAAATAAATAGGTACCACTTCTGTGGGAAACTAACAGCCCTCTGTGGTGTCATGCTAGCCACATGACCACGAAAATGTCTTCGGACAGTGGTGGCTCAATGGCCTTGAAATGGAGATGGAACACCAACCCCTATATCGGCAATGACTAGCAGAGTAAAATCCTGGTGACTTCTTGTTCCCAGCTTATGACTGAGTCAGCCTTAAGTTATCCTTATATCAGTAGTAAAATAGTATTTCCCCCCCCTTTTCTTACACCATCCAAGTCAGCCTCAAAGTGTATAAAATCTGTTGGGCTTTGTCACCTGTTACGTTGGAGAGCAGTTAGATAACTTAAGTGTCTCCAAACAGATAGTAGAGATAGGAATCAGTGAGGGAAGCAAGAAATGTCATGCTTGTGCAGTTTTCTCTTGACTTAAAGATAGGCAAATAGCATTCCAGCAGAACAGAGTGAAGACCCAGATAAATTTTGCTTCATAACTGAGAGCACATACAGGCTTCTGGGACAAACGGGAGGGGAACAGAAATTGTAGAACCTTGTATCTTTCATGGAAGTTTGAGCCTTGTGCAATTTGTTCTTATGCAAGTTTGCTAAGAGATTATTTCATTGCTGTGGTTGCAAGCGAGTGCAACTTAGGCATATTTGGAAAAAGCAAAAACGAGGGCTGAACTTTAGCTTTCTTATATTGGGAGGTATTCTCAAATGGCAAGACAGTATCCAAGCCTATTTTTTTTCTATCTGTGTGCTCTCTGTAGCTTATAATTCCCTTTTTATGAATTTGTTGCATCCTATATACTGTATGTATTATTCCTTCTTGTCACCTAACCTCTGCTAGTAAGATAGATTGATACACAAATACACATAACTTACATGAAATACAAATTTTAAAGTTCTGGATTTAATTCCTATTACATTTGGAGAATGCACTAGGAAGAGTGTTCAATATAAACAGTCAATGGGTTCTCCTCCTTTACACCTTCCAAAAAGGCAATGCATACATAATAGGCGTCATCTGGCCATTTTCCTCTTTATTCAGTTCTAGTTGGAACTTTGGTTGTAAATCATTGCAGTTGTAAGTTGAATCACCATGTAACCAGACTCAATTTTACAACAATTTTTTCAGTGGTCATTAAGTGAGATATCAAGTGATTCGTAAGTCTGAATCCAGCTTGTCTAATTTGTTTTTTTTTTGCCAAAAAATGGCAAAAAAATAACAAAAGGTGACATGACTGCAGGATTCTGCACCTGGTTGAAAATGAGTGCCAGTTGACAAGCCCCTAAAATGCAGGGGTGATACAGCAGCCTTAACTTCGAGGACTGGTTTTTTTGAGTCTGTCCTAACTCCAAATGGTTGTTAAGTTACTGGTTGTAAGTTGAAAACTAGCTGGTACCTCATTTCTTCTTAGTTCTTTGTTGTATACTCTGAAGGATGAAATGAATACTGTTTAAATAATTAACATTTAAAGTTAAATTTTTGAGCATTATATGGGTAGTCCTTGACTTATGAACATAATGGAGGCTGCCCATCAGCATTGTAAATCATGTAAATTATATGATCAACTCAATTTTAGGATTTTTTTTGGGGGGGAGGTAGTCATTAAGTGAATGCTGCAGCCATTGAGCAAACCAATGGTCCATAATGGGCATGGTTTTGCTGAAAACTGGAAGTAAACTAGCTCCAATTGTATTTCTTTGATCATGTAATTGCGGAGGGCAATCATTGAAACTCCAAATCTGGGTCATAAGTAGCCTGCACATAGGCACATCTTAATTTCATTCCTTAGCTGAGGTTTACCCTGTTCTTGGATTTAAGGAAAACAATGAATCGAGATTCCTAATTGTGCCACAATAGGGGATTGCTTCATGTTACTTTTTAAAATCTGTTTGCTGAAAAGTCTTTTTGATGGCAGCTTATGTAGTTATATGTCCCTGGCAATGGGGTAATTTACGTTGAGCCACCCACATAGTTAAATATTGGGACATGGTGGTTTTCCTTTCATTATATCAAATCATGTAAAGAAATTAGGAATCAAGGCTGCTGAAGTCATGCCGGGGTCTGCACAAGTAATGATTTCCTGCTATTATTTAGAGGTCATGAGTTATACAAAAAGCCTATGCCAACTGATGTACCAAGTAACAATTAAAACAAATGCTATAGAAACTGACAGAGTTTAGGCATTGCTAAAGCATAAAATAACAATTCTTACTGAGGGGCATTGTGTAACTTTTTTTAGTTAAGACTTTGTATGCTAGCTGTACCACTAGATGGCAGACTGACCCAGATTCAGGATACTTCTCTCTTCTATACAGCAGGGCTTTTCAACCTTTTCACCCATTGTACCACTTTTAGGATATGGCAACATCCGAGTACCACCAGTCACCTTAGCAAGGTGCCAAAAACTTGATGACCAGAAAAAGAGGAAAAAAGTGATGAACTACAGGTAGTCCTCGACTTACAACAATTCGCTTAGTGACTGTTCGAAGTTACAATGGCACTGAAAAAAGTGCCCCCGAAGCCACAGCCGAGCAAGACACCTGCCTGCCTGCCTGGCGGCGCTCTTCTTCCTGTCCGAGGTTTTCATTGTGAGTATTTCTGTTGAGGATTGGCAGTGGGGATGGGTGGGGGGGGTGTTTGGTTTTTATTTCCCCCCCCCCTTGCTGGGTGGTTGCAGCAGGTTTTGGTCACTTCACATGACCCTGGGGCACTGTGACCGTCATAATATGAATCAGTTGCCCAGCATCTGAATGTAAATCACAAGACCCTGGAGATGCTGCAACATTCCAGCTGATCGGCGCTTCTTCTGGGCTCAGCAGAAGCGCCAGGATCAGCGCTGAGCTCCAGCTGGAGCCTGACACTGATCCTGGCGCTTCTGCTGAGCCCTGACAGCCCTGCAGCTCCAGCCGTCTCTCGCTCAGGCTTGTGCGGTGCTGCCACCGGTTCAGCTCATTCCCCTCCCCTGCTACCACTTTTCTAGGATGGTCGCGTACCACCTGCCAGGTGCCAATGGTTGAAAAGCCCTGCTATAGAGGAGCATACGGTAAGAAATCAACTTCTTTTATCTTTTATTCTTAGTTTTCTAATATTGCAATCTGCATTTTTATTTAAATAAACTGAAATCCTAAGGGGCTTTTTTCACCCCCCTGTGTGAACCACTCTTGAACACAAGGGTTTGTTCCATGCCTGCCAGTACTAGTTTACGTATACTGGGCACTGAAAAGATTCCAAGCAGAGCCCCCATATTAGTATGTGGTTATATAAGTGTATATAGTAAAAAAAGTGCAAAAACTGTTAGAGGATTTCTGGGAATATGTAATTTGATTTCTTGTCATCACTGAAAAATGTGTGGTTTTCATCCTCAATGTGCCATAGGATAACAACTGTATAATTTAATTAGTTTAGGTAGCTTAATTTTTGGATGTCACTGGTCAAATTTTTCACTTATCTTATACAACAAATAAAACAACCACCTCCACTTCCACAGATAATACCATGCAAGTTTGGTCAACAGTAAATTCTCCTTTTTCAAGGGTAAAGGCATGCATAACAATTGCAGACAAGAAGCCCTCATTTCAAAATGAAAAGATATGGGACATGAGGGACAAAACAGAAACAACGGAGTTGGTATGTATACTTTATAATTTAGCATACTTGGGGGTAATGTACAT
Organism: Vipera berus; assembly: GCF_964194415.1. Lineage (NCBI taxonomy): Eukaryota > Metazoa > Chordata > Lepidosauria > Squamata > Viperidae > Vipera > Vipera berus. The sequence goes on from NC_138202.1 coordinate 95,712,455, forward strand.
GTGGCTTCAGAGCCACCTTTGTTGGGCTGAAAAGGATGCTTCAGTGACAATCTTGACATGGTCAGAGACATGGTCAAAGCTGTCTATGCTGCTGCTTCTGGCACAGCTGATGTAGTTTTCAAATACGGTATTGATAGCTATTTACTATATTTCATTCATATTTCCAGGGGTCTTCAAACTTGCCCTTTTATGACTTGTGGACTTCAACTCCCAGAATCCCTCAGCCAGTGTGCCTGGCTGAGGAATTCTGGGAGTTGAAGTCCACAAGTCATAAAAGGGCCAAGTTTGAAGACCCCTGCATATATCCTCCATGAAGTAGAGTAGTGATAGACAATTTGTTGCTATCCGTTTGTTCTGGCTTCAGCTCCCGCCAAACCAGACCTCATAGTCAGTGGAAAGGAATTCTAGGAGTTGTAATTTAAAAGATCTGAACTGATACCAATTGCCAATCCTTCGTCCAAGTCAAGTGATTCAATCATTGGACGTGCCTTGGTTTTTAAAAAAATAAATGAATAAATGTTTTGAGCTATTGAAACTTTTATAAGTGCCTTGAGTTGATTCTTAAAGATGTCCACTTACATTTATATAAAAACAACTGCTATTTAAACCTTAGCAGCTGAATTTCTTTCAATCTTTGTTTATATTTAGGCACTTTTCAGAAATGCTATATATTGTAGTGTGAGCCGTGAAATATAGAAGGGTGTGTCTCCTTATTTTCGGAAGGCTTGTATGGTATGTTTGTGAAAATATAAAAGTCTGGCTCTGAATCTAGGCTTTACTTATCAAAAACCAATCTGTTTTTAAAATGTCATCTTATTTTTATTAGTAGAGTCTGATTATCCAAAATATCTAATCACACAAGCCTGGCCTTTTAAGTGCTTTGAGTAATTCCAGAAGTTTCTTTTCATTCTTGAAAAGAATTTAGTCTGCATGTGTTCAGTAAAGTACTCTAAATTTGTCGTCTAAAAGGAGCCAATGCTTGTATGGAAAGATGACTCATTGATGTAACCCAAGCTGCCACAAAATGCTCCACTAACTTCTGACCACTCCAAATTATCCATGGCTAGAAATATAACCGAAAACAGTTCAAAAGAGTCATTTCGATTTCTGACTGTTCCAGAAGTATTTCAAACTCAAAAGAATGTATTGTGAACTTGTATTGTTTTGCACAACCCTAACATCCAGCCTCCTGAGGACCATGGATTCCACACTCCTTACAGTGTCGCATTTGTGTGTGCTTTCTGCATTTTGAGCTGGCCTTAGTTGGGACAATTTTTCTATTAAAAATCTATATAACTGTTCGAAAAATAAAGGAGTAGGGTTGTTACCCAAGGAACAGCCTCATCCTTTTCTCTCCCTTTCTATTGGCTTTTTTTTCTGTTTTTCCCTCTTGACCCCATAGATACCAAGATTGCTATTGGCAGTAGCTCAGCCAATGTGTGTTCCAGAAGGCTTTTGAAGTCAGGGGGAACAAAGCATGCCATCTGTGGGTCAGCAAGTTTGCCCACTCTTATATTACATTGAAAGATATAATATTCCTTTGTCATGGCATGTATCCTCACTTAAGTGGCTTTGGCTGATTTGAAAGAAGTCAAGAAAGGTAAAGGTAAAGGTAAAGGTTCCCCCGCACATGCATGCTAGTCGTTTCCGACTCTAGGGGCCGGTGCTCATCTCCGTTTCAAAGCCGAAGAGCCAGCGCTTGTCCGAGGACGTCTCCGTGGTCATGTGGCCGGCATGACTAGACGCCAAAGGCGCACGGAACACTGTTACCTTCCCACCGTAGTGGTCCCTATTTTTCTACTTGCATTTTTACGTGCTTTCGAACTGCTAGGTTGGCAGAAGATGGGACGAGTAACCGGCGCTCACTCTGTTACGCGGCACTCGGGATTCGACCCGCCAAACTGCCGACCATCTGATCGACAAGCTCAGCGTCCTAACCCACTGAGCCACCGCGTTCCTGCCCAAGAAATGTAGACCCTGTTAAATATATAGAGGAGAGAGCAGGAAATAAACTATCAAACAGATTGAGAAATTGAAAAAAATATCCTGGAACCAGGCAGTGGCAAGCCACTTCCATGTAGTTGCCAAGAAAATAACAGGAATTGATCTTGATCCCTAAGATGCTTTACCTTGAAAGGTATGAGCAGACTGATTTATTTCAACATCTAATGGGAAGTCAGTATGTAAGTTTCCCAGACAAGAAATTTAAAGGAAATTCATCCTTCCCAGAAACTGAGTGGATGTCTTAGAAAAAAAATAAAAATATATTTTCCCTACAAGCTTAGTCAGATAGTAGAAATTTAACCAAGTATCTGTCAGTTGTGATTGCTGAGATATAGTATGAAACATAACTGGCCTTCCTTGAATGATCAAAATGGACATCCCAGTCCCTCTGGCTGGAGTCTTGTGCCTTTTTATTTTTAAATCTGAACATGTACACAGGTGTCTTTCTTTGCTGCTGAAATGAGACAGGATATTTTTTGTAACCTCGTTTAAAATTACTATTTATGGTGAAGTGCCTAAGATTCCTTTTGTCCTACTTATAGTATTTTCAAATGAGTCATTGGAGCTAACACTCATGTTGGAAGACTAATTCAAAAATATGTCTTTGCTAATTTTATAATGAGCACTACCTGGAAAAAAGATTAATAAGGTACTGGATTGAGAAGCTACCAGTTTAATGAAAAGCTTAATAGGCAACTAATGCTAGGTGTTCATATGCTGTGCATGGAAGATGTGTCTAAGTAGCAACTTTGGAAGCAACTGCAAACTTTGGAAGCCTATTTGTTCGCATCTTTCTTCTACTTCAAAGAAACACACAAAGAGAGAGACATATAGAGAGACAAAAATAATGACTATGGGAAATACCATGATGTAATACTTGTTTGTTTGGTAAGTATGAAAAAGTTTCTTTGAGCCTGTGTGCCCATTACATGTGATTTTGAATTCTTTCTTTTTTTAGTGCAAAACTTTACACACTCATTGGACCGTGAACAAATCATACTTGTTGAGCCTGAAAAACATGCTAGGCTATAATGTAGTTGGCCAGAATATTTAATAGCCAGTCTAACATGTTTAAAGGTAATTTGGGAAAATTTGAAAAAAATAATGAGAAGCAGAGCTACCGTACTTTTACATTTAATTTCTCTCTTCTTGCTCTCTTTTTCGATGGTCTTAGAGCAAAAACAAAATACATGTTTGCAATATGAGGAACACACATTGGATAGGTAAGCATGACTTACAATAGATCAGGAAGGGAAATGTTAATACTCTTCAGCAATAACTTTCAAGCTAAAAAATGCTACTGTAGGTATTACTTTGACCTTCAACTACAGCTTTTAAGATTTCCAGGTGAGAGCAGTGATTTTCTGTCAAGCCATGTTCATAGATTTTCCAGCATCATATATTGTGCACATTCATTTTAGAGACTCAGTCAAGAACTATGGTTTTATTCTATAAGTTGTGTATTTACATTATTGGTGAGAAATATACCTTATAGTTAATAATTTTCGCTCCTGGTAGCTGCAAGGAAGGGACGCGGTGGCTCAGTGGGTTAGGACGCTGAGCTTGTCGATCAGAAGGTTGGCAGTTTGGCGGGTCGAATCCCGAGTGCCGCGTAACAGAGTGAGCGCCTGTTACTCGTCACAGCTTCTGCCAACCTAGCAGTTCGAAAGCACGTAAAAATGCAAGTAGAAAAATAGGGACCACTACGGTGGGAAGGTAACAGCGTTCCGTGCGCCTTTGGCGTCTAGTCATGCCGGCCACATGACCACGGAGACGTCCTCGGACAAGCGCTGGCTCTTCGGCTTTGAAATGGAGATGAGCACCGGCCCCTAGAGTCAGAAACGACTAGCATGCATGTGCGGGGGAACCTTTACCTTTACCTTTAGCTGCAAGGAACTCATTCCTTGCAGGCATTATAATATTGTTTTGTGTTAATTGGTTTTCCAAAATGGCAATTAATATAAGTGAAGATCAGGGTTGTTCTATTTCAAAGAAATAGAGGTGGTAAGGCGCAGCTGTAGAGGCACCAAGGTATGGAGTTCAAGCACCATCAATGTACTTTGCTCTTTATCTGTATGCTGTGCTTTACAAATAACAGGCTTGATAGGTCCTTATTCAAGAGGCTTGCAGTCTAAAAATAGATGCAAGGAAAGCTGAAGAAAAGGAGGGGAACAGAAGCAGGAGTAAATGGAAAAATATGTAATTACTTTAGATAGCACCATCTTAAGTCTACTTAGGGTCTAGCGCTAAGAGGCTGTTCCAAATACTTTTTTAGGAAAAAAACACGAGCTCAGGTTTTAATGTTTAACATGTGGTTTACCTTGTAGACAGCAGATATGTGTTGGCAGTGCTGGAATTAGGCCCACACTGAGATGGCTGTGGGACCGAAAAATGAAGGAACTGCTCCCACTGAAAGGTGCTGGTTATTACCTATAAAGCCCTACATGGCCTGGGTCCGGGTTATTTGAGGGAACACCTGCTGCCGGCATCAAACGCCCTTCGCCCAGTGCGCTCCCACAGGGAGGGTCTGCTCAGGGTTCCGCCGGTGAGAGATTGCCGGCGGGTGACACCCAGGGATAGGGCCTTCTCAGTGGGAGCGCCTGCCCTCTGGAACCAGCTGCCGGTGGAGCTGAGGACTGCTCCCGACCTCCGATCATTCCGCCGGGGCCTGAAGACCTGGCTCTTTGAGCTCTCGGGCCCAGGCTGAGGAGAAAATTTTAACTGGGGTTTTTAGTGTACAGGGTGAATTTAATGCTTTTTAATTGGTTTTAACTTTTGTATGTTTTCGATTTTTAATTCCCTGTAAACTGCCCTGAGTCCTCAGGGAAAGGGCGGTATACAAATGCAACTAAATAAATAAATAAATGATTAGGCTGTGATTTTTGTGGAGCTGCCAGAACAAGGAAAACTCTTTCAGGTAAATGCTTGTTTTTACTTGTTTGATTGGGAGAAAGGAGGGGAGGGGATGGAGCTATTTCTTAAGGTGGACGTTTTCCTTCATCATCACTCTGCAGAATGACTACCTAGCTTACATGCCTCCACCTTTGTTCTACCTGGGAATCTAATGAGAACCTCCTTCCAGAATATATGATTGATTTCAGAAAGGTTTACTTTTCTGGGACTACATACAGTAATGTTAACATCTGAAAGTGTTCCAGTAAAGCGTTTGCCTCTTTTTCTGCCTAACTGTCATATGTTCACTGAGGAATCTAAACATGAGCTGTACTGCTCATGTTTGCTTACGTGTGACCACAGCTCTGCACATAGTCGTGGCTCTGTCTCGTTAGGGCCTTGGCTCAGGTGGAGAAGGTGCTGATACAAAGGCAATTCGGAAATAAACCTCCATTTGGTTATCAATGACAGACACTCACAGACACTGAACTTTTATTATACACATTAGAAAACTACAACATTACATTACTTTTTGACATAATCACCATTCAAATTGAGTCACTTGTCATAACATCTTACAAGGTTTGAAATTCCTTAGTGGGCTATGGGGAGGGGTTGATCAAAAACATCCCAACTGAACTGCTTCAAAAGTTCTTGGGTGCGTCTAGCAGTGTGCGGGTGAGCATTATCGTGAACCAACACCACACTGGAAGTGGCGCCATAGAAAATCCCACCAAATGTGAAGATGGCATGAAGTTCACAGAGCGTGGTTCGACCATCGATTCAGATGTCTACTGTGAAACGTTACAAAAACTCAGACGAGCCATCCATAACAAGCATCGAGGCATGCTGACTTCTGGTGTGGTGGTGTTCCCTGAGATGGGACCCGCAGCATGCCTCTTCTGCCAGATCTGATTTGAGGGGCAGATATAATAGGGAAGAGGCTGTCTCTCAAATAACCTGGCCCCAGGCCATGAAGGGCTTTAAAGGTCAAAACCAGCACCTTGAATTGGTCCTGGGATGCAAACTGGCAACTAATTCATCTTGTGGAGCAGAGAAGTAACATGCTGTGCTAGAGGCACACATAACTCCCTGCGCCACTGCATTCTGCCCCAGCTGAAGCTTCTGGATACTGTACTCTTCAAGGGTAGCCCTATGTACAGCACATTACAGTAATCCAACTGGATGGTGATTAGGGAATGAGTGACTGAACAGAGCCCCCAAATCTAGAAATGGGTGCAACTGGTGCACAAGACGAAGCTGTGCAAAGGTCCTCCTTTGTAGCTTTTAGGAAAATACTGTTAATTTAACTATGGTTTCTTTGGCACATTTTTTTGTGTTTACGTAACATATTTGAACCATAAACTAACCATATGAATTGGGTTTGTATAACATGTTAGTTTAAAAGATGAGTGCAAGTTTCCTGGTTCAGTGGCTACGTTAACACATTATGTTTATTCATAGTTAACTGAAGTATGATTTTACTGAATTAACTCACCTGGCTTGAAGAATAAATTGAGCCACAATTTTGTATTAAATGTTATATAAGATAGATAATAAATTTTAGAAATTGATGAATACATAAGCTTGCTTTTTAAAAAATTGCATATTAAAGGTCCTTTCAGAGACAAAGCTGGGGAAGCAATAATTCTAAGAGATGATAGTTGCTTGTTTTAATAACAAGGATCATCAAATCAGGATTCCCAGAAAAAAAAATATTCCTGCATCTTTTCCCAAACCCTATTGGCTCTTTATCACTTAGGAATGTCAGAGATGAAAAGGAAAGAAGATGAGAATGTAAATGAAATTTCAAAAGATAGTCCTGGGGGAAAATAATAGAAATCGTACTTAATTTCATTTATCTGCTATTGTGGCTTTTCTTATCAGAGTTCTGTGAAGGATCACTGTGGGATGCCTAAACAGATAGTCAGTCAGTCAGATATAGCTAGATAGAAAGACAGACATAAAAACAAAATGGTCATAGAGTCTTCTGAATGGCCTGAAACCAGGGATGTGTCCCCAATTTGTTAATAAAGGTAAAGGTTCCCCCGCACATGCGTGCTAGTCGTTTCCAACTCTAGGGGCCGGTGCTCATCTCTTTCAAAGCTGAAGAGCCGGCGCTTGTCCAAGGATGTCTCCGTGGTCATGTGGCCGGCATGACTAGACGCCAAAGGCGCACGGAACGCTGTTACCTTCCCACCGTAGTGGTCCCTATTTTTCTACTTGCATTTTTAGGTGCTTTTGAACTGCTAGGTTGGCAGAAGACGGGACGAGTAACAGGCGCTCACTCTGTTACGTGGCACTCGGGATTTGACCCGCCAAACTGATCGACAAGCTCAGTGTCCTAACCCACTAATAATAATAATAATAGATGGTGGAAGAGGAGAGAGTAAAAATAGTATTTACTTGATATTCCAGGAAAGTAAACACATACTTTTTCTTATTTTTTCTGGAATCAAATTAGTGGAGAGAAATAATAGTGATTAATAATGGTACATAAGAATGTGTATCTAGCTTTGGGTCTTCTTCATGCACCTTCTGATCTGGTATATGTTACATATGTAGAATCAAGCTGCAGTTTCATTTATTAATTCAACTTAAATGGGTGCCATTCAAGATGCAGCTCAGCAGAGTGTATACAATTAAAATCAACAAATAATAGCCAATAAAATAAATTATGCTAAAACATGTTGCACTGGAGGCAGTTCAAAGTAGCAGCATAATCAGAACGGGTTCACAAAAATCTTCCAGTGCCTGGAAGAAGAGCCAGATCTTCATAGCTTTTCAGAAAGAAGGCAGACTTGGGGTCATCAGGATTTTTTGTGGAGTGGTGATGATGGATTTTATACAGCAAGTATGGCAACAGAGAAGACGCACCTCCTGGATCCAGTTGATACCATTTGAGAGTTGGTACCTGGAACATGCCAACCCCACCAACAAGATTTTATCTTGTGAATCACCGAGAGTTCTTTGGGATCACGGTGCTCTACAAATGTGATTAACAAATAAACAAATTGCAGTGATGACTTTTTTCAAAGAGAAGCTATTTTTTTTATATTGCGCCAATTTCCCAGAGGAAAATGTTTGGTTTCAGTTTATACGTTCTCTTCTCCAGCTTTCCCGATCATCTTTTCCCTTCCTAACCGTAAAAAAAAAAAGCAATGAAAACTATTATTTATTTTTAAATATACATCCTTTCCTGTTCAGTATACCTGCCAGTGTTGGTGCCTCTGGCCTACTTGTTTCCTGCTGCCAAAAATGGCCCACATTCTTTGGGTTTCAAATTCAGCACTTAAATAACTTTTATGTCTCTGTTCAGAATACTCAAACCTGAGCCTCGGTTTTTGTAAACAAGCCTGCAAAAACTGCATCACTGATCTTGGATTCTTTCCAGGTTACACTTTGTACTCTAATAATTCATTCCTGCAGCACCTAGATCTGCGAGAGCTCACATTTTCTGTGAGCACTTGGAGAAGGCTTTCCAAATGATAAAGCCAGAAGACATGGCTTTTAGCAAAGATTATGAAATGTGTGACATGAAGGGCCTAATGGAAAAATGAGGCCAACCTCATACTAAATAGAACTCGTTCCCCATAGCCCCAGAATGGAATTAGTCTAAGGCCTACCAGTGTGTATTATATGTGTTATCTTGCTACTGACCTTGCTTTTCTGTAGTAGGTCATCCATTGCCAAAGTCATATTTATTCAGTTGCTTGAAGAGTCCGAGATAGGGCAGAGGTAAATTATGCAATTGGCAGAGTTACAGCTTTGTGATGAAACATATTGTACTAAATTGGTCTAGGGCAATGTGAGAGCCTTGGTCATATCTTCCGCTCCTGATTGCTATCAAATGCAGTAGACTTTCTCCTTCTCTTATCTCACGTCAATTGGAAAACAAATTGGTGGATTATTGGATGTAAAATCCTCCTCTTGATGAAGTTGATTAACTACTGTTTTTCCCCCAAATTAAGACCAGGTCTTATTTTTATTTTTATTTTTCTCCAAAAGAGGCACTAGGTCTTAATTTCAGAGAATGTCTTACCTTAGGACCACCACAGCCAGGCCTCCCACACCCCAACACCTGTCGTGCCACTGCTTGACTTCTTTGGCCGCTTGCTGCCACTTGCAGCCAGACGTCATGTTGCATATTGCGCTGTTCCCGTTCTTCCCGGCAGGACGCCACATGGTGCTTTGCACCATTTTTGCAGCTCGCGGCAGGACGCTGCAAGGCTCTTTGGGCCGTTTCCACAGCAGAAATGGCCCGAAGGTCCACGTGGCCTCCTGCCGCGAGCAACAGAAGTGGCCCGAAGTGCACAAGCAACAGAAGTGACCTGAAGCAAGCGAGCAAGGGAAGTGGCCCCGAAGTTCTGCACAAGCAGTGGAAGCTGTTCGAAGAACTGCACAAGCAGTGGAAGTGGCCCGAAGCGCCATGTGTTGTCCAGCCAGGAGGAGCAGCAATGGCATAATGCGCCACATGGTGGCCAGCCACAAGTGGCAAGCAGGCACAGAAGAAGTCAAGTAGCAGTGCGACAGGTGTTGGGGTGTGGGAGGCCTGACAGTGGTAGTCCTATCGGTAAGGTAAATGGGAGTAGGGCATGTGGGGCAGCTTTACCCTTGATTTTTAGGGGTGTGCCTCGCCCCAAAACTAGGGCTTAGTTTTGGAGTATTAGGCCCACCCCCAAAAATCAAGCTAGGGATTACTATCGGGCTCAGTCTAACTTTTGGGGAAACACGGTATGTAGGTGTAGTTGTCAGGACTGGTAAAGCAGAAGCTGGACAGTCTAAAGTATTTCTTAAGCAGAAAATTCCTGAATTTGAATAAAAATAAAAGTGTTGTTTATACCAGAGGTCTCCAGCCTTTCCAGGCTCAGGGCCGGAGGAAAGGAGAGCATCTTCTAAATTGGTGTGCGCATGCGCACATGCAAATGGGGCCACGCATACCAGCGTGGCCCTAGTGGCCCCATTCGTGCATACAATGGGCCGCACACACCTGCCCAGCGCTAGTAGCCACCTTCGTGCCCACACGCATGCAGAAATGGAGTCAAGGGTGCTAGCATGAGTGTGAGGGAATATGCGCGTCTGCGTCTGCACACTGGCCAGCCATTGCCACAGCCCATAGGTCGGGGACCCCTGGTTTATAGTACAATAGGTCAACAGACCACCTCTATGATAAAGGATAGACCCAAATATCATAGCTCCCACCAGAATAAACCATGGTTTTAGAAAGAATAGCAAGTATAAGTGTGGATATTACTAAACAATAACATTTTCCAGCAGTTGAAATTGATTTCTCACTTTTCCATACTTGGGGAAGTGGGAATGAGGCTTTTCATCTATGAATTGGACCAAGTTGCTGTCAATAATAAAGCTTAGAGAGACCAAAGGATCAGATTGGAAAAAATACTGAAGTTTTATCAGTAATCTAAAGTAAAACATGATGTTGCATGTCCATTCAAACAGGGCGTTCAGGGAAACTATATGTATAAAAAGAAAATAGAAGAGCACCATGTCAGGGAGAAAAATTCAGAGCTTATTGCAATTGTCCAGGTATTTCCAATTAAACTTCATTCAAGGAGCTAAAAGGATTAGGATTTAAGCCTCAGTGATAAAAAAGGCTTTACTCTGTACATGGATTTTGGTCTTCAAATTCTAAGATACAGTTCTGTTGTTAACCAAAGACTCTGGAACTAAGCCCTAGAGTACATCAAGTTTTAAGTGCATACTGTACTATTCTGCCAATTTTATAAGATAGTCTATTTGAAAATCTTTATTTGTAAAAAATAAAGTAAGAGTATAATTGTGTCAGAATTCACGTACAGGCTTGGTTATGAATTATAGGTCTCCATACATTGACTCCATAGTTCAGCTCTCAGACTGCTGCAGTGCAAATTAAGATTCTAGGCTGCTTCTCCTACCCTTCTGATTTAATAAATAATTGGAAAGGTCATATGGTGACATTTGGCAATTAAGACACACTATAAACCTCTCTCTTCCCACATAACAAAGTGGTCCAAAAATGTTACCATCCAGTTCTGTGAAGTGGACAAATCTAGTGGGGAGTCATACGTGAACGCCAACACTATGAGCATGGTCAGCAGTGTACTTGTAGGAGAGCCTGGTACAATCCTGTTGATCCTTGAGGGGAGACTATGTAATATCTTGGAATATCTGGAGGTCCCTGGAACAGGGAAAAGCTGGGAAGCATTTGGCAGCAGGCATGAGTGGTGGTGATGAATGGTCTGGAATGATGATACCTGACTTGAGACATTAACTTATAAGCAAATTCAGAAATCAGGTTATGTGTCTGGCTGGCAGCTCATAGAGCAATGAAAGAATTGCTTTATGGTGACATTTCTCCTGTTTGCTTCCATATCTGATTGTGGAAGTAAGCTGATGATAGATGGAGATTTATATCCTATAGATGAAACTGAACTTGCCCAAAATATGCTGTGAGCCATCGGCCTCTGTCAGAAATAAAATAAGCTGTTCTGGGGCAGAAAAGAGCCACACAAGAACAAATGAAAAGACCCATTTTAGAGAAGAAATCAACTTTCAAAGGATAGCATTCAAGTCTTTGATATACAGTAGATCATTTCTGTTTAAAGCCCAAGGAAACTGTCCAAAAGCCTCTTTGGGTACTAGAGAGGATGGAACAGATGGTTTGGTGGTCTGAAGGCTTGGCACAGTGACAAATGTTGCCATGAAAAAAACTTAGATCTCACATCTGCTCTTATGAAAACCCACCCAAACTGGTTTGGGTGGACAATCATGTCCAGCTGACTGCTGTTATGGCAGAGCTGCAACACTTTTTCCTGTAAACAAGAAAGGACATATAACTGGTGGCTCTGGGGGCAGTGTCCCCTGTTCCAGAAAAAAAAGGTTAGGGAGAAAGTTCCTTCATTCATCCAAGCCCAGACATATGGGTTCTGCCGTTGCTGAGTGTGGATTCCTTTCTGGCCCCTAGAGCTGTCAGTTATGAATGGCAGGAATTATTTATTTTATTTAAAACATTTTTGTAGCTGCCCACCTTTTAACCAACTCTGGGTGGCTCCCAAAGACCTAAAACACGTAAAATCACATTAAAACTATGAAACCAAACCAATTAAAACAAGAAAAAACTGGTGCCAAATCAAAGTTCTAAAGTGCTGGTCTTCTCCCGGTGCTTGGGGGGGGGGGAGCCAGATCTTCAAAGCTTTATGGAAAGCTAATAGGGTGGAGGTCTGCCGAACGACGAGGCGGAATGTTTCATACAATAGGGGTTTTCACGGAAAAGGCAAACATCAGATGGCAATATTTAGGGGCAGGGACAAGGACTAAAGACAAAGATTTCCTAGTGCAGAATGGTGATTGGAGCAAGGACATTGAAAGTATTTTGACTTATAATGTAAAATATTAATCCCCTTATTCTGTGATTTACCAAAGTAAATGTCAGCCCCACTAGGCAGAACAGATCAGGAAAGCAAGCTCGCGTGAAGGCTAAAACTACTTTTATTGAAATAGGGTATAATAATAGAACCTTGTAGATCTGATTGTGTTCTACCCCATCCTCCTCCTTACATTTCAGTGAATTAGGGAAGTATCTGCCTGAGCTGCTTCAGAATGCTATCTTACTGAAGACCTTAAAAAAAGGTCACCCCTTTTGCCTCAGTAAGTGTTTCTGATTATCTGTCAGTGTTATCTTCCTTACTCTCTACATTAAGAGAAGAGAGGAAATAAGTGTTAATCCTAAAAAAAATCTTTGCTGATCAAAAGCTCTTTATAAAAAAATAACTTTGGTTCTTTCAATAGGGAGGAGTTGCCCAGAAAGAAAATAAGAGTCTGTCTTCAAATTATAGAAGCAGTTATAAGAGCTGGTTGTCACACTGACAAGAAGGCTAATAGTTATTTGTAAACAGTCTCCAGATACAAGCAAGTTAATCTTATCAAAAAAGACAAGACTCTTTTCATTTATAGACAAAATGAGCCTTGGTGGAGCAGTGGGCTAATGCCTCCTTAAGTAACACCAGCTGCCTGCAATTAGTGCAGGTTCGAGTCCCACCAGGCTCAAGGTTGACTCAGCCTTCCATCCTTCCGAGGTAGGTAAAATGAGGACCCAGATTGTTGGGGGCAATTAAGCTGACTTTGTAATAATGCCGCTTTGGGTGTGTGTGAAAGCCCTAATAAGCAGGCATATACATAGAATGAAGGCTACTGCTAAGCTTGTAAGCCGCCCTGAGTCTTCGGAGAAGGGCGGGATATAAATGGAATTAAAATAAATAAAATAAATAAATAAAATCTTTACTTCTCTCTGTCTCTGTCCCTCCCTCCCTCCCTCTCTCTCTCTTTCTTATTTGAAAATAGAATTGGCATCAGAACTTTTTTGTTGCTGCTTTAACTTAGTTCATAATAAACCTAATAATCAGTGACCAGTTATTCTTGGGATTAGCCGCTTCTGATTCAGGCAGTGAGTGAGAAATTTGATGACAGTATGTAGTCAGAGAAAAAGAGAAGGGGAAAAAATGGAAGGAAGATGCAAAGAACATTATTTAGATTATAAAAGGCATTTTTTTGCATGGTCACATTTTTTTTAGATTTTTTTTAAAAATCTGCCTTTATTATATTTGTAAATAAATCAAGGTGGTGAACATACTCAATACTCCTTCCTCCTCCTTTTATCCCACAACAACAACCGCCACCCTGTGAGGTGAGTTGGGCTGAGAGTAACTGGCCCAAAGTCACCCAGTCAGTTTTCATGCCTAAAGTGGGACTAGAACTCACAGTCTCCTAGTGTCTAGCCTGGTGTTTTACTAATCTGGGATTTGGATTTGTTCCTTGCTGATTTAAGAATGTGTCAGTTGTATTTTCCTTCTTATTCATTTCATGGGACCCTAGCTGGGAATTATGAGAGTTACGGGAAGGCTGGAAAAGGCTGTCATCAGTGTCTAGATTAAAGAACCATTATGAGGCAGCACCTGTTTGTATCCTAACTGAATTCAGTCCTTCTTTCAGTATTCCAGTTGGGGCTGGCAGTTGCTCTAGGGATTAAATTATTTAAAGCCTTCAGCTGGCCAGCGTAGGCAAGCAAAAGCTTGTAAAACAATCTATTTTTTAGACAACTCTTTGTAGGTTGGCTTTACATAGACTGTCAGCTGCTGCTGCTTTTCTTGGTGAATACTTGAAATGTAGATTCCTTAAACAATTCTTTTCTCTGCCTCTTTTTAGAATAAAAATAAAATAGAGTAACTGCTTCTTAGAAGCCATCTAAATATATTTTTACAAAGCAAAATCTTGGGAATGTTTTCCCAGTGCATTGCTTTCATCACTTTTCCACTTACAGGTGCTGACATTTGGTAGTGTTGCTGAAAAAAGAGCAAATAATACAAAAATAAATATCTCTTACACTGTATAGTATGGATGTGCTTATGGAAAACTTTAATATTGTAACATATTGCACTAGCAATATAGGTTCTACTATATAGGCAAACAGAATATGTTTAATTAAAGTTTGACTTTCTATAAAATACAGTATATCTGTTTCTGGGATTGGGGAAAGAGAAAGAGTAATTTACTACATTAAACAGGGCAAATGCATGTGCTAAGGTTGCACATGCTTTGAACATTATTTGGAACATGCATTTTAGAGCACAGAAGAATGCAAACAACATCACTCTAAACCCAGATTGAGAACAAATAGCTGCTTTGATGAACTGCATTAACACATGACTGCTTTAACAAGTTGCTTCAAAACACATTTCTTTTTACATTTTTAAACATTTGACTCTTTATAAACAAATAATCATTTTAGGCTGGCAGACACTTGTAGATACAGTATAAATTAGACAGTTTGCAATCTGAGAAACAGAAAAAGTAGATGTCAATAGATGGGCAGCTTATTGTATTTTTAAATTGTGGAAAAACCATTGCCATTGGAAAAAAAGATAAATAGTTATTTTAAAGAAAGAAATCTAGGCGTATTATAATGATCAGACTAAACTAAACATGACTAAATAAAAAATAATTAACAGAAAAAAGTTTCACATAATAATGTTGTATAACTGATGATATAAACTCAGTCCTTAATCCTATAATGAAAGCTAGACTGTATAGTTTCATCTTAGCATTTCTAGAACACAGCTACTTTTGACAAATAGAGAACAAACTCAAATACTGGAGCCATTTCTTAAAATAAGAAATATCTGAACTTGTCCCCTTACAGAAAATATTGTTTCAATATTTTCTTGTAAAAGAACTAGGTAAAATACCTAGCATATATCCATGCTATGTATCAAAGTGACATATTGTTTGAAATAAATAAATAAATAAATAAATAAATAAATAAATAAATAAATAAACCTTTATTGTCAAAGTACAACATGTGTACATTGAGATTAGCTGAGCCTCCCCCCGTGCTCTCTCCCCCCAACACACAGTGACAGCAAACCCTCCATCCCACCACACCATGTGAAGCAACTACACCACACACCGGCCTCCCAAGTCAATTCTGCATAAGATTATGTCCCATTTAAAAGCCTAACAGCCCACGGGTAAAAGCTATTTTTCAGCCTGTTGGTACGGCTGGCTATATTCCTATATCTCCTACCGGATGGTAGGAGAGTAAAGAGATACCGTCCAGGGTGTGAGTCATCCCTGAGAATCTTCCTCACTCTTCCAAGGCAACGAGCCCTGGCGATGTCATCCAGTGGTGTCAGGGAACAGCCCACAATGTCTTGTGCTGTGCTCACTACCCTCTGTAATACTTTCCTATCCGCGGCTGTCAGACCAGCATACCAAACCACAATACCATACGAGAGGACGCTCTCTATAGTAGACCGGTAAAAGAGGGTCATTAGCTGTTGTTCTACCCTGTTCTTCCGCAAGACCTTAAGAAAGTGAAGCCTCTGTTGGGCCTTTCTAGCCACCTGAGTTGTGTTAACTTTCCAGGTCAGATGAAATGTTGGATGATGTGAAATGGGAGCTGCAACTCCAGTCTCCCTTCAACCGATCTACCACTTTTAGCCCAATCTGCTTCTATCAGCCCTCCCAGGTAAGTAAGACAAGAAATAGGAGTAGATGGACCAATTCCACTTTATTGTAAGGCTACATTAACAGAATCTTGCAAGTCTGAAGGCCCAAACGTCCTGCTGCCACTTTTAACTGCTTTATCCATTACGGTGAGTCCTTCCTAGGTTTCTTTCTCTGCCCGCTAAGCCACTGGGGTCTCCGGCCTCTCTCGTCTGATTGTTTCCTAGGCAGCATCTCTTCCACTCTTTCCCCAGGGTCATCTGTGCATTCCACTAGAACGTCACAGGGAGCTTTTGTTAAAAAAATAATAATGGAAGAAGGACTGCTATGTTCACAGTTCTTTACTGGTTCATAAAAATGTAAACTTAAGAAATAATAATCACATCTGGACTAAGAACAGGCAAACCTTTGGGTTGAATGGCCACACTGGGTATAGTGAGGGAACACACTGCAGGCGCTGCCTCAAAATGGCTGTCATGTTTCTGGTTCTCAAAATAACTGCCCTGTTGAGCAGTGCCAGTCACAAAATACCTGTTAATCAAATGGCAAACCAGGTTTCTTATTTTCTCTTCCATATTTTCCTTCCTTCCTTCTTAGCAAGGCACTGAGCTACAGAAACTAGCCCGTACATCTGTGGACTTCCAGAAGTATTCTTGTAATTAAACATGGTATTAGAAGCTGGTTCTTTGCTTTGCAGCAGACTAGATGCCTAGTAAAGAAAAAAAATGAGGAAGGTCAGGAAGCCAGGCAGTTGCTGAGAAAGACATTAGTAGGCACATTGATATGCACTGATGCCGTGACAGAAAAATATCTATTTAGCTGTAATTCAACTGTAGTTGTTGTTAGCTGCAAAGTCGCATCCAACCCATTGCGACCCCATGGACAACGTTCTTCCAGGCCTTCCTGTCCTCTACCATCTTCTGGAGTCCATTTAGGGTAACACCTACTGCTTCAGTGACTCCATCCAGCCACCTCATTCTCTGTTGTCCCCTTCTTCTCTTGCCCTCAATCTTTTCCAGCATTAGGCTCTTCTCCAGTGAGTCCTTCCTTCTCATTAGGTGGCCAAAGTATTTGAGTTTCAACTTCAGGATCTGGCCTTTTAAAGAGCAGTCAGGGTTGATCTCCTCTAGGACTGACCAGTTTGATCACCTTGCAGTCCAAGGGACTTGCAGGAGTCTTCTCCAGCACCACAGTTCAAAGGCCTCAATTATTTGGCGCTCAGCCTTTCTTGTGGTCCAACTTTCACTGCCATACATGGCAACTGGGAAGACCATAGCCTTGACTATACACACTTTTGTTGGCAGGGTGATGTCTCTGCTTTTTAGTGTGCTGTCTACACCCTGAAAATAAAGTCAATATTGAATAAACCAAAATAGCAGACCCATACAATTATTTAAAAGTTTGCTTGTAAAAACAACACACCAGAATTATAGGATGGAAACCTAAGATGCAAGAGACAGTCTACATTCCACTGTTTATTTACAATGATAACTTGCTCCATTTGTTAGAAGTCTGCGTCCCTCGAAACTGAGGGCTCCTCTGTGTCATTATAGGAAGTCCTCATTTAGGAACTACTCATTTAGTGACAGTGTTTGCAGTCATGACTGACAGAAAATAAATTTACGACCAATCCTTGCATTTATGACCTTTATGACAGGAAAGCTGAGATAAGATTATAAGCAAAGTCGCAGTTTCACTTGCATTGTTTCTTGCTTAAGTCACAAATATTTGTGATAATCAACAAGTTTCTTGCTTTCTTTTTACCCTATTGTTCCTTAAATGGAAGGATATTTGCTGACATATTCTCTTACTGTATGCTTAGGAAGATAGGGAGCCATTTTGGAAAAGAGCACTATAATCTATGGCATTCCTCTATACAAATATAGCTTTCTTATCTTCAAGGATTGAGAAGAATATAATGATTTAGTGTCATATAGATAGGTGGACTTTGGTTCATCTGCTCCAGTGTGACAGTATATGGGAGTTCAACAGCATACACTATACAAAACTAGTCTTATAAACTGTAAGTATAGATTATTATAACAAGCCAGAAAAAAGCTTTGCTGCTTGGAAAATTCTGGGGGGTTGAAGTCCATACCTCTTCAAATTGCCAAGATTGAGAGAAGCAGATCTAAATACAGTACTAGTTACTAATCGTCTCCTAGGATTCAGGCAAGATTTTTTTTTTTAAAAAAAATCTGTTTGGAGTTGCTAGGAATTGAATCTCGAGCCTTCTGTGTGTACATTACCCTTGAGTTCTGATGCTCCCTCTGTCTTATTTCCAGCTTACTTAAGTGAGAAATGATCAATGGTTCTCAATTATTGCTAAGCACATTGGTTTGTGCTTAAATTGTAAGCCGCCCTGAGTCTTCGGAAAAGGGCAGGATATAAATGGGATTAAAATAAATAAAAAAATAAAAAATTATATCTCAAAGAAACTCAAAACGTATATGGGAATTCAGCTTATTTAATAGAGTGACTTTCTTGTAATATATTAATGGAAACTGCTATTTTGGTATAGCTGTTTCCATTCATGGGAAAAATCTTTTGTATTTTCTTAACTATTTATAGGACTCCTTCATATTTTCTGCTTGTTATAAGAAGCATTTGAAATAAATGGTCACCTCTTAAAGCAGCAAAGCTTATCTATACTTGAGCTAAGCTTCTGGACATGGACTCTATTTATGGATCAGCAACTGGGTTTACAAACTGGGTGTAGATGTGTGTCAGTTTGAAATACATACATAGACTCAAGATACCAGAAGCAGCAATTTCTACTATTGAAAGTATCATTTATAAGCATTTGTACCCAGTTCTTCAGCCTGGGAGATTTTTTCACATGTTTATGGAAAATTAAAAACTAGACATCTTGACTTACAGGCCTGCAATCCAAATAATGCAAACTGAAAGGAAAGTGGGTGGGGAAAAAGAAACGAAAACAAAGTGTGTCCATGTATGTACCCATTCTTAATGTTTTATGCCTCTTATAATGGAAAGCAATAACGGCAAGCAATAAAATGTGAACTATGCAGGGTAATCATTAATACTGTCAGCCCAGCACCACCATCTTGGCAACTGAACTCTTGCTTTAACTCAAAAAAGCACTTGATCTCAGTATAACCTTGATGGTAATAAATAGAGTTGTTTGTTATCTATCTCTTAGGTAAAGGAAAGCAAATTAAATTTGGTAATGACTGCAGAGTATTTTTTTCTCACTGTGCTTTTGACGTACATTTTAAACTGTTATCTGAGCCTGTTTATATGACATAGGCGGTCTAGTGATTGCTCCTTTCAGAGCATTTAATCCTTCCAGTCACTGAAAAGGCAGGTTGAAAAGCTGTCATTTTTCTTCCTAATATTATTGTGCCTGAAAGGGTGAAAATTCATAGTGGCATTGTTGGGGTCAGCACTACTATGGACATGGCTGAGGATGCTGAACCCATTCCCATCTGTTCCTGCTTCTTTACATCCTCTCATGTAATCATGGGGAAGAAATGAAAACAGAAAAGGTCAGAGTGGTTGGATGACATAAGAAGAGTTAATTGACTGGAGAGAATCAATTTAGGTCAAGTAAGACTGGGTCTGTGATTAAATATAAAACCCTATATTAATTGGCTGGATTTGGGTATTGTCTCACCATCCTTATCAACACCCCCCCTCCCACCTTGATGCAACTGTGTTGTAAAAACAGGGCCTGTTCATGTACCTGATAGACAGCATAATGCATTTAAAGTACATGGATCAGTTGAATTTCTCCTAAACTTATTTTATATCTTTGTGAAGGATCATGGGCTGGCAAAACATCTGCACGAGGACAAAATCTGGACAGAGGTGCTTCTTTTTTCTATACGGCTCCTGAGGGAGTAGGTGTGTAACCAGACTGTGTATCAGTGACAGGGTTATATAACATAATGTCATAACTCTCACACATATTCTCTAAACATGTAAAAGGATCATTTGAATTTCCTCATTCCTGGACTGAAGTATGCTTGGATTTCTTGGAAAAATTTGGTCAATAAAATATTAGAGGAATGTAATCTCTTATTCAATTGCCAAACTAAGACCTAGCTATACCTATTCTCTTGGGAACTGTTTGAAGAACATTCATTTAAAAGCATACTTAATACATTAATTTCTCAGTTGTGTTGCCTAACTTGGTCTAGGTGATTACTTCTTGTTTCCATCTTTTTTTTAAAAAAAATAAAAACTGTGGCACAGTTTTATAGTGAACATAGTTTTTTCAGAAGGGTCACATTCTTTCTGTGGTAGCTCATGTTATTTCAGCATGTTATGGAAAATTTTGCTATGAGAGAAAATTATTGTCATTCTAACATTTTAAATATGCAGTCTGAAATGTTAAGACAATTATGAAATCTGTCAAACTTTGTTTTTCCATTCTCCCTACATACACACCTTTATACAGACATCAGTTTAAAACCATCTCTGTTTAATATTCATTTTTCTGTTACTCATTCTATATCAATGATTCCAAAAGAAATGGCAACAATGTAGGTTTAGTTTAGACTAAAATATCTTTGGAAGCAAAAACAATTTTTGTTATGTCTGGCATTATAACATTGTTGGCCATGATGAAAACCACATGATACGTAAGCACTGAATTCTATTATTGCTAGAATATTAATCTTCTGATAAAGGCCTATGTAGCCAGGACATGTTCTCAGTATGTGTTTATTTCTGCCCAGCCTGCTCTGCTTTTCATTCTCCTCCTCCATTTCAGCCCTTACTTACAAAATATTTGTATTGCATAAGTCTGCAATAAAGTGCAAAACATTTTTTCCTGTGCAATAGCAGGGAGGAGAGTTTGCAGGATGTGTTGTATTAGACATATTCTCTGCGTAATTTCCACTTTTCAGCCCAGCTCTAAATCTTGGTACTTAAATGCCATGATTTTAGGATCTTGAGGTAGATAAATGAGAGTTCTATCAGGGACATGTTTGGATTGTTGGCTTTGATTCCAATATTTTATGTGCGTCATCATGACAATGGATCTCAGTATACTTTTAGGTACTGCAGTCTTGGGGCCAGGTGGAATAGCAGCAAGAGTTTCAGATTCAGAAATTAATTTCTGTTCATACTTAGTGTTATCAAAATGATAAAACTAAGTTAGAAAAGTAATTTAGGAATATTTATAACCACCAGTAAGATGAACATCAATTTCTATTAATGAAAATGCATGAACTTTTTTGTAAGCAATGGAAGCTTTTTATGTTTTGGGTAATGCAATAAAAAATAAATATTACTATGAATATTTTGAAACAAAATCTTGATGTTAACAGAGATAAATTAAACCATATTTTAATACCATATTTGCATTTTAGTTACCTTTGGGAGTATTGGTAATTTTATTTAAGATGATTTTCTTATTATTTTGTGAAAACGCTCTAGACTGCTTTGAATAATAATCAGTCTATGCTACACCCATGGGCCTCCTGTTGGTCTCACATCCAAGTGCTACCCAAGTCAGACTCTGATTCATTTTCCCAAATAATTCAAGGTTGGCTAAGTAATGCCCCATGTTAGTGAGTAAATAATTGGATGAAAAAAGCAATTTTTATATATGCCATAATACTGAATCATCTTCCAATTAGTTGAAATCTGCTGCATTTCACCTGCAATAATTTATTTTTAAAGTCCAACTGATGTATTAAAAGTTCAACCTTTTTTTAAAAGAGTGGATATTAAGTGAAAGTTTGCATTTTAACACTGTTTGGTTTGGTGCTCAATTTGACTTGACCCAGATTTTCAGTAGATGACAAAATACTTCTGAAAAGTGCAATCCTTCCAAAATAAGCATAATGATTACAATAAGGAGAAATACTGTACTACTTGGAGTTGCTGATTTTATATATATAAAAGGCTCAGTGTAAAATAAAAGATTTTATCCCGGAATCAACATTTTAACAGTCTCTTATAATATTAATACACACACACACATACACATACACATTTACAAATATTTTAATAATCTACTGTATTAAGGGATAAATAAAATAATTGTATCTCCAATTAATTATATGAATTTATTTTTATTCTAAAAACCATCTTAATAGATTATACACAAACATATATACTGTATACAAACACAATCTACACAAACATTTAAATTAGCTAAAAAGATGTGTCTCAAAATCTCTAATATTCAATATAAGACTGCATACAAGTTATCAAGCACTTGTATACCATTTTATGGATGTACTGCTATTAGTTTTGTGATTATATTTTTTCTAATAATAATAATAATAATAATAATAATAATAATAATAATAATAATAATAATAAGAAGAAGAAGAAGAAGAAGAAGAAGAAGAAGAAGAAGAAGTAGTTGGAAGGGACCTTGGAGGTCATCTAGTCCAACCCCCTGCTCAGGAAGGAAACCCTATACCATTTCAGGCAAATGGCTGTCCAGTCTCCTCTTAAAAACTTCCAGTGTTGGAGCATTCACCACTTCTGGAGGCAGGTTGTTCCACTGGTTAATTGTTCTAACTGTCAGGAAGTTTCTCCTTAGTTCTAGGTTGCTTCTCTCCTTGACTAGTTTCCATTCGTTGCTTCTTGACCTGCTTTCAGGTGCTTTGGAGAATAGCTTGACTCCCTCTTCTTTGTGGCAGCCCCTGAGATACTGGAACACTGCTATCATGTCACCCCTCATCCTTCTCTTCATTAAACTACACATACCCAATTCCACCAACCGTTCCCAATGTTTTAGCCTCCAGTCCCCCAATCACCTTTGTTGCCCTTCTCTGTACCCTTTCTAGAGTCTCAACATCTTTTTTACATCGTGGTGACCAAAACTGGATGCAGTATTCCAGGTGTGGCCTTACCAAGGCATTGTAAAGTGGTATTAGTACTTCATGTGATCTTGATTCTGTCCCTCTGTTAATGCAGCCTAGCACTGTGTTGGCTTTTTTGGCAGCTGCAGCACACTGCTGGCTCATATTCCACTAGGACTCCCAGATCTCTCTCACAGTAACTACTAATGAGCAAGGAACCACCTATACTATACCTGCGCATTTGGTTTTTCCTGCCTAAATGTAGAACCTTACTTTTTTCAACATTGAATTTCATTTTGTTAGATAGCACCCAGTGTTCGAGTCTGTCCAGATCCTCCTGTATTTAAAATATCTATCTTCTGGAGTATTGGCTATTCCTGCCAGCTTGGTGTCGTCTGCAAATTTATTTTATGAAAAATATTAATCTGCTGACAGTTTTGCTTACCCATGGAATAATATTTAGATAATTTAGGTTTAGAACACAGGTATAATGGCTAGAGAACATAATCAAATTCATAAGATGGGGATTATCTCATAATATTTTATTTAAAAGTACTCAATACTTAAGAGTAAAAACTACAGCGAGATATTTATCATGTTTATAAATAGCAATGTTTTTCTTTCAGGTATGTACTAAGTATTTTTCCTTGTTACTAAACACATGATTAAGACATGCTATGCATATTTATTTGAGACCACAATGAGCATAACAACATTTACTTCTAAATAGACATACGTAATTGGTCTGTAGTAACTATAGTTTTAAACAGGCTTATTATCCCAAACTTGTTAGAGGTAGTCCTCAGGTTACAACAACTGATTCGGCGATTGTTCAAAATTACAATGGCTCTAAACAAGGAGGACTTATGACCAGTCCTTGGACTTCTGGTTGTTACAGTGTCCCTGCAGTTACCTGATTGTGACCTGGGCACTTGGGTGAGCTGAGGGACAATTTCTGATGTTCCCTGCCAGCTTCCCACCAGCAAAGTCAATGGGGAATCTGGCAGGAAGTTGGAAGGTACTCCTGCTCCAACTTCGCCCAGCCAGTCTGCATTGTAGCTGTGTACAGCATTCCCACCGTCCACAGCATCCACGGACATCCACGTACTTGTGCCTGCCTGTGGCACTCTCAACTTCATGGCATCTGCGTATTTGCCCATGCTCTGGAGCACCTGCCCACAATGCCTCCCCCACCCTCACAGCACCCAGGACCATTCTGGAGCACCTGCCCATGGCATCCCCTGAACACCCACCTGCACTTCAGAGTGCCTGCCTGCAGCACACCCTGCTTGACCATGGTGGCACAGTAGTTGGAATGCAGTATTGCAGACTAATTCTGCCGACTGCTAGTGGTTCAATTCTCACCGGCTCAAAGTTGACTCAGCCTTCCATCCTTCTGAGGTTGGTAAAATGGGGACCCAGATTGTTGGGGGCAAGATGCTGACTCTGTAAATTGCTTAGAGAGCTGTAAAGTACTGTAAAGTAGTATATAAGTCTTAAGTGCTATTGCTATCACATGCACTCTGGACTGCCTGTCCGTGCTCCCCACTGCAGCACCTATGCACCTACCCTGGCTGACCTGCATACCTGGGATCCCTGCCTCTTCCAGCTTAACAATGTGGATGCTCTGCAAGTTATGATGGCAAATCTATGGAATGTAAACTTTGGAAGACGCAAACAATTCTTTTGAACTTCTTTTTTTGCAAACATGCCAGTGTTAAGTTATCACAAGGTCATTCCAAATAGGTCAGGGTGGCCTGTCACCAGTTATGTAAATTGCATATTTAACCTCTGGCAAAAGGAGAAGATCCAGACTTTGACAAGTCTTCTCTCAAGCAGCCTCTTTATGCAGATTAGTCACTTTACTGAAGAGCTCCAGAAATTGGAAGAAGCAGAAATGACACCTAAAGCATTGGTGGAAGAAGTAAAGAAAAAAGAACATTTTCAAATCAGAGGTGTGTAGGGATGGTGGGGGAGAAAGAGGCAAAGAAGATAAATTAGGGGAAAAATGCATCATGACACTGTGATACATACTTGTTCCTTTTTGTACATGTGTTGTGATGACACTCACAAGTACGTACTATACATAATTTCCATCACAACATCACAGTGTACTTTTCATTACTCTGTTGAAGACTTTGGAATTTGGAGATGTCTTTGGATTGCATACATACAAGTAGAAGCTCGTGTTTGAGCTGACATTATAGCAATAAGGGAGGCAAAGTGTCAGTGAACTGTCAGCAGTCTTACTGAGGATAGCAAATTCTGTTAGGAAAGGATGAACAGGTAGTTCTCCTACCTGTTGTTGTTTTTTTCCATTGTACTGGTCAGGTCATTCAGGTTTGAGAAGGTCTTGGCTCTTCCTGGGAAGTTTCTGATGTGGTGACTGGACCAAAGTCTAGTTATGTTATCTGCAGATCCTTTCAGCTAGTATGTTTGAGGAAGTGAACAGGGTGCTACTCTGTCTCAAGACGTCTGCCATTTGTGGGCTTGATCTAAATCTCTTTTGATATTTTGTGGGTCAAATTATGTGTGATAAACCTAGAAGGTGTTCACTTGGGTAGAGGGATGCTGGCAGTCTTGAAAGAGATTTTGCAGACTACCTCTTCAAGAGGCTGTAGATGTAGCCCTTTTTGATAACTGTTATCCAGTTTCAATCTTTCTTTGTGGGAAAGGGTGTTGAGGCATAAAGCAGTGTTTCAGATGCAGAATACCCTAGAGGAAGCAGATTATAGCAATAGGAATATCATTTAGGCTTACATTAAATGGAAATGGCCATCCAGGAAACTTTCCACTGTCAAAAGAGGATAAAAATATTGGGAAAGCTAGTGGATATGGAAGTCAAGGGGAGTAGTTACATACCGCCCCATGGTGCTTTTCAGCACTTCCTAGGTGGTCTACAATACAGAAGTATCATTTGCACATTGCCCGCAACAATCTGGGTCCTCATTTTACCAACCTCGGAAGGATGGAATGTTGAGTCAATCTTGAGCCCTGTCAGGATCGAACTCCAGGCTGTGGACAGAATTTGCCAGCAATAGTGCACTTAAACACTGCCATCAGGGTTCTTTTTATGTGGACCATTTTATTTGTACCTTCTGGATTCAGTTCTGGTCATAGGACACAGACAGCATTGGCATCAGCTAACTCAGTTTGACAGTTTGTGTCAATTCAGCAACAAGGCAGGGTATGCTGTTACCTGAATGAGAAGAGCTCATGTTTCCTGATTTCCCATGTACTGCACTGATGAGTCCTGCCATGACATAGGCAATCCCTTGGCTTCTTCTCTCTCTTTGGACCAGTGTTAAACCTCTGTAAATAATGATTAGGTTTACTATGAATTAGAGTTCTTACCATATACACAGAACATGGTGAAACAAACTGGTTTTACTCTATATTGGTTTTTTTTATTGTTTGTAAGCTGCCTAGACTCACTGAAAGTGAGTGGTAGCCATATAAATTCTATGGACGGCCATACAAATTCTATAACAATTAAAAAAACAAACTGGCTTCAGGTTGGCAACAAAATGTGACAAGGCTGCAAACAGTGAGGGTCAGGTCTGTTTTATCCACCCCCCTGAAGCTTTGCACGGGCTCGCCACAAGGCTGCATGGTTAGCGCCTGCTTGTACTCATTGTACACATACGATTGTGTATCATCCGACCCATCTACTGCGATAATTAAGTTCGCAGTGGATACCATCGTAGTGGGTCTTATTACAGGTGAAGATGAAACAGCGTACAGGGGGGAGGTACAAAAACTATCCATATGGTGTTCAGAGAACAACTTTCACCTGAACATCGGCAAGACAAAGGAGATGGTGCTAGACTTCCGGAGGAAAAGAGAGGAATCTGCCCCACTTTACATCGGGGGGGGGGGCTGTGTGAAGAGAGTTTCCTCCTTTAAATTCCTGGGAGTCTACCTCTGTGAAGATCTTACCTGGAAAGTCAGTGCAACCCAGGTGGCCAGAAAGGTCCAACAGAGACTCCACTTCCTCAGGGTCTTGCGGAAGAACAGGGTAGAACAACACCTAATGACCTTCTTTTACTGGTCTACTATAGGGAGCGTCCTCTCGCACTGTATTGTGGTTTGGTATGCTGGCCTGACAGCCGCGGATAGGAAAATATTACAGAGGGTGGTGAGCACATCACAAAACATTGTGGGCTGTCCCCTGACACCACTGGATGACATTGCCAGGGCTCGCTGCCTTGGAAGAGTGATAAAAATTCTCTGGGACGACTCACACCCTGGTTGGTACCTCTTTACTCTCCTACCATTGGGTAGGAGATACAAGAGTATAGCCAGCCATACAAGCAGGCTGAAGAACAGCTTCTATCCATGGGCTGTCAGGCTCTTGAACGGGAAATAACTTTATGTATGATTGACTTGCGAGGCCAGTGTGTTGTGAAGTTAGCTCACATGGTATAACAAGATGGTGGGTTTGTTGTCACTGTGAGTTGTGGTGGTGGGGGCACGAAGGGAGGCTCAGACAATCTCAATATATACTTGGTTGTACTTTGACAATAAAGGTTCATTCATTCATTTATTCAACCTATATGTGGAATACATATTAAAAGCTGCACTGGAAGAAACAGGAGGAAGAAACACCTGTGGTATGCTAATAACACTATTCTAATAACTGAAAATGCAAAGGATCCTCAGAA
Organism: Vipera berus; assembly: GCF_964194415.1. NCBI lineage: Eukaryota > Metazoa > Chordata > Lepidosauria > Squamata > Viperidae > Vipera > Vipera berus. The sequence continues at coordinate 95,739,804 of NC_138202.1, forward strand.
GAGACATTCAGATGCTATGATGTCTCTATACTTGCAAAGATCAGAATCGTGGAAGCTATGATATTCCTTGTGACAAAAGAAGCACGTTAGAGTCTAAAAAAGCAGGATAGTACAGCCTTGGGAGACTTGAAAGAACAGGTTAGGGATAGGTTGTCATGGAGAAAATCTTATGTAGTTGCTGGGAGGCAAAAATGACTTCATGGCTCACCATAAACGAACCTTGGTTCATTCATCCAAGTAACAAACAACACAGAGAAGATTAAGAGTGCAGTTCTACATACACTTACTACAAAGTAAGCTCTATTTATTGAAATGTACTAATGGGTGAACATACAGTATGTAGGACTGTATTGTAGTATATCTACCATACTGTCCATAGTTCCCTGCTGAACACAGTGAGATATTCTATCAACTGTACACTAAAAGAGGCAGATATACAGTATGTATACCACTTTTCTCTATTCAATAAACTCCAGTCTATATACTGAGACTTGAAAAAGATAAGCAGGTGGGGAGAGAGGGGGGCAGGTCAAGAGACAACAAATGTGGGATACTTTTTACATTGAGAAGAATCTTCCATCTGTTCTTGCCATATCTGATTACTAGAGACTGTGGTTAGATTCTGAATTTGGATAGGATAAAAATTAAAATGCAAAACAAAGACCGGCAGCCTGTTGGTTCAGGTGTTTTGTGTTCTTATTATAGAATCTTCAGGGGGGGGGGTACAGAAGGAGAGCAAAAAGCACTTTCTTCATTTCCACATATTAATTGCTGTTTCCACACTTCTCCATCTTGACTGTCGTACTTTCTGCACTGACAATTAGCACTTTGGAGGGAGTCTAAGTGGGAAATAATAGCCTTTAAGCTTCACTAATTTCCCCTTTGCAGTTGGCTGCTAATTTATTTACTTCTATAATTATGGCCCCATTACACCAGAGTCAAGATTAAAGAACTTTCCCTGTGAAAAACAACAACAGCCCTACTTCAGTTTGCTGCTCTTCTAACTCTTGTCTTACCACACAGAGATTACCAATGCTTTCTTCTGAAAGGACTAATAACTTATTCAGACATGTGAAATTAGTGACGCATCTATACTGGAGGTCTGTAAATTGCACTTTGGCGTTGCGCTAATGAATTGTGTTATGCTAGTTCTTTAAGCAAACTAGCACTTCTGCATATCAATGCTTGTTACTCTCTAAAAGTCTGCAATGGTGAGTCACCTCCACTGAAATTGTATGGGTCCCTTTTTGGTAATAGTTAATTCAGTTTGCGTCATAAGTTAATATTATTTAGCAGACCGCATTTCTGTTTTTATTCCAAAATTATTTTTGTGACTTGACGTTTTTAAAGCAATTTAATGTGTTATAAGAATAAGCCTTCAACTTATTTTAAGTTACACCATCATTTTAAGTTATTCAGTATTTCAGCAATGGATTCCAGTCCTATGTCAGTTCTAGCTAAGTTTTATTGTTAAATTTAAGGTCTATTAGAACAAGTTGATACATTTCCACTGTGTGAACAGTTGTCTGTTTCTACTCTTACTTGCTAACAGTGAAATGTAATAATGAGGATAATAATAATTGCCGGAAAACACATGGTTCTGAAGGATTCTTTTCTCCTTTCCCAAGGGGCCGAGGAATCCTCCAGTCTGAATTTCATATATTGATCTTTAAGCACCTCTACCATATTTTTATATATTAGCATAAAAGTATCCAATACAGGTGGTCCTTGAGTTACAACCATTCTTTTAGTGGTCATTTGAGAAATGAAAAGTGAAAAAAGTGACCTACAGCAAGTCCTCACATGACTGTTGCAACACCCGCCATGGCTATAGCAATAGCACTTAAGACTTATATACCGCTTCATAGTACTTTAAAGCAGTGGTCCTCAACTTTTCCATCTATGTGGACAGCTGGCAATGAAGGAGAGGGGATGGTTTCACATGTGCATATAATGCTTGTGCAAATATAGCTTTGCGCACTCATCTGACACTTGTGTGGCCTGGTTTCCAACAGGCTGTGGCATAGCACCGGTGGATTGGGGGTTAGGGATCCCTGTTTTAAAAGACTCTCTGGGGTGTGTGTGTTATATATTGTCCCCAACAATCTGGGTCCTCATTTTACTGACCTCAGAAAGATGAAAGGCTGAGTGAACCTTGAGTCCCATCAGGATCAAACTCTAGGTTGTGGGCAGAGTTTGCCCGCAATACTGCACTTTAACTACTGAGCCACCAAGGCTCCCACAGTCACCTGATCAAAAGTTGAGTGTTTCGCAACTGCCATGTATTTATGAGCATATGAATAATAAATCCTGGGGTCATTTGATTGCCATTTCTGACCTCCTCAGCTGGCTTCTGACAAGCAAAGGCAATGGGGACACCCGATTCACTTAATGACATGATTCACTTAACAACTGCAGTGATTTGCTTAAAAATCATGGCAAAGCTTATAGAATCAGGTGCAAGTCATTTAACAACCACCCTGCTTAGCAATGGAAATTCTGGTGCTAGTCGTGGTTGTAAGTCAAGGAAAACCTCTGTATAAAATTATTGGACACTCGCATGCCAACATATTAAAATATGACATGTGATATTGTTTTAAGTCCAGTGGAAGAATAAAAATAGCTTTTCCAGCTGTGGAAGCATCCCAAAGATGTGTTAAAGCAAAGCAGTGATAGATATGAGCAGGTGTTTATCACTTCGTTTTATGTCCATAAAGTCGCGCAGTTACAGTCCTTTATCTTTTGTTGTACTTTACAAACTAACCTACAGGAAAAATCTGTAGCCTTTGAACTGTTTTGACTCTGTAAAAGGCATACTGTGCTGGTGCAAAGCAGGATGAAATTATAATGGGGGGGGAGGAGGCAGCACCCGTTTTACATTTCAAGGAAATATTCTATGTTACTATCCAATGAATGTAAATAATGTGACCTGGCTCAGAAGGAATGCTAACCTACAAGGTTGTCTTTTTGTGTTTGACTTAATGTGAATTTCATCCATTATGATTTAGCATTATGTACAAGTAAGTTTTGCATATTTTCCTTCTGTCTGGAGGAGTTACGGCATAAATGGGGAATGATGTTTTATCATTTCATTATTAATTTTTCAGTCTTACCCTCTCAAAAATGGAGTCATTAACAATGGTATTTGTAAGCTCCGGCTGGCTTATATTACAGAGGCCTGGCTATAACAATATCAACAGTGTAAGACTGGGGTATAGTATCCACTCAACTTTTGTTTTCCTATCTGAAAAGAAACAAATTTTTAAAAAGTTAATTCAAGGAGTTTGAAATTTCTTGTGAAGCAGTAAATGTTACACTATGACTGTTAGTTTCCCCCCCCATTGTTTTTGTTTTTAAAAATAAAGAAACAAATTGCTTCCAGTGGCTTATTTTCAGTTCAAACGGATGAAAAACACACCTCAGGAGCTATTTTCTGACTTAGTGAATATTTACCAAGCTTCCTGCCAGCCTATAAATGTACAAACATGAACTTGGTTACTCATTATCTTTCTTGAGAAAGTAAAGCATAATAATCATGTAGAAAACTGGTTACGTATGTAGTTTTAACTGAATGTGGACAACAAAGGGATCTTTATAGATTAAAACTTTTTTTTCAGAACTGTCTTAAGTTGATGTGAATTTTTATGGTGGCTAACTTATTTACTGGAGTATCTCTCTTTCTCTGGGCAACAGCTTAGCAAGATTAAGGTCCATTGAATAAAAATGTATGCATACTTTTTAAGATGTAGTTGTCCTAGGAAGTGGTTATGGATAACAGAAGCAGATTGATGCAATGCCATGCTTTCCGCAGCAGTTAATGGACTCTTCTCTCCAAAAAGGATTCATGCTTCTGGAGTACTATGCAGTTTAAAGGAGTGCAGATGGCACAATCCTTCCTGGTATGCTTAAAGATGATCTACCTTCTCTGTTTTATACTTTCTCCACTTGGGGCCTGTAAAAAGCTTAGTAAGTCTGCTATTCTGGAATAGACACCATGATTAGCAAATTGTCCTCACATACTTTTAGCAGGAAAAATGTCACATTTTTTGGTGTTGTTATTATAACTAAGGTAGCTTATAGTCTCTTATTTTTAAGGATGCACTGAATGAGTGGAGAAGTAACTGTTTAGTTTAAACTCCCATCAGTGGGTATTATACAACAGCACAGAAGGGGAGGATTTAAAACAGAAAATATGAGGCAATGTGCATGCATATATGACTGTCATAAACAATATCACTTAGAGGAATTTCAACAGAAATGGATTGTGTGCTCCAAGTTTGGTAAAGTAAGAAGCCTTGACTGACAGAATGGGTGTATGAATTCTTTTGTAAATTAGAATATTTGCATATGACTGAGGAACATTAATGGTGGCAGTTAGGGTACTTATGTTAGCCACAATGAAAAGAAAAGAATACTGTACTATAAGGTTTTTACGCTCATCCAGGAAAAGTTTGTATGTTATTTTCTTAACCTGACTTCAGCAGAATCAATCCAAATCCAATTTTTAAATGCTCTCTTGCATACATATTTTGTAGTTTCTTAGGTATAAGACTTTGATTGGTATTCATCTATTAACTCTAGAATCTTGAGAGTCTGAATGTGTAATATATGAATTCTTGTGCCTTTTTACTGGATGAAATGGAATCTTTTCTTTGGTAATAACTACAGTGGTTGCTATAGTGATTGATATATCATTTAGAGTCTTTATTCTTATTGGCAGAGTCTATAGTAATTATTTGTTCACTGTAGTGTAAAGACAACTGACTACTCATATACTGACATCTATGAAAACTACTTTGCTCTTTACTGTACAATTGAACTCTCCTATAGTGGAAGTAAGTAAGATGAGATGATTCTGAATTGCTGCCATATTTTTCAGGCCACTACTTGATATGTGCCTACATTTGCTGATACAATCTTGAACCTAGAATGAATTAGTTTGGCTATGGAAATCTGAATATGAAGCTGTATTAATTTATCTTAAGACATAAAAAGGTCCATATATGAAGACAAGGACCAAAGTTTCTATTATTTCAGCTCTAGACTAGAAGGCAGGGCTTTAGTTTGTAAGGCTGCCTTCTAGGATGGCTAAAGATAAAACATTAAAATGAGAGCATAAAGGCTTGTAGAATTTAGAAATCTGAAGTTGATCTAAACACAGAAACTGGCTGTTTTTAAAGCATTTGTTAATATTTCTAGTGAAATAAGAGTAAAAAAGCTGTTGTATTTGGTTTGATGCTCCATATTTATTATCATCCTTGATCTGGCCTTGAGAGGAGAATCCATACTAACAGTTTAATTTCTATGTTCTTTATCTAAGAAGATTGTCCAGTTGAAGAGCCAGATCTTGTTACTGGAAGCTTATTGTAAAGGTAAAAGTAAAGGTTCCCCCGCACATGCGTGCTAGTTGTTTCCAACTCTAGGGGCCGGTGCTCATCTCCGTTTCAAAGCCGAAGAGCCAGCGCTTGTCCGAGGACATCTCCGTGGTCATGTGGCCGGCATGACTAGACGCCAAAGGCGCACGGAACGCTGTTACCTTCCCACCATAGTGGTCCCTATTTTTCTACTTGCATTTTTACATGCTTTCGAACTGCTAGGTTGGCAGAAGCTGGGACGAGTAACAGGCACTCACTCTGCTACGCGGCACTCGGGATTCGACCCGCCAAACTGCTGATCTTCTGATCGACAAGCTCAGCATCCTAACCCACTGAGCCACCTTACCTTTAAGCTTATTGTACTAATAGTAAAAGATAATAATCCAGGTTCTAGTCTTCACTTTGTTTTCAAAAGCTTCAGTGCAAAGTGCCAAGCTTAGGACAATCTGGCTGCCTCAGACAATTACCTTATAAATTTAGACTGGATAATTTGTCCTTTGATATTCTAAGAACATTTCTTGAGGGGTTTTTTTTTTGGAGAGGGGGTTACAAAATTTATAATTGCAGTTTTTTAAAAAGTTAATTTTTAACAATGGGTCCTCGCTAAAAGTCCTGTTGCACTGAAGTTTCTTTTTAATCCTGCTGAGATCTCCAATAGAATCACTATACTATACTATATTTTCTATTTTATCATTTATTAAATTGGGAGATGTTTCTTTTTATTTAAATCATCCATTATATAATTAATATTGAAATTACACCTTAAAGGAGTAGGATGTAGCCTATTGATTAGAACAGTTGATATAATAGCTGATCAACACTGGATTTTCTATCTTACTCATTTATTTTATGATTCTATCTTGTTTTATTATAAGCCACCCAGGGTCAAGGTGGAGTCAGATTGTGGCAAAATTAAATAAAATAAATAAATATGTTGCATTAAATTTCATTTTCAGACTGGCATTTACATAAAATTGTGAAAGTGAACAAGCATTGATTGATGATGAAGACCTTTAACTTCTGACATAGTATTTGCCAGGAATACCGGTCGCGTGGGTAGTGATGGGAGCATCCCGATACTCCCATATTACACCCCTCCTGCGTGAGCTGCATTGGTTACCGGTTGCCCTCCGGGTGAGATTTAAGGTGTTGGTACTTACCTTTAAAGCCCTACATGGCCTAGGCCTGGGATATTTGCAGGACCGTCTACTGCCGGGAACGACTTCCCATCGCCCAGTGCGCTCACATAGGGAGGGCCTCCTCAGGGTGCTGTCAGCTACACAATGTTGGCTGGCGACCTCCAGGGGGAGGGCCTTCTTTGTGGGAACGCCAGCCCTGTGGAACCAACTTCCCCTTGAGCTCCGGATGGCCCCGAATCTCCGGTCCTTTCGCCGCGGCCTTAAAACATTTCTTTTCCATCAGGCTGACCTGGACTGACAGGGATTTTTAAAATGTTTTTAACTTATTATTGGGGCTGCTAGTTTAATTCTTTTTTTTAACTTTTGTATTATTGTATTTTTATTGTTGTTAGCCGCCCTGAGTCCTTAGGGAGATAGGGTGGCATATAAGTCCCCCCCAAAAATAATAAACAAACAAACAAACAAACAAACAAACTGGAGTCAAAAGCCTGCTCAAAGTTTACAAATACTACATATATAAACTTTTTGGGACTAGGCACACATTTCCATCAGAACATAGAAAACTAGGCCCCGATATGAAGTCCGCCTGTTTGTCTGATAAATGTTATTCCTGGCCAGTTTTACAATGTCAAAGTACATTTTTGGCATAGATTTTGTCCATTATAATTAGGAAGCTTAGGAGTTGATCATTTGCTGAGAGAAATTTGTTATGTTACTTGTAGAAGGAAATAATAATAGCCCTAAATCAATATTTAGGAATTTCAATTGACTCATCAATGTAAATAAACAGTGAGTCAGTACTTGGGCCCTCCAAACAGCTTGATTTTTGAACAAATAAAGAAGTATGCCATGCCCTCTTGGGACATTCCCCAGTTACAAGTTGATAGATGAATCTGGCTTATACCAAATTGCCCGTGCACTCATCATTCACCCCTAGATAGCTCAGGTAAATAGGTCTCCTAAGAGGCTGCTGAGAAGTGTCATTCATTACTAGGCAGCTCAGTGTTCAAAGGTTGTACAACAGATCTCCAGAAAATAGCTAAATATTTTGCTTTTCCCTAAGTTTTTCAGTTGCTGCCAAGCTTCTTTGGCAGTGTCTGTTTTTTGCTATTAGAAGGGGCTTATTTTTTCCCCCTTGAGATTTATTGTCAAGTAGGAAGTGTGAGGGAGATTTTATTTGTATCTATGATATGTAGCAAGTATGGCCTTCTTAGCTTGTATGGCTTCATGATGAAACCAGAGTTCAGAGTATATAAAATTAAAAGGCTGCTTCTAGGGAGATCTATAGTATATATTCCTAAGGATCATGTTTAGATTAAATTGTCATAATCTCTGAAAACATTTTTTCATTATTCAGCATAAAGAAGAAACATTTTATGAATCCAAGTCCTTTGTGGCTACGGTAACCTTGGGAAGAGGCCCTTAGATCCGTATCTCATTAAACATCTTCTGCATCTATATTTCATAGAGATAAATCTGCATGTAACATAAGTCTATGAGGAATTAACAAATCAAGTGATGAGTCTCTGGTTCCAAACTAGGATCAAGCGATCATTATCTAGGCAACTATTGATGGTGGCTTTCTGGAGAAATGAAAGTGGTTGCTATTAAACCATGCTTCTTTTTTGTTTGTGCCCAATGTGCAATTTCTCCAGGATGATCATTAATGGAAGCATTTAAGATGTAAGTAGTTAATTTAGTGATGGTCTCTGAAAGGTAAAGCTAGAAAAATTGCAGTAAGTGTATTTGAAAGTACCCCTCCCCCCACACCCCTTTGGGCTTAGTTTTTTAGATGGATATATTGTGACCATCAGGTATACTACTGCGGGCAAGAATCCCTCAGAAGAAATGGAGTAGCCTTCATAGTCAATAAAAGAGTAGGAGAAGCAATACTGGGATACAATCCTCAAAATGACAGAATGATCTCAGTTCATATCCAAGGCAAACCATTCAATATCACAGTAGTCCAAGTCTATGCCCCAACCACCAATGCTGAAGAGGATGAAATTGACCGGTTCTATGAAGCCCTACAGCACCTTATAGAACTAACACTAAAAAATGATGTCCTTATCATCATGGGGGATTGGAATGCTAAAGTAGGAAGCCAAAAGATAAGCAGAATAACAGGCAAGTTTGGCCTTGGAGTACAAAATGAAGCAGGGCACAGGCTGATAGAATTTTGTCAAGAGAATACGATGGTCATAGCAAACACTCTTTTCCAACAACCCAAGAGACGGCTCTACACATGGACATCGCCAGACGTTCAACACAGAAATCAGATTGACTATATGCTCTGCAGCCAAAGATGGAGAAGCTCTATACAGTCAGTGAAAACAAGACCAGGAACTGACTGTGGCTCAGACCATGAGCTTCTCTTTGCAAAGTTTAGGCTTAAACTGAAGAAAGTAGGGAAAAGCACTAGGCCACTCAGGTATGAACTAGATCATATCCCTGATGAATATATAGTAGAGGTGACAAATAGATATAAGGAATTAGATCTGATAGATAGAGTGCCTGAAGAACTATGGACAGAGGTTCGCAACATTGTAGAACAGGTAGCAACCAAAACCATCCCAAAGAAAAAGAAATGCAAGAAAGCAAAATGGCTGTCTGAGGAAGCTTTGCAAATAGCTGAGGAAAGGAGGGAAGCGAAAGGCAAGGGAGAAAAAGAAAGATACGCCCAATTGAATGCAGAATTCCAGAGAATAGCTAGAAGAGATAAGAATGCCTTCTTAAATGAACAGTGCAAGAAATAGAAGAAAACAATAGAATAGGGAGGACCAGAGATCTTTTCAAGAAAATTGGAGAGATGAAAGGAACGTTTCATGCAAAAATGGGCATGATAAAGGACCAAAATGGCAGGGAACTAACAGAGGCAGAAGAGATTAAGAAGAGGTGGCAAAATTACACAGAAGAACTATACAAGAATGAGCTTAACGTCCCTGATAATCACAATGAGGTGGTCACTGACCTCAAGCCAGACATCCTAGAATGTGAAGTGAAGTGGGCCTTAGAAAAACTGAGCAACAACAAAGCTAGTGGAGGTGACATTATTCCAGTTGAGCTATTCAAAATCTTAAAAGACGATGCAGTAAAAGTGCTACTCAATTTGCCAGCAAATTTGGAAAACTCAACAGTGGCCACAGGATTGGAAAAGATCAGTTTACATTCCAATTCCAAAGAAAGGCAGTGCCAAAGAATGTTCAAACTATTGCACCATTGCACTCATTTCACATGCTAGTAAAGTTATGCTTAAAATCCTACAAGCTAGACTCCAGCAGTATGTGGAACGAGAACTACCAGAAGTACAGGCAGGATTTCGAAGAGGCAGAGGAACTAGAGATCAAATTGCCAACATACGCTGGATCATGGAGAAAGCTAGAGAGTTCCAGAAAAACATGTACTTCTGCTTCATTGACTATGCTAAAGCCTTTGATTGTGTGGATCATAAAAAACTGTGGCAAGTTCTTAAAGAGATGGGCGTACCAGACCATCTTATTTGTCTCTTGAGAAACCTATATGCGGGCCAAGAAGCAACAGTGAGAACTGGACACGGAACCACTGATTGGTTCAAAATTGGGAAAGGAGTCCGGCAAGGCTGTATATTGTCGCCCTGCCTATTTAACTTATATGCAGAGCACATCATGAGAAAGGCAGGGCTAGATGAATTAAAAGTTGGAATTAAGATTGCCGGAAGAAATATCAACAACCTAAGATATGCAAATGATACCACTCTAATGGCAGAAAGTGAAGAAGAACTAAAGAGCCTCTTGTTGCGGGTGAAGAAGGAGAGTGCAAAACTTGGGTTGAAACAACATTAAAAAAAACCAAGATCATGGCATCCGGTCCTCTCAATTCCTGGCACATAGATGGGGAAGAAATGGAGGTAGTGACAGATTTTATTTTCCTGGGCTCCAAGATCACTGCAGATGGGGACTGTAGCCAAGAAATTAAAAGACGCTTGCTCCTTGGGAGGAAAGCCATGGCAAATCTAGACAGCACACTAAAAAGCAGAGATATCACCCTGTCAACAAAAGTGTGTATAGTCAAGGCTATGGACTTCCCAGTTGCAATGTATGGCTGTGAAAGTTGGACCATAAGAAAGGCTGAGCGCCAAAGAATTGAGGCCTTTGAACTGTGGTGCTGGAGAAGACTCCTGCGAGTCCCTTGGACTGCAAGGTGATCAAACCGGTCAGTCCTAGAGGAGATCAACCCTGACTGCTCTTTAGAAGGCCAGATCCTGAAGCTAAAACTCAAATACTTTGGCTACCTTATGAGAAGGAAGGACTCCCTGGAGAAGAGCCTAATGCTGGGAAAGATTGAAGTCAAGAGAAGAAGGGGAGGACAGAGAATGAGGTGGCTGGCTGGAGTCACTGAAGCAGTAGGCGTGAGCCTAAATGGACTCCAGAAGATGGTAGAGGACAGGAAGGCCTTGGAGGACCGTTGTCCATAGGGTCGCGATGGGCCGGACACGACTTCGCAGCTAACAACAACATTGTGCACATACAACCTATGAAAAGAACAGGTGGGGCCATCATTGTATTTGTTTTTGGAGCATCATTATCCAGTACTTTTGGTCAGTTGGTCATCATGACCAGAAATAGACAAAGGCTTCCTTTTCATGTGGATACTCCGTGCAAAGGAGGAGAGGAAACTCTAGTCGCAAAACAAATTGCTGATTAAAGTTTAATTATTAAAAATGTTTCTCAAGCAAACGAGAAGCAGGCTACTTATTACAATCAGACTGAAGCGAAAACAGCTTTGAGCCCTTTCAGAGATCTACCTACTTGCAAATCCGCCTCTAGCCGTTAAGTGGACTTGGCTTTTTGGCTGCAATCCTAAATCCCCTTTGCTCGTCCCGCCTGAAGGTCGGGTCTCGGTGCTCGGCAAGGAAGGGCGATTTCTTTCTTTCTTCCTCTTTCCTTCCCTCGACGCCAGTTCGTCGGGCTCTTCTGCCAGAGTCGTAGGGCACAAGCGAGGGCAAAAAAGATGCTCACCCAGAGAGAAGTCGGCGGGTTTCGGATGGCGACATCCAGGTTAGGAGGCGGCCGGTAACCAGTCGGGGGCGCTACAGCTGCGGAAAAGGGCGGGCCGCTGGCGCTCCCCGGGAGATTCCCCGCAGGCTGGAAACGGAACTGAGACACGTCGGAGCGGCGTTGAGGAAGCTGCCCGGGCTTCGCAGCCCCGAGAGCCGAGGGGGCGGCTCAGGGCTACGGACTGAGGAGCCAGCTGCGCTCGTTCCCGCAGGCCTCGCCGCCAAAGAAGCGGGAAGAGAAGAGCCGCCGAAGTGGGCGGTGGCAGCAAAGGAAGTGGCGGCGGCGGCGGCAGGCTGGATCCCTCCCCGGGAAGATGAGGCAAAGGCCCGGGGAGCTGAGCGGGCTGAGGTGGGGCGCTTTCCTCACAGCCGCCAGGACAAGATGGCAGCGGCTGAGGAGGCGGCGGCAGCAGCAGCAGCGGCAGCAGCACCAGAAGCAACAGCAGCAACAGCAGCCCGGGGTTGAGTCGGGCCTGGGAGGCGCCTCCTTGTAGTAGCTCTCCGGTCATGCCGAGGGCTGAGGCGGCGGCGGTGGCGGCGGCTGCGGGGAGTCCGGCGCTGCCTGATCTGTGAAGGTAAAAGAGCCGGCGAGAGCGAGCGAGCGAGCGAGGCGGGCTGGGTTTTTCTTTTCTTCCCCGGGAGGGGGGACGGGAAGGACGAAGCCTCTGGGCTTATCCTACCCACCGCTGATCTTCGGGGTGGAAAGTGGTGGGTGTGGGAACGCGGCTGAGGTAATTTGCTCCCCTGCCCCTCAACTTCTAGCTCTTCCTGGGGTTGTTTTTTTTTTGTTTGCTTTGCTCCTTTTGGCGGCCCAGCGCGCTCGAAATGGAGCTGTCCCCCTGTAGAGGGGGATTTGGTTTAGAGCAGGGGTCGGCAACCTCGGCTCTTTTATGACTCGTGGACTTCAACTCCCAGAATTCCTGAGCCAGCTATGCTGGCTCAGGAATTCTGGGAGTTGAAGTCCACGAGTCATAAAAGAGCCGAGGTTGCCGACCCCTGGTTTAGAGCAAAGTCGGGGATCGGGGCTTGGTGTTTTTCCCAGAGAGAAGAGAGGCAGAGAGAGCAAAAACTGCCCTTCAGCAGGTGGGTGTGGAAGGAAAGGGCGAGCGCAGGAGGATGGTTTTTTAGGTCACCCCGGAGACCTGGATTGCTCGGCTCTTAAATCGCCGCCGGGGTTTAAGCTTAGGAAAGAGATGAGAGCGCGGAGCCGGGTGCCAACTCAACTCCGTGCCTCGATCCTGGGGGAAGAGGGCTCCGCGACGATACTTTTTGGAAAAAAAAAAAAACTTTGCCTTAGTTGCCAATTTTCCCTTCTTCCCGACAGCATCGAGGTCTGAACGAAGGTGCCCCCCCTTTTTTTTTTGGCCACTTGTGGGCAAAAGACTATTTTTTAAAAAAATCTCTCTTCCCCCCCCCTTTTAAAAAAAAACCACACCTTTTTTTTTGGCCACTTGTGGGCAAAAGACTATTTTTTAAAAAAAATCTCTCTTCCCCCCCCCCTTTTTTTTAAAAAAACAAAAACAACACACCATTATTTACAGAGCGTAAAGTAGACGAGAGCGCCTAGTTTACTATATAAATAGCTCGGCTGGTTTCTCGCATTGCTTCCGTTCTCGCTTTCTGTGCAGGGGTTTGTTTTTTGTGGTTTTTTTTTCTCCCCCCCCTTTTTTTTTTAAATTTGGGAACTAGAAATTTCCCTTTCGTGCGTGCGCCTGTCTCTGCCCCCCCCCCCCACCCCCTTCACCCTTTCGTGCCGTTTCGCTCGCTTAGTTTTTACGCTGGCCAAACAGGCTAAAATCGTTAGGATCGCTGCGTCTGAAAGAAGAAATGTGACACGGCTGCTCCTCTGGCAACTTGTTAGAGCAGCAGGAAGGCGTGGTCGCGGGTCTACTCTTGTTACCAGGAATTATTTCTTGCCTCGCTTCGGGACTCGGAGGTAACTAGCAACAATGGTTTGGGGGAAAGTCACGACTATTTTCATGCCGAGGGAACGGTCTTAAGTCAGAATGGTAGGTGGAGGGTTGTAATCACGTCAGAGTGGCAATCGTTCAAAGCGAGTTGGGCTTTAAGAGTCGGTGTTAAATGTAACCTTACCTTACTTAGACCTTAAGAGGGGGGTCTTTTCAATGTTGAATTTAGAGATCGCATCTTCCTTTAGAAATCTTTTTCCACCGTAACTAAACAAGCAAACAAAAAAAAAACCTGGTGAGAATTGTTGAATATTTGGAGTTGTAGGCTTTTATTATAACCAAGTTGGTTATATAATAGTTGGCTGCAAACATCAAGTCTTATTTGGGTTGTGTTTTTAATTTTAGTCGTTTTTTTATTAAGCAAGTGATTATTTTATGATTTTCTGTGTCAGAAAGTGCTTGTGATAAAGCAGCTTTATTTTTAAAGCAGTTGCTATCCCCACTGATGACTTGTAACATATTTAGGAAGAATATTATGCTGAGGTAATGAAAGTTATTTTTCATCTAAAGATATACTTATCTGAATTTAATTGAGACAGTGTGTGTGTGTGTGTGTGTGTGTGTGTGATATTCTAAACATTGAATTCTCTTGGCCAGCAGTATTGGTGTCTTATTCGCATGTGCCTTGTGAAACCAGATACTTGGATATGCATGTAGCTAATTTTGTAAATGCACTTATATTAAGCCATAACTACGCACTAAGTGCTGTATAAAAGCTACTTGAAATCATTGGCTCTTTTTTTGGTGGCATTAACATCATATTTTTTAAAAAGGACAGTAATCTTAGCTGTCTTATTTGGTTATTTTCTTTTATTGGCTTTTTATATGAATTAGTCTGTTGGAATGCTGTATTTGGAAGTTAAATTAAAGCTTACTCTTTTTATATTCTTACCTTAGAAGGCAATTTACAAAACACTTGCTCAACTTCCCCCATGTATAGCAACTAGGAAACTGAATATAACTGCAGTTAATACAATTCACTAGCTCTAAAGGTTGCTATGGTGGTTTTTATATCATGTACAGGTTAATGCTAAATTTAAAAACTTGGAGATATTTTACAATGGAATAGTATTAAAGAAGAATTAAGCTATGATATCACTATAGAATTGCTAAGAGGCTAATTTTAATAAATGTGTCATCAAGAACATAGATTAAGTAGCATGTAATCAGGTCAGGGCTTTATTTATTCATTCACTCATTTTGCTGCCCATTCCTGAAGGCTCTCAGTGGCTAATAAAGTCAATTTATAGAAAAATGAAAATAATGATTCAACCTTTCCAAATGCATAACAAAATAAAAAGGGCAAAAAATAAAACAAACACAAAGACCATGTGACTGTGAACCCCACCTTCAATTACAACACCACCACCACCTCTTATGCAAGACAGAACAGGTAGGCCTTCACAATTTTCCTAAAGCCCAAGCAGAATCATGTGAAGAATTGATTTGTGAAGTAGTTTGATTCTTTAATAAAAAAATTCTATGGGAGAAAATATTCCATTGGTTATTTATTAAACTTTTATCTTTGATATAATAAAGTTTTGTAATATAAGTATATATGGATTTGTCCATAATCTGTATTGTAGATAAGAAATATAGCTTTTGTGTTAAATCATCAGTCATTTTAACTATGGCTTGTTTAAGCCAAAGAAGTGGTCCACATGTTGCATTAAACTATACAGTACAAACTAAAAGGTTAGATGCACAGAAAAGGTCAAAGCAGACAGTCTACATTATGGCTGTTGGAAACCAGTTATAATCTGGCAAGTTTTGTCTTAGCCAGATGGCATAAATAGTTATTTTAGGATAATTCATTTATCAGAAGTCCCATTGAGTTTAATGGAGCTTATTTCCAAGTAATAGGTAATTAATTGCAACTAGTTTTTATTTTTAAAACTTATCAAGATAAGGATTTTTTTTTCAAGTGAAAAACACATATTGTTAGTACTTTAAAGACTTTTATGTCATGAAATATATCTTCTAACACACTGATAGCAATTGACATGAAACAGCAATGTTCATATAAGCAAGGAAAGTCTGAAGCATTCATGTACATCAATATTTTTCAAAGGCTGTTAACACACAAAAGTAGAGATTACACCATGTTTACAGGGTGACCATTTTGGCACAAAATATATAGATAGTAGCATGAATTTTAGGATAACTAAGTTAAATAGTATTTTATTTTCACTATGACTTGCATTTTAAAAAAAATACACAAGTAGAGCAAAACCATGCAATCATTCACTTTCAATTTTTGACATCATTCCAATTGTCTAGTTATGAAAATCACATGTTTTGTGGAAAAGCTTGCATCTATATATAGCAATATCAAGAAAAAAGTTTGTCTAGTACTTTCTTTATTCCAGAACAAGATTATGTATCTGATGAAATTATCAGCATGTTAGAGAAGTAAGGACTGACAGAGAGGTAAAATACAATTATTGCATACATCTTTCCTTTGTGGTTTCTTAAAAATCAAGTAGTCTGAAGAAAGAGAAAGGATGAAAGGTTGTGTAATCCATTGCTTACAATGAAAATTTCCTTTTCTTAGTGTCCCTTTCATGTGTTAGGTTCAGGTTTGTAATTTAGGGACCTCTCATCCAGTGGAGGGATTCAAATACGTGAACAACCAGTTCTCTGTGTAGATGCTGATTCCGGAAGTCCATTCTAGGCCTGGGCAACAAAAAAGCTACCGATTCTGCTGAAGTGGTGCGAACCGGCTGAATCCCACCACTGCTCTCATCCCTGTGCTTTCACGGAGAACTTCCTTTCTCAAAAACGTAGTTGTTGACCAAAGGCTCTAAGTTACCTACCTTATCTAATCTTTCACATCCAGGACATTACTATCTGCTAAGATACTTGTTACTTATTAAATCTTTGCAAATCAAGAGGGGGGTCAAGCTATTCTCCAAAGCATCTGAAAGCAGGAAGCAGTGGATGGAAACTAATTAAGGAGAGAACCAATCTAGAACTACAGAGAAATTTCTTAACAGATTAGAACAATTAATCAATGGAACAACTTGCCTCCAGAAGTTGTGGGAGCTCCAACACTGGAAGTTTCTAAGAAGAGATTCGACAACCATTTGTCTGAAATGGTAGAGTTTCCTTCTTGAGCAGGGGGTTGGACTAGAAGATCTCCAAGATCCTTTCCAACTCTGTTATTCTATTAAATCAGCATTGTAAACAAGATAGTCAAATGTATTAGCCTGCTGGCCAGCCCATGTATATACAGTAGAATTCCTTATTTATGCCTTGTTAAAGACATATTACATTCCCATAACCAAGGGGTTTATCTGTCAGGATGGCCAAAACAGTTATTTGCCAGAAATTAGTTTATTAACATTTTTATCCTACTTTTATTATTTTTATAAGGCAGCAAACGTATGCAATACTTCCTCCTGCTATTTTTCTCTACAACAACCCTCTCAGGTGGGTTGGGCGGAGAGAGAGTGACTGACCCAAAGTCACCCAGCTGCCTTTCATGCCTTACTTAGAAAAGTATTGACTTTGGCTTAGTGTGCTCTATGGATTCAACCGATAACTATTTATATTACAAAAACCAATAGAGTGTATATTCATGCTATAGTCATTATGCTTGTTCTGTGGTGTTTTTTTTAAATGTGCATTTTTTTTCTTCTGCAATGTGGATATCTACCTCCTAAGGTAAAGATTATCCCTGATATTAGGAGATAATCCAGGCAGTTCTGTTTAGGCTTTTCCATCTTTAGTTATGGATATTGCTGCTTTTACTGGCTGTATTTATTAATTTTTAGTAGAATAGAATAGAAGCTGGAAGAGACCTTGGAATCTTCTAGTCCAGCCCCATGTTCAAGCAGGAGGACCTATACCAGGGGTAGGCAACCTCGGCTCTTTTATGACTCATGGACTTCAACTTCCAGAATTCCTGAGTCAGCAGCTGACTCAGGAATTCTGGGAGTTGAAGTCCATGAGTCATAAAAGAGCCGAGGTTGCCTACACCTGACCTATACCATCTCAGACAAGTGAGTGTCTAGCCTCTTAAAACTCTCCAGTGATGGAGCACCCATGATTTCTGGAGGCAAGCTGTTCCACTGGTTAATTGTCCTCACTGCCAGGAAGTTTCTCCTTAATTCCAGGTTTTAGTCTTTTATTATAATAGTTTTATTTTTTTAATTACTGCAAACTATCCGGAGTAGTATGATTGGATCAGTTTAGAAATCATGTAAAATTTTTAAAAAATACTTTCCCCAAGTATTATTGTTATTCTTCAATAGTTTGTCATTGTGATTCTGGTTGATGTAATTTAAAATAACATTAACTCATTATGCTCAAGCATCAAATGTTTAGCTTAGTTTTATAAACATTTGACTTTCAGAACTTGGGGATCATTTGTAGATTGGGTTTTAGAATGATTTTTTATCTTAAAATACAGTTAACATTTTCTATGACAATTATACAATCTTATTTTTGATTTTATAGATTCCACATTTAAAGAGTATTGTGTTAAAAGCATGAATTTGTATTTTTTGGAATGAAATAAGGTATTTTGGCTGACAGTAGTTTGCATAATTGTAATTACGTATTTTTTCCATAATCAAAATAGATGTAAAACCGGCTGCAGTAAGAGTCTGATCTTGAATATGAAATATTTCCTATCTTTGTATTAGAATCAATATAGTAGGAGTATTACAGGCAAATGTACAAGCTTTTTAGTTTACTTATTGAGCTTCTGGAAAATTGCAGTGATTGGTAGCCCTTTACTGTCATGTCTGCCAAACTGAAATAAGGTTTGTGTCCTCATCATAATGAAAATTGCCAAATCAATTTTTACTACAAAGCTGTCAAAAGACTTAAGACTGAGTTGTTTGTGGAAGGAAAAATATATCTTTGAGACCCTGTCATATCAGCATTGAGTCAATAAGTAGTTAATAGAAGAAACCTCTTCATTGTGGCTTGACAGCATTGTATCAGTGTGTGGCAGTGAAAACAGGCCTTTTGACAAAAGATCACATGTTCCGCTGTAAATATCACATGTGTTTCAGTGCTTTTACATCATGTTGCAGTTAATATAGGATTATAACTTTACCTGATCATCTTTATTTGTCTCTCCATGTTCAGAAGCACTGTAAAATGCTGTCGTAATAGTAACAGTTTGTTCTGATTATTTAACCTACGTAATATATGCCTTTGGGCAAGATAAAGTGGAAAAAAAATTAGGCAGATGTTTTCAACTGCTAGAAGTGTAGGTTCTGTGCCAAAGATGCAAATACAAAAGTTGTAATATGTTTCAAAGAAATCAAGTATCTAATAGAAGAATGGCTGAACGTTTTAAAAAGTAATTTTAAAAATTGGGTAGTCCCGGAAGATTAGTATCTGATCCAATTTGATTTGATCCTGAATATAATGCTTTAAACAGTTGTATTATTAGTAGAATGTGCTTATGGCACAGTAGTTTAGACATGCCTATTCTAGTTTGTTTATTTTCATAAATCTACAACAGACGTTTATGTAAATACCTTCCTTCTGATTGTTGGCTTGCCAAAAATGTAGTAGACATTTTTGTGTATTGGTATATGAGTTGGTGACATGTTCTTCTGCATGAATTGGTTGGAATGTATGCGCTTTAGCATGCCTTGAACTACCGGTACTTTTACCCTGAAGCAAAAGTGGAGGCATGAATAGCACGCCTAAACTAGAGTTGTTTCTGAAGAATCTTGTTTTTCTTACTCATCGGTAGAAAAAAACACGTTAACAAGCTATATCTTCTGCTTTGCTCCAAAAATGTCTCTTTAATAGATTAAGACAGAATAGGCAACCGTTAAGGAGTTGGGAGCAGCAACTCTAACGTTCTTGTGGGGGAGGGAAGAAGAATGGCTAGGATTATAGGGATGATGTCATAAAGTGGAAGAAAGACAGCTCAGTTTTAAGAGATGTTTGAATGTTGGCTTAAGTTATCTTTTACTTTGGTTATGCACATTTTTAAAAAATGAAGACTTGCATACAGTTTTTCCATTGATTTTAAAGTGAAAATCAGAAATCACACCACCATTTGGTAATTTCAGTGACACATTAATGAAGTTTTCAGGATATTGCAGCAGAAAAAGTGAGGTGGGACCATGTCTGAATCATTCCTGGGTTAGGTTTATTTAGGAAAGCTTGATTCTGAATATATTTTAAGAGCCTGATAACAGCTCTTATCAACAAACTGTTAAAAAGTTTCTCCCTGAATCTGCTGAGGATGCAATACGTTAATGCTGGTTTGGTTGTTTTGTAGACAAGCCTTTGCTGTGTTTAAGCATAGGCATACATATATCAGAACATGGATCCCTGTTTTGCTTTGTTTCTCAAAATCCTTCTCTGGATTGGAGAATTCTATAAAAGCCAAACAAAGCATTATACAAGAGGCATGTCTAACAGTATCCCGACAGTACATAGACAACAGATGACACATTGCCATTGGAAGTTAAAAAAACATTGCAGGAGGACTATTTAACTCTTTTTTCTTCAGTTATTTTTCCATTTGGAATTGTTCCTCCAAGTTCTCTTTATTGTGTAAACAGTGGGGAAATATCAAACAGAAGAAACAGAGGGAAAAGAGTTAAGCAACTTCTCAACTTATACTGTTTCCCTGCTTCTACTGCTGTTCTTTTGTGACTGTTTTTCTTTTAATTCCATCTGGGCACACACGTACTCAGTTCTCATGTAATATCTACTTAGGCCTTGGGAAGGGAGGAGGAAAAAAAGGTGCCTGGAAACAAAAACATAGCAACCTACTTGTAGTACAGCCAATGTAGGTGGGAATTTTATTGAAAGTTGCCATGGCTACACTTACATCAACATGGGTGGATCTATAGCCATGATGTTATGGCCTTGGCCTTTGCTGTCTAGGAACACTGCTCTTTCTGTTCTCCAGATTGCTGCCCTTTCCCCTCCCATTTGAGACAGTGGATGGGCATAGGATTGGTTGACTTTCCCAGTGGGTAAGATTTGATATTAAGAGGCGGAAAACCTAACGTTGGGTTATCCCGCGGCTAGTTTTTTCAGGATGGCTCTTCTAATGTTAAAAGGAGACAAACTAAAATGAGTATTGATGAAGATTAGATAAAATTGAACAGGTCCACACACCAAATTAGAGCTGTTCTCATTTTATTCCCTTCCATTTACTTCTACAGTATATACTTCCTCTCATTGCTCATAATTAGGTGGAAGAGATTGAAGGAAAATAAAACCCTCTCTCAGGAAAAAAGACAGAAAGAGGCAAATATCTCTCTGTCAGTGCTTGCATCACTTGCTGACAGTTTTTAAGCTAGCAGAATGTGCAGCATTTGGAATGCTCTGAATGAAAACTCATCTATTGGAATGTACTACAATATACAGTTTCACTAGATCCCTACATGTACTAAAATCACAGCTATATGGCAATGGGGATCTGTTTTTCAGAGTAGAGAGATTGCCTGTGTGATGACAAGGGAATTGAACCCTCGGGTTCCTGTTCTTCTCCTCCTTGCAACTTTTTGCAAACTACACAGATGTTTCCCGATTTAAGTTTATCTGTCTCTGAATTTGGCTGTGGGGCATTCTTTAGCTGTTGGTATATTCTATTGCCACTACGCACTTTTCCTCTGACCTCCCATTGCCTTAATAAGTGATTGAGGTAGTCTGTATTTAAACTTGGACATGTTGTCATCATGCATAGTTTCAGTTTGTGTATCAGTTTTGCTTGGTTTCAATTGCAGCATGTCAAAAACTTGCAGACCAGAGAATACGTATGTGAATTTGACAGGAAGAAAGAAATGTAAAATATCAATTCTTAGGCAAAGATATTTGAGTATAAAAATATGTGGTCTCTCAGGTTACCTTGTGCACAGGCAGGCTATTTATTTATTTAGATCTCTCTTGTTGACTCAAATAGTAGTAGCCCTCCACTATTTCAGACAAAAACTACTCTTCCCTAGCTCTTTAGTTTGAGCTTTTGAGATACTTTACCAATTTATATATCACTCAAAGTTGTACAACAGGTGGGCAGCATGTACATTTAATAAATAAAAAATAAATATGCCTTGATTTAAAAGAGATTAAAATCATTCTCTACTTTGTGCTCTTTCACTGGATATCTATAAATATACTGCTAAGAAACAATAGGCCTATTCCATTCCAAACACAAATTTGAATCGTCCTATGTAATAGGGTTTTTTTCCCCATGTAAAAGTGAAGTGTGTATTATGTAATGGCTTTTTTGTTACTTTTGAGAGTCATCTGCCTTATAAATTGAGATCTGCTAAGCCAACTTGCTACCTAGGGCAGGAATCCTAATATCATTCCAGATCAACTTTTGCTTGAAAATTTCAAGTGATGGAAAACCCACAGTGACAAGAGATACAGTGTTCTAATGTTTATAACAGTGGTGCAGAAATTGGTTAATTATCCCCAAGGGAATAATTTGGACATATCCTGGGGATAATGGAGCAATGTGTAATTGTTTGTGAGTGAAAGATCCAGTTTGGGGCTCCTGCTGTCAAAACTTTTGTGTAAAACAACAGTGTTTTTTTATGGGGGAAGGGACATTATTTGAGATGGAGAAAAGAAGAAATTGGGTGAAATAGTATAAGAACCTTAATACTGTAGCTCTCTTGGTCAGGAAAATTGTACCTTATTTTGTTTTTTAATTTCTTTCTGTAAAGCTTCTACCCAGACTTAAGCCTTCAGCTGGGTTTTCTAACACCTTTTCGCTTTAGGCCTCCGCCTCCGTGTACAAGGAAAAAAAAAGGTTCAATCAACCAATTTCAACTTCTCGTGGGGAAAAAAAGATCTCACAAAGTTGGAATTGATTGATTAAACTTTTTAGTCCCACCCAGTCTGCTGTTACCATTGCAGCCATGCCCACCCAGTGGGCCATGCCCAACCAAAGAGCCACACCCACCTGGCACCCGCTGATACATAAGTGGGTTTTGGGTTGCAGTTTGGGCACTCGGTCTCTAAAAGTGTGTAGTGGGGTGCCCCAGGGCTCTGTTCTGGGCCCAGTGCTCTTCAGTATCTTCATTAACGATTTCGATGAGGGGATAGATGGGGAACTCATCAAATTTGCAGACGACACCAAGCTGGCAGGAATAGACAATACTCCAGAAGATAGGCTTAAAATACAGGAGGATCTGGACAGACTCGAACACTGGGCGCTATCTAACAAAATGAATTCAATGGTGAAAAAAGTAAGGTTCTACATTTAGGCAGGAAAAATCAAATGCACAGGTATAGTGTAGGTGGTGCCTTGCTCGATAGTAGTAACTGTGAGAGGGATCTTGGAGTCCTAGTAGACAATCACTTAAATATGAGCCAGCAGTGTGCTGCAGCTGCCAAAAAAGCCAACACAGTGCTAGGTTGCATTAACAGAGGGATAGAATCAAGATCACGTGAAGTACTAATACCACTTTACAATGCCTTGGTAAGGCCACACCTGGAATACTGCATCCAGTTTTGGTCACCACGATGTAAAAAAGATGTTGAGACTCTAGAAAGAGTTCAGAGAAGAGCAACAAAGATGATTGGGGGACTGGAGGCTAAAACATATAGGGAACGGTTGCTGGAATTGGGTATGTGTAGTTTAATGAAGAGAAGGGTGAGGGGTGACATGATAGCAGTGTTCCAATATCTCAGGGGCCGCCACAAAGAAGAGGGAGTCAAGCTATTCTCCAAAGCACCTGAAAGCAGGACAAGAAGCAACGAATGGAAACTTATCAAGGAGAGAAGCAACCTAGAACTAAGGAGAAACTTCCTGACAGTTAGAACAATTAACCAGTGGAACAACCTGCCTCCAGAAGCGGTGAATCCTCCAACACTGAAAGTTTTTAAGAAGAGACTGGACAGCCATTTGCCTGAAATGGTATAGGGTTTCCTGCCTGAGCAGGGGGTTGGACTAGATGACCTCCAAGGTCCCTTCCAACTTATTATTATTATTATTATTATTATTATTATTATTATTATTATTATTATTATTATTATTATTAGATGTAGAAAATGAATTATAGTGCGGAGATATGGAAGATTTTGTAGGGTTATGCAATGAAGTTAATTACAAAAGGAAGTATTTCTTCCTACATCACATAATTAGCTTATGTAATTTGTTATGCTAGGCCTTTGCTATATGAATTTAACAGATTAAGTTTCAAAACATGGAAGATATGATTTAGAAAAGTAATGAACTAGGAAAATGCTTTTAAAAGCTTTTTTTGAGTTCCCTCCATTTTCTCTCAGTTATTTATATCTCCAGCTAGATTTATTGTCTGTAATAGCTTTATACAATAGCTGTTATATCTATTATACTTTCAAATATTAATTTTTTTAAATGTTATACTATCTTTTAGAAGTAAAAAAAAAGTTAACTAGAAAGAAGACTAGCGCGTTAGGCAGCCGCTAAATATTTTGTCAGTGCACAATAGTCACTCAAGATCATGTTGTAAAAATACATAATTTTCCCCTCTGATTTTCACTGTGCTTTAATGAAAGTAATAATGAAAATAAAATCTGCTAGGCTTATCATTTCTCTATTTTGCATTCCTAGAACTCCCAAAGACACCTCTGGAAAGGTGGATTTTAGTTCCTCCCAAAACAAGGATGTCCCTCAAAGGATGTTCCCCCTTCCCCCCTCAATGCATGGCTTCTGACTGCATAAAGTTGCTCACCCTATGATCTTTAGAATATAAGAAAAGATCTATTACATTGCCTCTAGGTGCAAGAAAAAACTATGTTTCCTACAGTATTTATCTTAAGCAGCAGCAGCTTGTATCAAACTTCAAACCTTTTATTTATCTTGGCTTGACTATCTGTACTCTTTTATGTTTTGTATTGTGTGGCAAATAAATATGGATGATGGGTAGTGAGTATTTTGTGTACTTGAAAAATTTGTTGCAGGCAATTCCATTTTTGAGTAGTGCATGTATGGTTTATGCTCACTTTAAAACAACTATATATTAAAGATACCAAGATTGGGAAAACAGTATTCCCCCCCCCCCCGAAATAATGATTTAAAGGCTAAAAGAGGCAAAAATTATGATTTTCTTCCTATTATTCTTTTCCTAAAACATTCAAGCACATCCCTCCAATTTTTAATATTTTAATTCTTTGGTCCATCACATTGCTAGTCAAATTGAACTGTTTTATTGTTGAACGTGACTAGCAAAAAGATACTAAGCTTCAGTCAGCTTATATAAATATCAGTAGTGAAGCAACACTACTTTAATAATTTTGCCTAAATTGCATTAGTTCACATAATCAACTATTATTTTTGGAAGAAGAGAAAACTTATTAACCTTTAAGGAAAGTAATGTAATATATTATGAGTGGGAATCAGTTGGCAGTAGTCAAATTAATGTCACCAGACTGTTCTGCTTAAAGGGAAAAAAAAAACAATCTTGGATAACTTCTGGGTCATGTGCTTGGAGCTCATATCTAAGGTAAAGCAACCACAAAAAGGATAAAAGTATTGTAAATTAGTGTGTAAATGCATAAATTTGCAATGGCGATTTAATATGCAGATAAGTGATATGATTTAAACATTGTGGGGTTTTCCCCCTGTGGTTTTGGCTTTTTAGAAGCTTGGGGAATTACAAAGAAGCAAAATTAATTTTTGCTTGATGGCCCCTAGAATATCCCAAATGATAGCACAGTGTTTTTTAATTATAGTTTGCTAGTATGAAGGAGTAGACTTCCACAGTAGCCATGCAGCCTTGGAAACAAACATGGCTTCTTAATGAGTTGCAATAGTATTGGGTTTACCATTCCATATTACTTTGAAACGCATCTTTCATATCACATTCAAAATATTTCACAGCCCTCAAAGCAGTGTTTAAATCATATTTGGATGTCATAATTTGGAAGGTTGAAGGTTCAGATGGTAAACTATTGAACTAAAAGTAATAGCTCCAGCATCATAACTTTAATTTAAATAGGAATATTTTAGTGAATGAAACAAGAAAATAATCTTTGAAATGAGCTCGTTTGTTCTCTGTACCGTATTTATTTCTCCACATAATCATCACCATTCTACTTTTTGCCAATGATGGACAAATTTCTTACAGTTGTCATGAAAGAACTCCATCCTTTGTCTCTTTATCCAAGTCTTGACAGTCCTCTCCACCTCTTCCTTTGAACCAGAAATGTCCACAAAGGTATTCCTTCAGGTTGGGGAAAAAGTAAAAGTCACATGGCATCATGTCTGGACTGCATGGCGGATGGAATAAGATGGTGTGATCCACATTCATAATTGCATCTTGGGTGGCTTATGAGATGTGAACTTAGCATTCTCATGTTGCAGCAACAATTCATTCTTGTGCTTCTGAATTTGCTTAATTGCTTCAAAGTGGCATAGGTGGAAAAGATATGAGGACATGGTTGAACATGTAAAGTGTAGAGTTCTTTTGTGATGACTTTTAAGACACTTAATTCATTTTTGAAAGAATGTATGTAGGTAGCAAATGGTGGTGATTATGTGGAGAAGTAAATTAGGGAACGAGGTATGCTCATTTCAAGGATTGTTTTCCTGTTTCATTTATTAAACTGTTCCTATTTAAACTAAAGTTATTGAGGTAGATATATTACTTTTCATTTAACCCTCATACTTGTTCCACTATTACATGGAGGAACTTCTGTCTTCCATTTCAGAATTTAACTAAGGCGTATAACGTTAATAATGCAAAAGTTAAAGTGATTTTAAATCAGTATTTAGCAGCTGGAGGGTAAGCAAGGAGAATTTCCAAGGTATAGTTTAGTTCTAAAGTTCACAACTATTTGTATATTCTATAACCATATTTGGTATATTTATAGTTAAATTATGGGCTATATTTTCTAATTCTCTTCTAATAGTTCAGATTATCAGTTTTGGTTTACTTAAGCAGAAAATGTATGGTATCATTTGTCAATATACAGCTCCATTTCTCTCTAGTTGAGCAGCCCAGGAACTCCTGGTTAATTGTTAACGTGACTGCATCACTATAGCCTGAAAAGCGAAGCAGTGATCTTAAGGTGGTTATCAGTTCCATGTTTGGACCACATTTGACTATGATTGGTAGGAAAATAGCTTAATATGTTGAACAGGCATTAGGTGGAAGATATGGAATTACGAGTAAATATTTTATATGTCCTTTTATAGTCATAGCAATAGCAAGATGATCACTACTCGGAGCTATGTGTGTTGCATGGGCTGTTCTACGTCTACTAAGCTAATATTCTATTTTCAGCCATGGTGGTAAAAGCTTATGTGATGTTTTTTTTTAAAATCCCATTTATATCCCGCCCTTCTCCGAAGACTCAGGGCGGCTTACAATCTAAGCACAAATGAATGTGCTTAGCAATAGCCTTCATTCTATGTATATGCCTGCTTATTAGGGCTTTCGCTCCCCCCCAGCGGCATTATTACAAAGTCAGCTTATTGCTCCCAACAATCTGGGTCCTATGTTAACATAAATTCCATATGAAGTGGTTGTTCCAGGCTGGCTTTTGCCTATAATAATAACATTTCTTGAAGAACAGCTCTTGCTTTGTAGTTGAATATGGTTTCTATATTGTTGTGCTACTGTAATATTAGAAATCGATGTTCCCTATTCAGAAATTTAATTTAGGTTTGATTCAAGTCAATGTAGGGATTAAAGAAATAACTCAGAAATTTAATTAGTTGACTCTCTCATCCACCCATCAATTTTGACAGAGCTTGAAGCCTTATGGTAGTGTTTCTCAATTTTGGGAACCTTAAGCTGTGTGGACATGCTGGCTAGGGAATTCTGGGAGTTGAAGTCCACACAACTTAAAAGTTTCTAAGGTTTAGAAATGCTGCCTTAAGATAATGTCATTCCATTTGAGACATTTTGGCAAACTACATTGGATCTGTTGTTACCCATGAGATTAGAAGATAGGTATGTTGTTTATATTAACCCTCTTTACAAATAAGTTATTATTCCTTCAAATCTCATTTTTTTCCTTTGGCAAAATTCATTTTATTAAAATTTCGTATCTGAGAAGGTGGATAGTCTGTTCACCATAGTGAATTGTCTCCTATTTTGATAATGGACCTGTGTGGTAGTGCTTGTTTTTTTTTAAAAAAATCCTTTAACGTAACTTGCTTATTGTTAACAAAGCAGTTCTTTTTTTATTAACTCAAAAGCACATCCACTCAATTAACAATGTAAAAACAAAGAAAACGAGATATCAATCAGGTTGCTAGATCCCTTATTTGTTAGATGGGCAAACTGTGGACAGTGAATTCATATATTCAAGCATTGTCACTGTGTTTTCAGAATAAAAATTGATGATAAAAATCTTGAAATAATAATGATTATTTATTACATTTATATGCCACCTGACTCCTCGTGATTTTGGGAACTCACAGTAATCAAAGAAATTACAGTAAATCAAATTATTTTTTTAAAAAGATGGAAAGTGCAAAAGAAGATGGAATGAAATAAGGGGTCTCAGTCTCCATTGCTAAAGACCTGGGTGAAGAACCATTCCTTCATTGCTGTTCTAAACAACAGCAGAGTTGGGGGACCTCATTCTTGAGGGTAGGCACTTCTATATAGATGTGCTTCTGGGGTCCTGAAACATGAGATTGTAATCAAAGGAACCCAGAGCATGCCAACCTTGCCAGATCAAAGTGGTTAGCCAGATAGTATAGAGGACAGTGGTGTCTCAAGTAACCAGGCCTTAGGCCAGGGGTGTCAAACTGCCGGCCTGCGGGCCGAATGCATCATCAGGAAACCATGCCCACCACATTGCTGACAATGGAGAAAAAGCTCCGATACATCGTGCAATGTCACATGACGTCACGAGTTTGACATGTCTGCCCTAGGCCATCTTGGACTTGATAGGTGACAACCAGGTCTTTGAATTTCATTCAGAAGAAAACTGACTAATTTTTAAAGAAAATCCAAAGCTATTTGGAACAAGAATTTGATTGTAAAATCATTTCATTGCTATTTTTTGAGTGGATAGTAGTTATTTAAAAGGTATAATCTTCCAGAAGTTTGAAACCGCAGACCTAGGAATATATGCAAGTATTTGTATCCATGCACTGTTCACTTTCAGATCTCTTAAAACCTTTGCAATAAAACAGCAACTTAGCCTCATTTGTCTTCATTCTTCCCTTTCTCTGTACGTATCTTTTAAAAGGCTATTCTCTGAAAAGGTGCTACGAATAGCAGCACACACTTATGGGAAGGTGAAGCTTTCTCCCTCCCAGTATCCTTTATAGCAATAGAACAAAGTGTGTAACTTTCATCAAGCACTGAAGTCACTTGGTTTCTCTGTTTAGCACACAAGCTCTGCTATGTACCTAAAAGAGATAATCCTCCCAGTTTACCATCAAAAATGTAAAATTTAATCTTTGAAAATCATTTTACTACATACAAAAAAAGCTTGCAGGACCATTCAATTCATATAATATGCTATTTGCCTACTGTTGTATCGTTCATACATATTGCTACAGACAAAGAAATATAAAGAAGGTGTTTGGTTGAAAGTTGATACTCCTTTGCACTATCTTTATATTAAATGTTTCATATTAAAATTATAAAAGTAAGTCAGGAGCCATTTTTACTTTCTTGTTGAGAAATTGGATAAATATTATAAATTTGTAGTTTTTAAAATGAAAAATATCCTTTAAATTCTTCTGTATATTCTCATAAAAGACTATTGGAAAAAGAACTTTGAAAGCCAAAAAGAAGACAATTTAAGAATTTGAGTTGGATGATGCATGTTTAAGGCCATCTGTATAGAATCATAATTTGGGAAGAATCAAAGACTTTTATTTCTGGGCTGATAAAGCCACATAGTTTAATCACTGATTAATTTCCATTATTGATTTACTCTGGAAAAACAAAGCTGATTTTGTATACATTAGTCACAATGAAAGATATTGGCAAAAACTTAAATCTTTTAAAACTTTGCTATTAGCACTGTGCTGTAACTTTGAAAGTTACTTTTACTTAAAGATAGCTGAGTGGTAAACATTCAAAATCTGTTTTAGTATGCGGTTTATTGTCTCTAAAAGAGAAAATTTGTCAATTTCTAATGTATAAACCATGTAAAACATAGCAGCTTCAGTATTTAATGTACAAAATGGCTTGGATTTGGAAGCAACAGAGTATCTTAATATGTTCTCTCTCTTTCAGGTATGGCCTCACAAGTCTTGGTCTATCCATCATATATTTATCAAACTCAGCCAAGTGCCTTTTCTAATGTGAAGAAACTGAAAGTGGAGCCAAGCAGTTGTGTGTATCATGACAGAGCCTACCCACAGCTCTATTTGAATGGTAACAATTTTGGAATCACTCAGCCTCCTAGTAGGGTTAGTGCTTTCTTACAAGCTACAAATATAGTTGACAGACCTCAAAGAGAGACTTTTTTGTTGCAGACCAGCACTGTTGATTTAAAAACTATTGCAGGTGCTACAGAAATCTTAGCAGTGCAGGCACAACAACCTCAAGTGGAAGCACCTTGGCCTGGGACCCAGGAAAGTGATTTGAACATCTTGGACCGTCCCCAGCAATGTGGATTGAAGCGTAAGAGTGAAGAGTTAGAAAATCAGAGTGGCGCAATGCAGATTGTTGATGAACTGCCTATATTGCCTGCTATGTTGCAAACAAACTTGGGAAACCCAATGACAGTTATGACTACTACTGCAGCTTCAAAACCAAATGGTACCAGTGGTGATGGAGATTATCAGTTAGTGCAGCATGAGGTATTATGTTCTGCGAAAAATACTTACGAGGTTCTTGATTTCCTTGGGCGAGGGACTTTTGGCCAAGTTGTAAAGTGCTGGAAAAGAGGGACAAATGAAATAGTGGCAATCAAAATCCTGAAGAACCACCCATCTTATGCTCGTCAAGGACAAATAGAAGTGAGCATATTAGGAAGATTAAGTACAGAGAATGCTGATGAGTTTAATTTTGTGAAAGCCTATGAGTGCTTTCAACATCATAACCATACTTGCTTAGTTTTTGAGATGTTGGAACAGAATTTGTATGACTTTCTGAAACAAAACAAATTTAGCCCTCTTCAGCTAAGGGTAATTCGGCCTATTCTGCAACAGGTGGCCACTGCACTGAAAAAATTAAAAAGTCTTGGTTTAATACATGCTGACCTCAAACCAGAAAATATTATGTTGGTGGATCCAGCACGGCAGCCTTACCGAGTTAAGGTAATTGACTTTGGATCTGCTAGTCATGTATCAAAGACAGTCTGTTCAACGTACTTGCAATCTCGCTATTACAGGTATGTACCTACTATCTTATAACTGAAAGTTTTGAATTTTCTGCAGTGACTTATGTAACTAAATTAGTTTATTTTCCAGAGTCCAAAATGCATAAGGTTTGGTAAGAATACTTCTTTAAATAGCTTCTTGCAGTATTTGACTAATTAAGTAGAACTTTATGGTTTTGTTATGCATACAGATCCTGAGAAGCACATAATTAGAATAATTATTAGATAATTATTAGACTGGATAATTAAAGAAGTATTAGCTTTTACTCTCTATGTTTTTCAGTGTTGAGAGTATTGTCCACTGGGAAATCTGTAAAACTAAAAATGCTTTATATTATTTTCACTGTCAGCTCCAGGCAGCTTAGATAATAGAGATGACAGATCATGAAGTGATAGTTGGCAGCTAGCCTTGATGAGTCTGCTTATGCACCATGTAAAAACTTGACATTACATTGAACAAACAACATGAATACTGTGTGAAAAAAGCTATGTACAAGTGGAAACAATTAAGTCTGTATTCTGAGATCATCTGACTGGGGAAATAAAGCACACTCAGGACTGATCAACACATTGTTTGCAGATATCAAAATAGTTTCTAATTTGTTCTGAGATTTGGGGAAAGTTTCCAGAATAGCCAGCAAAGGTATTTTGTTCAGGTATGTATATAAAGAGCATTTGGGGACCGACTTTTTTTTTTTTTTTGATAAATCAGCCTGGTGTTGTCTGCCTGTATTCCACATCGTTCATTGAGCTAACAGGTAGTATTCTATAACTTCTTCACCCCTTTTTATATAATGCCAAAGTTCCTTTGATTAAAAATCAATGACTTGGTTGTCCACCATTTCCAACCAGAGGAAAAAAAATAAAACTCCACTGTAAACTTTTACAAAAGAAGTCAAACTTCACTCGCCAAATATAATGCACATATGTATGACATAGTCCTGCTCAGTTTGCTTCATCATACCCCTCTTATAACCCTCATAACTCTTGAGACAAAAGCTCTCTCCCATAATCATCTATTCCTTCTGGGCTAAAGGAATCCTAATACAAAAAGCAGAAATTACCGTATATACTTGAGTATAAGCCGAATTTTTCAGCCCACTTTTTGGGCTGAAAAATTCCACTTCGGCTTATACTCCAGTCAACAAAAAAACTTACCGAGGACTTGTGCGCGGCCGAGGCTTTGGTGCTTCCGGGATCGCGCGCACCTCTCCCAAGCCACCGCCGTCCGAGACCTGCCGAAGTTTGGGGAGGTTTGGGGAGGTGCGCGCGCACCTCCCCAAACCTCCCCAAACGGCAGGTCTCCGTTCCTCCGCGCCCTGCCTGCCTGCTTCTTTCCGCAGCGGAAAGAAGCAGGCAGGCAGGGCGCGGAGGAACGGAGACCTGCCGACGGTTGGGGAGGTTTGGGGAGGTGCGCGCGCACCTCCCCAAACCTCCCCAAACTTCGGCAGGTCTCGGACGGCGGTGGCTTGGGCGCCTCCCCAAACCTCCCCAGGTCTCCGTTCCTCCGCGCAGACCTGCCGACGTTTGGGGAGGTTTGGGCGCCTCCCCAAACCTCCCCAAACGTCGGCAGGTCTCCGTTCCTCCTGCCGACGTTTGGGGAGGTTTGGGCGCCTCCCCAAACCTCCCCAGGTCTCCGTTCCTCCGCGCAGACCTGCCGACGTTTGGGGAGGTTTGGGCGCCTCCCCAAACCTCCCCAGGTCTCCGTTCCTCCTGCCGACGTTTGGGGAGGTTTGGGCGCCTCCCCAGGTCTCCGTTCCTCCGCACAGACCTGCCGACGTTTGGGGAGGTTTGGGCGCCTCCCCAAACCTCCCCAAACGTCGGCAGGTCTCCGTTCCTCCTGCCGACGTTTGGGGAGGTTTGGGCGCCTCCCCAAACCTCCCCAGGTCTCCGTTCCTCCGCACAGACCTGCCGACGTTTGGGGAGGTTTGGGTGCCTCCCCAAACCTCGGCAGGTCTCTGTTCCTCCGCGCAGACCTGCCGACGTTTGGGGAGGTTTGGGCGCCTCCCCAAACCTCCCCAAACGTCGGCAGGTCTCCGTTCCTCCTGCCGACGTTTGGGGAGGTTTGGGCGCCTCCCCAAACCTCCCCAGGTCTCCGTTCCTCCGCGCAGACCTGCCGACGTTTGGGGAGGTTTGGGCGCCTCCCCAAACCTCCCCAAACGTCGGCAGGAGTTACGCAGACCTGGGGAGGTTTGGGGAGGCGCCCAAACCTCCCCAAACGTCGGCAGGTCTGCGCGGAGGAACGGAGACCTGGGGAGGTTTGGGGAGGCGCCCAAACCTCCCCAAACGTCGGCAGGTCTGCGCGGAGGAACGGAGACCTGGGGAGGTTTGGGGAGGTGCCCAAACCTCCCCAAACGTCGGCAGGAGGAACGGAGACCTGCCGACGTTTGGGGAGGTTTGGGGAGGCGCCCAAACCTCCCCAAACGTCGGCAGGTCTGCGCGGAGGAACGGAGACCTGCCGAGGTTTGGGGAGGCGCCCAAACCTCCCCAAACGTCGGCAGGAGGAACGGAGACCTGCCGACGTTTGGGGAGGTTTGGGGAGGCGCCCAAACCTCCCCAAACGTCGGCAGGTCTGCGCGGAGGAACGGAGACCTGCCGACGTTTGGGGAGGTTTGGGCGCCTCCCCAAACCTCCCCAAACGTCGCGCAGACCTGCCGACGTTTGGGGAGGCGCCCAAACCTCCCCAAACGTCGGCAGGTCTGCGCGGAGGAACGGAGACCTGGGGAGGTTTGGGGAGGCGCCCAAACCTCCCCAAACGTCGGCAGGAGGAACGGAGACCTGCCGACGTTTGGGGAGGTTTGGGGAGGCGCCCAAACCTCCCCAAACGTCGGCAGGTCTGCGCGGAGGAACGGAGACCTGGGGAGGTTTGCGGAGGCGCCCAAACCTCCCCAAACGTCGGCAGGAGGAACGGAGACCTGCCGACGTTTGGGGAGGTTTGGGGAGGCGCCCAAACCTCCCCAAACATCGGCAGGTCTGCGCGGAGGAACGGAGACCTGCCGACGTTTGGGGCGGTTTGGGGAGGTGCGCGCGCACCTCCCCAAACCTCCCCAAACTTCGGCAGGTCTCCGGACGGCGGCGGCTTGGGAGAGGTGCGCGCGATCCTGGAAGCACCGAAGCCTCGGCCGCGCGCAAGTCCTCGGTAAGCTCCGGGCGGTCACTTTCTTCGCGTCTCCTGAGGGAAGGGGGGGCGACTGGAGCGGGCGTGTTTCCTCGCCTGCTGGGCGCCACGATTTGCCCGGGGAACGCGCGGGCCCCGAATGGCAGCGTGGAGCGAGGAAGCGGACAGCCAGGGCTTCCCCGAGAGCCGCGGCCACACAGGGTATTCCTGTGTATTCAGGCTTGCAAAATGGCGGATCGAGCCTCTGCTGGCGGCAGAGGCTTGCAGAGCGCGGATCCAGCCTCCGCCGGCGGCGGAGGCTTGCAGAGCACGGATCCAGCCTCCGCCGGCGGCGGAGGCTTGCAGAACGGCGGATCGGCTTATACTCGAGTCAACAACTTTTCCCAGTTTTTGGGGGTGAAATTGGGGGTCTCGGCTTATACTCGAGTCGGCTTATACTCAAGTATATACGGTATAATGATTTTAATTCCCTAACCATCCTGTTATGATGTATTAACCAATGAGACTCAGTAGGAAAGTGGTAACTTCATCTGTAAATGGTACCAGGTCATAGAGAAATGTAGTCAGGTAGAAATTGAAGATCAGGAATGGGACAAGCAAGAGAAAAAGTCTGATACAAATATAGCTCCAGCATTGCTCTATTCTGAAGTTGAAGGTTTTCCTGTTTATGAATGCAGGATCTTCTCTTGGCTCCAGCTGCTCCTTAAATGGTTGGAAAGGCTGTACAGTGATCCAAATTCCAAAGAGAAAAGGTAATTAAGAGATTGTATGGGTGTGTAGATTGCACCTGTTGATATCCCCTTCAAAAAGTCTCATTTAAGAAGGTGTCAACAAGTATATATGTGTACCAATACATGCTCTGAATTACTTTTTCTCCTTTGGAGTCTGGATCACTGTGTCATGGTTCTGACAGACAGAGACAAATAAAGCAGAACTCCTAGGCTTTGGAAAGAACTTGTCCTCAAAGAACTTGTTTATTAGTTGCAAAGTATCGCCACATCAAAAATTAAACCAAGTCTGAAGACACGTAACAGTTCTCCAATACAGTTAAGAAATCCCACCTCCAAAGCTATGCAAGCAACTATATTCCCCAATACATCTTCTTGGTGGGCTTTCCACGAAATGCCCAGCCAGCAGTCTTGGGAGCAGCCGATGACCTTGGTTCCCACGGGACAAAAGATTATTTTGACTAGCGAAGCACCTGGCAATTCCCTCTTCCCCCTTTCCATGTGTCAACCAAAAGTGAATAGGGAAAATGGCCACAGCCATGCTCATTTTCAAAGTTGACAGTCGGCTCCCCATCAGAAAGAAAGAGTGTCCTGCAGGGAAAAGAAAAAGCAGGTTAAGCATTCCCTCGAGGCTTGTGAGGGTATTGTAAAACTTCTTTATCAATCTGTCCGCTTTCACATTTGTACATTTCACCCATGTAGCTTCTGAAAGGGGGTAACCTTTCCACTGAACAAGGTATTGTAACTTTCTCTTGTACAACCTAGAATCAAAAACATGTTTTATTTCATAATGTGTCTCCCCCTCCACCACCGTTGGACCTCTTTGGGACAGGTCTCAAAGAGGATTCCGACATAGGTTTCAATAGTCCACAATGAAACACAAGGTAAACTTTCCCCAACAATCGTAGTAGTTTCAATTCTACTGTGACAGGGTTAATGATTTTAGTGATAGGAAAAGGAATTTTAACCTCAATTTTCTACAGGGTAATTTTGATCTTAAATATTTCATTGAAAGATAAAGTAATTGTCCAACATGAAAAGGTATCTGGAGGGAGCGTCATTTGTCAGCTTGCTGTTTGTAAACCTCAGTAGCTTTGGTCAGTGCTTTCTTCACATTCACCGAACCCCTCTGGAAGGATGTCACCCATTGGTCTAGAGTCTGGGAAGTAGGAGGCTCCTGTGGATACTCAGGCATGGGCACAAAGTCTCGACCCATTACTATTTTAAATGGGGTGAGTCCAGTGCTACTGTGCACCGTATTGTTGTAGGCTACCTCTGCGAAAGGCAGGAGGTCAGCCCAATTGGACTGCTGGTAATTTACATAGCTTCTGAGGCACTGTTCCACCATTGCATTAGCTTTCTCAGCAGCTCCATTAGTATCTGGATGAAAAGCTGATGATAGCCTCTGGGAGGACCCAGTCATTTTAACAACTCCCTCCCAAATTTTGCAGTAACCTGCACCCCTCAGTCAGAAATAATCTGCTTTGGGGCACCATGGAGTCAGTATATGTGCTTCAAAAATAGTTTGGTTAGCTTCTGGGCAGAGGGAAGTCCCAAGCAAGCGATGAAATACACTTGTTTGGAAAATAGATCAATCGCAGTCCATATTACAGTGTTCCCTTTTCTCTCAGGTAATTCCACTATAAAATCCATGGCTATCTCCTCCCAAGGTTGAGAGGGATCGGCCACCTGCTGCAACAAACCTGGTGGTTTTCCAGGATGCCTCTTCATGGCAGCACAAGTAGCACAACTCTTAACTCTCAGTATCCTTCTTCATTTTTGGCCACCAGAATTGCCTTCGCACCAGATGCAATGTCTTTAAAAAACCAAAGTGACCTGCTTGCTTAGTGTCATGACTTTGTTGCAAAGCCTGGAGCCTGAGGCCATCTGGGAGGTACAACTTAGAGCCCTTCCAAGCTAGCCCTCCCCTTAAGTTTAATATAGATTTGTTATCTTTAAACCAGGCATCAGTCTCTTAACTTCTCCTTTAAATCATTTAGCGAGCGATTGTCAGGACCAGCAGGGGGGACTCTGGGTATGTGATCTGGTTGTTATTTGAGAAGCATATTGTGGTGGAGAAATAATGGAGTTATTTGGTTGCTCTTGAACTGGCATTCTAGACATGGCATCAGCCAAAAAGTTCTTACCTCCAGGAAAATACTTTAAAATGAAATTAAAACGGTTGAAGTACTGAGCCCACCAAACTTGCTTGGGGGATAATTTGAGAGCCTCCAATTTTTTGTGATCAGTCCATATCTCAAAAGGTATTTCTCCCCCTTTCAAGAAATGCCATGTCAGCAAAGCCCAATGAACTGCAAAAGCCTCTTTCTCCCAAACAGCCCAACTCCTCTTGGTGTCAATTACTTTCTGGGAAGTGTAAGCGCAAGGTTGTAACTCCCCTCTGTGATTTTTTTGTAGGAGAGCCCCCATGGCCACGTCACTTGCATCAGCTTGAATGATGAATTGTTCAGGGTCAGGGAGTTTAAGAACTGGTTCAGCTGCAAAGAGTCTCTTTAGTCTTTCGAATGCTGCCTGGCACTCTAATGACTATTGCAATGGCTGACAAGGTTGGGGGGGTTTCCCTCCGTTGCCTGCTTTGAGTAAATCAGTGATTGGCATGGCTATCTTTGGGAAAGAGGGAATGAATCGACGATAAAAGTTGGCAAACCTCAGAAAACTTTGAAGCTGCTTGCGAGTGCACGGGGGTTGCCATTCCAATGCTGCTTTAACTTTGGCAGGGTCTGTCTCTACCCCCTCATTCGAAATCCGATACCCTAGATAATCTAAGCAGGTTTGGTGAAATTCACACTTTGACAGCTTTGCATACAGTTTGGCTTTCCAACAGTCTTTTTAATACCTCACGGACCATTTTGTTGTGTTCATCCATGGTTTAAGAGTAAATAAGGATGTCATCAAGATAAACAAAAAAACCCTTGTATAAATAATCATGGAGCACTTGCTTTATCAATTGCATAAACACAGCAGGGGGCGGGGGCTGCAGTCTAAAAGGCATCACTTTAAATTGGAAACTCCCAATGGGCAATTTAAGGCTGTTTTCAACTCGTCCCCCTCCTTGATCCGGATCCAGTAATAAGCCTCTCTTAAATCCAGCTTGGTAAAGATTTTTCCTTTAGCCAGATGGGCTAACATGTCCTTCATCAGGGGGAGGGAGTACGTATTTTCCTTGCTGACAGCATTGAGGGATTTAATATCCACTCATAATCTAAGAGAGCCATCTTTCTTTTCCTTGAAAAGCACAGGAGCAGCCACAAGTGATTTGGTGGGCTGAATGAAACCCCTGGCTAAGTTTTTATCAATGTACTCTCAGTTCTTTCATCTCTTTGGGTGTCATAGAGCACATCCTTGGTTTAGGGAGTTTGGGACCAGGCAGAATTTCAATAGCACAGTCCGTAGCCCAGTGTGGGGGGAGGACATCACATTCCTTCTCACAAAATGCTTCTGCCAAATCAAGGTACTCAGTGGGGAGTTGAATCCCCGGCAGCTTTTCAACCACACTCTTTAGGGTTTCATGGGGCTCCCTTTGCATCTCGCAGATGGCCAGTGTCTTTGTTTTATTGTCAGTGTCAGGTGGGAGGGGTCCTGTCCCCAGTCTTAATTTCCGCATTCCCTCCTCCCACCAGATGTTAAGACGCCATTTATCCAACCATGCTAGCCCAAAAATTACTGCTTTGGTCATCTTCAGAATCACCACAAAACGGATGATTTCCCAATGCCGACTCATTTCCAAATGCACAGGTTCAGTTAGGTGTGTGGCAGGAGCACTTCTGATGAGGGACCCATTGGCCTGCTTAATCCTCATGGACAGGCAATAGGTTGGCTCAGATTCCTAGTTTGAGCACAGTGGTTAAGTTAATTAAGCACCGACTGCAACCCGAGTCTATTAGGACCTTCAAACTCATGTGAGCTCCTGTTTTGGTGGGAATGGCAAAAGAAGGAATGGGCTGACTCACCATGGGGTCCTCCTTGTCTTCCTCATCACTGTTGTACAGTGCCGGCATCTGCTGTGGCTTGGATTGGGGTTTGGCTTTGAGCTCGGTGGGAGGTGAGGCTTCGACACCTAGGCCTTGATGTGCCCAGTTGGTTTTCTTTCTTCCCCTCTGGGAGCTCTTCGTGGTTTCGTGGCTGTGACTTGCACACACCTGGGTTGAGGGTGAGGAGCTAGGCACTCCACCGCATGGTGACCCATGACTGCACCAGTAGCACTTGATTGGAGTCCTGGCTGGTGCTTGGGAGACGTTGGCCTCTGCAGACGTCGACCATAGAGGCGTTTTTCTTGGACGTGCAGTGGCTTGGGTTTGGTGGTGCTTGACTTTCGGCGGTGGTCCAGCTCGATGTCCAGCATCACTGCCATACATTACCATTCACACAACAGGTTGGGAAGACCTTGAATGATGCAGGCTTGGAGCAAGTCGCAATCCAACCCCTGTTTGAAGTAGTTTATCAGTGACCGCTCGGGCCACTGCTCCATCTGGTTAGCAACTCTCCTGAATTCATGGACGTACTCCTTTATGGGTTGACCTCTTTGCTTCAGGCAGTGGATATCTTTCTCGGTCAGTAGGACTCGGGATTTGTCTACAATCTGACCCCTCAATTGCTCCATGAATAGATTAATGTGCAGTTCAGGAGCACCTTCATCATGGGGTTTGGTCACCCAGTTGGTTGCTTATTCCTCTAAATTTGCTGCTACAGCATTCACCATCATAGCCCCATCCAAGTAGGCATAAGTATTAGCGATCTAAATGAGCCCACACCTGATTTAAGAAGAAGGTCAGCTTCTTGGGATCCTCATCAAAGGTGAACTTGATGAGAGGCGGCTTGAACCTCGGCAGAGCTGCCTGCACCTGCTGCTGGGCTTGGGCAGCTTGCTGGGCTTGGGCAGCTTGCTGGTCCTGTGGATGTGGCTGAACCACTCTCCGTAGTTCTCTTACCTGGACTCTGGGACTGGCTTTCCGAGGTCGTGGCAAGAAACGTGGCTGGGACACAGGGCTTAGTATTACAGCTGTGGCGGGGATGGGCAAAGCAGCACGGACTCTGGCAGTTGGGCTGGAGCTCCAGTGAGGGGGGGGAAGAGATGGGTAGTTCTTGGCATTTCTTCCGATGGCACACACCTCCTAGGCAGCAGGGATCGTATCCCTCACCTCCAGTCAGCCGAACTTCTTCTTCAGCTGATAGAGTGAGGGGCTGTGGACTGCAGACTGAAATCTCCACTCACCGGAGTCGCCCCATCCCATCGACCCCTTTCCTTTCTTGCCCTCTGCAGATAAATAACCCTGGGACAGCAGCAATAGAAGTTCCTCTCCAGTGGTTACAGGTGTGCTTCTGCACTGAGGGGCAGCCTCGGCTTGGAATAAGTCCACTAGGGCTGAAGCTCCTTCCTGCAGTGCCAGCTTCCCAGGTTGGATCACCCTGGTCTTCAGCCGAGCTCCTGCCAGTGACGCCTCCTCAGTGGCTGGAGTGCCTGCCTGCGCTCTGACAGCCTGAGTCCTGTTGCGGCTAGCAGCGGTTTCAATTTTCTCCTCCATCTCGAGTCTTTGCCGAGTCTTTACCACTTTCCCAAAAGTGAATGGGTAGGCATTCAGAGCCCAGCACTCCGAGAAAATGAAGTTTTAAGAGACTTGGTTTAATGTCATGGTTCCAACAGACAGATAAATAAAACAGAACTCTGAGGTTTGGAAATTCCTCAAAGAACACGTTTATTAAGTTACAAAGTATTGGCACGTCAAAAGGGAAACCAAGTCTGAAGACACACGTAACAATTTCCCAATACATGAAACGCCTAGCCAGCAGTCTCAGGACAAAATATGTTGACTAGCGAAGCACCTGGCAACCCCCCTCCCCGCTTTCTATGTGTCAACCGAAAATGAATAGGGAAAATGGCCACAGCCATGCTCATTTTCAAAGTTGACGCACTGGGCAGCTGATGGTTAACTGGATAAAGTGAGTACACCTATTAGTGCTGAGGAACTTATTTTCACACCCAAGCATCCTGAACTCCCAGCCTTCTGGTTCTGGATTTTCTTGGGAGAATGGGGGGAAAAAGTAAGCCTCTGGGTCAGTTAGCTATTGGGTTCTTGCATTACTGTGTAGATGTCAGTCATGATGGACCCTTCTCCATAAGTTTTATAAGTTATTGATACTCTGCCTCTTTCTCTAAGGGAATTTTGGGGGATCCGACATAGGATAGACTCTTAAATGTGTTTTTCTAAGGTTTGCAATAGTTTCTGAGTAATTGGATAGAGAAAATAATATATGAAAAAATATAGGTAGTTGTTGTT
Source organism: Vipera berus (assembly GCF_964194415.1). Taxonomy (NCBI): domain Eukaryota; kingdom Metazoa; phylum Chordata; class Lepidosauria; order Squamata; family Viperidae; genus Vipera; species Vipera berus. The sequence continues at coordinate 95,780,691 of NC_138202.1, forward strand.
TAGTAATTATTCACACTTATAACAATAATGAATAACTAACTCTACAACCAGTCCTCACATTTATGACCTTTGCAGATCTGTAAAGGAAAGCTAAAGTAAATTCATAAGCACAATCATGATTTCACTTTATTTTTATTTTTATTTTTTATTTTAATCCCATTTATATCCCGCCCTTCTCCGAAGACTCAGGGCGGCTTACAAGCTTAGCAGTAGCCTTCATTCTATGTATATGCCTGCTTATTAGGGCTTTCGCCCCCCCCCAAGCGGCATTATTACAAAGTCAGCTTATTGCCCCCAACAGTCTGGGTCCTCATTTTACCTACCTCGGAAGGATGGAAGGCTGAGTCAACCTTGAGCCTGGTGGGACTCGAACCTGCACTAATTGCAGGCAGCTGGTATTACTTAAGGAGGCATTAGCCCACTGCTCCACTTAGCTTTGTTTAACCATCAAGTTGCCCTTCATAATTTTGATTGCTAAACGGGGGGACTAACTGTGAAGAATCACATCCTGATACTTCCCCTTTTTAAACACATTGCCTGTTTCATATCAGAATACTTTATTTGGCCATGTGTGATTAGATTCCCAAGGAATTTGTCTCCTCTGCAGAAGCTCTCAGTGTACATGCATAGCAATATACATCATCATCATCATCATCATCATCATCATCATCATCATCCCAATAAGATGGGAGAGTAAAGAAAATAAGAAGGATAAATGATAATAGTACAGCCATACAACATTTATGGTCATTCATTGAAATTTTTACTGGTGGAGACTGCATGTCTTTAAAAGTCTTGGCTTTCAGACAGTACTTCACTTAGTAACAAATAGCTTTGAAGAAATGTCATTTGTATCAATGTATATAATTTCTAATATTGCATTATACAAATGATTCATTAACGCATAAAGGAAGTAAAGCAGGGGTCCCCAACCTGCGGGCCACGACCCAGTAGTGGGCCGTGGCCCGCTGGCCACCAGGCTGTGGAACAGGCTGGTCAGTGCGTGCATGTGTGTGCGCGGACTCACCCCCACTCGCACTAGCACCATTGCCGCAGTGAAAATGGCACCACGTAGTGAAAATGGGTGGTGCTAGCGAGTGTCATGCGAGTGCTAGCACTGCCTTGTTTGCGTCGCTCATGCTTGCAGCCCTGTAAGCTCATAAAATGCTTCCCCCTCCCTTTCCCTCTCATCCGCCAACCAAGAAGGGTTGGAGACAGAGTAAATCACAGTGGGGGAAAAATGATAAATCCGGCCAATTTTCTATCATTAGAAATCTATCACTTATTACTATCAGATTCCATTGCCCAACAGTTCCTAAACCTTTTGCCATCACCCTACCTTTATTGTATATATGTATTGTATGTGTAATCTTACTGTATATTCCTCCCCTAAAAACCCAAATACCAACAATGAAAAGAATACTATGGAAAAAGTGAATCTAAATGTTTTTTCATTACTACTCCTGGACTCTTGTCTACCTCTCCTAAAGGGAGGTATACCTCAGTTTGGGAAACCCTGCCATACACTGAAAAAGTTTGAAAACCTCTAATTTATAGCAAATTATTTAGCTGAAATGTTTGTTTTTAAATATTAATTAGAAAAATAGCAAGACACTTCTTCTGTGTAGCATGTATTTTGTGCGTATGTATTCTATATTTATCATGAAGTTTCTTCAAAATTTTAGTTTTTTAAAATTTTATTTTATTTCAGTGCAGATTTAAATTCAGTAATGTTTATATAACATGATTAAAATTATCAACATTGTATTTAAAATCTTTAAAATATTGAACAGAAAAAGAAAAAAGGAAAGTAAAAATGTCAGTGTTACAGGCATAAAATCATTTTTTCATCCAAAGTTGAGTAGGGAGTCTAAGATAAAAAAGAAAGCACCACTGTAATTCACTTTAGACTACTAGTCATATGGTAATAGTTTAGAACTAATTATTTAATTATAAATTTAGGATAATACTTGTACTTTAAATTAACCACCTATAGTAACGATAGATTTTTAAGCCAAAGGGCTCTTTGGGTGTGGGTTTAATTGCTGTTTTGTGGGATCAAATCCTAGAAATATGGAGAAAAAGCAATACATGAAAGCATACATACTATTGTAACTGTAACTAGGAGTGAACTGTCTATATGTTGAAGCAGTATATGAAGAATTAATGATGGGAAGGGGAGTTTAAAATGGAGGAAGTTCATGAACTTGTATATCTGCTGAGAACTAAACAGGAAATATTTTAGGAATCTTCTTTGAGTCTTGCTGTCAGAGAACAATGTCTAGAAGCTGATCCAAGCTGTAAAAATTATTTAAAACTCCTATATACATTTCTTTTTGAAGAAATGAACAGCAACAATGAGGCTAGTATTAGGATTTTCCAGTTCAAGATTAGATGAAAAATGATATTATGAAGGTTGATTGATTAGTAGTTGTTTTATTAATTAGAGTGGCATTTATATACGTGGTGAAAAGTAATTTTAAAATAAACCAGCAATAATTTTTGGCCCTTTGAATTGCTGTGTCATTTTGGACAAACTTAGTCTAAATATATTGATTTGAGAATGTTTTATGATTAGCTCCACAAATAAGGTAAAATTAGATGTGGGCATTTGTTTAGACTTAACGACAAACTATAGATGTGAAACACTGTATGTTATGAATGAAAAAATATCTTTATTTTTCATCTTTCATCTAAATCCTAGTGTTGCTATGATTCAGTTAACTTCCATAAACGAAGATTTCCTTTTGATTTAGTTGGTCAAGGACTATTCTGAAGTACTTTATTTGGGCTTTGGAAATAAAAACAGAGTGCAGCCATTGATGAAAAAAGCAGCGCATGAGAACAGGACCAAGATTCCTCTGTAAACAACTTGAGCTGGAATGTTGCCTCAGATGTTATTCTATCACTTTGAACTGTGCATCACTGAAATGTTGTGGGGGGGGGGGACAGCTTAAAATAGGCAGGGGGTGGTAATCAGAAACTGTTGACTACTATAGATGGTGAGGCTGCTTCACTGCTACAGTGAAATAAGCCAGAAGTATATGCAGTTAAGTGTGTTCATTTTGCTCAAGGTCAGTCTGCTCAAAGTCAGCTGCTATGCTTGTAAGTGTAAGAAGGCCTCGGCTATTATATGAGTAAAGGCAAGTTTGTTAAGTTAGGCTGCATTTAATTGAAAAGCTTCATCTTACAAGAAGTTGGAGGAGGATGACCATGGGTGGGGGAAGATGATGTGGTCTCTACTATTTTTTTTTCTTATTCAAGGTTGAAAACATGATCTGGTTCAGCTGGCTGGTGTAAATGTAAACAAACTGAAGATGGTAATGATTAAATATGCTGCTGATTGACAGAGATTTTATTGTTTTGGCATTTGGATTTTCTCAAGTAGCTTACCTAAACAGATACATTTTTTATTTTTATTTTGAATAATAAAGCAGTGATATAATGGTCCAGGTGTTCAACCCAGGAGACCTAGCTTCAAGTCTACATTTGGGCATGGGAGCTCATTGTTTGACTTTGAGTCAGTCGCACATTTTTAATCAAATCTGCCTCACTATGTTGTTGGGGAAAATTTAAGGAGCAAGTATTATGTGCCACTAAAGGCTTATGGAGGAAGGCTGAAATAAAAATCTACCGGTAATAAATATGAAAAAAGGGCATTCCCATAGTTTTCTCATATGCATCTCTTGTTTGATAGGATTTGATATTTTTTTTCTTAGTAATCAAAGACATCTTTAGGCTCATTTGCATGAAGGTGTCCTTTTCTTCTTTTCTCTGTTTTAAGTCAGTCTCTGATTACGTTATGACGCCTGGGCCTTCCAGCCTTTTGCAATATCAAAAGAGATAGAGCTAATCTAACTTTGAGGTGAAGGATGTTCCATAAGGTGGGCACCATAGCAGAAAAGGCATGTCTCCTGGGACTCGCCAAATGTAGGCCTGTAGCCAATGGGACCTGTAGCGTGCCCTGTTTTGCCAGACCTAATGGGGCAAGCTGATACAAGGGAGACATCCCCCAGGTAGCCTACTCCCACGCCACAAAGGGCTTTGAAGATTAAAACCAGCACCTTGAATTGGAGCTAGAAGCAAACTCACAGCTAGTGCAGCTTGCAGGGCAGAAGCGTAATATACGCTGTGCATTGCCTATGCTGGTTTATTCTGCATTTCCAGGTACTATGTAGAGTGCATAGTCCAATTTGGAGGTGACTAGAACATGAATGATTTTAAGAAGGACCTGCCAATCTGGAACTGGCACAGTTGGTGCACAAAACGAAGCTGTGCAAAGGACTTCTTACTAGAAATACCACCTGTTCATTTAGCAGGTGTCATGATCCTACAAGGACTCCTGGATTGTACAGCCATATCTAGCTTCGAAGGTGGCATGGTCCTGGAACCTGTGGGCCCCCAAAATGAAAATTTTGCCTGGGTTTAACTGAAGTTTCTTGCTCCCCATCCAGACCTTCACAGCCTCCAGACACCAGGATAGGATATTTATGGCATTGCTTAATTCACCGGGGTGGAGATAGATAATTTGGTATCATCAGCATACTGATGATGGGTATACTCTTAGCGAACCAGTTGCACCTGACCAGACCTTCAAATAAATGGGTGTTTGAGTGGAGCGCCTAAACCAAGAATAAGAGTCTGGGCTCTATATTTAAGCTGGCCAGTTTCATCCACAGAATGTTTCTTTGTATATAATCGCAAGCCACACTAAGATCTATAATTGCAGTAAACAGGTTTTTGCAATTTGTTAATTGTTTTGTTAAGAGGTGGTGTAAAGTAAAACAGTTGTCTAGTGTGGAGGCCCCGATCTGAATCCAGCTTGTTCCTTTACCAAGAGGTTTCTTTCCATTACCCAATTTTGTATCTTGTTCAACAGATCTTTTGTATACATTTTAGCCACAATTCTAATAAGGCTTATAGTTTTTTGAGTCAGCTTTGTCTCCCTTTTTATATAGGGGGATTATACTGGCAACTTCCCAACCGACTGGAACGCAACCTGGACAGCCTTGCTAATAATAGAGCACACCAATCAATGAGTCTTAAAGAGCTCTGGAAGTAGAAAATCTTCTCAAGGCACCTTATTAGATTTTAGACATTGAAAGATAAATTTGATTTCTGATTTCTGATACTTCAAAGGCTAAAATGTCAGTATGTTTATATGAGAGGCTTTTGTTAAGATTAGAAAATAGATTTGCATAAAAATCCTTCAAAATTGAGGCTAGAATAGGAATATCAAATTGGAATTTACTTCCTTCAATAAACACGATACAGCATTGAAATTGAAATTGTACCTTTTGCTGAAACTTCCAGATCTGATTTAATTCTACAGGGGCCTTTTAAAAAAACCTAACAGTTTACAGTCATTCCTAATTTTTCCTGAGTGAGAAGTTAGCATGTATCTCCATTGAGCTTAATTCTGTTATTTTCTTTCAGTTTTAATAACTATCAAGAAAACTTATTTTGTCTTCTACTTTGTTAGTTTTCCAATAGTTACATGAAATTCTAAGGAAGAACAAAAGGAGTTTTACTCTGAAAAGATTTGTTTTTACAACTATGTGCTAATTTTGAGTGATTAGTTTTAGGGAGAATTCAGTCAAAATAGGAGATGAGTAGCTCTGTATTTTTTTCATTATTGATTATACTTTTCCCATTTGCACTGAGCAGATAGTACTTATTCTTTAATCTAGCTTTTATTTTGAACATGTAAGAAAAATTTTGTTTTTTTGCTTTAGATTTTCTGACACCATCTTTATAAATACGATTTATCTGTCTGTAGTTTTTCTTTCCTATATTTATCTTTTTTTTAATTTTCAGATCTCTGCTAAATTTTTGTACATTGATTTCTTCTCTATTTTTCCTACCCCTTCTTGGAAATAATACCTTTAAGTATGTTTTGTGTGTGTGTGTGTGTGTGTGTGTGTGTGTGTGTGTGTTTCAAATGGTTGTTCGGTAAGCATACAAATATTTTGTGTATGTACTTATGTAAATTCAAATGACAGTAATTAATAGATTGAAATGCTTAACTGCATATAAGATACTTTAAATTTTTTAAAACTACATATTTTATACAGATACTGGAAAATGAAAATAATATCAAAATTGAACACTCATAGTAGTTAAAGACTGTTATGCAAAGCATAAGTTTTGTGCTCGGGATACGTATGGAATAGAAATGGTACTGTACCTCAGTCCTGGTCAATGCTGATAAAAAGATGATAAAAATTGTAGTCCAGCAGTATCTGGTTAGCTCTGTGATGAGGCTTACCATATCAAGGAGCACACCTGAGGCTAGAACAATGCTAACATTGCAATCTAGTTGACAAATGCAAGTTTCATGTGTTTCACAACTAGCAGTAGCAGAAGACATGAAAACACACACACACACACACACACACACACACACACACACACACACAGACACACACACAGAAAGACACACAGAGTATATATTTACTGATCTTTATTTAAGCTGTATCTTGAACCTTTAGGACCTAATGAATTTACATAGAACCTATTACTCTTTTCAGCTTACTGCTTATACTGTTTGTTTCTATTTTATGTGAAATATTGCTGATCTTTTAGGTAGCCAACCACTTGATTGGACTTTTATTAACCGATTAGTAACTCTTACAATTCTTATATATAATTTTTATAGAAATTAATCTTTCTGTAAGCTAGAAGCTAATTGTTCTTTTATGTTTTGTATTAACACTTTCTTCTTTGCTTAGCAAGTTATTAAAAATACTTATTCTTTCAGAAAGAAGCTATTACATATTATAATAAGTGTATATTTAAATCTGGAATATTAATGTAGAATTTTGATTCAATCTTGGGGTATAAATACCTGTTGAGATGTAGACAAGCCAGAGTTCATGCATTGCATATAAATGTTAAGTTAAATGCAGGAGAGCTATTTCTATAGCTTTTATTGTATCACATCATACCAGTTGCCTGAGGCAGCATATAAATTTAATAAATAAAGTAATAATGTTATCAAGAGACGCCAACTAGGAGGATTTGACCAGAATATATTCTTGGCTACTTTATATAGTACACTAAGCCATTGTTTGCTTAATTGTCATTGAATAAACACAGTACATTAGATTAAAGAAACAGGTTTACAATCCCATTCAAAGTTGGAAGTGGAGTTACTCTGAAATAAGCTTATACCTTATTAAGACATATGAACCCAGCCATTGCTAAATGATACGCTAAAGAGTTATGTGGTCTCAGCTAATTTAGCTAAGATACTTTTTTCAAAGTTAAAGAAGTTGCTTAGCTTATTGGCTTTAGAAGATCACCAGTGGTGGCAATAAGAGTAAGTGAAAATGCACATTAGATAACTTGAAAGAGAGTCAGCATTCTTTAAGTGGACCCATAGGAAAAATTAATGGAAGGAATATTATATATGCCCAAAACGATAACCAAGATAACCTTATCCATTATTTTCCAAGATTTCAGTTGACTTTACTTAAGGAACAAAATAATTTAAGCAACACTAGAACAGGTATTTTATCCTTCTTGTACGTTATTTATATTGGAAGGAGAAATCCTTTTACTAGTGAATCTGAAATTTTCAAGGGGGGGACTAATTAACAAGTCCTCTAGGGTTATGGATCTTGAACAAAGTCTGTTCCAGGCCTGCACAACATACGGCCCATGGGCAACATGTGGCCCACCAAACTGCCCTGTGCAGCCCACCAGTGTTTTTTAAAAACTCAATAAATTCACCACCAGATGTCGCCACCACCAGGAAGGATCCGCTCCTGCTGCCCAAAAGAAACCCTGCCAAGCACCTCCAATGCCTCCAGGCCTCACCGACATCACCAGCTCCAGTGTTGCCAGCGCTCCACTAGCCACCAAACTGCTGATCGACATGCCAGGTATTACTTTGTGGCCTGTGATTATTTTAAATTTATCAGTGTGGCCCTTTTTCCTCCACAAGTTGTGCAGGCCTGAATCTATTCAGTCCCCAATCTATATTCGCTGGTAAAATGCCCAAAGTGAGGTAGTACGACAAGCTCTTGGGATGGTGTGAGAGAGTGCATATAATAACGAGAACTGGTAATCTCTATACTTACCCTAGAAAGCCAGTGTTTAGTCTGTGTCAGTTCATAGGGCTGACAAGTCTAACTGATTCAAGTCATTTTTCCCTCTCTTTCTGTCTAAAAATAGATCTACCAGAATTCCACATATTATTTATACAGTATGGAGGTTTGAGGACCCTATATTGGCTAGGATCAAATGAGCATAATCTATGATCGTATCAGCAACAGATGCTCAGGCACCCTCAGAAATTTTCATAGCAATAAACCAACATCAACTAGTTCCATTAGCTTTTGTTGCCCCCTTCCCGCCATCTTGTGCATTAGAATAGGAAATTATGATTCAAATTTTACAAACAAGCTATCACAGAAAAGAATTATCTCAGCTGGGCCTTCCAGTCTAAGGAGGGTTCATGGGGAAAAAATGTGTCCCCCAAAGGAGCTTTCTATCTAAAACTAAGGTAAGTTCACTCGCATAAGATATAAAGAGTCATTGTTCCTACTGAATTTTTAACTATACTATTTTGTGATAGTAAACTCTAGTCTTGCATTATATTTTATTAATTTCTAAATGCCATCTCACCTTAGTGATGGGGCAGTTTACAAATATTTACATAATTTAAAACTATTGGTAAATAAATTTGGATTTCATTTTACTAGATAAATTTGAGTTAGGTGACTTGAATATCGATGGACACAATTTTAAGCTTGAATTTGCAGAGGAACAACGTATTTTAACAGATATGCACATTGAATAGGAAAAAGAGCTTGATTGTTTTGTTCATGAAAGGATGAATTAATACTATCTCAGCACTGGAGTTTAACCATGAATAGTGTACAGGTAGTTCTCGACTTAGAACAGTTTGCTTAGTGACCATTCCAAGTTACAACAGCACTGAAAAAAGTGACTTATTGTTTTTCACATCTACAACCATTGCAGCATCCCCATGGTCATGTGATCAAATTCACACACTTGGCAACTGACTCATATATAAGGCAGTTGCAGTGTCCCAGGGTCATGTGATACCCTTTTGCGACATTCTGACAAGCAAAGTCAATGGGGAAGCCAGACTCACTTTAACATCCATGTTACTAAGTTAACAACTACAGTGATTCATTTAACAATTATGGCAAGAAAGGCCGTAAAATAGGGCAAAATTCATTTAACAAGTATCTTGCTTAGTAACACAAAATTTTGGGCTCATTTGTGGTTGTAAGTCGAGGACTACTTGTATTAGTCCAAAAAAGAAGAAAGACTTTCTTACGGAAATATACTAATTATGTAGGTAGAATTATCCCTTATTAAAATTATATGTAAACATGAGCATCATTTAGTTGTATCTAAATATTTATTGAATAATGCCATCTATATTTACTGAAGTATATATTATCAATTTTAAAGGATAACAGATTATTCTGTTTTTCTAGTAAATAAATACAGACATGAGAATGCATTTGTCTGCAGTACAAAGTTTTGGCCACCATATTGGCTTCTACTCAATCTGTCACAAAAGTTTCTGATATGTTAGTTTATTACTTAGTTTAAAATATTAGCTGGAAAATGTTCTGTCATATATAGGTAAAGGTAAAGGTTCCCCCGCACATGCGTGCTAGTCGTTTCCAACTCTAGGGGCCGGTGCTCATCTCCGTTTCAAAGCCGAAAAGCCAGCGTTTGTCCGAGGACGTCTCCATGGTCATGTGGCCGGCATGACTAGAGGCCAAAGGCGCATGGAACGCTGTTACCTTCCCACCGTAGTGGTCCCTATTTTTCTACTTGCATTTTTACATGCTTTCGAACTGCTAGGTTGGCAGAAGCTGGGACAAGTAACAGGCGCTCACTCTGTTACGCGGCACTCGGGATTCGACCCGCCAAACTGCCAACCTTCTGATCGACAAGCTCAGCGTCCTAACCCACTGAGCCACCGCATCCCCTCTGTCATATATACTGACTTGATTAACAAGCCACAAACTAATATTTCGTACAATACATTACTGCAGGTTCTTGCAGGAGAAGCTAGCAACTGCAAACACAACACCTGAAATGTAATTTTTAAAATCAGTTGGTAGAACTCTAGTTATTTTAAAAAACCCTTTCTTACATGAATGAATTCTAGGTACTCTTAACCTTCCAACATATAAGGAGGGGTGCCATCACTTGAAAGCTTTTATAAACTTTCCTAAATTTAGTGATTGAAATTAATATTTACACATGGGCTTAAAGCAAGATGGGAGGCTGACCCACAAGTTGTTGTTAAAAGAAAATTAAAAGATACATAATCCAAGAAGCTTTGTTAAGTATGCAAGGGACTAAGAAATGGGTCTATGACAATTTGCCACGGCCAGCTCACCACAGAAAAGTAGCCACAGCCAATTTGCCACCACCAGCTTGTTGCGGCCAAGTCACTGCAGGACAACTTGTCATGGCCAACTCGCCGCAGGACAAGACTTACACTAATATCAAATGGTGAAATGGAATCATTATAAAGAAGGGATGCAAAAATAGGGGCAAAATGAAATGTGAATGACAAATTTTAAAATAATTTGTAATTTATTTTAAATAATTGAATTGTTAAATTGCCCCGCAGCAAGTTGTCCCACAGCGAGTTGGCCATGGCAAGTTGTCCTGCGACGGGTTGGCCGTTGTGAGTTGTCTGCGGCAAGTGGGCCACGGCGAGTTGGCTGTGGTGAGTTGTCCCTTTCTGCTAAGAAACAGTGGCAAAAGATCTGCCCAAATGTGCCTTCTTTGAAAAAGATCAGCAATTATGAAAGTAGAAGATACTTATTCATACGTACGTAATTGGAATGCATCAGAACGTTGCCATTTAGTTTATAAATTAGACTTCCCAAATTGTTAAAAAGTGTATGGTCTTATTATATAGTAATGCTAAAATCCTCTTGTGATTAGATGTTACTATTTTACGTGAACTATGCCTGTATGATCACCAAAAAGCATTTGCTTCTGAAAATATAATCTGAGCCCCACATGTATGATTAACATACCAGTGTAAACATTATTGGGAAAATATACATTCATGCTAATTAGAGGCTGCAGGAGGAATCCCCGATGTATATTGGGCATGCAGAAGAGGGCCTTCTTATACATTGCTTCCATTTACAGAGTAAATTTCCTTGAGGGTTGTCTTTTTCCCCCCATTCCCACTACTGTTAGAAAATCTGTGAATTCATATCCATAGATCAGTGATTTTATTGCTTGTGTTTTACCCTATTTACCCTCAGTGTTTTTGTTTTATACATGTTAAATTAAAAAAATCACCCAGGTGTTCCATTTGAATAGAATAGAAATAAAACTAGTCCTCATTTAGTGACAGTTCACAGGTGATTCAAAAATAACTTTGTGCCCTTTGCAGGTCTGTAAAGCAAAGAAAACTAAGTAAGATCCCAAGCACAGTCACTATTTGGCTTAACGACTAACTTGCTAGTTGTAATTGTGGTAGCTAAGCAAGGATTGTCTGTAAGTATATTTTTACCACCACCACCCCCAGTTAAAGAAGTGTTAGTTTAAGTCTGGATATAAAAGAATGGTTTGAACTACGTAATTGGAGTTGACTGGTTTATGTTAAGTTACTTTAGCAAATAACAAGTGAACTTATTGTATGAATGATAATGCATCTATAATTATTATCAATCGCTTCAAAAAAGAATAGGTAAATAACAACTGGAATATTTAGAGGAAGCTAGTTCAGTTTTAGTCCACTTGTGATTCTGCTCTTTCGTTACCTGCCATTCATTTATGACACTTGATAGCAAAATATGTCACCTGAAACGAGAGAGAGACAAATTGATTTGCATTATTGACAAATTAAATTTGTGGACTATTGCTTCTTTTAACCCAATATCTTCGTATGCAAATTCTATGGAAATGTATCTGGTAGAACTCAATAAAAAGGTGTAGATTTTGACTCTTTCCAGGAATAGGATGAAAAGACAAAAGGAAGCTTTATTATAAAAGATAATGTGTATCCTACACAGGTAGTCCTTGTGTTATGACAGCAGTCGGGATTGGGATTGCTGTTGCTAAGTGATGTCGTAAAGCATAACGTCTCATGACACATTGCTTAGTAGCGGCAATCCAGACAGTGGTGGTGGGGAGTGTAACTTGAGACATGCAGGTTGTTAAAGCAGGAAAGGGAGGGAGTCCCAGGTAAAGAGTGCAGAGGTGCTACAGGAGAGTGGAGAAGAATCTGGAAAGCCTGGTGCAGATTGCATGTGAATAAGGGAGTGGAGATGTTGTAGATCAGACATGTCAAACACAAGGCCCGGGGGCCGGATGCGGCCCGCGAAGTGGTTTCATGCGGCCCGCGAAGCCATCCTGGAAACAGTGAGGGAACGGCCCCCACTGCCTTGGCCCTGGCCCAGAGACCCTCCTTCTGCCAGAGACCCTCAGATCTGTCCCACTCCTGCCCAGGCCCCATAGGCACCCTTCATGCGAACGATGTAGAGCTGGCCACGCCCACCCAGTAGGCCATATGCGCTCTAGCCACGCCCACCCAGTAGGCCACGCCCACCCAGGCCACACCCACCCGGCCCCCTGAGGGCAACCGCAATGCTGATGCGGCCCTCAATGAAATTGAGTTTGACACCCCTGTTGTAGATGGATGCAAATTCAGGGAGAAAGGCAGGCGCCGTGGGTATAAGCAAAGGGGAAAAGGAGGATGCAGCGTGTCCGTATATGCAAGAAAAGAGGGAAGGAGGGGATGGCATGGGGGAGATGTATCTAACTGACTGACAACTTTTCCTGCTATATCCCATTGCCTTTGCTTGTTGAAAGTTAGTAGGGAAGGTCACAAATGGCAGTCACGTGGGACATTGTAGCTGTAAGTGTGAGCTGGTTGCCAAGTACCTGATTTTTTCCCCCCATGTGATTGTAGGGTGCTGTAAAAGCTGGAACTTTGAGGACCAGTTTTATTAGTCCCATCATCCACTGCCATCATAACTTTGAACAGTTAAGCGAGGGCTAGCTCTACATACGTTTGGCACCATTGCAGGGTGAGGGATGGGTGGGCAGACGGGATAAATGAATGAATACTAACTGGTTCAGTTCAGTTCAGTCTTTATACGCTTCCTTTTTCCCTCCCTCCCTCCCTAGAGAGGACAGTTTCCAAGTAATTTACACTTGGAAGTTTGCAGGTACATATGCCGTTGATTTTTGGAGGTAAGCATTTTGGAGTCACAGATAGCCTATCCATGATCTATAAACATGTTATTTGTAATTGCTAGGAACTATGTTTCCATTAATCATAGTATACACGGTTGTATGAAAATACATATTTCATAGAGATGGTTGAAAAATAAGTATGAATATGTGATTTGATTATGGTTACATTTGGGATATTGGGTACAATCTCGGGCACCATACTCCAGAAAAGATATTTCCACAGCTAGAAAGGTACAGAAAGCGGTAAGTCAAATGATCACCTCCAATAGAAAGAATGATTTCAGTCTTTAAAAAATTTGTCTATTCATTGGTGTGAAGCATGAACCAGTACAAAATGTGAAATATGTCAATTTGTTTAAAAGATAAAAGTAGGAGGTTATAAGAAATATATTAAATCATCATGTAAAAGAAATGAATAGGGTAATTTTATATTAATGGATGAATCTACCCAGAATATTAAAAACATTCCAGAGTGATGACATAGGGGTATTTGTCATCCTCAGAAATATTTTTCCCCCTTGCTCCATAAAGATTAGACTAAAAATAGCAATTCTATCATTTCAGACATAGTTACACTGTTTAAATTCAAAGTAAAAGAACCAACCACAACAAAGACCTTATGCTGCTACCATTTTTGGCTTTTCATGAGAAATTTCTTCACCATGAGTGTCACACCACATTAGGATGTGAAGCAGAACTTTTAAAAAATATTTAGGACTTCTATTTTTCAAGATGGCATGAGTTAAAATTTCTGAATGAAAGCTGTCTTAGGTATTCCTTTTGCAAACTTTTTGAAGAGTCATTTCAGTTTGCACGGCACCCCACTGGAATATCACCCAGACATTTTTGAAAATCCAGTTATTGTTTCTATATTGTAATAAATATCCAGAGAAAGTAATGAATGGGGTAGATTAATAAATAAAAATCCAGATATAAGCTGAATTCTTCATAGGCTTTTACTGCAGAAAAGAGAAGATTATTAATAAGCTTACATGCTAACTATCAACTAAGAAAAGCATAGCCCAAACACTGAATTCCTCAAATATTTTTTCACGAAGCAAGATAACATCCAGTAGGCAACTTCAGTGTCATGTAAACTGAATTAAACTGAAAAAGGAGGAAGGCAAAATGTAAAGTTCTTTATGTTGCAGGAACACAAAGTCTACGTGGTTTGATATTTCAATATTATATGTATGTTTTTATTATTATGTATATATAAAACTAATGCAATGAGCCATTGTGCCACTTCTGTTTTCAGAGCACCAGAAATCATATTGGGTTTGCCATTCTGTGAAGCCATAGACATGTGGTCCTTGGGCTGTGTGATTGCTGAACTTTTCCTTGGATGGCCACTATATCCAGGAGCCCTTGAATATGATCAGGTAAAAGAGACTGCACTGGTGCTATAAGAATACTTATTTTAATTGTTTAAAACTGTAATTTGGTCAGTAGGGAATTTAAATTTCATTACTATAAAATTTTTAGTGTATGAAGTATGAACGTATCATGGTAACTGAGTTAGATGCACATCCAGTCAATAGTAAGGCTGTTCCTGTGAATTTCAAGTACAGGTAGTTCTTGGGTTATGACCATTCATTCAGCAACCATTCAAAATTATAAGTGTTGAGTGAAGAGAACTTAAGATATTTCCTTGGAGATTTAGCATCTCTGCAATCATATAATCATGATTTCCAATGTTCCCTGCCAGTTTCACTCAAGCAAAGTTTGTGGGGAAATTGGCAGGAATTAAGGTCCTTGCTTAATGACCAATGCGGCCCTCATTTAACAGAGGCAACCAGGACTGGAATATAGTTAGAATGAATTCAATAAAAGAGTTTTCATTTATACAGTTTTCTGGATGAACTATATAAATATACAGGTGAATAATGTAATTTGAAAAGCAAATAGTTATAGAATATAACAAATAGTTACTGTATAACTACATATAAATGCATGAGGGAAAAATATACTGCTAGTTTATATCATATGTACATCTCCATATCATTCTAGGCTTGCAAGGATAGAAGGATCTGTAGCTGTGTATTTTTTAGTATGTCAGTAGTAGTATTATTCATTATTATTTAGTCAAATTATATAGCCACCCACCTCACAAAAAATGATTCTGGGGAACTTACAAGAATAGCAGTTAAAACCATATCACAATATAAAAACATCAAACATTTATTTATTTAAACCATTTATACAGCTACCCATCTTATAACCAACTCTGGATGGCTACTAATCACAACTTAAAATAACAAACAAAACCATATTAAAGCTAAACACATTTTAAAAAAACCAACCCAAACTTGGCATCAAGTCAAACTCCTGATGTGCAAGTATCTAATCTTATCCCAGTGCTTGGAGAAAAAGTCAGGTCTTCAAAGCTTTACTTAGGAGGGTAGAGGCAGAATATTCCATAGGGATCAGCATTTTGATTTGTACCTGGAAACAAACCAGAAGGTGGTGCAGGTCACGCAAAACTGCCCCCCCCCATTATTGTGCACATTGCTTCATTCTGGATCAGTTGAAGTGGCAATTTTATGTGGCAGCTCCTTATAGAGTCCATTTCAGTAATCCAAACGAGATGATCAAAGCATGACTGACCATGAGCAAGGCTTCCAGGTCCAGAAAAGAACCCTATTGGTGCATTAAATGAATATGTGCAATGCCCCCTTAACCAGGACTGCCAACTGCTCTTTGAGCAGGAGCTGTGACTCCAGCAGGAACCCCATCCAAAGTCACAGATGAAGTATCATAGCCACTCCATCTTGCCAGGGTTGAGCCAAAGCCAGTTCTTCTCTATCCAGACCCTTACAACCTGCAGGCATTTGGCTAGCACTGCAGAGCATCATTTGGCTAGCTAGCAACGGAGATATCAACAACATACTGATACCAAACCTTCTTTTTAACATCTACATAAAACCTCTAGGGCAGGCCTGTCAAACTGATCTCATACCAATGGATGAGATCCCCTAGAGCAGGCATGTCAAACTCGCGACGTCACATGACATCACACAACGTATTGCAACTTTCCCCCCATTGCTGGCAATGAGGTGGGCGCGGTTTCGGCATGACGCATGTGGCCTTCGGGCCGGCAGTTTGACAGTCCTGACCTAGAGGTTTTATGTAGATGTTAAAAAGAAGGGGTGAAAGGTTTGAGCCCTGGGACACCCCCTATTGCAGGGGCCTATGGCTTGACATATCCTCTTCTAACAGCACTGACTAGAACCACCTATGGAAGAAGGAGAACCACTGTAACACAGTGCCTTCCATTGCCAAGCCCCGAAGCCAGTCCACAAGGCTACTATGGCCAATGGTATCAAAAGCCTCTGAGAGGTCTAGAAGGACCAGAATGGTCACACAATCTCCATCCTGAGTCCTCCAAAGGTCATTGGATGTGATCAATGTCATTTCAGTGCTGTGCCCTGGTCTGAACCCATCCAGGGCCCTTTGTAGTGTGTGCCAGCCACTCTCTCACCAACCTTCCCTAAAAAGGGAAGAGTGGAGACTGGATGAAGGTTGTCCAAAATTGTGGGGTTCATAGATGGCCTCTTGAGAAGAGGGTGCACCACCACCTCCTTCAGGGCAGGTGGTACCACTTCCTTCTGGTAAGGAGGCATTAATCACTGCATGGGCTCAACAACATGCCACCTCTCAGGTGTGCCATGGATCTAGAACAAAGGTGACTGAGCTCACAATCCCAAAGACCCTATCACCTTCCTCGAGCAACTGACTCCTCCCAGGTAACAAGGCTCAGACTCGCTTGTCACTCTCTCTTCTGAAAAGTCTGTCAGATTTCAATATATGCTTGTTCAGAAGGGGTGTAGCTAAAACAATCCTGCATATTTGCTCTGTTTAAATTGAATATTAAGGTCTGTTTAAGTGCAACATTCAAATATAGTACAGTGAAGTGCTTGTTTAGGTTCCAAAATTGATAGCTGTGTATGCGTTGGTGAAAAAAATACTGTGATAATTTTCTCTATAGATTCGCTACATTTCACAAACACAAGGATTGCCTGCAGAGCAATTGTTGAATCTTGGAACGAAGACCACACGATTTTTCTGTAGAGAAAAAGATGCGCCATATTCTGGTTGGAGATTAAAGGTAGTGAGGACAAGTTCCTGTGTTCTATGCTTTTGGCTATGTATTTTGGAAATAATTTACTGAGCCATACAAGAGATACTTTGTCACTATTCTCTCTGAAATGTCTCCCCTTTCTGGATAATGATTTGGAAAAAACAATTTTGCTATGGATTGTTTGATTTGTTTCCCAACAATGAACATTGGGATTCAAGCAGAAATAATGTTCAGTTGAGTTTATTTACAATAGCAATTGGATGCCGCTTTAGTGCCATTATTTGGTTCAAAACATCCTGGACACTGCATAACAATATAACTTGTACTTGGAAAGAAAATTATTTTTCAAACAACATAAAGGCTTCGAGGCTTATAAAAGCAGCAAATTATCAAGAAAATGTAAGTCTTATATGGGTGTATAAAGAGGGATTGATTTAAATTCTGAAGCAGACTTTGTTCCAAGGACTCTGCTTCACTAACTAATTTCCAGAATTGACTACTACAATGCACTCTACATGTTGCTGCCTTTGAAGACTATCTGAAGCTACATTGGTGCAAAATGTACTGGCTTGTTTATTGACCAGTAAAATACACCTCCAATTTTGTGTTTGCTGCAGTGGTTTCTGGTAAGCTTCTAAATATAAATCAAAGTGCTAATGTTAACCTATGAAGCACAGATGCTTCCAGTATTGCATACTTCAGTTAGAAGTGACCTGTCTAATTTGCATCTCCCAAAAACCAGGATGTTGAAGGTTTGTCTCACTCGTCTCCATCTCTATTAAATGTCTTTTCCTCTGGAAGTTCAGTTGGCATCCACCTGGATGGACTTAGGAGAGTAGTTAAAATGAAGCTTTTTGGAGTATCTGTTCGAATGGGAATTTTTATTTATTTTATTTTATTTTAATCCCATTTATATCCCGCCCTTCTCCGAAGACTCAGGGCGGCTTACAATTTAAGCACAAACCAATGTGCTTAGCAATAATTGAGAACCTATAGAGAACCATATAGAACCTACAGAGCCTTGGTGGAGCAGTGGGCTAATGCCTCCTTAAGTAACACCAGCTGCCTGCAATTAGTGCAGGTTCGCATCCCACCAGGCTCAAGGTTGACTCAGCCTTCCATCCTTCCGAGGTAGGTAAAATGAGGACCCAGATTGTTGGGGGCAATTAAGCTGACTTTGTAATAATGCCGCTTGGGGGATGTGTGAAAGCCCTAATAAGCAGGCATATACATAGAATGAAGGCTACTGCTAAGCTTGTAAGCCGCCCTGAGTCTTCGGAGAAGGGCGGGATATAAATGGAATTAAAATAAAATAAATAAAATAAAAATAAATATGGATTGTTGATTTTGTATTGTGATGGTATCTTTTTGTTACAATTGTTAATTTTATATTATGAATTCTGTGCATTTTATTTGTTTAAATGGTTGATTGTTCTTATAGATTTTATAAACTTCTGAAGTTCTTAGGTAGAGTCATCAGTACAAAGTTTTTCATTCTTCTAAATAAAGTTTTCCATTGTGAAAAGATTTTTCAATGTCATATATGTCCATTTATTACGAAGGAGACTGAGATAGTTTTGATTTACTCATATTATGAAAGAAATAACATTAGGAATTTGTATACTATATGGAGTTAACACCAAAGTGAAATATAGAATGCAGCGTTCAAAAATCCATTATGCTTTGTAATAAATTTAGCATACATCTAGAGCTATAAAAGATCCAGATTAGGGCCAGTTCTGTACTTGTTTGAATTTGCTGTAACTAAATTCTACCTATAACTTAATCTGGAATGCATTGCAACAGATATTTTCCCTACCTTTCTACTTTTCCAGAGATTGAATTTCCTATTATTCTACCCTAAGCCAGATAAAAAACGATATAGAAACAGCACTTGGTACCTTTGTTGTGAGACAGATTTATTGCAACCCCCTCAAAAAGAAGTATTCAATTTCTAACCTAAAAATACACCCACCCACCCCAAATATACGAAATATAAAAGTTAAGTTTTGTCCTGTATCTACAGGAATAACATAATAGACCTTCCAGTAGAACTTACCAATAGAGGTAATCCTCAACTTAAAACTACAACTGGGATATATTTCTGGTCCTGATTGTATGACATTAATCATTAAGTGAATCACCACAGTCATTAGCTAATTTGAATTTCTTAAGCAAATGTGTCATAAATGTAATTTTTTTTGAATGGCCATTTTTTTTTGCCAGAAAGTGGCAAAAATGGCAGAAATTGGCAAAAAAAATGTAAGTTGTGGTTATGTGACCAAAGGATGCTGCAACCAGTCGTAAAGATGAGTCCATTGCCAGGCACCCAAAATGCAGTTACATGCTAGCTGGAGTGTTGTGCCATGACATTTTTCAAACAGTTATTAACTGACTGACTGGTCATAAATTGAGAATGACCTGTAAAATAATACTTGTTGCAGTGAATATTAAATTATCATATTTTTCAGACCCAGGGATTCTAATTATCCTTGTTTTACAGCCTCTTTGCAAGGGAAGTCATTCATATTCTCATTTTGTAGGAATACTACTGAAACTTGAGTTAATCTGCCTATGTAAATTCAAGCAAAATCCAAACATAGATGTCTAACATGATTACATATGCCAAATGCAGTTACCTATATACATACATACATACAACATTCTTAAATACTGCATTTTCCTGATAATATTTAGATTGGGGTTACATTTGTTATGATTATAGCAGTCCAAGATCCAGGTAAGTTTCTGAAAATTCCAAGAAAAAATAATGACAAGGTAACCATTTTTATGTTATTCTAAACAAAAGAGTTGTGTGGTATTGTATAATTTAAACACAACACTCTTTATATTTGGAAATGTCCATATATTTTCAAAAAGTAAAAAGAAAACATAGTAATTTCTACTGTTCAGTTTTCTGCACTGAACACTAGTATATTAATAATATATGCATCTTTCCCCTACCTTCACATTTCTGAAGACACTGGAAGAACATGAAGGTGAAACAGGTATGAAATCCAAAGAAGCCCGGAAATACATTTTCAACTGTTTGGATGATATAGTGCATGTGAGTACATGTGTATACATTTGAAATATTTTGTGCTAAGAGCCTTTTGCCTCTAATTTATTTTCTAGTAAATATTCTCTGTTCACTTTTTAAAGTTCTCCCTTTTGTTTTACCTGGAGTTTTGCTTACAGGGAGCACTTTGAATTGCATGATATCCAGATTTATGTATTCATCTGCATGTTCTATCAACTGCATGTGAAATTAATGGAGTTTTACTTTTTTAAGTAATTCAGTTTGCCTCTTGCCTCAATCCCATCCCATGTTGTTAATAATGTATAAAAATTCCATGCCTCCCAAGAATTTTGAAAATCTAGATATTAAAAAGTACTTCCTTGCCGTGTTTAGTGTCCTTTGCTTTGTAGTGTGAATGGCCCTTTGTTGTAATACCATTAAACTAATACAGTAATCAGTGGAGTTGGTCTTTGATCTGGCACTTGAAGTACACTTGTTTCTGTTTAAACCTGTGATACTTTCAAGCTATTTCCTTATTAGCAGTTCCTATATTTCTTTGCTGCTGTTTATCACTCTTCTGAATAACACAGTAGGCTATACTACATACTGTAGTATAACATTATTGAGCTTGATCCAGGTCACTGTGTTGAAGTCTGAAAGCCTCCAGAGCACACTGGGTGACTTGGAGCCGTGTGCACTCTCTTCCCAGTCTACTTCCCAAGGTGTTGTTCAAGGGAGTAAAAATGGGGAGACCTTGAATTTCTAGACAAAAAGTGAGAGATAAGTGCTGTAATGTAATGTAATGTAATGTAGAATGAAATCTTTCTGGATTTAATTCAGATTTATAGAACTTGCTATTGTTGATGTTATAGTTCTATGGTATGATGTTGTTTTACTCATATTTATTTGGAAAACAACATGAAGCAAACTTTTGCATCTAATTATTCAATGCTAGGTGAACATGGTGATGGATCTAGATGGAAGTGACCTTTTGGCAGAGAAAGCAGACAGAAGAGAGTTTGTCAGTCTTTTAAAGAAAATGCTGTTGATCGATGCTAACTTGAGAATCACCCCGGTTGACACACTGAGCCATCCTTTTGTTACCATGAAGCACCTCCATGATTTTCCTCACAGCAACCAGTATGTCCTATAAAACACTTTTTATAATGATCCCGGTTGAGCCTTTTTCACTGGTGAAACATGAAGTGTTATTGTCTGATCTGTGGTGTTGGGTTCTGGAAAACCTCCTGACAAGGGTTTCTTCAATTATATGAGTGTTCATTTCGTGATGATGTAGTTGAGGCAGCATGTTACAGGCAGTTTGCAGATGGCTAATACGTGCCTGAAGATTAGAATTGTTTCAGCAAAAGGCAGCATCTGACTGGTCTTGTTTGGGCCTGGTTAGTACTAAAGGGGGAAGGCTGAGAAGTAAAAAAAAATCCCACAAGGTGGCAGTGGTAACCTGTTGGTGTCCAAGAAATCACCAGGAATACAAATGAAACTTCACTCACATTATTGGGTATTTTGTACAACCACACATAATCAAAATTGTCTTAATAATGATCCCATTTATAATGCAGGTATGGTCTGTTGGCATAGTGTAAAATACTAGCACAGGGAGAAGTCATAATTTTCTAACAGTGTAGAGGCGGGAAAGCAAGATGCTCTGCCTTTTAAACATTAAAAACTAATTGCTGGGGTATAGTCAGTGAGTACCACAGTGAGTACACATTTTAGCTACTTTTAAAACTCAGTTTGACTCTAGGATATGGAGTACTTCAATCTTTTTGACAATTCCTTTTTTCCTCCTCTCATCAACAGTGTGAAATCGTGTTTTCATATCATGGATGTTTGCAAGTACCGGTCAAATTCATATGAGATAAGTAATTGCAATAAAACAATACATTTGGGACCAGTTGCTGCAAGCAACACACTAGGTCTGATGCCTAATTTCACCAAGATTGGCGCAGCACAGAACCAGGTAAGTATTCCTAATTTGGCAAAAGCTTTCTTTCTCCTCTTATCTCTATCTGAGATGTTAGAATGGTGGAGGTTTGTAACAGAATCATCAAAGTAGTAGAGAAAGAGAGACTTTCAGTAAGAAAGGTATGAATCTGCACATTCAAGTGCACGGTGGGACGGTGTGGGTATATATTGGGCATTTTATGCAATTTAACTTGGTTATAGCTTTGAGTTGAACGGTAAATTAAAGGTTAGAAAAATCAGCACTTCATCTGATGTAAACTCTTACCCACAGAGACATATCCTGAGAAATATGTTAGTATCGTCATCCATTTACATGCGAAATATTGGCTGTGTTTGAGATACATAGGAAACAGGAAATGCAAGTGCTTCATTATTCCCATGCTTATTTGTATAACCTTAAATAGAACGTTCACATTGCCTCCTTAGAGAGAGCTACGTGACAATTTTCATAGTAATCATGCAGGTTTCCCCTTGGGTGAAGATGTGGAAGGCTGTGTCATTATAAGAAGTACTGAGAGGCTGCTTGCAGCCATAATAAGCATTATTGTTTGCCGTGCCTGAAGTTCCTTGGGCTTTTCCACGATTGAAAGTATAAATAGTTGAGAATCCACAAGGGATTACATTTCAGCATTTATCCTTCTTCTGTCTTGGCTTCTTACGTGATCCCTTCTCAAGAAGGAGGAGGAGGAGGGCTGCACTGTTGGGTCTTCATTTAACTCTAATCCGAAGTAATAACTAGGTTCAGTAATTTCATTTGTTCTCTAGAACAGGAGCTTTCAAACCTTTTCAGACTGTAGCTTGCTCCCCAGCACGAAGCAAAGCTGTAAAGAGAGAATTGGCAATGAAAAGAAACTTGTGCTGTTGTAATGTATTTTTGCATGTGTAGATGTTAAAATGGTTTGAATTCCACAAAAATGAATGTCCTAATTACTATCCCAGAAAGTTGTTCCAGTGTAAAAACTAAACTCTTAGTCTGTATGCAAAATTATCTTTTCCATTTATCTGGAAGGTTAATGTTTTAACCAAAGAAATGCATGTTTAATGATAGCGGTGTAAGTTCCAGTACCAGTACACATTACTGGTAATTGGGAACAGGAACCAGGGCACATAAGCAATAAGATCCTAAGGTGACACACCGTATGACAGCACCAATCTACAACTCCAGTTCTGATTGCTGTCGTTAGGTGAGTCCTAGGCAGTTGCAGCATTCCACAGTCACCTGCCAACTTCCCCATTGATTTTGCTTTTTTGGAAGCTGGCCGTGAATGTCACAAATGGTGATTGTGGGACACCAGGACATCTGATTGCAAATTGAGTATGAAGCATCTGAATCACAATCTCATGACCATGGGAACGCTGAAACAGCTGCAACTACATGGACCCCTTTTAAGTCTGCCTTGTTTAATACCGTTGTAACTTTGAACTGTCACTGAACTAGTGGACATTAAGCGAGGACAACCTATAATTTTTTTCCTGAAAAAATGGCTGTGCATGATCTTGGCTGCATTTGAATGTGGGTGGGGGAGTAACCCCCCCCCCAAATTCTTTTTGAAACCTCAGGTTCTGGAACAACACTAGTCTAGAACTTCTGTTGGAAAGCGTTTTACCAAAACCAAGGCAAACGCAATTGAAGCTGTACACTCTAAAATGTTTTATTTTAGCGCCCTCCTGTGGTCAAATGCTATTTTTGTTTGTTTGTGCTAAGTATCAAATTGAATTTCATGTATGGTGTTTGTTTCCCACTACCTAGTAAGAACATTATATAATCCTGGTAAACCAAACAAACTTATTTATATGACTTAGGCTTTTCTTTTGTTTTAAGCAAAATACTGTACATTTTAGCTTAGCCTTAAAAATGTAACAGCCTGTTTGCTGATTTTATAATATACTTATTGTTTCAGACATTAGCTGCAACAGCCCATGCGGTTATGCATCCTGGAATACCCTTACAGGCAGGAACTGCTCAGTTTGGTTGCAGTGATGCTTTTCATCAAACATTGATTATATGCCCCCCTGCTGTCCAAGGTTTGACTTAATTTTTAATGTTTGTTTTTTTAAAAAAATAATAATTTTACCATCGAAATGCACTGGCATCTGCTCTCACCTGTAGGAGCATCTTGCTCTTTTTTTGGGGGGGGTGGAGAGGAAGAAAGGCTATATAGTATCTCTTGTCAGTGCAATACAGCATGGTTTGGGGTGGGAAGATCTAGTATATTGGAGTAGCAGATTTTTCCTGGTCTGACTTTTAAGTGACCTTAGTCCAGTCATTACCTTTCAACCCCACCTACCTCGATGGGTTGTTGTTGTGAGGAAAAGTGGAAGAGAGAGCAAAATATACATGCTGGTTTGAAATCCTAAATGAAAAGCAGGATAAGAACCTGATACACAAATTACACCAGCTCTTCCCTTAAAAGCCTGTTCAGTAGAACTGGTAACCCAGAATAAGGGACGGGGAAGGTCTACTGAAAGAGAGGGAATAGGAATAATGCCCCCGTCCCTTTTATCAGCAGATGCATCTGCTGTCTTCTGCAAATGTAACAAGCCCTGCATTCCTGGAAAGTCACTTCAAATCTAAGCCTCTCCTGGCTGTGATTATAAACTCTGTGAAATCACTTAATTGCTTTCTTTTAATGGTTCTATCTTTGTTTCTGGGGGGGGGGGTGGAAAGGATGACATTCAGTGTTATAAGAAGATTTGGTAGTATCAGGTTCCTCCTCTAGATTTAAAAATAAGATTTCATTAATACCAATACAAAGCATTTTTATTGGTCATTTAAGTAACATTTATGTGCACTGGAGGAATCAAAACTTCAATACTACTTGCCATTTCAGCTAAGCTGATTGAACCCTTCGACAATCATATTCCACATAAAACTATAAAACTTACTGAAAGGACCCCTTTGGGAAATTGGTGAAATGTGTTCTTTGATCACAGAGAAATGCACAAGATGCTGATAATGATGACAATGCGTGATGATGCCACAGCCGATTGGAATTTGAAGGGTGTGTCTTGATGGACACTCAGTGGGTTGCTCATGAATTTAGATTGATTGTGCACCTGTTGGTACTTGTTGTTTGTGCATGACAGAGGTTGTTGGGCCATATTTTATGAGAATCTTGATCTTTTTGACTTCCCTGTCGAAGTATCACTTATGCATCTTTTATCATTGATGCTCAGGACTGTGGTGCTAAAGTGGTACAGACTTGGTGGAAATTTAATTACTGCTACATTAAGTAGTATTGCTGTCTGCTAGAACTTGCGACTATGTATTTGCTGGCTGCTTAATCCAGAATTAAAGAGGGTATCACTGATGAGTGAATGGTTTAGTTGATACAGCCAACACAGTTCTATAATTTGCAGCCTTGTATCACTTTCTGGTGCTAGGTGTTAAGCTCTACTTCAGTTTAGTATTTCAGGATTGCTTCATTTGCATTTTAGGCATGGTGTATATTACTGATGCCTCCGTCTGATTAAACCAACACAGAGACATGTAACCTCTTGGTGGCTGCTTATTTTCTGACAAACTATGCATCCTGGAAACTGCGATTTTCCTTGTTCAGTTAAGACAGTTCAGCATCCTCAGAGGAGAGATGGATGACATGCAGGAATGTTCTTGATTGCTAAATTATGATTTGGTAATAAGGTTGGAGCCAAATAAAATGCACTGAGAGAACAGAGCATACATGACTCCCCACCCCATTTGACTTCTTTATAAGTTAGGAAGCAATTTCTGAGTAAACGTCTAAAACTTTTTCTTCTCTCTGTTTCCTGCTGTCATTCTTTTTCTCAAACTACTCATAGCCAAACTAAGGGGGTGGAAAATCTGCCTCTGATTTGAATGTGTCTTAAAAAGTATATGCAGATAGGCCTTGACTTAACAGCTGTTTGCTTAATGGTGTTTCAAATTAATGATGTCCTTGGAAAGGATGCTTTATGGCAGGGGTGTCAAACTCGCAACGTCATGTGATGTGTTGTGACATATCGTGACTTTTTTGCCATTGCCGGCAATGGGGTGGGCGTGGTTTCGCTATGATGCATCCAGTCTGTGGGCCGGCAGTTTGACACCCCCGCTTTATGGCCTGTAAAGCACTTTTGACTGTTGTGAAATGTTGCATATATATAGGTCCAATGATCATGAAGAATCCGGTTGCTTGGTAACCTGTTCACACAACCAGTTGCCAAATGCCCTGTGATCATGTGGTCTCCATTTGCAATCTTCTCTGTCGGTTTTCCCAGAAAGTCAAGGTTGCAAACCCTGTGCTGCCTGCTGAGAAAACTCCAGGTCATATCTGGGGGCTGATTGAAAGAATTGCCTGTTGAAGAATTTCAGCTCCGGGCCTTATTGGATGGATAAAATCTGTGTGAGTGTATCTCTCCATTCAGGGTTGAAAATTCTTCTTGGATTTTGGCAGGGAGGATTTTCAGCCCCTGAGTGGAGAGATATTCTCACACAGCCTGAGCCAGGCTTTCCAGGGTCTCCCCCACACCACTGAGGTATCCTGTGTTACTTACCTGGAAGCTCATCCATTTAACAGCCCACAAGATTGCTTAACCACAACCAGGAGTGCCGAGATTAGGGCAGTAATATTTATTTATTTATTTATTGAACTTATATACCGCCCTTCTCCTGTAGGATGTTTCACTTAACAATCGCTTTGTTCAGTGACCAAGATTCCAATCATAAGTCAAGTGATCATAAGTCAAGGACAACCTATATAGTTTATATTTGGGAGCGGATGAGGGAAGAAAAAGTTCTTCTTTCAGAGTTGATTCCAGTCAGTGTTGATGTGTGGAAAATCTATGCCTTGATCCTTGTTCTGTGAAGTGCCTCAGGATTTGATTCTCTTTCCACTCCTGTTTAATATCTGTATAATGCTGTTGGGTAAGGTCATCTGTTGGCAGGGAGTTAAGTATAATTAGAGTGCTAAAGATACCCAGGTGTACATTTCAACCCCTGGGTGAAAAGTGATGCTGTTGAGATTCTGTCCTAATGTCTGTAAGCTGTGGGGGACTAGATGGAGATGAACAGGTTTGGTTCAACCCAAGGTATGGCTGGGAGTGCCTTAAGGCACTCTGGATCAGGAGACTTTCTGTCTTTATTTTGGATGGGATTGCACTTCACCAAGCAGCATAATCTGAGATTTCCTTGGATTCATGACTCCTGCCTGAAGACAACCTTGGCTCTTCAAAGGGTCTTTCAGCAAATCCACTTTGTCGACCAGTTTTGTCTATTTCTTTATTGGGAGGCCTTGTTCACAGCCACTTATGCCTTGGTCACCTCCTGTCTCATTATTTCAGTGAACTTTACACGGTGCTGTCCTTGGAAGGCCAATCATCAGCCAAGCCGGTCCAGAGTGTAGTAGTGCAGGTAGTTATTCCTACGTAATAAAGCTGCATTGTTTTCCACTTGGTTTCCAGGTGCAATTCAAGGTGCTGCTTATCACTTTTAAAGCCATTCCTGGCCAGGGCCGTTTATTTGCAGGACGGCTTGTCTCCAGTTATTTATGCCTGTCTGATAAGTTCTGAAAGGATTGGCATGTTCTTTCATCACTTAAGCCAGTGGCCCCAGACTTTTGGGGTACCAGGGACCAGTTCCATGGAGAGAGGTTTTCCTGCAGACCAGAGGGAGCGTGGTTTTGCGTTCTGCACTTGTTTGCGCAGACCAGTTTCTGGCATGCCATGGACCGGTGCCGGCCAGTGGACGGGGGTTGGGGACCCCTGACTTAAGCAATATCATCTTGGGTGCCTTCTCTGTCCTTGCATTTGCCTTATGGAACAGGAATCGCCCCAAGATAGAGACGGCCCAGTGCTTGCCTGCCTTTGGCGAGACTTTGAAGATCTATTTTTTCCACCAGGCATTGGACCAGGAGATCTTGTGACCTTCTCTTGCTTGATTCTTTTTATTTTTTCAAGTGCTTCTGAGACTATGTTTATTATTTTGTATTATATATTATTTTGTAATTGCCATTGGTTGTTTTTCATTGGGTTCATGCCCTGAGTCACATGCTAAGTGGGCAGCTCTATAAATTAAATTCTAATCTCATATAAACATTAATTTGATTTCCTTATCATTTTGTATCATTATTAAGCATTATTTTTGTCTGAATTAGGGATTCCTGCTAATCATGGGAAACCCAATGGGTACTCTGTGAGAGTAGATAAT
Organism: Vipera berus; assembly: GCF_964194415.1. NCBI lineage: Eukaryota > Metazoa > Chordata > Lepidosauria > Squamata > Viperidae > Vipera > Vipera berus. Next base: position 95,809,164 of record NC_138202.1, read on the forward strand.
GCAGTGCCATTGGTAACACAGGCCCCAACCTTACTCCAAATAAGAGGAGTCCTCTCTCAGGTATGTCAGTTAGTATTCTACTACAGATTTCGCGTTTTCAAAATGCACATATTGATACTGTTGTTTAATTTTTTAAGTAACATCATGTCCATTTGTTCTGCACATAGAAAATGAAATTTTTTTCACATGCACATTAAAAAAACACAAACAGCATCTTACCAGAGACTTTAGAAACTCATTCATTTTACTCCCAATAGTACCACAGTCCAATTTTATATCGTTTTTGTGTTTATAACAGACGTGGTCTAATAGAAGTCAGCAACTATTGTTTCCTACATGGCAACACATAACTCCTGTGGCTCCTGCTACAACACTTGCTTCTGATTCTGTGGCTGGCCCACAGAGGCTTGGAGAATGGGGGTATGTTGAAGTCGTAGGCTTTGTTTTGTATCATTGTTGTTTAAAGACACCATCTCTGAATAATGCTTTGTTTTCTCTGTCCTACCAGGAAAATGATTCCTCATGGTAACCATTACAACTCAATGATGACCCAGCCACTCTTAAGCAATCAGATAACTTTATCTGCTCCTCAGCCAATCAGTGTGGGCATTGCACACGTAGTTTGGCCTCAACCCACACCTACCAAAAGAAACAAAGCGAGGTTAGTACTGAATACGATTTGTAGTTAGTTTAGATGTTACCATGTTTTCAGAATCCCTTTAAAAAGGGGGTAGTGAAATAAAAATAGTACGTGCTTGTCCAGTTGTTGATATACTGTAGCTAAACGTTTGTTTAGAAGTTTGATGACTTTAAAAATTAAATATTATATTACAATACAGTTTTCTTCAGAACGTTTAGATTAAAACCCAAGGGAAGCAATCCAACCTCTTCCCCCACCCCCGAAATGTGTAGAATTTTGTTGCCCTCTGATGTTATCTTTCCTTATGACAGTAGTGGCTTCAATTGTGTTTAGGGCAGAAATATACTTTGGGTTATTTTCTGGTAGCTCTAGTTGATCCTAAATTTTATGTGCATGAGGATTTATCGATTTTGAACAATTGAAACTAGCATTATAATAATAGTCGTAATATGACTTAGAATAGTATTAAGAATAGTCTTTCTTTTGCTGGCAGCAAGAAACACTGTAAGTGCTCTGTGGAGAAAATATACCCCATCACTACAGAAGTTATTTACAAAGGTATGGGACATTTCAGTAATGGAGAAACCTAAGACCGGGAAGGACAGTTACAGTGGTGAACTGTGTTAAGTAATCCCTGATTCATGTCCACTGAACTCATTGAATATAGTTCCTGATGATTTCAGTGGATTTTGAATCTGATACAAAAATGTCTATGGTGTCCAAGCCAGCATTTCTTCATTTCTTCTTTCCTTTTTTTCAAAAACAAAAAACAAAACAAAACAGTACCTTCAGTGTATTGTTCTACATTTCATGATAGATTCAACTCTGAACCTTGCATTCCAGCATATGAACAACCCTGCTTGTGATACACAATAGTTATCCAAAAGGTTTTCCGTCATTATTCTGGAAAACGACATTTTCCATGATACCCGTATGTTCATTGTTTTATGTTTCATATGTTGATTTATATCCATTGATGTTTCAGAGTTTCATGTTGTAGCTTACATCAGTTTGCTAAAGGTAAATAAAATTAGTGCATTTATTCTGTAAAAACATTCTTACAAAGGGTCTAAATAAATGTCTTCTTCACAGGAACAATGCATTACAAAATACCAATATCCAAAATTCGGCATTTGTATCTCCAAAGATAATTAATATGAAGGCTGATGAAAAACTAAGTTTGGTAGAAACGCAGGACAATCATAATTCAGAGAGGCAGGAAAACAGCTATTGTATACCACCTGTCAGGCAGGATCCTGACCCATCTGTTTCACACAAGCAGCGCCAGGCTATCATCATTGCAGATTCCCCAAGTCCAGCAACCAGTGTGATTACCATCAGCAGTGACACAGATGATGATGATGCAATGCAGAGGCATTCAGTTGCAGAGTAAGTAGGTGCTCCTGTTGCACTCTTAACTTCTTTTCCTATAAGTTGTATTGCACATGTAATCTGGGGGTGCATTAGGAAATGGTTCTACTTTTTTTAAAAAAAAAATAAATAAATTAGGAGTCAAATGGATTTTTTTCTGAATGTTATACACGATAGATCACTTAAGCCAGCTTTTGTTACAGCTGTTTGAACTGAAGTTTTCATTTGTAAACTAGAAGGACTCTGTGCTGCATATGACAAAGAAAAATGAGCTCATGTCTGTGTGCCTGTTCAGGGATAGGCACTGAAAAAAATTCCACGAAGAGCATATACCGGTATGCACAGCATGACATTGCCCAGCACGTATAGCTACAGGCTTACCGAGTGACCCTTCTCCCGCAGCTGCAAATATTTGTGGGAGATGAAGCCACTAAAAAAAGAAGCCTGGGATACTGATGGAGGAAGACAAAAGTAAATCTGACCAAGCACTGGTACAAAGTGAAGTCTCAGTCTTAGGCAATGGTCAGAAAGGAGATGAAATGTTGCTACTTTTCTTTTCCTCTTGTGTTAGTAGTCTGTCGTCCAGCTTATTAGGGAAGAGATGGTCAATACATCTGCCTGGCTACTGTGACCTATTCATCCATTTTGCTGCTGACGTCACTTAGATTTTGCCAACTTAGATTTCCTTTGATTCTTCATGGAAAAAGTCTTTTGTGGTAATTGAGAAAACTATTTGCACTATGTTATCTGGGACTTCCGGTCTGTGAATTCTAATGAGGGTTATAATAATAAGAGCGAGATGCATGAGGACTGAATATTAGTAGGTACGGCGTGAGTATGTCCCTCTTTTTTTTTCTTCAGATGCAAAGGAAGTCTTGATTGTGAAGCTTGCCAGAGTACACTAAATATTGACCGTGTGTGTTCATTAAGTAGTCCTGACAGCACTTTGAGCACAAGCTCTTCTGGACAGTCAAGTCCATCCCCTTGTAAAAGACCTAACAGGTAGGAATTGTAAATAATTACACCAGTGAAACACATACAGTACTAACTTTCCAATCCTGGCCTAATGAGGTATGGGATAGTTCTGTGTCTTTGCAAACATCTTTTGCTGCTATTTTCTCGTTCTTTTGTTGTCAACTTAAAACCAAGATGAATTTACACCTAACATGCTGTTACATAAGAACAGGGACTTGAGTTAATACTTTCAAATAAGGCAAGATGTATTTGAAAATGTTTAACTGTAATCTGTTTTTTATGTAACAGCCTCTGCTTGTTTTCCCACTTCAAAGAAAAAATAGATTGAAGTATGTTGTTCATATTTATTGTGCTTTATTTACCTAAAACCTTTCTTGCAACTTTTTGTAGGAACTTTATATAAGATCTAACATTCTTGATGCTTAAGAATCAATTCAGCAAAGCTATAACTATGCAAAAAAACCCCATTGTTTTAAAGCTGGAAGCTAACAAAGTTCTTGTGGCTTTGAATTCAATAGCTATGAATCAACCTTATTCCATATTCTATATATTATTATATTTTGAATAGTTCAACAGAGAGGATAAATTTGAGCAGTTTGGTTCAGTTGTGAGATTCTTGGAAGTCTCATCTTTAAAGACATAAAGTTATCATGCTACTCTGACAATTGCCGTAGCAACTAGGTTACTCTAATAAAAAAAAAAGACACCAGTATTACTAAAGCTGAGGCGAATGTTTGGCAATTTTTTGTTAAAAAAAGAAAAATCATAACAATTGTTAAGTTAAAGACCATTACCATATTTTTCAATCCCCTTAGCACCGTTGATTGGCTACAATTTATATGTTACTTTTTAAAAATCATCTTTTTTTTCCTCCTAGTAGCAACCAATTAGATTTGGTTATATGGGAACATCATTTAATGTAAATGAACTTAGCAGTTGCTAGGATGAAAAGCTATTTTGAACAGTTAATGGCTCTGGTGCTATGGCTGATAAGGACTGAAAAGAAGCTGCTACAGTACAGCTTTAATAGTGGGGGATGGCATGCATCTAGGGCAGGGGTGTAAAACTGCTGACCCACAGGCCGGATGCGTCATGCCAAAACCGCGCCTACCCCATTTCCGGCAATGGAAAAAAAATCGTGACACGTCACGTGATGTTGCGAGTTTGACACCCCTGATCTAGGGTTTGCTGAAGATTTCCCTAAGCAAAGTCTACCTTTTCTTTGGAAGGCGTGATTGGTAATCCAGCTAAATTAGGCCAGCACTCAGCAAATGAAAATTACGTTTCTAAATTTGCTTGGAATTATCCCTTTTCATAAGTGATGACTGAAAACATTTTTTTTCTGGTACTGACCTAATTAATGTCTTTGGATTTTGAAGATGCTGAAATGTTTCTCAGTAGTTCATACTGCAAAAATTATCTTAAAAATTACATGTGAAAGTTGAGATTGTTAATATCAGTTCCTTTCTGAAACTTCAAAATATTAAATATGAATGAATTGCTGGTATTCAGTTTAATAGCTTTTGAGTATCTCTCTGGATGTATACTGCTAAAGGTAGAAGCCCTATATAACTGATAAGTTCTTAGTGGTGTTTTACTTTATATTATAGCATATCAGATGATGAACAGGAAAGCGGCTGTGATACTGTGGATGGTTCCCCCAGCTCTGACTCTTCAGGTCATGACAGCCCATTTCTAGCAAATCGTTTTTCAGAAGCATCCAATAAAAAAACAGAAACCAGAGCCTCTGCTAACCTGGAAGCCAAACCAACTGTATGCGCTGTGGTTGTGCCACCAATAAGGATACAGAACAGGTTAAACATAGACGGGCCAATGACGAACTCAGGTACCTTTGGGGGAGAGGGTGAGGTTATTTTTCTTGGTCTGTCTTGCTTAATACTGATTGCTTTCCAAATGTTGGTGAATTAAGATTTGCTTGTGTAGTTGATTGTTCTCGTCTTCTTCATTGCACCCAAATCCTCTAAAACAGGGGTGTCAAACTCAATTTCATTGAGGGCCGCATCAGGATTGCGGTTGCCCTTAGGGGGCCAGGTGGGTATGGCCAGGGTGGGTGTGGCCTACTGGGTGGGTGTGGCTAGAATGCGTATGGCCTACTGGGTGGGCATGGCCAGCTCTACATCGTTCGCATCAAGGGTGCCTATGGGGGCCTGGGCAGGAGTGGGACTGATCTGAGGGTGTCTGGCAGGAGGAGGGTCTCTGGGCCAGGGCCAAGGCAGTGGGGGCCATTCCCTCACTGTTTCCAGGATAGCTTTGCGGGCCACATGAAACCACTTCGTGGGCCGTATCCGGCCCCCGGGCCTTGTGTTTGACATGTCTGCTCTAAAAGGTATTTCTGGAAAATTAGGGTTCCTGTTTGCATGAAAGTCTTCAGGCAAGGGCCATGTGATCGTGTGTAAGTTGATGCCAGAAAAAAATGTTAGAAAGCACAGGAAAATTTTTTCTTCAGGGTAGACCTGATATGCCATATTCACTAATTGCTTCATCATTGACAGTTTTTGTTTGAGAGGTTTTACTGGCACAAAAAAAGCAGGAAAGAGAAAAGATTTACAGCCTCGACTTATAAACATGCTTATGACTGGAATTTCCATTGTAAGTCGTTGCTGTTTCGAGTTAGATTTTACGACAACTCTTACAGCGATCAGTAAGCGAATCACTGCACTAGTTAAATGAATCGCTTGGTTATTAAAGAAATCCAGGTTCACCAGTGGATGTTTTTTGCTGGACAATAGCAAAAAAATAAATAAATTGCAAATCACAATCATGTGGTCACAGGATGCTGCAACTGGTGCTAAATGCAAGTGCCTGAATTGCAATCACATGACTGCAGGGGGTGGTGTGATGGTTGTAAGTGCACATATGGGTCATAAGCCACTTTTTCCGAGGCTGTTGTAACTTTGAACAGTTATTAGATGGCTGATAGTTGAGGACTACCTGCACAATGTGTGCATGACCTTCCACTCATTCAGATTATATGTAGTAATTAAGCCAATTAATGTCTATATAATCCTTCCTCACCTCGCCCCCACCCCCCAAATAATAATCAGGGTTTATGAGGTTTTCATCCCAAAACCTCCACAGACTTTTTCAGGTAATGTTTAATATCAACAATGAATATAAAGGTTTTTTTTTTTACTCAAATAACAAAGTTTAGAACTAACCCTGTTTACATTTTCTTAGTCAATACCTGCCAACCGCTGGTAAAACGTCGATCTGCTCGTGTAAAAACCAACCATTCTTCTGGCTTGGGTAATCGTCAGCGAAAATTTATGTCAGCATTCCATCAGCAGCATTCAAACCTCGGTCAAGTATGTGTGAGAATATTATATTGCAAATACTATTTTCTAATTCATTCAGGCTGCTCATTTTAATCTAAAATTGTTTGCCACTGTTGTAATTATTTCATTGATGTTAAATTCTTACAAGTCAAAAGCAACATCAATACAATGTATTTTCTGTGACTGCCTCTAATTCTTGAATATTTATCTTTTACCAATTATGACATATGCTGCACAAAAGTGTATCTATAGGGCAAGATAATATTGTGCTCAAGGCTTGAAGACTTCTTAATTTAGTTCTATATGAGCTGCTGTTTCAGTTTAATTAGATGCATCTAATTAACTGCACAGCTATCTGAATGGAGTTAACTGATTGTAGGAGAGATATTGTGTGTGTGCGCACTGGAAAAATATTTTTTTCCTTTCATAACATTAGAAATTGGAATAACCTAATTAAACATACTAGCAATATACTCAAAGTAAATGGGAAAATGCTACTATCCAATGTGTTGGATCTGCATTTGGACATATTTAGGAACTTAAATGGGTATTAAACAAAAAACATTTTACATCTTCACGTTTGAGATGGTATCTATTAGTAAGAAAAGGAAGAAGCATACTTCCTTTGAGGCTGCATTAGTAGGACTGAGAGAAAGGATTAATTTCTCTTTTAAAATTAACTACTATTTCTCTTCAACCTCCTTGAACAGGTTCAGCCATTTGGATCTGGGTCTCAGGAGTGGAATGGCAACTGTGGTCATTGGAGGCAGCAGACATTCATCCCAAATAATGTTGCTGGTCATGCATTCTCTCTCCCACATGGAAGTCCCACTCATACTTCAGTTCATGCACAGTTGGCGGGAAACACACATCTTGGAGGACAGCCTGCAATTCTACCTTACCCATCATCTGCCTCCCTCAGTACTGCTGCCCCTGTGGCCCACATTTTTGCATCACCATGTACCTCAAGACCAATATTACATCATCCCAATTACAGTATTTCTCATCATGGTGGCATAGTTCATCAGGTCCCGGTGGGCATAAATCCCCGACTACTGCCTTCCCCAAACATTCAACAGACTCGATATAAACCAATTTTCCCACCACATTCTTACATTGCATCACCTGCTTATACAGGATTTCCACTGAGTCCAACAAAACTCAGCCAATATCCATTTATGTGAGACTCTAATAAATATTCATTTATGTGAGACAAAGCTCATATATAGATATATATAGAGATGTGATTTGAGAGGAAAACATGGTATTTAATAAATATTAGCCATGGCACAAGAAAATTATTTTTTTTTAGTCTTGGGTGCAATTTAAATAACCTTGAGCTTTAACTCACTTTTAATGTGTCTTTTGCACATTTGGTATAAATTTGTCTTTAGTCATGTTACCTTCTTACAAAATAGCTCCAAACAGGTGACTTAAAGGAGTAAAAATGCAGTTTTGCTCCTCCTATTTTTATAAAATTGCCTTCTGATCTAGTGCGAGGCACTTCTACATTTGGGAAGCCATTGAGTGTACAGGTTTAGAGCAACAGATGCACACGTCATCAGTATCATGTATGAGTAACTTGTTTGTATTATGTATCTTGATGTTCTGTGTTGAATCACATGCCTAAAAAGGTTGAACTGTTCTCCACATTGCATGTGTCCCTTGCATGGGCAAAAATGCAGTTCCCTAGAAAACTGCTCTTAAATGTTGGTGTCCTGATAATCTCAGCTGCATTGTAAACGGTTCCCACTTAGTGCCTTAAATATTCAAGGTTGTTATGTCACTGCGTTATAAATGTTGAGGACTGCAGCACTTAACACTCAGATTTGTTGATTCTTTGATAGATTGATGCACGCTCACTACTTTCTTTTCTGTTTTGCGTGGTATGATTTTAGTACTGGGTGAGATTTCTTTTTTGGAAGGCAGCATGTGTTGCTGTTAAACGAATTCCACTGTCTGATAGTTTTCCTTAAAATAAGCTTCAAGAAAAGCATTTTGTAATGTTTAGGAAAAGTTGATTCATTAGCTTGTTGAATTAAAAATGGTGTTTTATAATGTGGTGGAACTGCAATACAATCTAAAGTAGTTTATTTTCAAAGTGTTTTATATCCAACTGGATTTAATAACCTGTTTAAAGGTATAGTAGGAATTACCTGGGTAGATAGTAAAAGAAAATAAAAGCAAAATGCTTGTTGATTCATACTGTGGTTTCATCTTAGCTTGAGCAAACCATGCAGTATTTAATAAATAGTAGCAGAATATTTACTGTTGAAGCTTGAAATGATGTGAGTACTTTTGTGCAATTTTTCATTTATGCATGGGAGAGGTTTTAGCTTTTTTACATTATGGTATTTGTTCTAAAGTTTGGGGAGTATTTTCTTATTTAAATACATTCCATCAGGGACAACAGATGACATGCATTTTCCCTAGGTAGTCAATCTCTGTGTTTATTTTGTTCAAATGAAATTGCTTTTGCAGCACCAAAGACTTAATCATCCATTTTCTATAAAAGGTAGCTACTTTTTTCATAGACCTCAAATATACTGTAGTGCTATGGTGGATTTAAAAGAAGATACTAAAGTGAGGCTGTGATCTAGCTTGTGAGGCAAATAATAAATTGCATCATTTATCTTGAATGTATTATAGATAAGCTGCTATATAATGATTGCCACTTCAAATAGCTGTGAAATTAGGTGATTTAACTAGTTTTTAGCCTTCTAATTTCTGTATAAGTCTAATTACATGAAATGGAAGTGGAGGGTTGATTTTGTTTTGTTTCCTTTAATGTTTGGAGTGTTGTAACTACTATATTGTAAATGATGGAAAACAATTTGCATATGTTACTTTAAGTGTGTTATTTGCATCAGTATTTTATCTCTATTAACTATCCATTGCATATAAGTGGCTGTATTCATGTAATATAATTTTTATGTGTTCATATTGACATTGTGCAGACGCTTAAACTACTTATCTTTTTAAATAAATGTTCCTGGAATACGGTTCTTGCAGTATAGACTGGAATAGGAGTGGAAAGAGTTTCTTTCAAGCACAATCCTAAGCATGTTTATTTAAAAACAATCCCACTGACTTTAGTGGGGCTTGCTTCTAGGAAAGTGTGCATAAGATTGAAGCCTGAGTAATCTAGTGGTTGAAAGAGTTTTTTTTTTCTTTGCTCCATTAACACAAGCAGTGTTTTATTTAATGAATGTCTAAGTGAAACAAATGTGCCTGCATCTGAAATATAGCAGTATTAGTTCATTAAAAAAAACACAAGACCAGCAGTACATTGTAATGACCGAACATGGTAATAAATTCTCTCTTTCCCATTATGCTTGAGCTACAAACAGAGAGACACAGTTCTGCAGGGCCAGTGGGGTAGTTTTGCCACCTGCCTTGTCGGGCAAAAGCACTTTTGAAATACTGAAAAGATTAAAAACCAGTTTGTGGAATTGAAAGAATTGCTACTGGAGGAAAAAATTCTCAGTAGGGCCCATATTAGTCATGGAGTGTACCCAAAGGAGTATGCTGGATTTCAGCTTCAGTGATTTCTCACAAATAATTGTATGCATTTTGTATAAACAGACTTCTCTTTCTTGTATGTATTTCTCGTAACACAAAGAGTAAGCAGATCTCTTGGAGAGCTTTGGCATTTTCTGAAACTTATATAGAGGAAATCCAGAAAATCACCAAGTAGATTTGTCATTTTTCTTAATATTTATGGTACCGTAAATTCCTGTCTTCTCTTAAGTTCCCAGTTTTGGGAATGGGTTTTCTTGAGTGCTGTTTCCATTGCTGGCATTGGACTCACCGAGGCCCACAAAAAAAACACAAGGTAACTTACTTTCCCACAGCAATTGAAAGGAGGAAACATTCTCCTTAAAAACTGGATCGTCTTTTCTCTGAAGTATTTACTTTGCTTTTCAGTTGCGTTCAGGATATAAAGCTAATAATGTACATGGAACAATATGTCAGGTTAAACACTAACATCTTATCAGTATACTCCAGAGGAAGCTTGTGGCTCCTCGTTTACTGTAAAAAATATATTTTTAATTTTTCAGAAATGAAAAATAGGATCTACCACAACCAACGCTAAAAATAACGTACAGCCAGTTCTTTAGTGATTTGCAAAGAAGGATCAGATCGTATGCCTTCTCTCAGGCTGTAATCCATGATTTCACTCCTGAGCAGTCAAGTTGATTCTGGTTGGCTGTTGAATATAGTTTGGCTACTTGGTGGCTATAGCTAATGCTTTTTAAATAAAACACTGCACGATAAATTGTGTACTATTTTTAATTTGGAGAATAATTTTTATATTAATTCCTTGTATTCAGTTTTTAACTTTAATTCAGGGTGTGTTATTGATCAAATATACTACTGTATTTACTAATTATTTTGCTTTATTTTTTAAAAAAATACTCTGTACTTATTGCTAAATTTAACTTGATTTTTCTTAAAGCTAAAATTCACACTGCAAACCATAGATTTGTTTTAGGACTGAGTATATTGGTTTGGCTGTTAAGTTTGAACTATTATCGCTTAATAATGATTTGGAGACTTGTGGCTTTTTTGTTCCTGATTTCTGTGCTACACTAGTTTGTCATGTAGCAATTGCACTGTGCAATATTACAATAAGAGGACTGGGAAAATTTTTATGGATATAATGTTTCCTACAGTTTGCGATAGTATTTCTCTCTAGTTCTCAGCGATTTAAATGTGACCAAGCCTTCTGTACTTTGTCACAAAAAGCGGGTTTTCCAGGTGACTATTTTGGTGTCAAAATAAGAATTTATGGTGTAATATTGTCAAGATTCACTTTGAATTAAAATATATATTGCAGCAATTGCTCTTGTTGGCTTTTATTTCTCTCTCTCTCTCTATATATATATATACAGATATATGTGTTAAAAAAAATCTACATTTGTCAGGGTATATCCAACTCATAAAGACCTAAGCTCCTATGTTTAGAAGAGGAAGATCAAATCTTCAACATTATTTCTTTGTTTATCAAATTTAAGTACCACTCATCTCTTTCTCAATATTTGGATTATGTGCTGATAGGAAAAGTTGCAAAGTGGTGGGAAATTATTTGTGTTGACATTTTCAGACAGAGTGATAGAGGAAAACAAATGTAAGAATATTTAATGAACATAAAGTCATTAAATTTTATGGGAAAATGTACATGCCATTCCTATGTATAAAACTTTGTTCTAAAAACATGAGAATTCCACATAAAAGTAACTCTTATTAAATAATGAGAGAGCTGAAGCCATTAGAGGAAGACAAGGGGAAGGAAAAGAAATACATGTAATATTTTTTGTGATGAATGTTGCAGCATTATATGCACTTAATTTGAGATAGTAGAAAACCTGCCTTGTATGCACAATGCCCAGAGTTTTTCAGGCTATGACTGTAGTCTGTTTCTAGCATAACACTTGGAGATAAGAGAAACAGGCAGAAAATAAAAAGGTATAGCTAGTTTAGGAGTATCCAAGTTCAAAATTATGGATACAGTTGAGGAAACAAACCTTATAAGTGAAACTATTCTAAACAAAGACTGATAAGTTTTGAAATGTTTCTTACAAACCCTTGTGCATTTCCATGCAGTGGTGAGTTAGCTATCCTATTTGTTCATAGTTTTCCTTCTATTGTACTGTATAAGAAAAACAATTTCCTCTTGATGATTCTGGATATATTTTGCTGCATAGATGTTAGGCTTTGATTTATGATTGCCACTGAGTTGCCTGTAAATTGTACAAGTGAAAAACATTGATAGACAGGACTATATTAAGTATTAGTGTTAGCACTTTACCCTTGACACTTTGTTCTATGTTGTCAACTACACGCGGAATTGGTTTCTGGTACAAACTCAGTGCGTTTAATTTATAACAAAGTAACACAGACACATGTTGCAGACTTAAAGCTTTCTGCTATAAATGCCTAGAACAGGTTTCCAACCCCCAGGCCGCGGCCCATTACCAGGCCATGGCTTATTTGCAACTGGGCTGCATGAGCGGCAGCTGGTGTGCATGCAAATGTGCACGCGCTTCAACTTGTGCAAATTGAACTCTGTGCGCATGGGCACTGGCCTACCACTCATGCAAGTTGAGCGTGTTTGTGTGTGCGCCAGCCCGCCGTTCACACGGCCAGGTTCCCATCTCCCTTTACGCGCTGGGCCACCAGGCTGCAAAAGTTGGGGACTACTGACCTAGAAAACACTTAAGAGCTTACTTTTCCAGAGAAACAAATCACGGGTTCAGGAAGAACCCATTTACAGTCCAGCCAGATAATCCAACACAGCAACACAGTTTTAGGAGGGGGCAGTGAGGTTTTATTTGCCCCAAAGAGCTGCTCAGGCAAATAGTTTTTTTTCTTACAGTTTTCCCTACTAACCTTCAAGTTGGTGGGTTGATTTTCTTGCTCTATCCTTTGTAATTTGGTTTCTGGATCAGCTAACCAAACTGGCACCATATATCCTCAAGTGTCTCTTTCACTGGGTCATACTGATACTTAGCCTGGTCAAACACTTCAGCTTCTGAATCTGAAAACTCAGTCTGATCCCTAGGTCATCTTCAGGTTTCATCTCCTTCTTGATGTTACGCTGTTTTGTGTACATATGGCATAGAAAGAAACAAGAATAGAATTCTTTTATATTTAATTACACAATCCCATCAACGTTTTACATATATAAAACCAGTTGTCAGGACCCACCTCAATCCACATCTTAGGAAATAAGAACTCTTGGATGCAAGTTTAGTCCAAAAAGGAAAATGTTTACTAGGATGGAATCGATTGTGGGAATACAAGACGGAATCTGACAAAGTTACATTTCAATCCTATATAAAACATTCCCATTTCAGCCCCTCCCCTCATCCATTTGGTCAGGCTCTCATCAGTTGCTAGGTGTCAGGTCCTTCCATGGGAAAGGCAACTCTCCTTGGTTTTATGGTTATTGCTTCCCTTTTCAGTTGTAAATGAAGATACAATCCAGACCTGTCTGTCCCCCTCCCTCCCCCAGTTAAAACATCCCCTGTTGTTTGAAAATCGCTTTAGTAACCATCCTCTCCCCCCCCCCCCCCGGAGAGATGGCAGAATCCCCAGAAATAGCACGTTGTTCTACCTATACAATTATGAAATGTGATATAAATGGATTCTGACACCAGTGCTTTTTTGTCATAGAACTCACCGGAACAGAGTTCCAGCACCTTTTTTCGGACAGATTTTCCAGGTTTTAAAAGTAACTTTTGAAAATTTGATGTTTGGTACACATAAATTTGAATCGCCCTGTTGAACGTAGCAGGTCGGTGGCAAAATCATTAAAACGGTGCATGTGGGCTCCTTGTGTATCAAATCCGATGCATGCGTACTTTGGCTACTCGGCTTGGGGCACTGCCTGGCTTGTGATTGATCATGTGGTTGCACACTGAGTGCTTACTGCGGGTGACGACTGTCATGTTTCGTTACACAACTGACGTGTGTGGGTGTGTGTACAGTGATTGACTATGTGCGAAAGGTAAATAAAAGATTAACAAGATGTGAGTTCCGGCACCTTTTTTCTTACAAAAAAGCACTGTATAAAACTATTAATTTCATTGCCAGATTACCCAAAATGTTTTCTGATATGAACATTATATTTATTTTTGCAGAAATAAAACCCTATAACAAATTTGTACATACAGTAGTATTTCAAAGAATAAATAGTGTTAATAGTGAGGGAATAAATACAGTTAACTGTGGAGAATAGTTTGAGCTCTTTCAAATCTGGTTGAAGATTTTTAAAACAACATACAAAAGGAAGCTATGAATTGGGGAATATACTCAATGCATTTTTAATAGTTGACATTGGTTGATAGAGCTATACTAGCACATATCATCATTCCTATTTCTATATAGAAGTTTCAAACATCTTGTGGAAGGTTTACCCATTTATAGTAAAGCATGTGATTAGAAAATGGCTGTGCAACATCATTATTATATGCCTATGTTTTGTTTCAGTCTGATTTCAGCTTGGTTAAATACAGTTTGTTGAACAGGATGAAATACTTTTGATCATTCTGTTTAGTGGTTTGTGTTACTACTGTAAAGAGGATTGCATGTGTATTTTGCATACATTGCATGTGCAGCATGGCCTGAAATATCTTATGGAGCTGCTAACTCTGATTGTATTTTCCCAACCATCCTGAAAATAACTTTGATAGGGAGCATTACTGTGTGGGTTGAACTTAACCTATTTCACAAAAGCTCTATGTTCTTGTAGGCAGAGTCCTGAATCACAGATTTTTCAATGGGTTTTTCAATATTTTCAGCATCTGGTTCCTCTAGGCATATCTCAAAAATAAACCCTAATTGAATGCTGCGAATCTTTAAAGGTGGAGGAGCCTGTCATCCTTGTCAGAACTGCCAGTGGTATTTGGTGAAAATGTATGTTTTTAAATCATCGGAATCTTATGGGTAAATGCTTTCAGATGATCCTATGTTCTCTTTTCCAGAGCAGTGGATACAGTGGTTTCTGTGTATCCATATATTAGTTAGCTGTTTCACATTCAGGAAATATTTTGTTTACCAATGAAGTTTTTTTGCTGCAAATGTATAATTAAAAAAAACCCCTAAATCTGAAGAAAATGCTTCATCCATTATTGGATAGAGCAAGAAGACATCGGCACTTAGATTTTAAACTCCTTTGACTTTCTGCATTTCTCCATATCTGCGTTTACAGATACTGGCAAGTTTCAAGTATATTCTATAAAATGTATACACGTTTGCTTTTTGGCTCCCCAGCGGTCATAGTCTCTAGCTGTTGCTTCTGAATGCCAGGTTGGCTTGCGATAAGGCCTTTCTCATCCAAGATTTAATCAGCAGTGATAGGGCTGACTTAGCATGTATAATTTCAACTTGGATTAGCACGAGAGGGTTCTTCTCATGAAGATGTGCCCAGGCAAGTATGGTATTAATTGCAACTATAGGGTGGGGTGATTTTTATCACTTAGGAGACGTATGACTTCTAGAGACAGATTTATGACAACTCACCATGTCCAACTCATGAGACAACTTGCTCTGGCCAACTGTGGCACAACTCATTGCAGTTCTAAGCTGTATTAATCATTTCATTCAGTTTAGAATAGAATAGAATAGAATAGAATAGAATAGAATAGAATAGAATAGAATAGAATAGAATAGAATAGAATAGAATAGAATAGAATAGAATAGAATAGAACCTTGGTCTTCTAGTCCAGCCCCCTGCTCAAGCAGGAGAACCTATACCATCTCAGACAAGTGACTGTCCAGTCTCTTCTTAAAAACCTCCAGTGATGGAGCACCCACGATTTCTGAAGGCAAGCTGTTCCACTAGTTAATTGTCCTCACTGTAAGGAAGTTTCTCCTTAATTCCAGGTTGCTTCTCTCTGATCAGTTTCCCTCGTCCTGCCCTCTGGTGCTGTGGTGAATAACGTGACCCCCTCTTCTTTGTGGCAGCCCCTCAAATACTGGAATATGCTATCATGTCTTCCCTATTTCTTCTTTTCTTTAGACTAGCCAAACCCAAGTCCCGCAGCTGTTCTTCTTATGTTTTAGTCTCCAGGCCTTTGATTATCTTAGTTGCTCTTCTCTGAATTTTTTCCAAACTCTCAACATCTTTTTTGTGATATGGTGACCAAAATTGGTTGCAGTATTCCAGGTGTGGTCTCACTAGGGTTTTATAAAGTGGTACTAATACTTTGTGGGATCTTGATTCTATGCTTCTGATTATACAACCCAGAATTGTATTAGCTTTTTTGGATACTGCTGCAAATTGCTGGCTCATAGTCAAGTGATCATCCACTAGGACTCCAAAGTCCCTCTCACAATTACTGTTTTTGGCCAGGTCTCACCTAATCTGTACTTATATCTTTGATTTTTCCTGCCTAAATGTAAAACTTTGCTTTTCTCCACACTGAAACTCATTTTGTTGGATAGGGTCCTTTCTTCCAGTTTGTCAAGATCTTTTTGGATCCCGAGCTTGTCTTCTGGAGTGTTGGCTATACCTGCCAGTTTAGTGTCATCTGCAAATTTGATGAGTTCCCCTTCTATTCCCTCATCTAAGTCATTGATGAAGCTATTGAAGAGTACTGGGCTTAAGACACAGCCTTGTGGTGCCCTACTGCTTACTTCTCTCCATGTGGATGTAGTGCCATTGAAGACTACTTGTTGAGTACGGTTTGTCTACAAATCCATCCAGCTTTTTCTAGCTTACCAAGCAGTAGATTGTGGTCTTCTTTGTCAAATGCCTTACTGAAGTCTAAGTACTATGTCCATAGCGTTTCTCTGGTCTGCTAATTTGGTCACTTTATTGAAGAATGACATAAGATTGGTTTGGCCTGATCTGTTTTTAACAAACCCGTGCTGGCTATCAGTTATAACTTTGTTTGCTTCTAGTTGTTGGCAGATCTGTTTTTTTAATTATATTTTCCAGGATCTTCCCAGGCATTAATGATAGTTAGTGACTGTCATCAAAATTATTATAACTCTCATACCAGGCTCAAGGTTGACTCAGCCTTCCATCCTTCCGAGGTAGGTAAAATGAGGACCCAGATTGTTGGGGGCAATTAAGCTGACTTTGTAATAATGCCGCTTGGGGGGTGTATGAAAGCCCTAATAAGCAGGCATATACATAGAATGAAGGCTACTGCTAAGCTTGTAAGCTGCCCTGAGTCTTCGGAGAAGGGCGGGATATAAATGGAATTAAAATAAAAAAAAATATTTCTGGATTGACTTCATTATTATTGGCCATGGTTCCGTTGAAATTGATTTAACTTTTGTATTTGTTGAATTGTCCGGTGAAGTGTCCTACACAAGTTGGCCATGGTGAGTTGTCCATTCAGTCTAGAGCAGGGGTGTCAAACTGCCAGCCCGCAGGCCTGACATGTCATCTGGAAGCCGCGCCCACCCCATTGCCGGCAATGGCAAAACCGTCCTGATACATTGCGTGACATCTCATGACGTTGCGAGTTTGACATGTCTGGTTTAGAGGGACTGCTTTGTAGATAATTGGATGTGAGACCCTAGATGTGAAACTGAACTTTAGAAACAAATGGGACCTCTGCTGCTATACCAGTTTTCCTGCCTAGTCAAGCTGTTTCATGTTGCAGGGTAGCAGTGGAATCTCTTACCCTCATATGACTGCAAAATTTCAACCCACTTTTCCTGAACATGGAGTCTGAAGCAGCTTGGGAATTTATGGCCACCATGACAACCATCAGCTTGACCCAAATAATCATTTTGTGCAAATAGCGATCACACATGAGATCTTGTGTTTGTCTCAGAGGATTGTATGATGTGCATATTTAAGATAATAACATCAGTCTCTTGTTATGGTCTGATTACTTTTTAATTTATTTTGAGCTTTCCAGTGCTAGTCTGCACTGCAGTGCAATAGGACCTCTTTAACTGGTCCTCCCCCAAGCCTGATGGACACAACTGGGTTTCAGAGTCAGCTTGGGAAATTCCTTAGGCTCTGATACACATTTTGACTGAGGCCCCAATCACCATTTGGAATTGAAAAGTGGCAATGCCTTTTAAATTAGATTGTCTGGAAGATGAAATAACAAAAAGGATGCCTGAAGAAGAAAGGTGCTTGTAACTTTGATGCAGCTTTTTCCTGGAGAACAATAGCATAACTTGGCTGTGCCAATCAATATTCAAGAAATATATGAGAAAAAGATTATTGAGCAGGCACCTTTCCAAGAGATCTGGTATCAAATAACTGATGAAACCCACAGGTGTTTTGGTTAAATCTGCAGCAGCCATCGTATTTATTTATTTTTATTTTTATTTATTTATTTTTATGAAACTACAGATAGAAGTTTTTGAAAGTCAGGAGTAATAAAATGTAATGAAATAAATATGGCCCAATAGGGGGATGGACCTATAGGTTTTGTACTATTTCTGTGCCAAAAGGTGAATAAAAGCTAAACAGCCTAGGCATCAAAACAAGCCAAACCAGGTCAAGCTTCTTTTTTCTGTCATATATTACACAGAAAATGTATACAGTTCAAAGAAAGTGTCTGCCTCTTCAGTTTTATTATTTCTAAATGTATTCCACATTACTTGTTCTTCGATAAGTGCTCACAACAAGCTCAGAATCCTTCCTTCCTTCCTTCCTTCCTTCCTTCCTTCCATTTTCCTGAAAACATCATAAAATGTTTGAATGTGTTTTTGTCTCACAGCATCACATTTTATTGCCTTCAGCCATCAGAAAAGTCCTGTATGGCTTTTCACATTAGCTCTTACCAACAATACAAGTAAGACTGGGCAAATAATAATAATAATCTGCTGTGTCCCCATAATCATCTCTTCCACAGCTGATAAGGCTTACCTCATATTCAACTCTGTTGGGGTTAAAGACTTCATCATTTTGATGCATTTAAGTGGCAGCATCAAGCTAGATGAAATCTGCTAGGCTTTGCGACCTTAGGGAGATATCAGATGACATTCTTTAAAACTTGGAAACATTGCTAAATATTGTTGTTAGCTGCGAAGTCGTGTCCGACCCATCGCGACCCCATGGACAACGTTCCTCCAGGCCTTCCTGTCTTCTACCATCTTCTGGAGCCCATTTAAGCTCACGCCTACTGCTTCAGTGACTCCATCCAGCCACCTCATTCTCTGTCGTCCCATTCTTCTCTTGCCCTCAATCTTTCCCAGCATTAGGCTCTTTTCCAGTGAGTCCTTCCTTCTCATTAGGTGGCCAAAGTATTTGAGTTTCAATTGCTAAATATAGGAAGCACTAATTCTATACTCCAAATTTCTTGTAGATTCAAATTTTTTTTATAATTTTTTTTTTATAATAGTATATTGTCAGTTTACTTAAGGCCTTCTCCAGGCGTTTCAGAGTTTCAGAGGCAGCATGAACACTATTACATAAAGCAATGTACATGCCAAGGGTTTTAATTGTATTTCCATCTAGTCTTTCTAGGAAATTGTATTCTGAAAAAAAGCTGAAATATTTTAAATGTATCATTACTTAATAGTTGGTTAAGCATAATGATTCCATTATGAGCAGATATCCCCACTCCACAAAATATTATCAGCCATCTTAAAATAAAAATTGGCCCATGTTCGTATTTTTCTTTAAAGGAAAAATCAAGTTTAAACATTCTACTCAAGAAGACACAAATATGCCTTCATTGCTGAAAATACAACCAAATTCTGCCTACAGTTAGAACCAAGAACTGGCCAAGATGACAAGGTGCTAAATAATATCCCTCAAACTGGAATCACTGTGAGGTTGACAACTAACTCCCAATGGTATGATTTAAAATGAGAAAAATTAAAAGCCTTACCGTAAAAATGACATACCGTAACTTTAATAAGGAGATACTGAATAATTTAACTGCTACCTTAATTTGTTTAAAATATTTATATGAAAGCTATATAGTATTGCTTTCAAAATATCAATGTTGTTGCAAAATTAATTTTTACATTACTTCTCTCCCGCATTTAAGGATATTTTCATCCCTCAAAAAACATTCTCTTCTGGGTGATATTATTTGCAGTGTTCTTAGCCATTAAATTGGATCTATGATTTTTACCTCTTTGCAAAGTTTACAAAGGAGAATTCAATAATTTTCCAGGTTCTTCTCCTTTTCCTAATACCGTATATACTTGAGTATAAGCCGAATTTTTCAGCCCACTTTTTGGGCTGAAAAATTCCACTTCGGCTTATACTCCAGTCAACAAAAAAACTTACCGAGGACTTGTGCGCGGCCGAGGCTTTGGTGCTTCCGGGATCGCGCGCACCTCTCCCAAGCCACCGCCGTCCGGAGACCTGCCGAAGTTTGGGGAGGTTTGGGGAGGTGCGCGCCTCCCCAAACCTCCCCAAACGTCGGCAGGTCTCCGTTCCTCCGCGCCCTGCCTGCCTGCTTCTTTCCGCAGCGGAAAGAAGCAGGCAGGCAGGGCGCGGAGGTCCGGAGACCTGCCGACGTTTGGGGAGGTTTGGGGAGGTGCGCGCGCACCTCCCCAAACCTCCCCAAACTTCGGCAGGTCTCCGGACGGCGGCGGCTTGGGAGAGGTGCGCGCGATCCTGGAAGCACCGAAGCCTCGGCCGCGCGCAAGTCCTCGGTAAGCTCCGGGCGGTCACTTGCTTCGCGTCTCCTGAGGGAAGGGGGGGCGACTGGAGCGGGCGTGTTTCCTCGCCTGCTGGGCGCCGCGATTTGCCCGGGGAACGCGCGGGCCCCGAATGGCAGCGTGGAGCGAGGAAGCGGACAGCCAGGGCTTCCCCGAGAGCCGCGGCCACACAGGGTATTCCTGTGTATTCAGGCTTGCAAAATGGCGGATCGAGCCTCTGCTGGCGGCAGAGGCTTGCAGAGCGCGGATCCAGCCTCCGCCGGCGGCGGAGGCTTGCAGAACGGCGGATCGGCTTATACTCGAGTCAATAACTTTTTCCAGTTTTGGGGGGTGAAATTGGGGGTCTCGGCTTATACTCGAGTCGGCTTATACTCAAGTATATGCGGTACATACGTTTCATTTTTAAAAACCCACGTCTAAAGCATGGAAGATTGTTCCAAAAGGCAGGACCCCCAAGTCTAGGAGGAACCCCCAAGTTGTTTGCCAGCTCTGTCCGAGAAGTATTACCTCATTGAAGGTAAAATACAACACATCACCAAATCTTTGGCGAAACCCCAAAGCGACTGTCTTGTTATGGTTGATTCAGAGCTGGCTGAATGGCACTGCCTGCCCAACAAGGGGAGGAAATACAAGACAGGGTTATCATCAAGATACAGGTGATAATGCACCCTGTGCCAGTAAATGACCTTACCTAGCGATTTCTTCTATAAATTAAAGAGGAGTGCCAAGAGGCAATAGACTTTTTCTTTCTCAACATTCTGAGGTGTAGAGGAAGGAGTAAAATCCCTGCAAAACACTGCCCCACATTCTCAACCTCCAAAGCCAGTCCAGAAAGGTATTATGGTTCATGGTGCTGAATGCTGCCAAGAGGCCCAGGAGGTCCAGATGGGTTGCCCCATCCCCATCCCAAGCCATCCAGAGCCTATCCCCATGTGATCACACTTTCTCAGTACTGGAACCTGGCCTGAACCCTGACTGGAAAGAGTCCAGAGAATCTGCTTCTTTTGGGGGCCTTTTGAAGAATAACTTCTCTAGAAACAGATTGAAAACTGGAAAAAAGTTATCAAACACTGTCTGATCCAAGGATAGTCTCTTGAGATGTATAGTTATATTCTTCAAGGCAAGTGGCACTATCCTCTTCCACAATGAGGCATTAATCATCACTTGGAGCCAATCAAATGTTAATTCCCAGAAATCTAACCAGGAGGGACATAAGTCCAGAACATAGGTGGCTAACTCACACCAGTGATCCTCAGGAGTTACTAATTGAAACTCTTTCCAGATCTTAGACATTCTCAGGCACTTCCAAAGAACTTGCCTAGCTTGAATCTAATTCCAAGTGAAGTGAAGCCACTTGATCTGATAGATGCCAAGAATATTCCACACAGCAGTTCTTCAAAGTGACTTTTACCCAAAAGGGACCTGGTTAATTGAAACAGTGCTGCTGGCCAGTTTTCTGCAGATACATAAGAGTGAAGATGTAAGCTTGCTTTGCAGCTCTTAACACAGAGTAAGTACTAATAAAGATCTACTGATACCCAAATTACGTTGTCCTTCACATATAGTCAGTGGTGCTCTAGGCATCTCTTGCTTCATCTCTTGAAGCTGCTAGGTAAACTAAGAAGCTCTATAAGATTCACAACCACAGAATTCCATAGAGGCACAATCTGGTTCAAGGCCCTATTGCATGCTCATTATGAGCTGAAACCATGGCCTCAGGCATGTTGAATGTACTAGAGTAGGGGTGTCAAACTGGCAGGCCACACTCACCCCGGCTCCACAAGGCAAAAAAAGTCAAATGGCACGATATGTCACGCGATGCGATTGAGTTTGACACCCGTGGGGTAGAGCTTCAAGAAAAAGACAAGTTCTGAAACTTGACTAGGTCTATCAGTCACGTGGAGTGGGCCAATTAAATAGGTCACACCTCCCTGCAATGGGGGGGGCAACCATAGAGAACTCCAAGATCAAAAAGCTGGGTTCTTTCCATGTTACAAGGATTAATATTAATATCACCCAATCCCAGATCGTCATACCACAGCCCCAAGACCAGAACCAAATCTAATGTGTGATCTGTGAGTTGGATCCTTAGCAAGTTGGACCATTCCATGGTTATCACAATGGCCATGAACACCTAATCTTCTAAACCCACCACATATTCTTGGGTGTCAATGGCCACTTCCCATCCCTCACCTGGAATTATGGCTAGTGCTGTACCTGAAACACAGGAAACACCATCTCCAAGGCAGGGGGGGGAACACTTCCTCCATGTCTACCAAGTTTCAGTGATGCAAATCAGATCAGTCCTCTCATTCATGATTATGTTGTGAATGAAATAAATTTTACTACATGTCAATCTAGTATTAAGAAACAGCAACCAGAGTTTGAATCTACCAAGGAGCCAGAGACCAGGAGCTGGAGCTTAGCACAGGAGGCTGGAACACAGTATTGGTCCTAGACATGGAGGCTGCCTTCCCTGTAGGTGGTCTTCCTTATCACATCTAATTTCCTTCCACCACCCCACAATCAAGATAATCCATCGAGACACAGATAAGCTTGAACCAGGTTAGGAGGGCTTCAATTAAGCATTTGGCAGTCACCCCATCCTATATCACCCAACAAACCAACAAGCCATACTTTACTCCCACTATTTTCCTATACTTCTCCCTCCTCATTAGCCTGCTTTCATCCATGCTATATGAAAAACTTCATAATGAGCAGGCATAGTTAGTAGAAATTTCCCTACACCCTTTCCTGTACATCGCTTGAAAGCAGTAGTCAGCCCACTCACTATAGAAAATATGCATTTATAAAACATCTGTATAATAATATTTGCTTGTTATCCTAATTGTAAGACTGAAAAAGGATGCTTAATAGAATTATGAGACAATTAGTGGATATAAAAAAAAGCTGAGGCTAAAATATTATCATTGAAAAATGAGAATGAGAGCAATATATTATATATTATGTATGTAGAGAAAAAAAACAATTGCAAGGAATCTAGTAAAAGATAACATTACTTCGTTAAATTTTAAAAAGGAAGACAAAAAGAGCCTGGATTTTTCGTGTAAATAAACATACATCTTGTAGTTGGGGGAAGAGGGCTAAACAAGGAGCCTCAAGCAGAGTAAGGATTATTAAAAATAAGCATGATGAAATTTGGGATGAAATTGAAATGAAGCAGTGCTGGAAGTATTTTTGAAGTTTGACAATCATTTGAATGACAATCATTTGAAGAATAAAACTGAAATTAATAATGAAAAGGAAATCATGAACACCACGGGAATTTTTAAAAATGAAGACTGCGGGCATAGTTGATTTAACTGGACATATATTAAGATATGGGCATGGCTTGCTTGTGAAGTAATTATGTAACTTGTTTATATGTGAAGTTTGCAACTGCATCTGACAAATAGAAAAATTTATCCCCCTATAATATGAAATAAAAGTTAGCAAGAACGAACACAAAAATCATAGCAAAGTTTGGTGAATGCTCCTGAGAACGTGTCTCTGACTGAAAGGGTACAAATAAGTGACAGTAAGAAAAAAAATTGGGAAGTTCAATGATGGGAAAGAATTTATAGATCAAGTTTTACTTTTCAACAGGTCATTGAAAAAATAAGTATGAATGTTTGATAGAAAATGTACTATGTATTTGTTGAATTAGAAAAAGTGTAAGATAAAATTAAATTTATGCAAATATGAAGGCTGGTTGCTGTGAAAAAAAGTATATGATGGAAACTGAATATGAGAACATTTTAAATAGATAATGGAATTTAAGTATTAGAATAATTAAAACGGTTAGCAAACACTTCAATAAGCTATATGATATCTAGCAGTTTAATGTATTTGTAGAATACTTGTGCAGATACTACATGCCTGTCGGTTGGGGATGTAGATGCATATATACCGTAATTCTATATGCAGATGTTGCTAAGATCCAAGATGTTGACTAAGAATTCAAATCATCTGCGGCACATATTAGATTTTGGAGCGAACACTTGCAAGTTATACAGTAGTGAATTAAAGTACCCTGGTAGACTGTTTTCAAAAATGGGGAAACAAGATGGAGAAACGTTAAAGATGTGCAACTGCTGATTAATCCTGAATTAATGTGGTTTTATTACAGTAGCAAGGGACCCGTAAAAGTATACGGAGATGGGTTTTTCGTCTTACGTCTTCATTTCTTTGGGTTACTATACGTTACTCCTTTGCGTAACATTGCTTGCTCTGAAAAGCAACAGCACGATCAGTACGTATATAAATATGGCTTCTGTGAAGGATGCATTTTCTGAGACCTATATGAACTCCAAATAGGCCACACGGCACAATCTTCATTTTTAAAAGTTGGAGCGACGAATGACAACCCTAACCAATGGGAGAAGGCGGCTTTAGCACGAAGGCCTTTTTGCACACCCAACTTGCTTTTACGAATTCGCGGCTCGAGAGTGAGGAATCAGGGACGCGCCAGCCTCCGCCGGGATCGAGCAGGCCTCGGGGATCGGGCCGAGGTACCCGCGCCCGAAACTTCTCCCCAGTGAGGCCTCGAGAGCCCAGAAGAGGTCCCCCTCGGCTTGGGAGCGCCGCCATCTCTTGCGACTCCGGAGCAAAGGAGGGGCGGAGGGTTGCTACGTGAGTCTTTTGTCGAGGAAGCGCCGTTTCAGCGCCGCTATCACAGCTCCCGTCCCCTTGGCATCTGTTACCAGCCCGAGGCGTCCCTCCCGCGCCTAGAGTTAGGCGGGAAGGGCCTGGCGACGGGCGACTGCACCGGGGAGGCTCTCGCAGCAGCATCTCTACACCTGCTGCTGCTGCTGCCGTAAGGCAGGGACCGCTCGCCGCTTGCTCCTGCCTTGCCCTGTCTGGCCTGGCGGAGGCGCGCGGCTGTCGGAACCCGCGCGCCGTGACTGGGGAACGGGCAGGCGCCGGACCCTCGACGGGAATGTGCAAGCCGAGCCGGCCCACCAATGGCTCTCGGGGACGATGCGGTGGCGCTGGCGGTAGGCGCTGCCCCGAAGTGTGAGCCTCCTGAATGGCTGCAGGGAGTCCTTGCAGCAGGCATCTCGAGGGCTTGGGCGGCCAGCTCTGGCTGTAGTCTCCCGATGCTCTCGCCGCTGCCGCCGCCGCCACCCCCGCCATGTCCTGAGCGGAGAAGCACCGAGCCTGCCCCGGCCGCCAGAGGATCCGTCTTGAAGGCTGTCATGCTCCTTGGCGTGCTTTTAGTCCTTTGCCAGCGGGTCCAGGCGGAGCGAGGTAAGAAACGCGCCTGCAGAGCCGAGTGGGTAAATCGCCGAGCTTGGAGGCGGGAAGCAAGTCTTTCAGTGATGGATAGCTTAGTGGTGATGGTCGTTTGGCTACAAGCCGCTAGATGCAGTTATTGTCCGAGCACTTCCTCGTCTCGGTATATGCTGCCATTGTCTACCGAGTAACCGGGTTTTGCATGAAGCTTTGCGCTGGATTGTAAGGAGGATCGAATATCTGCTATCAGTTACTCCCTTTTTAGCGTGGAAGGAGTCCTTTCCATGTAGCGCATAGGGGCCATGTTCTTCCATTTCCCGTCTTCTCGCTGTTACCTTCACAGAAGTTAACCCCTATTTACATAATAGCTGCACTTTATTGCAAGATCCAAACCCTTATTTATATGGTCATGGAGTACGTGCTTGGTTTTGGGAATGCTCCGGAAGGCTTATAATATTTTAAAAACAGATTGGTGACCCTCTCTCTTTTTTTATGCATAACCTGACGTTACTTTTCAATAGGGGGATTGTGTTTGTAAAGTTACCGACGGTGTGTAAGGAGTGCTCTGCGATCTCTCCTTCTAGTTCTTTTCCTTATCTGTTTTATTTTGCAGAGAAAAAGGCTGAAAGAGAAGATTGTAATTGTTACCTGCATTTGTTTTTATGATTTGTTTTGTCAAAAGGGAGAAACAACCCTCTGTGTCGGTTATTTCCTGTGCAGGTTGTGTTTCTAAAGTAGTAACTAAGCAGAGATTGAAATCAGATGAATCACATATAATCACAGATTTTTATCATCGAAAAGGTAGCATAAGTATGCTTGGGTGATACAATTACCATGAAATATTTCTGCAAAATAGTCATCTATTATGGTTGTGGTATAATGCAGCTCCCAAACTGTGGAATCTGTAACAGTAGAATAAGGGCTTAAAAATATTTGATTGTATAAAAAAATCTCTAAATTTTACTTCAATTTAGGTAAAAAGAGACCAAATTTTGGAAAAGTGTTAAACTTCTGTTCCGTTTCAAGAGCACTTAATCATGCTTAAGAGGGACTGCTGTTGAAAAGAACTACTAAAAAGTATTGGAACTAGTTTCATAGGGATTAAATTTTTATTCAAATCACTTATTAGCAATAATAGTTTCTTACTGATTGCTTCATGTTTTGCAAACTAATCACTTTTCCACCTCTGTGTTTTTAACAGAGGTTGTAAGAAATTATAGAAAGTTAGAAATTGTTGATGAAGTTTGTGACTTTATTTTCTTTTGTGGTTTTATTAATTGAAAATCCTAATTTCAAACAGACCATTGATATCTTTTGGATATGGTAGATGTTTTTGTACATTGACTGGCAGTTTTCCTCTGCTTCAAGTTCATTGGGCCATTTTGTGGCATGGCTTCCTTTGATTGTTTTGCTCATTTTTCTCATTCAAATTAAGTCAAAGAAAACTAACTCCACTTAAATCATACAAAAATCACTGGGACATGTCATTGTGCATAGTAGTCCCATTTTAATTTCTTGTTCTTATTCTCTTAGACTACATGACTTTTGATTAACTTTTATTTTTCTTGGGCTGCTATTTAATTAGCACGCTGCTATTTATAACAATTAATTTTTAAAGAAAATCCCTAATGAAGTTCAAAAGTGGTATTATATGTTATCTTCAACATCATGGACCTAAATATTGGGTAGCAGATTATCTCCAATTTGTGTGCTCATTTTCTGATCCAGTAAAGAAATCTACTTATGAAAATTGCTTTGGTTCATAAATAGTTACATTTATATAAACCTGTTTATATAATATATGTAAAGTAGACTTGCATTAGTTTGCATCAATATTTCTTTGTGTGCAATAACCAGTAGTCTCCAGAAGAGCTCCAGACCTGTTACCTGGCTGGTATGTAATTAGTTTTAATAATATAATAGAATTGTGCAGATTGTTTACTGGGTCAGAGATAAGATAAAGTATGTTAGAGTTTTGCATGAAAAAGTACATGTGTGGTATGTTGCATAAAATTTTATATCTTTATATTAATGAATTGTCTTTACCAGGAAATACAGGTTAGTATTGTCTGGCTATTTGGCCTATTCTCATTATTTAAACTAGAAAACTAGTTTTATCAGATATTATTTCAATACAAGAGGTAAAATCATTCTGCATTTTCTTAGCCTTTTAAAATTTTATTTTCTTGTTCTTCAGTCACTAAGTCATGTACGCCTCTTTATGCCCCATGGGCCATAGCACGCCAGGCCCCTCTTTCCTCCACTGTCTCGCAGAATTGCCCAAGTTCATGTTCATTGTGTTGATGACACTATCTAACCAGCTCATCCTCTGCCATCCCCTTCTCCTTTTGCCTTCAGTCTTTCCCAACCTCAGGGTCTTTTCCAATGAGTCCTCTCTTCTCATTTGGTAGCCAAAGAATTTGAGCTTGAGTTTCAGTATCTGTCTTTCTAAAGGACAGTCAGAATTGATCTTTAATTTTAACTGTTCCTTATTGTTTTTGACTATGTTCTTTTCAACTATTATTTTCCCTGTATACACATTATACAATCAAATAAAACAATAATGTATTATATTAAATTATAATTTTATAATAATAAAATAAAATTGTGTACCTCCTTTTAATAGTTTCCTTTTGTGTGCCTTATTTTTCTCAGCCATAATTATTTTCATTTCATCACTTCAACAGATATCATTGGTTTATGTGTATTATATATCCAGTGTATCATATTTTTCTCTCATTCTCATTTTTGCAGCAGCCACGCTCCTTTTATATATTTGTCTATGTCTCTCTGTCTCTGTCTACCTACCTACCTACCTACCTACCCACCCACCCACCCACCACCATGAAGGGCCTTAACTATTTCTCCTCTTGTATGCAGCCTCTTTAATTTATAATACTGCTAAGGATCATTTTTTTTAATGCTTTCCATTAGTGTAACTTCACATAAATT
The DNA here is from genome assembly GCF_964194415.1 of Vipera berus. Lineage (NCBI taxonomy): Eukaryota > Metazoa > Chordata > Lepidosauria > Squamata > Viperidae > Vipera > Vipera berus. The sequence continues at coordinate 95,837,733 of NC_138202.1, forward strand.
GTGGTATTCTGAACAAAATTCTTACTCTGTTCTAAATGGGTTTTACATCTTCCTATACAAGTAGTCCTTACTTAACAATGGTGATTGGGGATGGCAACTCTGTCACTAAGCAATACAGTCATAAGGTGTAATATCACATGACATATTACTTTATTAATTGATCACAGCAGTTGCAGCAGTACTAGTTGTCATTGTTAGGTGACTCCTATGTGGTTACAGGAGTCATGTGAAGCAGTCTCGCAGTCATGTGATAGTTGAACCTTCTACAGGCTGCTCCTTTGATTTTACTTGTTGCAGTGAAGGTCAGAAAATGGTGAAGATGTGAGCGTGGAATGCTGCAATGTCATAATTGTTAGCTGATTGCCAAGCGCAAACTCCGAGATGGCCTCAACTATGAGAATCTGTTATAAGTTCTCCTCATTCATTGTTGTAAGTTTGAATGGTTGCTGAATGAATGGTAATTCAATGAGGACTTCCTATATTCAAACTGTTCATTTTGTTTGGAGAGTGATCTGTTTTATAGTTTATCATACGGGAATCATTTTTCTTTTCCTGCAGTTGTTCTACATTCTCTGTGATATTTCTCACTTCTGTCAAGTCCATTTTTTCCTCTAAATTGACTGTTGCCATTACTAAAAAGTCCCATTTGCCTTCATAATATACAAAGTGTAAGCGAGGGCCTCACCTGACTGCACAATGGGTAGAGGTGGGAGGCCCAGGCAAAATACTTCTAAAACCACCTGTGATGCATGAAATGTATAGAATTCAGGGTGTTTTTTTCTTCCAAAGTAAGATACCTTTCAAAATTGTAGTCGGTGATTTATGCTTATTTGCTTAAGTGGGTTGAGACATTTGTTTCTGGAGAAAAGAATTTCTGTCTGGTTGAAGTAAATAAAAATGATAGATATATTGAACTGAATAGTCTCTTCCTGATCCCTAATTGTCTAAGCTTCTCTATGGATTGATACTGGTAATAAACATTTATTTTTTGTTACAGTGCAAATATAGACTTGGGGAGAACCTTGAATTGTTTCCAATGGTATCATTCTGCCAGCAAACTGAACTGTGCCAGCAGATGAATTACTTTTCCAATCTGCTCCAGGGGATCTGGGGACCCTCTGAAGCAGTTTTCAAGGACACATAAATGAGGAGAGGAAGGAAAACTGTTATTGCTTGACGTTTGTTGTGTAATATTGCAATGGCATTCTATCTAAGCTTCTCTTTTATCCAGAACTTCAACTTTCTTTTCACAAAGGTCATTTTAAACCAATTAGTTCATTGGGCTTTGTTGGAGACAGGATTTTTTTTTATATAAAATTTGAAAAAACAGTATTATTTTGTTGACCGTTTCAGACATGTACTGTAAACATTTCTAGCTGCTCTAGAAATAAAACTCAGGAAGTTAATTTTATGCTATATTTTGAAATTTTTAGTTGCTTTATACTTTGCTAAGGAATACTTTGGTTTCTGGATCAGTGTAATAGTTTTAATTTTCAATGTGCTTTATGCTAATAAATACTTAGTATTGCTATTCTTCAAATCAACACACTATTTGAAACATCTTTTTTCCCCACTATAATTACTTACATTAACTTTCGTTTCCTTATATAATGCATATATGCTTCCTACAATACTAGAACAGAGACCATTCTGTTGATATACAAATATTTTATTAGTTGCAGATTTACTTATTGGTTGTTAGCTTGATTGCACTAGAAATCTTGTTTATCAGATTGCAATATATAAATAGTAAATTGTTTGATTCAAGTTATTGTTATTATGATCATAAATGTCATAAGTTACTGGTAAAGTATATGATTAGCAAACAGAATATCCTTGGTATTTCCAAGGTAGAATTCAGAGAAAAATCCTGAAATGCTGTAAAGCTACTGCTAGTTAGCATTTACAATGCAGAATTTAAATGGATGAGTGGCCTGATTCATGCATCAAATGATATTTATAATTTTAGTCCTTGTATCTCTCACTACAGAATCAGAACTCTCAGTACTACATCACAATTGTGCAGTAGTTCAGTATTTAAGAATTTGTCTTTTATTATATAATTTTGGAAAATCCAGTTCTATCAGTACTTTTATACCCACCAATATGAGTTAATTAGAATTCTGTTGCTTAGCAATGCTTGCTTTAATAAGAACTTCTCCAGATGGTAAATTTAATTCATGTTGGCTGCAACCATATTTTACCCTTTGTGCAACTGTTTTGCAGTGCCACATTTAAAAGCAGTAGTCCAAGATCTAGTTCACATGGAGCAGAAGGCTAGATAGATAGGTAGGTAGGTAGGTAGATGATATATATACATAGATGATAGATAAATAGATAGATGACAGATTTTATATATGTATGTGTGTGTATTGTGTGTGTGTATGTGTGTATGTATGTATGTATATGTGTATACACACATATATGTATATGTATGTGTGTATATATATATATATGTAAATGTATATGTATGTATATGTGTATATATATATATATATATATATATATATATATATATACATATACTTACATATACATACATATACATATACATATATATATATACACACACATACATATACATATGTATGTATACATATGTGTATACCTAATGAGAAGGAAGGACTCACTGGAGAAGAGCCTAATGCTGGGAAAGATCGAGGGCAATAGAAGAAGGGGACGACAGAGAATGAGGTGGCTGGATGGAGTCACTGAAGCTGTAGGTGTGAGCTTAAATGGACTCCAGAAGATGGTAGAGGACAGGAAGGCCTGGAGGAACATTGTCCATAGGGTCGCGATGGGTCGGACACGACTTCGCAGCTAACAACAACAACAATATATATATATATATATATATATATATATATATATATATATATATATATATATATATATATATATATATATATATATATATATATATATATATATATATATATATATATATATATATATATATATATATATATATATATATATATATATAATATTGCCAGAGGGGGGCAGAGGATTGCATTTTTTCATACTTCAACAAAAATAAAATATCAAATATTAAACAGACTTCTGTAAGTAAAAGACAGAGAAAATTGGGTTTTTTGCAGAGCTGTTTGTAGAAATATTTGCCAACTTTTTAAAAAGGCTAGTAATAATTTATAAACACTTAAAAATGTAAAACTAAAAAAATATCCCAAAATAACGGAAAGATATATTGCATGCCATGAATTATTTCAAACACATTTGATTACTGATAATTTACACACTGGTGTGAATTCGCAACTGCAGTAGATTGTAACTGCACTCTTGCTAAGCAATGGAAAATATATTTATAGAGGAGGTATATTTTTTTCCATATACAAAACATTGTTTATCCTATAGGGAGAGGGCTATATTTCTCTAATTAGACCATCTGGGGACTTCCTGAAGATATTGAATAACAATTATTGCACACTATTTACTGTAGTTAAAAGAGAATCTTTTGGAATGTGCTAAAACTTTTTGCTTCATTTCATGGGAAAGTGCAGCATGCTGAAAGATGGATAAAAGGGGCATACAACCTTTTAGCGATACTGTACTGTATAAGAGAGATACTATATAAGACATCTCCTAAGATGAAATGCTGATTTCTTTCTGAACAATACACAGAGTTTTGACCATCAAGCTCTTGGAGAGAAGTAATCTGAGTAAAAGTAATTAGCACAGGGTGCTTCACAGTTCCAGAATCTTCTATAACTATAGTCTCAGAGGAAAAATGAGAAATTACTAGGCAGATGCTGTGTAATTTTTCTGGATAAACATTAATGAAATCAGGTTCTTAGTTTTTTGGAAGTAAATCATGAGATGGAGCAGAATGCAGAAAGCTAGAAAATAAAACTACATCTAATCGTCGGTTTTCAGTTTACATGAAGGATAGAGCTCTGTTTAATGGTATAAAGATCAGTGGGGTTTGATATTTAGAATTTACAAGCATTTACTGGAAATGCTTCTAAATTCTGAAGTAGTTCAGTTAGAACATGCTGGTTTTTTTCTTCAAATTTTAATATTTGCCAGGTTTATTTCTTGACTTAAATCATCTCATCTGCTTTAAAATAAAATGGTAACAACAAAATATATTAAAGAGCAACAGAAATTGACCAAAGTAAGTGTTTATCATTCTAGCCCTTGATGTAGGAGATTGTTGGCTTAATTGATTAATTACACAGGCCGATGTTATTAATAAATTATTACATAGTCTATGAAGTTTTCATTGCCATTTGGGACAATTGTTAAATAAGCTGTTTTGATACGCTGCTACGAGGTATTTCAGATTTAAAGAGCAGATTTCTTTCCTCTTCTTACATAGAGTGAAACACTATGAAGTGTGAGTAGACTTTTGCTTATGGGACATGATTTTCATCTCATTTATTCTCTGCACTGCTCTGTATATTTTTCCTCAGATTGATTCTAGAGGGTTCTGGAATTCCCCAGAGCAGAACTTAGAAGCTTTGATGCCCGTGGGGAGGGGATGGATGACTTAATTAGATACCTCATCTCCTTTTTGCTGATGAAAATTTTTCAATTTATAGGAGGACTTAATTAGCATGTCAACTTTTATTTCCAGAGGGAATAGGCATTCGTGAAAGGTTAAGCACTTGAGTGTTTGTATATACTATTATACTGCTTTTTTGGTGAAATCATATGTGAACCAGCTTATCAAAAAAAGAATATATGGACAAGCTTAGTGTGTATATGTACGTACACAGATGTAACTGTTAGGTTTTTGCTGCCAGATATGCGTGTGTCTTCTTCTATACAGCAGCAAGCAATACTTGATTCAGCTGACATAAATGCTCATTAAGTCATTGGTACATGGATTGAAGAAAGTTCTGTGGATTGTTATGCACCGTCTGTAATAAATCTTTGGACTGTGGGTATTTTGAATTACCGGTAGGTTCCAAACAATACTTTGGAAGGCATAGGAACATGATAGTGTTTATCTATAATTCCTCAAAGCCGCTTTAAGGAAGGGAAAAACATGGCTGCTTGAAGCACTAGCATGGAACTGAATCTGAACTATTGATTAGCCCAGATATATAGATACAGAGGCAGTTTGCTGTAGCAGTTAAGGCATCAGACTGAAAACTGGGAAATTGTGAGTTCTAGTCCAGCCTTAGGCACAAAGCCAGTGTGGGTGACCTTGGGCCAGGCACTTCCTTTGAGACCTATGAATGAAGCAATGGCAAATACTTCTGAAAGGGATTTGTTCAGGCAGTTTCTGAGAATCAGACACGATTGAACAGAAGAAAAAATAGGTATACAGTTTTTCTTTCACAATCATTTGTACTTTCTGTGCTGAAGTTTCATCATCGATAAGAAAGTTTATGTAAAAAACTAGCTTATATAAGTTGTGACTAAAGCAGTATGGAATCTATAATATTCAGGAAATGATAGTTGCTCTGACTGTCAATTATGGAAAAATAATATTACCTCCCCTTTTTTTTGGCAGTAGGATTTTAACAAGTATTTGGAGCCTGCCAAGATCATTACTTATGAAAACTACCAGATGATATTCTCAATAACAAAATCTTCTCTCATCTTTAGCTCATTTTGGGTTTTTATTTCTATGATTTTTTTTTGTAGTAAATGAAGTTAGTGTATAGTTAAATGCTAAGGTAGCTTCTAATTTGATTTCAAAAGCAATGTTTAACTGGTCATTACTGCTTGAATTGCATAATTTTATTTTGAGATAATGCCAATTATGTGTTTGTTTAAAGTTATTGCTGGAGAAATATATCAATCAGCAGCTTTTCACTAAACATTTATACCGGCTTATTTAAACTGTATTGTGCAAGAAAAGGCAGATGAGTAAAAATGCACATTTTGTAGCAATGAGAGATTTACTCTTTAAATTCTGGAAACTAAATTAATAGTACAACTTGCTAGAAATACTGCTTTCGAATTGTGGTGTTGGAGAAGACTCTTGAGAGTCCTTTGGACTGAAAGGAGATAAAATCAGTCAATCCTAAACAAAATCGACGGTGACTGTTCTTTGGAAGGATAGATACTGAAACTGAAGCGCAAAAACTTTGGCCACAGAATGAGAAGAGAGGGAAAAATCCTGAGGCTGGGAAAAATTGAAGGCAAAAGGAGAAAGGAAAGGAATGGCAGAGGATGAGATGGTTAGATGGTGTCATTGAGGCAATGAACATGAATTTGGGCAAACTCGGGGAGACAGTGCAGGACAGGGAGGCCTGAGCTTGTATGGTGCACGGGTTTATGAAGAGTCAAATACAACTTAGCGACTGAACAACTACAAAAGATAGGGGTGGTGGTGGTAAAATTTTGTACCTCCAATTTAGATGAGTTTGCCCTTTTGTGCTATCATCAAGATTCTTCAATTTTTAAATTGACTTGGAAACACAAACCAATTGCAAATGTCATGAATAGGTCATACAACATGGCATTCATACATGCTGATAATCTTGCACTCCTGTTTCTCAAGAATGCAAAACAATAGTTCTTGTTGAAATAAGCAAGAGCTGCTTACTGTTTGAAAAATAGCTTATTTTTTATGGAATGCAGACTAGAGTCCAGAGTACAGACTAGAATGGAGACTAGATTTTTTTTTCTAACTAAAGAGAACATCTGCTACATGCAGTCTTTCAATCCATTATATCTTTTAATTTGCTTATATTTCATGTTAAATGTGTACCACTTAACACTGGAAGCATATTTTTATGAAGTACTTTTAAACAAATTACAATGGTTTGGGTTTGGCATTCAAAGCATGTGTGGATGAGTAAAGAGATATTTTTGTTCTTGATATATTGTTTTTTAGTACAAAATGTTCTTGCTTTTATTCCATACTTTATCAAGGAAGGGTACCTTTTAAATAAATACTCTTCCTTGAATCCATTTATTTAACTACTCTGAGTCACATTTTTCAGTCAAACATGTTATAAAAGCATTATTGTTTCTTACTGCGAAACGTATTTTTGGAAGCTGGTCAGTCTCATGTTCTTCCTTTTTAAGAACCTACTTGGGTGTACAAATAAAATGTCTTAAAATAGAATGTTCAGCACATTGATTTTTTTAAAAGTAATATTCTATCAAGCTGGTGATCCACTGAAACTGTTCTATACTTGCTTCTGACAACACCCTCTAAACTTCAGTATTACTCTGTAGCATAAATTAAACAGGATTCTGGTGCAGATATTTGTTCCACCAATTTCATTGGAAAATGGGAAGTTTCCACTGCAGAAGTCAGTTGATACAGGTTACTTCTAAGCAGACATACTGTATAAAATAAAGATGTCGTTTATCTAAGATAGAGAATACAGTAGATAACTGATATTAATGTATGAGTGGTTTTAAGTTGAATTGTAAGTGGCAACATGTGGCCTGTTTTTTCTTTCTGGAACGATTCAGGATTTGGTAGATCTTTTATTTGTTCTGAAGTTTAGCAGTAATATCCAGTAAATTGTAATATGGCTATAAAATGACCATTATATCTAGTACATCTATATGTAAAAGGTAAAAGTAAAGGTTCCCCCGCACATGCGTGCTAGTCGTTTCCGAATCTAGTGAGCCGGTGCTCATCTCCGTTTCAAAGCCGAAGAGCCAGCGCTTGTCCGGGGATGTTTCCGTGGTCATGTGGCCGGCATGACTAGACGCCAAAGGCGCACGGAACGCTGTTACCTTCCCACCAGAGTGGTCCCTATTTTTCTACTTGCATTTTTTACGTGCTTTCGATGTAGTACATCTCAAATGAAAATCTCGGGAACAATCAGAATATGAAACCACTTCTGAATGTTGTATTGCAAAGTATTACTATAAAACTGGAGAAAAGGAGAGTGAAAATGGCCAGGGGCAAGCTCAGCTTCCTTAGAGGACAAGTTACAAAATTTAGTGTGGGGCGGGGAAGGTTTAATTAGAGAAAAAAATGCAGCTGAAATTTATAAAGCTATACATGAGATGGACAAAGTAAGTTGTGAGAAGTTGTAAAAGGGTCATCCATAAAGCAAACTGATGGAGAATTTAGACAATCAGTACACAATAATTGTTTATGTACTACATGGATAATTTTGGAATTCTCCTCCACAAGAAGGTGATAATAGCTGCCAACTATTATCAACTAAGAGATAAGTTCCTTATTTTATGAGGACATAAAATGGTATATTGTGATATTTAATTCTGCCTCCATATACTGAACATCAGTTGCTGGGCAGCATTAGAGTCAGATTAATTCCATGAATGTTGCCCTCAATATTCTGGTTGCATAATAGAGATATCTTGCAGTTGGTATAAATTTTATATTTAAGGGTTTTTTTTTGGCTTGGATTGTTGTGTTGAAAAATGCATGTTGCACTTGATAATCTTTAGATAGCAGACTCAGTCTGATGTTTTCCCTTAAAAACTCTTCTGTTTTATTCTCCTTAGCATATATTTTGATGAAAAAGATAATCACCTGTGTGAGAGTTACAAATTGAGGATAACATTCTCTTAAGTCTAAACCTTCCAATTACTAAGTGAACAGTAATAAACCATTTAATAGCAGAATTGTTAAGATCTTTATAAGTGCTGAATAAATTTTCATGGAAAATTGTGGATGAAATACTTGTGCTAAAGAGTTGTGTTGTTAAGACTCTTGTAGGAGTATAATATGTAAAGAATAGCAAAAACCAGCTCACTAGGTATTACTGACATAGTTAACTTTGAAGTTGAATTTAGGGGCAAGTTATCAAAATGTAAAGGATGAACAGTTGTTAAAGTTATATAGAGTACATATTATGGGAACTATTTTTTCAGGAGATCAGCTAATTGTAGTTTTTTAAAAAAAGTATGGCTTTTTGAAACATTGGGTTTTTCTTAATTCTTAAAACATTTGTTAATTTCATAAACCTTAAATATATTTAAGTACAGTATTAAGAATAAGAAAGCCTGACACCCCTCTTTTAAATTATTGTCATCTGAGGTGTGTATAGAGATTTTGCTGAATTAATTCAGGCCTGAAGTGCTATTTCTGGCATACAGCCATGGATATCTAACTTGCTGCAGTGATCATCCATTTGTGTTGCTTAAATATTTAATAGAACTCTGTATTATAGAATCTAAAAATGATAAATATTTTACAAGACTATTTATATTGATAATTAAGTGAAATGTTATCTACAATAAAATAATAAATATAATTATTGCAATTAACAGCAGCTAGCAAATTGGACTAATTGCATTTCTAGCTTAGAATTCTCATTCATCAGCTGGAGCATTATTTTCATGTGTATATTTAAGACAATGCTGCATAAATGGCCTCTTTCAGATGTTTTTTTTGCAAGGCACCTAAACTCTTCATTGCTAGAGTTTTTTTATTTCTTGATTTTATGAAGAGAACTGGATATTCTGTAATAGCCGGTTGCACTGAAAATTATCTACACTATTTTTGTCCTTTGTTTTAGAAAGGATTCTCATATTTGAGTAATACCTATTATAAGATAAGAAAACTAGAAATTATCTATACAATGTCATTTCCCTCCTTTTATATTGGGTCAATATAAAAGGGGGAAAATGACATTGCCATAGGTGTATACTATAGGCCATCCAACCAAACAGAGGAAATAGATGAACTTTTTGCTAGTCAGCTAACTAAGGTATGTAGGAAGCACGTCACAATAGTAATGGGGGACTTTAATTACCCTGACATCAACTGGGAGACTGCACCAAGTGAAAGATCAAACAAATTCTTGACAAACCTAGCAGACAACTTTGTCTCTCAAAAAGTAGAGAAGGGAACTAGGGGATTAGCCATATTGGATCTAATCCTTACTAACAGAGATGAAATGATAGAAGGAACCTTCTATCAGGAGGTAGAAGGAACCTTGGGAGGAAGTGATCATGCAATATTGGAATTCAACATTCTGGAAGCACAAGCAATAGAACACAATTAAACTAGAGTCTTGGACTTTAAGAGAGCTAATTTCAATAAACTTAGAGATAGCTTGGGAAGGATTTCATGGATGAGAATCCTCAAGGGGGAAACAACTCAAGAAGCTTGGGAAATTTTGAAAAGTGAAAAGCCCAGTCTAGCACAATACCAACAAAGAAGAAAAATAACAGCTCTCAAAAGAAACCAGCATGGCTGCATAAAGGAACTTACTAATAAATTGAAAGATAAAAAGGACAAGTAAAAAAAGTGGAAAGAGGGGCACATATAAATAAGGCAGAATATTAGCAAATAGGAAAGATGAAGTGAGGAAAGCTAAGGCTCAAAATAAACTAAGGCTTGCGACCAAAGTCAAAAATAACAAAAAAAGCTTCTTTCAACATATAAAAAACAAGAAAAAAGTTAAGGAAATGATTGGTCCATTAGTGGGGGAAAGTGGCAAGAAGGTGACAAGCAACAGGGAGAAAGCAGAACTATTTAACTCGTTTTTTGCATCTGCCTTTAAACAAAGGGGAAAAAACAGTCCAACCTATCAAAAACAGTACCATATAAAACAGAATAGAAACACAAGTTAAGATAGGCAGGAAAATGGTAAGTAAGCACCTGTCCAGCCTAGACGAGTTCAAGTCACCAGGACCACATGGATTATATACCAAGGTTCTGAAGGAACTGGGAGATGTGATCTCAGAACCACTGAACTATATTTTTCAAAGATCCTGGAGCACTGGGGAACTAGAACTGGAAAAGAGCTGATGTTGTTCCCATCTTCAAAAAAGGGGGAAAAATAGATCCAGGAAACTACAGACCTATCAGCCTGACCTTAATACCTGGAAAGATTCTAGAAAAGATAATCAAATAATGAATCAGCGAACACCTAGAGGCAAACAAAGTCATTACTAAAAGCCAACATGGGTTTGTCAAAAACATATTATGCTAGATAAATCTTACTGCATTCTTTGACCAAGTGACAAAATTAGTGGACCAGAGGAATACTGTGGATATAATTTACTTGGACTTCAGTAAGGAATTTGATAAAGTAGATCACAACCTACTACTTTCTAAGATAGAAAAAATACGGTAAGCTCAGAATTTTGTTTGTACTGTTGCAGTTCTTAACCAGGTCACCATCTGAATGGATTCAATTTTATGACTTTGTACAATGTTCATTAAGTGAGTCACTGTGTTAAGCAAATCCAGCAAATCCTGTGCCTGTTTCTTTCTGAAAATAGCAAAAAACAAAAACACTTGCAAATCATGGTCATGTGATTGCAGGATGCTGCATCTGGTTGTAAATGTGAGCTGCTTGCCAAACATCTGAAAAGTAATCACATGACCTCAGATGAAACTTTCAGGATAGAGTATACCGGTAAGTAACTTTTTTGAAGTTTGTTGTAACTTTGAACATTTGTTAAGTGACTGCTTGTTAAGCAAGAACTACTTTACTTTTATTTTAAAATATTTTAAAAATGATGCAATAATTATAAGAGCCCTCCAGGCATTCCTGGGCTGTAATTCTTAGGAATCTCTAGCTGGACTTGATGGAATTTGTTAAATGGGATTAAGGTGGAATATTAGATGTTGTTATCCTCTAGACCCTAGTGGCTTAGTGAAATGTCTATATCAAAATATAGTTTATTATCCTTTACTGAAAATATATTAGTTTTACTCCTAGTCAAAAATCTCCATAAGTTAGCTTTAATTAAATTAATGAACTCAAATAGACTGTGTTAGGCAAGACAAATGACAAAGAAGAAAGAAGAAAACAAGTAGCCTGTAATCCTACTGAACAGATGTTATGGGATAATAGCAGGCAAATTTAAAGAGCGCATTATTAAAAGGCTCAGATACCTATACGCTAAGAATAAGGAGAACAAAAAGGCAGAATTTGTAGTGATGGGAAAATATGATATTGCAGAAATTGCTTAAAGTTAATGGGATGACTCTCATGATTGGAATACATGGAAGGATATAGGTGCTTAAAGCCTCCTAGATCCAATGAAAGAAGAAATGGACCTATATTATATGTAAAGAAAAACCACATAACCACTTTGTTCACCCAAATCTAATTAATTATGAGAAACTTGTGACTTATAGAGACATTTTAAATACTGAAGGGAAATTACAAACTAAACAAGAGCTGGAAGAACAGGGCAGTGAGCTATCATGGTGGCTGCACCTGTAAATGCAAATGAGATATGAGAAAGATGCCAAACTATATGGTTTTTATAAAGTCCAGACAGTGCTTGATCAGATACTATTGTCATCAGATGAAAAATTAAGAAACTGTATAGCTTTTTCTTAGATTTAAAAATGGAAGATGAACAAGTTAAACAATGATAACATGGGCAAAAATCTTTGGGCACAATGTAGAGCTAGAAAAATGGCAAAATTTGTGGGAAAGAAACTATAAAATAACAATGGCAGCTGCATATAAAGAAAATCTATATAAAATATTTTATAGTTAGCATTTACCACCTGCGAGATTAGCAAAAATGTTTAAAAACATGTCTAGCAATTGTTGGAAATGTAGGTAAAGCCAGGCACGTACTACCACCTTTGGTGGACATGCCCCAAAGCAAAAAAATTCTAGTCAAAAATGCATGTGGTTAGAGAAAATGTTAAGAAAACATGTAGATTTTAAACCAGAACTATTTCTTTTAGGTGTAACCTCAGAAAACTATGATAAAGAATGTGTATATTTAATGTATTAACAGCAGCGAGAATTACATTTGCACAGCATTGGAAAAATGAGGAAATACAAGCTGAAGAAGAGATAATTAAGAAAATTTTGGACTGTGCAGAAATGGACAGGTTTACATTGAAAATGAAAGGGAAAGAAGATACAGAATACTTTCAAACATGGGATACATTTTACCAGTGGCTAGAAAAACGGAGTAGAGAGTAGGAATTTAATTTAATTTAATTTAATTTAGATATGTGGACCCAGACAACATGTGGTTTACTAAGCACTAAAGATTTGTAATTAATAAAATACCTTAAAAAAAGAATAACGACATCTATGGAAATTCCAGATCCAAGGATGAAAATTGCTGAAAGTGTCTGGGTAAATATTAAGGGAAAAAGAACCAAATACTGTATGTCGCTGTTGTGGTTGTGTATTACAGGCCACCCAACCAAGCAGAAAATGTAGATGAAATATTTGCAAACCAGAAATATACTGTTGTAGTAATGAACATCATCAGCTGGAGATCAAATTCTGTAGTAAGTTGGGAGATCCAGTTGATTCTTGACATGCCTTGCAGATTGCTTCATTATCCAAAAGGTGGAAAATGGAAGTAGAGGATTACTTCCATTGGACTTAATATAACTTGCAGGGCTTAATACATTGGACTTAATATAAGTTACAGGGAAGAAGTGGTCAAAGAAATGGAAGTGGTAGGAACATTGAGAGAGTGACCATGTAATTCTGAAATTTACCATACTGCAAGCAGGGAGAACTGAATTATAATTGTTCAAGATTACAAGAGTGCAGCTAAGGCCACGGCTTCCAAATTGTGTACCACATAGATTCAGGACACCACAGCAGACTCATAAGAGCAAAACAGGATATTTTACTACATGGGTCCTCATTGTTCCTAGGGTACTGCAGTACACATTTTGGGAACCCCTAGGGTTGCCGTGAAATTAATTATTGAGATACTAAGTATGACGTGAACTTGGAACCACTGATCTAAAGGAAAAAAATAGGAAGGATTCCATGGATGGAAAACCTAAAAGGAAAAGTGGTTCAGGAGAGTTGGGAAATTCTGAAAAACGAGATAATCAAGACTTAGGCACACACAGCACCAGAGAAAGGGGAGGGGGAGGGAGGGAGGAAAGGCATCTGATGAAATTGACATGGTTACAACGAGATCTCTTAGAAAAACTGGCAAACCTGATAAGTTTAAAAAACGGGGCTTATAAAAAAAAGCAGCATATCAGAAAATAGCTGAATCTGCACGGATAGGGTGGGCTTGTTATGAATGTCACAAATAACAAACAGTTCAGCCTTCTCACTGTTACCTGTCACCAGCTTCTGCAACCTACAGTAGGTAAACCATTTCCATGGCTTTCCTCTTTTTCTGTACATACATAAAGAACTGCTTTGTTCTTTATGTATGTACAGAAAAAGAGGAAAGCCATGGAAATGGTTTACCTACTGTAGGTTGCAGAAGCTGGTGACAGGTAACAGTGAGAAGGCTGAACTGTTTGATTCCTAACTTGCACCTGTGTTTTCACAAAATAAAGAGCAGTCCAACCTGTCAGGAGCTGCATTGTGGAGAGCAAAAGAGAAATGCAGATGAATATGGATAAGGAATTGGGTGAGAGAATCTTTAGTTGCCTTGAATAAATTCCTGCCTCTTGGACTCTGTGGATTACATCCCAGGATGTTAAAAGAACTGGCAGATGTCATCTCAGAGCCAGTAATGAAATCTTTTAGAAATCCTGGAGCGCAGGAGAAATGCCAGAAGATCAGAAAAGAGCCAGTATGGTTCCAGTATTTAAGAAAAGGAAAAAAGGGAGGCAAGAAGAAGGGAAGAGAGGATGATTGCCTAAGAGCTTTGCCCCCATGGGTCTTATGAAGCAGAGGATAAATAATCAGAACCAATAAAATGAAGAGGTAAACTAAAAGATAGATAAGGCAACAGGAAAGGAGCCAGCAACTGGAAAAACTGGGGGGAGGCATTATTTCCTTTCCAGAGAGGCATAAAGTAAAAGATCTTTTAAGCAATTTCCCTCAGATTCAGTAAAGATACATAAGAAGAGGAAAAGAATCAAGAAGCCCAGCCGGAAGCAAAACAGAAAATAAATGAAGAAAAAAGCACAGGTAGTCCTCCGCTTATGACAATTGAGCCCAAAATAGTGACTTGTGCCTCGTTTTACAACCTTTTTACCACAGTTGTTAAGCAAATCAGTGCAGTTGTTAAGTGAATTGTGCGGTCGTCAAGTGAATCTGGTTTCCCACATTGAACTTTGCTCGTTTGAAGCCAGCTGGGAAAGTTACAGATAGTGATCATGTGACCCTGGGATAGTGCAATGGTCATATGCCAGTTGCCAAGTGCCTGAACTTGATCACGTGACTTATAGGGGATGCTGCAACAGTTGTAAGTGGGGAAAAAAGCCATATCTTTTTTCAGTGCTGTTGTAAAAACAGTCACTAAACGAATGGTTGTACGTTGAGGACTATCTGTGAAGACTTTGATGAATAGAAAGAGAAAGTAAAAATTAAAAAAGATAAAAAGACTGAATTCTGCAAGTTTTCTTTTTGTAAAATAAAAATCTTCCCCCTCTAGAAAGAGTACAGAGAAGAGCAATAAAGATGATTGGGGGACTGGAGGCTAAAATATATAAGGAACGGTTGCTGGAATTGGGTATGTCTAATTTTAATGAAGAGAAGGGTGAGGGGTGACATGATAGCAGTGTTCCAGTATCTCAGGGGCTGCCACAAAGAAGAGGGAGCCAAGCTATTCTCCAAAGCACCCGAAGGCAGGACAAGAAGCAACGAATGGAAACTAGTCAAGGAGAGAAGCAACCTAGAACTAAGGAGAAACTTCCTGACAGTTAGAACAATTAACCAGTGGAACAACCTGCCTCCAGAAGCGATGAATGCTCCAACACTGGAAGTTTTTAAGAAGAGACTGGACAGCCATTTGTCTGAAATGGTATAGGGTTTCCTGCCTGAGCAGGGGGTTGGACTAGATGACCTCCAAGGTCCCTTCCAACTTATTATTATTATTATTATTATTATTATTATTATTATTATTATTATTATTATTATTATTATTATTGACAGAAAATTCAGTTCTAATATTCATGAAATAGTTAAATGGATCATTTAGGAAGATGATTAAAAAGTGATTGCTTTGTGTCCTTTTTAAAGGCTCCACTGTGGCTATGAGAGCATGAATTCTCACACGTCTCTTGACACTTGGTCCTGCAATGGGCTGCTGTTCTATTATCCCCTTGTGAAGAACTGCCATTCAGAATTCTTGTAGACAATCTCTTATTCTATCCTTCTCCAGAGACGTTTTGAAGGACTGATCCCTCATTTTTTTTTACTCTGGTTGTTGTCTCTGCATTCATGGAGACGTCTTCAATTAGCCATAACCTATCTGGAATGTTAATGAAAGATAGAAAGTCTTTTTAAAAACAAAAGCACTAATAAGAGCCAACTTACACTTTTCTTCTAGGATGATGTCTTTAATGGTGCATTTTTACATTATACATATACCGGCATGACTTTATTTAAATATATCTATATGGATACAGGTTACTTTATTTAAATATATCTATATGGATACAGGTTATTCTGTAAAGTATGTATTGTGGTTTGGTATGCTGGTCTGACAGCCGCAGATAGGAAAGTATTACAGAGAGTGGTGAGCACAGCACAAGACATTGTGGGCTGTTCCCTGACACCACTGGATGACATCGCCAGGGCTTGCTGCCTTGGAAGAGTGAGGAAAATTCTCAGGGACAACTCACACCCTGGTCGGAATCTCTTTACTCTCCTACCATCGGGTAGGAGATATAGGAGTATAGCCAGCCGTACCAACAGGCTGAAGAACAGCTTTTATCCATGGGCTGTTAGGCTCTTGAACGGGAAATAATTTTATAAACTTTATGTATGATTGACTTGAGAGGCCGGTGTGTTGTGCAATTAGCTCACATGGTGTAATAAGATGGAGGGTTTGTTGTCACTGTGAGTTGGGGGTGGGGGCACGAAGGGAGGCTCAGCCAATGTCAATGTATACATGGTTGTACTTTGACAATAAAGGTTCATTCATTCATTCATTGATCTCAACTCATTGTTACTTTTCTTCTATACAGGTAGTCCTCGACTTAGGACAACAATTGAACCCAAAATTTATGTTGCTAAGCAAGACAGTTGTTAAGTGAACTTTGCTGCATTTTACGACCTTTCTTGTCACAGCCATTAAGTGAATCACTGCAGTTGTTAAGTTGCTGAGTGAATCTGGCTTCCCCATTGACTTTGCTGGTCAGAAGGTCACCAAAGGTGATCACACAACTCTGAGACACTGCAACAACCATCATAAATACATGCCAGTTGCCAAGGATCCAAATTTTGATCACATGACCATTGGGATGCTGCAATGGTCGTAAATGTGAAAAACGGTTATAAGTTGCTTTTTTCAATGCTGTTGTAGCTTTGAATTGTCACTAAATGAATGGTTGTAAGTTGAGTTGTACCATGCTTGGTTTATTTGAGCCATCTGTCATCTGTTAGCATCTTCCTCTGAATTGGCAGGATATCTTGTATCATGTCTAGCTGTAGCCTCGGCAGATGCCATTTTAATGGTTACAATAACTGCTGTTCTTCCTGAAAGGAGGTAATAAGAAAACCTTTAGACACTTTGGAAAGGCATGCACTTAAACTGTTTCTCAAATGCAAAGGAACACCCCAGGCCATCTGACAGCTGCTCCAGATATTCAGCTAAATGTGTGGAAGACTCAAATTAAGTAGCAAATGAGGCACAGTTATGATTGAGGATCCTACTTCATTAGAGTCCTGCACTGGGCTGGACAAGAGAAATCTCTTTGTATTAAAGCCCACAAAAGCATAATCAAATTTTGTTATGCATTTGAATAAAATTATTGAGATCTGTTTGAAATGAACTGCAGTGCTGTCACTAAAATGCACACCTTGATCTAGGATATCAAAAGAAAAGCTGCAGTTCAGCATCAAATTCTCACTGAGAATTCATTGGGAATGAAGCAAATTATAGGGACAGGTCTATAATGGTAAACGTTATAAAATGTCAAAAGATGGAACTTTCCAGGAATAGCTGTAAACTGGCATAAGAAGTGAAGAACAGTATTCATCCATTTCTTTTATACTTAGGTATATTCAGTGCTTTTTTTGTAAAAGAAAAAGGTGCCAGAACTCACACATGTCATACAACCCGCTTTGCCTACCCTACAAGGTTCCATCCAAAAAAGGTGCCAGAACTCCGTTCTGAGTGTTCTATGAGAAAAAAAGCCCTGGGTATATTGAAACACTTCCTTCTTATGACTTTGATACTCGAAATTTAATTCCTTAAAGAACCAAAGAACATAAACTTTTGAAGACTCTAGCAACCATCTGCTGGTAAACCTTTTTTCTGAAGATATCCTCCTCTATAGAGCAGAACTCTTCCAGTCCACAAAGACCATATCTTGGGTTAGAGTATTAGTCTATAGAAGCTATTATTTGGGGAAGACAACATCTCCCTTTTAAAATTAAATTATAGAAAACCTCATAATGGATAAATGAGTAATGGGTTACCCAGGGACCTATAGAACAAAGTCCCTTTTCCCAACTTGGTGTTTCAAAGGTACATTTTTAGATTCGTAGCTTCCAGAATTTCCAATGTGAAATCTCAGCTTAATTTATTGGAAAAGTATCAAGTTGGGGAAAATTGGAAAATTTGTTATTGTGACTAGATATCATTTGTAAAAAGTGCAGTCTATCCAGTCTTGTAGTCAGGTGTCTCCCCCAACGCAGTTCAGCTGGTTACTTGCCTGTTGTTGTGCAGGGGGTGGTGTGCTGGGCCAGCAGGTATTGGGCCAACCTGCGGAGCCAATTTCCCGCAATAATTTTCCGTAGTGCATCTTTCGTTGTCTTAACCATAACCTCAGCCAAGCCATTCGTCGAGGGGTGGAAGGGAGCCGAAGTGACGTGCCTAATAGAGTTCTCCGTTGTGAAAGTCTGAAATTCACGGGAAGTAAACTGGGGTCCGTTATCTGAAACTAATATGTCTGGAAGGCCATGTGTGGCGAAAAGTCCTCTAAGTACTTGGATTGTCGCTGCTGTGGTCATGCTAGTGACAGGCGCAACCTCCAGCCACTTGGAATGGCTATCTACGGCAATTATGAATACCTGCCCTTGAAAGGGGCCAGCGAAATCTTAGTGTACTTGGGACCATGGATTGTTGGTTGCTTCCCATTTGCGTACTGGGGCGTGCGGGTGTGCTGGTCTGGTCACTTGGCAGGGGTAGCATTCGGCCACATGTGACTCTATATCTTTGTCTATACCAGGCCACCAGACATAGCTTCTGGCCAATGCCTTCATTTTTACCGTTCCCGGGTGACCCTCATGTAGAGTGTTAAGCACTTTGGGTCTGTGTACTTCAGGGACAATGACTCTGTTTCCCCATAGAATGCAACCTCTATGGGACGATAGTTCTAGTCTCCTTGAGAAGTAAGGCTGGAATTCAGGCCCAGGGGATGTGGTTTGCCAGCCGGAGGTGACCCAGGCCAGTATTCTGCTAGTGATTTTGTCCGTGGCCGTGGCTGTAGCTATCTCCTTAGCGGATAGGGGACATTCAGGTAATTCTAGAATTGCTAGGATGTTGCTAGCTGGGGCGGGGTCAGGGTCCGTGTTTGGAAGGGGGAGTCTACTTAGCCCATCGGCGTGTCCCATTTCTTTGCCTGGCTTGTGAACCAATTTGAAGGAATAAGCAGATAAAAAGGTAGACCATCGCAGTATGCGACGCGACAGAATTTGTGGTGTCAGCTTGTCTGACGTAAAAATACCTAACAAGGGTTTGTGGTCCGTATAGATTGTAAATTGCCGTCCGTATAGGTAGTCATGAAACTTTTTCACGCCAGCCACAATCGCTAAGGCTTCTCTGTCGATCTGCGCATAATTGTGCTCTGGTTTGGACAGAGTTCTGGAGTAAAAAGCAATTGGCCTTTGCCCCCTGTTCTCAGTCAAGTGACTCAGAACAGCCCCGATCCCATAAGGAGAAGCATCACAAGTGATGCACAGGGGAAGCTCTTCCCGGAATAGTGTTAAACTGCCTTTGTTTGTGAGTAGGCTTTTAAGTTTTTGGAAACTGGAGTCATGTTGTGGGGACCAGGACCAGGGGGTCCCCTTGTCCAGCAGTCTATGAAGGGGTTCTGCTATGGTAGCCTTATGCGGTAGAAAGGAGTGATAAAAATTAAACAACCCTAAAAAGGCTTGTAATTCTTGTTTATTTTTGGGGGTGGGGGCAGCTTTAATAGCTTTGATTTTAGAGTCCGTGGGGTGAATTCCCTGGGAGTCTATCTTATATCCCAGGAATTCTGTGGACGGGACCCCTATAGAGCATTTTTCTTTTTTCAATTTGAGTCCGGCTGTCCTGAATCTAGTTAGGACCTCTCGCAGTCTGTCAGTCAGGTCTGCCTCTGATTCGCCTGCGATTAATATGTCATCGAAGTAAGGGCAGACCCCGGGGATTCCCTTAAGGGTTTTTTCCATAATTTCTTGGAAGATTCCCGGGGCTGCCGAAATACCGAATTGTAGGTGTTTAACTTTAAAAGCCCCGCGGTGGGTCACTTTCATCTGCGCATCTGCGGTCTCTTGGGTGACAGGTAGTTGCAAATACACTTGCGCCAAATCCAGTTTAGCGAAGAGGGCGCTGGATCGTATGGCAGCGAGGACGTCTTTCACCGCGGGGACTGGGTAAGCGTGCTAATTCAACGCTCGGTTCAGGGTGGCCTTATAGTCGGCGCAAATTCTTATTTGGCCGTTGGGCTTGACGGGTTACGATAGGGGTTTCCCAAGTGCCACCCTCCACTGGTTCTAGAACCCCTAGGCTTACTAGGCGATCCAGTTCGTTCTCAATTTTGCTTTTGAGTGCGAACGGGACTCTCCTAGCCTTAATTCTTATTGGTAACACCTCGGGGTTTAGTTTTAGGGATACAGGGGGCCCTGTGTACACTCCGAGTGAGCCATCGAAGACGTCTGCAAATTGATTGCAGACGGCCTCAAGGCTCGCAGCCTGGTTCGCGTTGACTCCAGTTAAGGCTATTCCCAAGGCCTCGAACCAGTCGAGGCCTATTAGGCTGGTACGGGGACCCTGGGTTACCAGGACTGTTAAGGGTGCCTTGAATTCTTTGAATTCTACCTAGATCCTGGCCTTTCCCCTAAGTGGGATGGGTGCCTTTTGAAAATCGGCTAGGTGCACTTGGGTAGGACGTAAGGGGATTTGCTGCTTGCTGAGGCAGCAAATCTCACGGAAGGTTTTAAGCGAGATGAGAGAGACCGAAGACCCTGAGTCTACCTCCATTTCACAAGGGACCCTCTGAAGCTGTACTAAGATTTTGACCTTAGGTTTTAAAAGTAGATGGACCGCCTGTGACCCCTCGTTTCTGGCTACGGTGTGCACTAGGGACCCGGGGGGCTTAACTCTGTTGGCTGCAGGAGGTCTCATACCTGCGGCCGTCACTTCTAGTTCATGCAGGTTCTCCGGGTTCTGGCTTTTGCAAACGGCTTTGAGGTGTCCGGTTTTGCCACAGCCGTGGCATTTGGCACTACGGAAACGGCAGGTGGCCCTGGGGTGGCTTCCCCCACAGCTAACGCATCTCGTCAGTTTTCCTTGGGAATAGCCCCTCGGGAAGTTGGAGTTTTTGCCGGTCGCTTGGTTGCTAGGCGGTCCTCCGCGGCTGTCACGGCGGTTTTGGAGCCTTTCGAACCTCCGTTGGACCACATCTACGTCCGTCAGGATGTCGTTTTCCCCGTTGTCGCTGAGGGTTAACTCCTCTTGATGTACGGACCCGAATGGCCCGTTGCCTGGTTGGCCAGTTGTTTCTTGGTGACTTTCTTCATATGCCAAGATTTCCCTGGAAGCCTCGGTTAGGTTCAAGGATGGCTTTGCGACTAGCTTCTTCCGAAGTCGTTCATCTTTAAGTCCGATGACCACCTGGTCACGGATGCGGTCTTCCAGGTCAGGGAATCGGCACCTCCTTGCGGCATGCCTGACTCCTGCTATGAAATCTGTGACGGATTCGCCCGGTAGTTGGCATCGTCGTGCGAAGTTTACGCGCCAGAAGAGTTCCGATTTTGCGGGCATAAAATGCTTACTGAGCCCTTCTGTGAGCTCTGCGTAGGAAACTGAGGCGATGGGGTCCGGGCTGAACAGCCCGACGGCCACATCGTAAACGGCTGGCCCGCTTAGGCAAAGGAGTGCCGCTGCCTTGGACCGATCGTCCGCGATTTTGTTGACGAGCAGGAATCCTTCGACCTGGCCCCAGTGTGATTCCCAACATTCTGGGTGCCGGATATCGAACTCGCGGATATGCCCAAGGTTAGCCATGCTGTCTTGATGAAGGGAACTGCTACGCAGCGTTTTGAGGGAAGTGAAACTTCCGGCTCAGTGACTTCAGCCATGACTAGCTCTGAACCGTAGAAGAGATTCTCTTTCCACGGCTAGTGACTTCAGCTTAGCGTAGCAGGGATCCCATCCTCGTTGCCAGTGCTTTAACTTCAGCAAGGAATAGGCGAGACAGCAGGCTCAAGAATAACCAGTTTATTGTAGTGCGGAACCAGGCGCTTGACAGGTTCTCTGCGCTGCTATTTATACTCCAGCTGGCACGCTGGGGACCAATTAGAAACTTGCCGGTTTCCCGCGGATTGCGATGTCCAATCCGTGGCGGCTGGTTTAGACAGCCGGAGCTGCAACATAGCTGCGCTTGCTCAGTCGCCGCAGTTTGACAGTTGACAGCTGTCAGGCTGCTGCGCCTGCACGAAGCTAAGGCAGCTTTGACAGCTGTCAAAGCTGCCGTGTATTCCGGCCGGTTTACCTCATAACTAGAGAACGTATTAAACCAAACACATAAATACATAACACTGCCGACCTTCTGGTCGACAAGCTCAGCGTCCTAACCCACTGAGCCACCGCGTCCCTTTAGAAATATAGATATAATAGTACTGAAAAGTGGGAGGATAGTTTTCTCATTAGAGACGATGGATACAGAAGCTTCCATTTCTTGTCCTTGTCCTTTCTGCATTTTCCTTTCTCCACCAAGTGGTCACTTTCTTGGTTAACATTTGTCATTTGCATCTGTGAATCTCTTTTGTCTGGGCAACACTTAAGAATATTTATTTTTATTTTATTTTATTTTAATTCCATTTATATCCCGCCCTTCTCCGAAGACTCAGGGCGGCTTACAAGCTTAGCAGTAGCCTTCATTCTATGTATATGCCTGCTTATTAGGGCTTTCACACACACCCCAAGCGGCATTATTACAAAGTCAGCTTAATTGCCCCCAACAATCTGGGTCCTCATTTTACCTACCTCGGAAGGATGGAAGGCTGAGTCAACCTTGAGCCTGGTGGGATGCGAACCTGCACTAATTGCAGGCAGCTGGTGTTACTTAAGGAGGCATTAGCCCACTGCTCCACCAAGGCTCTATTGATCTGCTGCAAGCTCTGCTATAACCTCATCTTTCATAATTTGTTTCTGTCTCAGTGCATCTCCTATGTCTTATGCGGCTGTTGAGAAATATTCATAAATTAACTGTTTATTTCCATCCTGTTGTTGAAAATTATTTTCTTTTAGCAGTTATCATCATGTAGTTATAATCATGTAAATGCTTTTTCCAAAATACTCTCACATCTTTATGCAATAAATCTTAGCTAATTTTTAAAGAATAACTTCATGTGGTTTAATTTTCTTACTAATTATGGTAATATTGAGACCTAGAATTGTAACATCTGGGAGCAATTTGAAAACGGTATGATTCCCCAAAAAGCATAGAATGAATTCTGAGACATTTTTATCTGTTAGATGCCTGATAGAAGTTTGAAGTTAACAAAACTTGCCTGATATTTTATGAGGAATTACTCCAAGTTAAATATATTCCTTGGTTATTGCTATGTGGTATGCAGATTGTACAGGATTGTTCGCTTTCAGTCCTTTAGGAATGATGCCATGTGATTCGTATTTGATTAAAAGTTTAGTGTCTGTATCTGTGCCAGTTTCTTGGTAAGTTTTATGGATTTCCACTCCATCTGGTTGAACTTGGTGCTTCTCAGTGTAGACATTATTAGGGGAAGTGTTAGTCAGAAAAGTGCTGCTAGACTCCACAGCCTGACATAACTCTCCTCCTACGTGATCCAAGTTAAAAGAAATCTTATCTCCTTGTATGAAATTAGTTTATTTTGAATGGTAGATTTAGTATTGTTTGTGGTGAATCACTGTCTTCATTACATTTTCTCTTGATTACATTGCTTATAATCCTCTTATCTCTTTTTGTCTGTAAATCTGGGGAATTTTAATGAACACCCTGGAACCTTAATGACATATATTAGTTAATACGATGGCACAAGACTCTTGGATTTTTAATTAAAAACAACGAGTTTGACTGAAGATGAAAAAAGGTAGAGATAAAAGTTTCCCCCTGTTCAATTATGTTGACGCTAGTGAGTGGTACTCATCTCCGTTTCCTAGCCAAGGGAGCCAAGGTGAACCCTTGCTTAAAAGAACATTTTTTCTTAACTATTTTGTTTTAGATCTTCCCCTATTCAATATCTTCACACCATTTAAAAGGAAAAATCCTGAAATTAATAGGGCCCTCAATCATATTTCAAAGGCTTCTGTAATTTAAGAAGGATTTGGAATTCCATGATATTTCAAAAATGTGTAGCTTTGCTACAGTAAGCCTCCTCTTAATCCAGCATTTTTCTTCTTACACAGTCCAATGTGTTTGTAAATCTTGAGTGCTGACAGTGGGAAAATAGAGAAAACCTTTTTTTCCCATTACAGATTTCTTGTAACTTATGTTTGGAGACATAGTGCCTCCAGCCCAGATGTAACATTTAGTTTTTGGCACTAGTCTTTCTTTGTAGACCTTAACTCAGTTATTTATCTGATACCCCTTTAAAGTGATTCAAGTTAGTGGCTGATCATCTCATGATAATGAATAACGCTGATTAGATAGATAAGATACGAGGGCAATTCAGAAATAAACCTCTGTTTGGTTATCAATGACAGACACTCGCAGATTCAGAACTTTTAGTATACACATTAGAAAACTACAACATTACATTACTTTTTGACATAATTGCCATTCAAATTGAGGCACTTGTCATAACGTCTTAGAAGGTTTGAAATTCCTTAGTAGTAATCGCTTGGTGCCAAATCTGGGCTACAGGGAGGGGGTGATCAAAAACATCTCAACACCAAACTGGAAGTCAGCATGCCCTGACACTTGTTATGGATGGCTCGTCTGAGTTTTCATAACATTTCACAGTAGACTTCTGAATTGATGGTCGAACCATGCTCCATGAACTTCGCTAGCAATACTCCTTTGGCATCTTCACATTTGGTGGGATTTTCTATGGCACCACTTCCGGTGTGATGTTGGTTCATGATAGTGCTCACCACTAGACGCACCCAAGAACTTTTGAAGCAGTTCCGTTGGGATGTTTTTAATTACTCCCCCCCTCCAATAGCCCAGATTTGGCACCGAGCGACTACTACTACTTACAAACCTTGTAAGAAATTATGACGTGCCTCAATTTGAATGATGATTATGTCAAAAAGTAATGTAAAGTTATAGTTTTCTAATGTGTATAAAAAAAGTTTTGTGTCTTTGAGTGTCTGCCATTGATAACCAAACGGAGGTTTATTTACGAATTGCCCTTGTTGATAGATAGATAGATAGATAGATAGATGATAGATAGATAGATAGATGATAGATAGATAGATAGATAGATAGATAGATAATATATATGATTATCTTAGTCACTATTTCTTGATTGTTTTTAGAAAGAGGGAAAAAAGAAGTAAATTGATCATAGCAAACAGAATAATTAAAATCTTTAATTGCCAAAAATGCCTGAACGTTTGAAATGCAAAATGCTTAAAATCAGAACAATTATCTGTAGGCATTAATAAATGATATTTAAGCAGCATTTGTTCCTTGCTTAAATGGTATTAGCAAACATTAATGTGGACGGCCTCTTTTTGCAACATTAGTCAGTAATTCTTTAATACGAAGTTGCAGTGTCTGTGTTCCTGAGAATAAAATATATTGAATCTATTAAGTCCTTTTATGTTAATGTGTGAACAGAATGTTTTCTGTGACACTAAATTTGTAATGGAATTAGAATGAACCCTATCTATCTTTGGTTAATAGCAGCTGAAATGACCTCATAAAATTGGGAAGATATCTAAATAAGCAAGTTACATAGTCTTCACTTTCTATTACAGATATAAATTCTCTCAGAAGCTCTGATTTACTGAAGTTAGAGTATATATCAAAGTTGGTGGTTTTATTAGAGGGTCTAAATGATTAGATAAACACCTAATTTGAGACTGAACGGTAAAGCTCTCCTTTAGAAAGAACTGAATTAATCAGTCTGATACAGAAAACCATTGATCTGTTTGTGACCACTTGCAAATTAGAAAAATGGAACAATTATAAATCATTAGAGCCTATATGAAGTAGGCAATATTTTCTGTGAAGAACCCAGAAACATTTTTATTTTGGAAACTACTTAAAGACGTTTAGACTTAAGACCCAGCCAAAACAAGAAGATTTTTCTGCATATAAACATACGCTTTTAGTTCTTGCATTGGTTTAAACCAATTATTTTCTATGCAGAAACTTATCCATAAACATTTCCTCATATAATTATTCACACTGCAAATTACAAAGTGCATCTACAGTATTTACAAATGAGACTTTGATCCAGAAGCGAAGGAGATGAAAAGTGATTAATTCGTCCATAAGTGAAAGACATAGAAGGGATTTTTAGAGCATTCATCCCATTATGATATTAATAGTTAAGCCAATCTTCTTTATTTAAAAAAAAATCAATATTCCAGAGAAGCTGCTATCCAATCTCTGCTTCAATATATACAATTGTCAGGCTTCACACTGAGCTAAATCTTAACTTTCTGATGTTCTCCAGACATTTACCTTATTTAGGAATTTTCTGAATGGCTTACAGATAGCTTACAGACATAACATGGCAAGCATGGCTTTTTTAATGGTGGCTTACTGATATAACTGGATTGGCTGGGTTAACTTCCCCACCAGCCCTGAATCACCTTACCTTTCCCTACTGCTGCTGACAAGCGCACCCAGCCAACGTGCGACTCAGCTAGAAAGTTAGAGAAGGAAATCTTCCTCAAGAGGCTAAAGAGACAATTTTAAGCCTAGCTGTTTTTTGAAAGGCTAATCTCTATCACTTTCTTATTAGCTATACAAATGTCTCTATTTCCCTCCCCAAACAAGTCCTCCTCCCCTCAAAATTGAATTGTCGACAGGTGCAGTAGCTCAGCGGTGTAGTTAGTTTGGGCTTGTGAGAGTGTGCAGATAGAGTGTTGAAGGAAACATACTGTGCATATACCATCTGCTGTTTCCCACAAGCATTTGAATTTAGATAGGCCTTCCAATCATTCTAACATTCCTGCTTGCTTCTGCACCAAAAATTCAAAATGCATATCACATGTAATTGTGGTACAATTACCACCCCCCCCCCCGTACTATGTGTGGATTCAGTTTGGAATCTCACAGGGTGTCAAAGGATGACAAGCAAGTTTTCCAATTGCAGAGTGAAGCTGGGAAGAGATTTGTAGCATGAGAAATAGAAATAGAATAGAATAGAATAGAATAGAATAGAATAGAATAGAATAGAATAGAATAGAATAGAATAGAATAGAATAGAATAGAATAGAATAGAATAGAATAGAATAGAACGGGAAGGGACCTTGGAGGTCTTCTAGTCCAGCCCCCTGCTCAAGCAGGGGATCCTATACCATTTCAGACAAGTAACTGTCTAGTTTCTTCTTAAAAATCTCCAGTGATGGAGTGCCCACGATTTCTGGAGGCAAGGTGTTCCACTGCTTAATTGTCCTCACTGCCAGGAAGTTTCTCCTTAATTCCAGGTTGCTTCTCTCTTTGATCAGTTTCCAACCATTGTTTCTTGTCCTGCCCTCTGGTGCTTTGGTGAATAACGTGACCCCCTCTTCTTTGTGGCAGCCCCTCAAATACTGGAATACTGCTATCATGTCTCCCCTATTTCTTCTTTTCTTTAGACTAGCCAAACCCAAGTCCCGCAGCCGTTCTTCATATGTTTTAATCTCCAGGCCTTTGATCATCTTAGTTGCTCTTTTCTGATTTTTTTCCCAAACTCTCAACAACTTTTTTGTGATATGGTGACCAAAATTGGCTGCAGTATTCCAAGTATGATCTTATTAGGGTTTTATAAAGCGGTACTAATACTTTGCGTGATCTTGATTGTATGTCTCTGTTTATACAACCCAGGATTATATTAGATTTTTTTGGTTGCTGCTGCACATTGTTGGCTCATAGTCAAATTATTGTGCACTAGGACTCCCTCTCACAGTTACTGTTTTTGAGCCAGGTTTTGGCCAATCTGTACTTGTACCTTTGATTTTTCCTGCCTAAATGTAAAACTTTGCTTTTCTCCACATTGAAACTCATTTGTCAAGATCTTTTTGGATCCTGAGTTTGTCTTCTGGGGTGTTGGCTACTCCTGCCAGTTTGGTGTCATCTGCAAATTTGATAAGTTCCCCTTCAATTCCCTCATCTAAGTCATTTATGAAGATATTGAAGAGTACTGGGCCTAAGACGGAACCTTGTGGTACCCCGCTGCTTACTTCTCTCCGTATGGATGTGGTGCCATTGAGGACTACTCGTTGAGTTCGGTTTGTCAGCCAGCTACAGATTCCATCTGGTGGTGATATTGTCTATTCCACCTTTTTGTAGCTTACCAATAAGTAGGTTGTGGTCTACTTTATCAAATGCCTCACTGAAATCTAAGCATTTCGCTGGTCTACTAGTTTAGTCACTTTATCGAAGAATGAAATAAGATTGGTTTGGCATGATCTGTTTTTAATGAACCCATGCTGGCTACTAGTTATGATTTTGTTTGCTTCTAGTTTTTGGCAAATCTGTTTTTTGATTATCTTTTCTAGGATCTTCCCAGGTAGTGATGTTAAACTGATTGGTCTCTAGTTTCCGGGATCCATTTTTTTTCCTTTTTCTTGAAGATGGGAACCACATCAGCCCTTTTCCAATCCTCAGGTACTTCCTTGGTGCTCCAGGATTTATGAAAGATTTGGTGTAATAGTTCTGAGATAAAAATCTGCCAGCTCCTTCAGAACTCTGGGATGTAATCTGTTGGGTCCTGGTGATTTATACTTATCAAGGTCAGATAAGTGTTCTCTTACCATTTTCTTGCTTATTTTAATTTTTGTTTCTATTTTATCTTTTGCAGTGGTTTTTTTTGGTATGTTGGGCTATAGTTTCTTTTTGTGTGAAGACTGATGCAAAGTATGAGTTAAGCAGTTCTTTCTCCCTGTTGCCTGTTATTTCCTTGCTATTTTCTCTCTTTAGTGGACCTACAGTTTCCTTGACTTTTTTCTTGTTGTTAATGTGTTGGAAGAAACTTTTTTTATTATCTTTGATTTCTGTTGCAAGTTTTTGTTCTTTCTGAGCCTTTACTTACCTGACTTCATCTTTGCATGGCTGTCTGCTGAAAATCAGCCTTAGTTATGTGTCCCTCTTTCCATTTTTTGTATTTCTCCTTTTTGTCTTTCAGTTTGTCAGAGAGATCTTTATGCAGCCATGCTAGTTTCTTCTTGAATTTCTTGTTTTTCTTTTTCGGTGTTATTTGTGCTGGTATGGGCTTTTATGATCACATTTTTCAGAGTTTCCCATACTTCTTGGGTTATTTTCCCCTTTAGGATTTTCATCCATGGGATCTTTTCTAGGTTTTTCTCTTGAGTTTTTTTAAAGTCAGCTCTTTTCAAGTTGGATTGTTTTCTATTGCTAGTGTTTGCATTATGTTAAATTCCAGTATTACGTGGTCACTTTCACCCAAAATTCTAGCAATTTCAATTCCCTCTATTGCTTTTTCTCTATTAAGGATTAAGGATTAAGGATTAAGGATTAAGTTCAGTATATCTTTACGTCTAGTTCCCACCTCCACCTTTTGGGTGACAAAGTTGTTGGCTAGGTTGGTTAGGAATCTGTTTGATCTCTTGCTCACTGCAGAGTTTGTCTCCCAGTTGATATCTGGATAGTTGAAGTCCTCCATTACTACTGTAGCATGCTTCCTACATACATTTGTTAACTGGTTGGCAAAGCGCTCATCTGTTCCTTCTGATTGTTGGGTGGCCTGTAATATACACCTATGGCAATGTCACTTTTTTTCTCTTTTATATTGACCTATACACATTCTGGAGAGATTTTATCTTTGATCATGTGCATTTTTGTAGATATATAGTGTTCTCTTACATATAGTGCAACTCTCCCTCCTCTGTTTCTTTTGAACAATTTGTATCCATTCGTTAGTCCATTCCATTCATGGGTTTCGTCCCTCCAGGTTTCTGTGATGCCTACTATGTCACACCCTCCCACGTGTACTATTGCTTCTAGCTCGCCCTGTTTATTCTCCAAGCTTTGAGCATTTGTATATAACCATTTAAGACTTGTATGCCCGTCCGTTGATATGTTTCCTGCATCTCCTGATTGTTGTTTGAATTATTCTTTTTTTTTTCATCACTGCCTACCTCATTGTTTGATTTGTTTTCTTGGTATTTATGATTTGTTTTGGGTTCTAGAGATTCTAGAGCATGGGTCTTCAAACTCAGCCCTTTTATGACTCATGGACTTCAACTCCCAGAATTTCTCAGCCAGGCATGCTGGCTGAGGAATTCTGGGAGTTGAAGTCCATGAGTCATAAAAGGGCCGAGTTTGAAGACCCCTGTTCTAGAGTCTGGTCACCCTTATCCCTCAATTTTATTTTAAAGCCCTGCTGAATGAGTTGGGCCAGTCTTTTTCTAAGTACATTTTCCCTGTTTTCGTGAGGTGCAGTGCATCCCTTGCCAAGAGTCCTTCGCACAGGAAATGCAGTCCATGATCCAGGAAACCAAAGTTTTCTTGGTGACACCAACCCTTTAACCAGTGGTTTATTTCTAAAATTCTTTTTTCCGTCAATGGATGTTGGCCTTTCGTTGGGAGTACTGATGAGAACAGTACTCCTAGCTTCTTAACTTTATTGCTAGTGCACCTAGCTTCTTAACTTTATTGCCTAGTTGTTTGTAATCTTTCACTATTGCACTCAGGTTCTTTGTTGTGTCATTTGTCCGAATGTGGAGGAGGAGGAAGGGGTAATAATCTGTGGGCCTAATTATTTTGGTTGGGTTCTCAGCCACATCTTTGATTTTTGCTCCAAGGAGACAACATACCTCCCTGGATTGTATGTCTGTTCTGCTGATGGATGATTCTGTTCCTTTGAGGATAGAATCTCCTATTACCAATGCTCGCCTTCCTTTTTTGGGGCTACAGTTTGGGGTGCTTTTCTGTTTATCTCAGGTGTGTTTGTTGATGTGACTTTATAAGGGATATTTGAATTTGTTTCTTTGCTAGGTGTCTGTTTTTTTTGCTAGGTGTCTGTTTTTTTTGAGGGGGAGGTTGTGGGTCTGCGTGTTTCCATCTAAGGGGAGGAATCAATTGCTCAGTTTTAATGGGGCTGCTTCTGGCTGGGTTGGATTGGGCAGAAGGGGTTTGTTGGTTGTATGCTGCTTCTTTCTTTGAGTATTGTGTTTCCTTCTATGTGTGACATACCTCCATTTGTCTTCCTCCAAGGGTTTATCAGTAGGGTCAAATCCTCTGGGAGTTGTCCGTTCATTATTTGGTTCTTTCTTTTGTAGATTGGGGTTTGGCTAGAGTTGCCTCTAAGTTCCTTACTTTTTCCTCCAGTAGTTCACATAATTTACATCTAATGCATGTATAGTTTGGGTGTTCTTTGGGCATAAGTGCATACACAGAACATGTATTGCATACCACAATAGTATCAGTCACCTGTTCCATGAGTTTGTTGTTTGAAAATCCCTCTTTTTGGTTGGTGAATGTGCTTTGCTGTTGACCTTGTTTCTAGCTTTCGGTTCTAGGTTATTTATGCCTATTTTTCTATCTTATTTTCTCCCTGTTTGTGCTTGTTTTTGTGCCTTGTTATTTTGGTATAGATAAAGTATGTGGTAGTATGCCCTTTGGTTTTAAGAGAAAAAATTGCGGTTTGTATTGAGGTTAAAAGTTAATGTTAGGATAGGGCTATTTAACGAAGGGAAGGGCTGCTTTCTCCTCAACAAGGAATTTGCTTTTAGCTTTCTGCTCTCGGCCTAAAAATTCATTGCTATCCTTCCTTTTCTTAATTTGTTCCTTATTTAACTTTATTCTCTCTGCCTTGCTTTTTTGATTGCCTTTCTGTGCTCAGCTGGTCTTTCTAGTTGCCCTCAGTTGCCTTTAGCCGTTGCTCCGTCTTCGTTTGTTTAATTTGTCATCTTCGTGAGGATTTTTATAGTGGATTTTAAATTCTTAATCTAAGCTACACATGACTAAATCTAGTTAACACTTGGATGGGAAAATCTTGATTATTGTAGACTTGAAATTTGAAAAAACCATTTCAAAATAAGGCAATGACAAATAGCTGTTCTACTGTTGGCAAGAAAATAAAATGGAGGTGTTTGTTGACATCAGAAGAGCTAGGTTTGAGTACCCCCCAAAAAGGTACATTAATGTCTCAGAGAACAATGGAATCCAGTGTGCTAATTGCAGGAGCTCCCAAAAGCACCAGTTTCTGCTGTCACTCAAGATTTCTTGAGTACATATGAGTCATTTCAGATTTTTTGGCAGTCTGGATCCAATATCCAGTTGCCTTTTGACTGTAGTATTATCTCCTGAAGAGTTCATGGAACATCAGTTCACTATTCCCCATCAGAACACCAAACCTCGTGTTTTTAATCACTTTCTATCTTTTTAAAAATAACTGTTGAAGAATGAAAAACAATCAGAACTGCGAGTTTGACTGAAGACTTTCTCTTAAGTCCATTTAGAAAAAAAAATACATTTATCTGTCTGCATTTTTGTAAAAGTTTCCTTTTTTGCAGTATGCAGCAAATGGTGATTATAATGTTTAGAAAATTAAAGGATTAATTAATTAAAGACTTTGAACTTAATTAAAAGAATTCTGTCTTATCAGAAAAAAATACTTTGCTTGCGCTGATTACAAGTCCTTGAAGTTGGGACACTAGAGAGTATCAAATGGCTACTTTAAAGGAACTGTTTGATCCTTGGGTCGAAGAAGTTCTCAAGCTATTTAAATTTACAATGGTACCAAATTGTATTATTGATGAGGGAAAAGCTCCATTGAATGAAATAAAGTGGATTTAAAATTTACAACTTATAAGAAAGAAATATTGGATTTACAAATGGAATTGGATTATGATATAAAAATTAAAGAGGTACTAATAATAAATCAAAAAAATAATGTGGATGATAGGAGATTCGTTGGAGTTAATTTCTCTAGAACTACAAAACAAGGTGACAAGAATTTTGAGAGAAGAGAGAAGAGACAGAGATTCCAAGAAAGCAGGTGTTGGAACTTTATTGGTGGGATTTAAAGATCGCTGTCAGAAAGAAGAAGAAATTTGATTTGATTATAGTTAAAACAATTATTTGTTATTTCTGGGATACCTAATGAGTTTTTTAAATTGGGATTGGATGATAATTATTTTTTGGTAATGTTTCTATGGATGTAATGTATTAATTTGCAAGTTTTTTTATAATGTTTAAGTGTTAATTGAGATTGGACTTTGATTATTTGAAGAGAAGGATCGGGGAAATTTGCTTAAATGGAAATTTCTGTCTCTAATATTTCAGTTGGTTAATTTATTTCTGATGGCCCTTGCTGCATTTTTGCTGATTAATAAGGAGAATCAAAGGTTTAGAGATAGGTTGATATAAAATGGGGTAAAGAGTGGAATGACAGTGATAATATGTTAATATTGACTTTACTTGCTGGGGATGAAGGGGGAAATTCTTCTAATTTTTTCTTCCTTTTTCCGTTGGTTTAGGCACGGCCAGTTCACCATTGCAAGCTTGACACACCCTAGTTGCTCTGCCAACTCATCGCTGCAGGACAGAGTGCAGAATGGAACAGCCTCTGGGGTTGTCCCATTTTCACACACACCGCTGCTGCCGCCGCCATTGTCGCTGGTGCCGCAGAGGCCAGGTGTAGCAGCAGTGGCGGTGTGTGTGTGTGTGAAAATGGGATGCCCTCAGCCTGGAGCTTGGTGGTAGCGGCGGCAGTGGGTGAGAAAATGTGAAGCCACCACTGCCGCTCTGCACACCTGCTTGCTTGCCCCCCGGCCCAGTTCTCTGGCCAACCGTGGTGAGTTGTCCCTGCAGCGACTTGGTGGCGGTGAGTTGACAGAGGCGACTTGGTGGTGACAAGCTGGCAGTGGTGAGGTTGCTGTGCTACACCTGGCCTCTTCAACTTAGAGTTTAATGCGGCACCAGCGACAATGGCGGCAGCAGCAGCGGTGTGTGTGAAAATGGGACAACCCCAGAGGTTGTTCCATTCTGCACTCTGTCCACCCACTCACTCGCCTGTCCAGCTCTCTCTCCGGCTTCCCACGGTTGTCCCTACAGAGAGGTGGCTGTGTGTTGTCCTGCAGTGATGAGTTTTTCCATATCTTATCTATTTTTGTTTTTTGATGTGTTCTGCACTTTTTAATTTCTCTCTCTCATACACAAACACACACAAATATATATGGATATAAAAAACCCTGACAATTACATATACGTATATATTATTAATCCATTTTTTATTATTCATATTTCTTTAATAAACTCTGTAATAAAATAATTGAACGAGAAAAGAGCTAGATTTGAACAAGACTTTCTTGTTAATTATGACACTTGCTTTATGAGTTTATGACTAACATAAGGTTAGTCTGATGCTTTGATATTACTATGAGAAAAAAAGCCTATTTCTGGTCATTAATGTTCTCTTTGTAGGAATGGAGTATGAATGCTGAATGTCAACGGTCCTCAAACTTTCTGATACCAGGGATCAGTTTCAGAAGAAAAATTGTCTTCCCTGGACCAGGTGGGATTGTTTCATGTGCAACCTAGATCCCGCACACGTGCAGATGAAGCTTTGCTCATTCACTCACCACTTGCACAGCCTGGTTCCTAGCCTGGGGATTGGGGATCCCTGCTGTGTGTGTACTATATATATATATCAGAAACAAAGGCCTGACTGTGGAAGGATTTCAGTCTACAGCTCTTCTGCGTACACAGAAGGGAACCTTTTTGGTGAGGTTCAGGATTGAAACTGAAATCTTCAGGATTTGGCTCCGTTCTGCACCTTGCTGAAGGAGTTCAGCTTCTCAGAAGGCAGCTCTTTCAGCCAGAGACAACGTGGGTCTTCTTGGCAGCAAGCAGTAGCTTATAAACTTCCCCGATGGCTTCTCTATTGACTGTAGAAGCCAGCAGAGAAGATTGCAGAAGGCAACCAAATGATTGTGGGGCACTTGACCACCAGTCATAAGTGTACCAGGTGGTGCGATGTTTTGTGATGATTGGAAGTTTTCGCGACCTTTCCTGAGGCTGTCATAATTCTGAAACTATCCATTAACTGAATGGTCATAAGTCAAGAACTACCAGTATATTAATATATACTTTAGCAAAACTGCCCAAAATGCAAGATTTGAGCTGCGTTAGAACTTAGTAGAGAGTACAGAAGTTTTCAGTGTATAGTTCTGCAGTCGTAGAGCAAAAGTAAATGTCTAACTTAAGTGGAAAAAGTATTTAAAATTATTGCCCATATACCTTTTTTATTGCTTTAACATCATTATAAAGCCTTAATCTGGCCAACAGATTGATTTAATAAAGCAGCCATGTTATCTTCACCTCCATTTAAATATGAAATTAATTCATTGATAATATTTCTCTTGAGTTGTGTGTGGACCAGACAAATATAGAAACATAGTGATGGGAGCAGTTTGTTTTGTGTTATCTATACTGACTTGTATTTGGGTTTGTCAGAAAATTAAGAATGGGAGAAATGACATCCATGTATCTCAGCATCTTCATAGAGAACAACATCAGACTTCATCAGCTACCCAGTAAGGCAAACCAGGTAGAAAACGTGAACAGATGAGCTAATCCTATTTTATTCTAAAACTACATTGACAGAATGTCGCAAGACTGAAAAATGTAGTTCTCCCATCTTCTTTACAGCCCAAGAAACTGGGGAGGGTCTCTTCTGAGCTCTCCCCCCCCCACTATCCCGATGTGGAATATGCTGTGTCTTAGCTGGTTATTCCCTTGGCAGCGTCTCTTTGTCAAAGTATTTTTTTTACAGTTAGGATGAAAGGTAAATGAAAGGAACTAGTGGCATTATGTAGACAATAATAAATTTTTAGAGATACCATAAATTAGCAAGAGTTACTGTTCTGAACTTATTTTAAGGTTTCAGGTACAAATACTTTTTATTCTTTGTGCTCAATTCCTTTGATTATTTGGAGCAGTGTAAAGCAAGAAACACATTTTCAATGCATATTGATTTGCTGGATAGGAAGGAGAGCAGCATGTAGTTTTCTGTCCTGGATTCTGGCAGGAAGCCTGTTCACATGAGCATCCTTTATTTTTATAAAGACAGAAAATGATAGAAGGTGTCGAAGCCACAGGAACCTTGGGGGGAAGTGATCATGCAATATTGGAATTCAAAATTCTGGAAGCACAAGCAATAGAACACAGCCAAACTAGAGTCTTGGACTTTAAAAGAGCTAATTTCAATAAACTTAGAGAGACCTTGGGAAGAATTCCATGGATGAGGATCCTAAAGGGGAAAACAACTCAAGAAGCTTGGGAAATTTTGAAAAGTGAGATAATAAAGGCCCAGACTAGTACAATACCAACAAAGAAGAAAAATGTTGTTGTTGTTGTTGTTGTTAGTTGTGAAGTCGTGTCCGACCCATCGCGACCCTATGGACAATGTTCCTCCAGGCCTTCCTGTCCTCAAGAAGAAAAATAACAGCTCTCAAAAGAAACCAGCATGGCTGCATAAAGAACTCTGATAAATTGAAAGATAAGAAGGACAAGTATAAGAATTGGAAATAGGGGCACATAACTAAGTCAGAATATCAGCAAACAGCCCGTGCCTGCAAAGATGAAGTGAGGAAAGCTAAGGCTCAAAATAAACTAAGGCTTGCGACCAAAGTCAAAAATAACAAAAAAAGCTTCTTTCAACATATAAAAAACAAGAAAAAAGTTAAGGAAATGATTGGTCCATTAGTGGGGGAAAGTGGCAAGAAGGTGACAAGCAACAGGGAGAAAGCAGAACTATTTAACTCGTGTTTTGCATCTGTCTTTACACAGAAGGAAAAAACAGTCCAACCTACCAAAACCAGTGCCATAAAAAACAGAATAGAAACGCAAATTAAGATAGGCAAGAAAATGGTAAGTGAACACCTGTCCAGCCTAGACGAGTTCAAATCACCAGGACCAGATGGATTACACCCCAGAGTTCTGAAGGAACTGGGAGATGTGATCTCAGAACCACTGAACTACAGTATATTTTTCAAAGATCCTGGAGCACTGGGGAACTACCAGAGGACTGAAAAACAGCTGATGTAGTTCCCATCTTCAAAAAAGGGAAAAAAATAGATCCAGGAAACTACAGACCTATCAGCCTGACCTCAATACCTGGGAAGATTCTGGA
Source organism: Vipera berus (assembly GCF_964194415.1). Classification (NCBI taxonomy): domain Eukaryota; kingdom Metazoa; phylum Chordata; class Lepidosauria; order Squamata; family Viperidae; genus Vipera; species Vipera berus. The sequence continues at coordinate 95,874,965 of NC_138202.1, forward strand.
AAAGATAATCAAACAACAAATCAGCGAACACCTTGATGCAAACAAAGTCATCACTAAAAGTCAACATGGGTTTGTCAAAAACAGATCTTGCCAGACAAATCTTATTACATTCTTTGACCAAGTGACAAAATTAGTGGACCAGAGGAATGCTGTAGATATAATTTACTTGGGCTTCAGTAAGGCATTTGATAAAGTAGATCACAACCTACTACTTGATAAGATAGAAAAATATGGGTTAGATAGCATCACCACCAGATGGATTCGTAGCTGGCTGACAGGCCGTACTCAGCATGTGGTCCTCAATGGAACTGCATCTACATGGAAGGAAGTGTGTAGTGGGGTGCCCCAGGGCTCTGTTCTGGGCCCAGTGCTCTTCAACATCTTCATTAACGATTTGGATGAGGGGATAGATGGGGAACTCATCAAATTTGCAGACGACACCAAGCTGGCAGGAATAGCCAATACTCCAGAAGATAGGCTTAAGATACAGAAGGATCTGGACAGACTCGAACACTGAGCGCTATCTAACAAAATGAAATTCAGTGGTGAAAAAAGTAAGGTTCTACATTTAGGCAGGAAAAATCAAATGCACAGGTGTAGTATAGGTGGTACCATGCTCAACAGTAGTAACTGTGAGAGGGATCTCGGAGTCCTAGTAGACAATCACTTCAATATGAGCCAGCAGTATGCTGCAGCTGCCAAAAAAGCCAACACAGTGCTAGGCTGCATTAACAGAGGGATAGAATCAAGATCAAGTGAATACCACTTTACAATGCTTTGGTAAGGCCACACCTGGAATACTGCATCCAGTTTTGGTCACCACGATGTAAAAAAGATGTCGAGACTCTAGAAAGGGTACAGAGAAGAGCAACAAAGATGATTGGGGGACTGGAGGCTAAAACATATAGGGAACGGTTGCTGGAATTGGGTATGTATAGTTTAATGAAGAGAAGGGTGAGGGGTGACATGATAGCAGTGTTCCAATATCTCAGGGGCTGCCACAAAGAAGAGGGAGTCAAGCTATTCTCCAAAGCACCTGAAAGCAGGACAAGAAGCAACGGATGCAAACTAGTCAAGGAGAGAAGCAACCTAGAACTAAGGAGAAACTTCCTGACAGTTAGAACAATTAACCAGTGGAACAACCTGCCTCCAGAAGTGGTGAATGCTCCATCACTGGAAGTTTTTAAGAAGAGACTGGACAGCCATTTGCCTGAAATGGTATAGGGTTTCCTGCCTGAGCATGGGATTGGACTAGATGACCTCCAAGGTCCCTTACAACAACAACTTCTTCTTCTTCTTCTTCTTCTTCTTCTTCTTCTTCTTCTTCTTCTTCTTCTTCTTCTTCTTCTTCTTCTTCTTCTTCTTCTTATTATTATTATTATTATTATTATTATTATTATTATTATTATTATAGCATATATTGCCCTTTTTAGTGGAATATTTATGGTGTACCAACTGTATGTACACTCAAAGTATAAAAAAGCAGATGATGGGAAACTGCTCACGTATGTTAGAAGAATTATTGATGGGGTGGGTGTAAAGAGAACAAAATAGTGGACAAATCTTCTATTTTTTAAAAATGGTCAAAATGGGAAGTTATTTTAAACCTTTGGTATTTCAATATTTTTTTAAACCCACTTCATTAACAATGGCAATTCTAGGTTAACATGTAAGCGGGGGTGCCAAGAGGAAAAAAGACGATGTTTTATTCTGTGTACCAAAGAGTAATAGGAATTTTAATACATTTTGCATTGCCTGCCTGAAATACTGTTAATAAATTCTTTTAAATATAATCGCTACATAATCTATATATCTGTATATCTTTAAACTAAAACTGAGCGGGGAGGGTGACCAATCTTCAGAATCTCCAGAACTCAAAAGCAAAATAAATTGCAAGAAAACAAATCAAACAACGAGGTGTGCAGAGATGAGAAAAAAAGGAAAACTCAAACATTCAGGAGATGCAGGAAATATACCCACTTACAGGTGTAATAGCCTTAAATGCTTATATACAATATGGTCAAAGCTTGGGGAACAAACAAGGCAAACCAGAAGCAATAGTACACGAGGGAGGGTATGACATGGTCAGCATTACAGAAACCTGGTGGGACAAAACCCATGAATGGAGTGGACTGATGGATACAAATTGTTCAAAAGAAACAGGTCTACAAAAAGAGGAGGGGGAGTTGCACTTTATGTAAGAGAACGCTACATATCTACAGAAATGCACATGATCAAAGATAAAATCTCTCCAGAATGCATATGGGTCAATATAAAAGAGAAAAAAGTGACATTTCCATAGGTGTATACTACAGACCACCCAACAAATAGATGAACTCTTTGCCAACCAGTTAACAAATGTATGTAGGAAGCAAACCACAATAGTAATGGAGGACTTCAACTACCCAGATATCAACGGGGAGACAAACTGCAGTGAGCAGGAGATTAAACAGATTCCTAACCAACCTAGCCAACATCTTTGTCACCCAAAAGGTGGAGGTGGGAACTAGACATAAAGCTATACTGGACTTAAACCTTACTAATAGAGAAGAAGAGATAGAGGGAATTGAAATTGCCGGAACCTTGGGCGAAAGCGACCAAGTCATACTGGAATTTAACATAACACTAAAACTAGCAACAGAAAACAATCCAACCAGTGTCTTAAAACTTCAAAACAGCTGACTTTAACAAACTCAGAGAGAACCTAGGAAAGACCCCATGGATGAAAATCCTAAAGGGGAAAATAACTCAAGAAGCGTGGGAAACTCTGAAAAATGTGATCATAAAAGCCCATACCAGCACAATACTACTGAAAAAGAAAAACAAGGAATTCAAGAAGAAACCAATATGGCTGCACAAAGATCTCTCTAACAAATTAAAAGACAAAAAAAAGGACAAATACAAAGAATGGAAAGGGGCACATAACCAAGGCTGATTATCAGCAGACAGCCAGTACATGCAAGTCAAGAAAGCAAAGGCTCAGAATGAACAAAGTCTTCACAGAAAAAGAAACTATAGCCCAACACACCAAAAAAAAAAAACCACTGCAAAAAAACACACTGGAAACAAAAATTAAAATAAGAAAATGGTAAGAGAACTCTTACACGACCTTGACGAGTATAAATTACCGGGACCCGACAGATTACATCCCAGAGTTCTGAAACAGCTGGCAGATGTTATGTCAGAACTGCTGGACCATATTTTTCACAAATCTTGGAGCACCGGGGAAATACCCGAGGATTGGAAAAGGGCTGATGTTGTCCCCATCTTAAAGAAAGGAAAAAAAACGGACCCAGGAAACTACAGACCAATCAGTTTAACATCAATACCTGGGACAATCCTAGAAAAGATAAAAAACAGATCTGCAAACTAGAAGCAAACAAAATCATAACTAGTAGCCAGCATGGGTTCATTAAAAACAGATCATGCCAAACCAATCTTATTTCATTCTTCGATAAAGTGACTAAACTAGTAGACCAGAGAGACGCAGTGGACGTAGTATACTTAGATTGCAGTAAGGCATTTGACAACCTACTAATTGACAAGCTAGAAAAAGGTGGAATAGACAATATCACCACCAGATGGATCTGTAGCTGGCTGACAAACCGAACTCAACCAGTAGTCCTCAACGGCACTACATCCACATGTAGAGAAGTAAGCAGTGGGGTACCACAAGGGTCCGTATTAGACACAACACTCTTCAACATCTTCATAAATGACTTAGATGAGGGAATTGAAGGGGAACTCATCAAATTTGCAGATGACACCAAACTGTCAGGAATAGCCAACATCCTAGAAGACAAAGTGAAGATTCAAAAAGATCTTGACAAAAGTCGAACAATGGGCCCTATTCAACAAAATGAGTTTCAACATGGAGAAAAGCAAAGTCCTACACTTAGGCAGGAAAAACCAAAAGCACGAATACAGATTGGGCGAGACCCGGCTTAAAAGCAGTAAATGTGAGAGGGACCTTGGAGTCCTAGTGGACGATCACTTGACTATGAGCCAGCAGTGTGCACAGCAACCAAAAAAGCTAATACAATCCTTGGTTGTATAAACAGAAGCATAAAATCAAGATCATGCGAAGTACTAATACCACTTTACAAAGTCCTAGTAATACCACACCTGGAATACTGCAGCCAATTTTGGTCACCATACCACAAAAAAGATGTTGAGAGTTTAGGAAAAAAAATCAGAAAAGAGCAACTAAGATGATCAAAGGCCTGGAGGCTAAAACATATGAAGAATGGCTGCGGGACTTGGGTTTGGCTAGTGACAATCTAAAGAAAAGAAGAAATAGGGGAGACGTGATAGCAGTGTTTCAGTATTTGAGGAGCTGCCACAAGGCAGAAGGGGTCAGGTTGTTCACCAGAGCATCAGAGGGAAGAACAAGAAACAATGGTTGGAAACTGATCAAGGAGAAAAGCAACCTGGATTTAAGGAGAAACTTCCTGACAGTGAAGACAATCAACCATTGGAACAATTTACCCCCTGAAATCGTGGGTGGCCCATCACTGCAGATCATTAAGAAAAGACTAGACAATCATCTGTATCACCTATATCTATATGTACATCATCTATATCAATCCATCAGCCAGTCCTATTAGAAGGAACATTATTAAATATTCTAATTTATGAGCCTATTATGTCATCCTCAATCTTGTAAGCTTGAATATTACTTGATCATTCACAACACTCTCTCTCTCTCTCTCTCTCTCTCTCTCTCTCTCTCTCTCTATATATATATATATATATATATATATATATATATATATGTATATATATATATATATATATATATATATATATATATATATATATGTATGTATGTATGTACTGTATGTACTGTATGTACGTATATGTGGGTGTGGCCTATTCATGACAAGCTTGCTCGTGTATAATCACAGTGGTTCCGGCTTTGTTGGAAAAAGCCAGTCTCTGGTTGATTTTTAAAAGTCGCACCTAGCAGCTGCTTGGTGCATATCAGCTGTTAGGCGCATAAGCCTCGTCGCGCCGTGTGCAGTCATGCGCTGGCTGACAGGCTCTTCATTCGAAGTAGAGTCAAGGAGGTCGTCTCGTTCCCTCGCATGCGGTCGTCGCAGGCTTGATTCTGCTGTGGAAGGGAGCAGATGTCCTCGTGGAGTGTGTAAGTGATTCGCTCTCCTTCGTGTTTCTTTAGCTGGTTGCTGTAAAATTGGCTCTATTGTGTGATTGGTTTGTCGGATCTTAAAACTCTTAGTGTGTGGTTGTTGTGTGTGTGTGTGTGTCTTGTTTTGCATGGTTGTTTGGTGTGTTTGAATGAAAGTAAGTGTTATGGTTGTCAGTTGTGAGTGATTTTGTGAGATGTTTGATCTGGCTTGTTATTTTTTGTTTTATTGTGCATGGGGGGGACAGATTTCAGTTTTGATCGTGGTCTCAACACTGTTGTTTGGGTGTTGTGTGTGCTTGTTTTGTTGTGTGTGGTTATTTAGTGAAGTTGCAAGATTTGTGTCTTGGGTGTTGTGGTCAGAAGTGGTGTTGTCTTTATGTGTAGAAGTGTCAGATGGTGTGTTGGTTATGCAAGCTATCGTGTTAGAATTCTGTCTGTTGTTTAGTTCAATTGGAATGGATTATGTTACAGTAATCTCATCTGTTGTGTTGATATGGTGTTTGACAGGTGGGTGGAGTAGTGTGTTTGTGTCTTTGTTGATTGTATTTAAGCGTTCGGATGTTTTGTGTTGTAAATGCCTTCTCAGAGTTTGGTATGGTGGTAATAATTTCATATATCTATTAATTGAGTTATTATCAGACAACCAAGCCTCTTTCAATAAACGGCCACCTTTAGTGGGGTCTTGAGAGATGACTATAGCTCCTTTGAAATCAAAGGTATGGCCATGTTCAGCTATATGGGCCCAGACTTGGGAGCGTTGTTCTTGTCTTTTAACTGCTAGAATATTTTCATGTATCCTGGTTTTTAGTCTTTTTTTGGATGTTTCTCCGATATAATTGCAAGAGCATTTGTTGCAGTTGATTTTGTAGACAATAGTTGATAAATTGTCCTTGGATAACGGTTCTTTGAAGCGCATTACTTTAGAATGTAAAGTTTGGTTGGGTCTGTGCGCAATGTTGATATTATATGGTGCCAGGATTCTAGCAGTTGCTTCAGAGACCCCATTGGTATATGGAATGGTTTGCCCAGGTTGTGGTGTTCTGTGAATCACGGTTTGAATGTGATGCATTATCCTTGCAACATCGTTGGACAAATTTAGGTGGATAGCCATTTTGTCTGCATAGGTGGTAAAGGTATGCTTTCTCCTTGGATTTAGCTGTCCCTGTGCTGCAGTGTGTTTTGACTCTCTTGAACAGTGTTCTTATGCAGCTAGTTTTGTGTGAAGTTGGATGGTTGCTTAGAGAGTGTAAGATGCGATCAGTGTGAGTACTTTTGCGGTAAATTGTGGTTGACAGATTGCCATCTGGATATCGGTGGACCATTACATCTAAAAAAGGTAAGGAATTGTTGCTTTCCTCCTCTGCTGTAAATCCATATCAAGCATTATTGCTGAGGCTGTTTTGCAGAACCTTGAACAGATAGTAGGAATATATTAGGAATCAGTGTTACTCTATTAGCATAAAGTTGTTAAAACAGCAACATGCATTGGAATGGGGGTAGGAAGGAATACTTCTTTGGAATTGAAAAGGTCCATTATTGTCGGTACTCAGGCTGTACCATTGCTGATTAATAAAATGGGGAAAGTGGATTTTAGTTCTTTTTATTTGTTCTCAAGTTAAAATAGCTGGCATTCAAATTCTGTCCCACATAGTAACAGAAGTTCTATTTTCTGGAAATGCCAATGCAGAATGCTAACTTTTAAATTACAATAAATGATCATTGCTTTGCCCAAGCACAATCTTTTCAGCAGTATTATAAAATACCCCCTTCGTTTTATATTTCTTTGTTTTTTTATATCAAATTGGTTTCATTTGTATCTCTCACAAAAGCATTAATACAGCAAAGCAGTCTATGTTGCTAGCATTAATTCTGTAGAATTCTTAACTTTGTTGCAAGTTGGAAAAGTTTAGTCTTTGTCACTTGTGTATTCTGTATGTTGGGTTTTATCTGAAGTCCATACTAAACAGATGGTTTACAATTATGGCTGTGTCTCAGTGTGTCTTTCCTTCTGTAATTCAGCCATTTCCCATGTTATAAATATGATTAGATGTTGATTATGGTATGAGTTTCCAAGTAATTTGAATTTCATTTGTCGGGGACTGCTAGAACCTACACGATAGATGCTGTCATCCTGAACCCTGGGATACAGTATATGGTGTGATGTAAGAAGAAAAGTATGATCTTTGTTCTTCCTACCTGAGTTGAATATTAAATGGGGTCACTAGAAGGGAGATGCACAACCAGCAAATTCCTTTTCTGACCCTGATTGCTAAACATTAGTGGTGCATTTTTCTTCCATTCTGAGGAAGTAGACACATGAAAACTTTAAAATATCACATAAATTAACCATAATATTATAGCTTAAAAGTAGAGAAAAACCTCAGCATTCTTTCCTAGATCCTAGAAGAAACAAATTAGAAAACTTGGCCTTAGCTATTATTACCCCATCCAATTTGCCATTGTTTTCCTCTCATATATTAAATGCAACCATCAACCTCCCACATGTTGCCAGTTATTAGATTTGGGGAACAATAATGTGATAGGCAGCGATAGAATTGCTCATAGAATAATGGTCCTTTGTGAGGAACCATTATTCTAGCTGCATTGTTTTATCCCCTTATCCTGTATGTTACTGAGGCTATTGTAATATAAGAATGATAGCTTGGTAGTGATACCATTAAGCTCCAGCTTAGTGGTGAAGAACCACTTAGCTATCCCATTGGATGTTAGAAGCAGCCACCCTAGCATTTTTCTTCTGATGTTTCACAGCTAGTACTTCAGTTACCATATGGATCTAGTTATCTTCAAGCATGTTTTCTAATGCAGTGCTTGAAGCACTTCCTGTGTTAGTACAGAATGAGAGTCAGGCAAATAATTCAGTTTACTCCTATTAGTAGAAACCACTCAATCTTTTTGTTGGCTCAGAGCTTGTCTTTAGGGACAAGTTGCTGAATATATTATGAGGACTTAAAATGAAAGACTTCAGCAAGGGATTTTACAAAGTAGACCAAAACCTACTTCTTGGAAAGCTAGAAAAATGTATAGACAACATCACCACCAGATGGATTTGTAAATGGCTGAAAAACCGTACTCAACGAGTAGTCCTTAATGGTACTACATCTTCATGGAGGGAAATAAGCAGTGGGCTACCACAAGGTTCTGTCTTAGGCCCAGTATTCTTCAATATCTTCATAAATGACTTATATGAAGGAGTAGAAGGGGAGCTCATCAAATTTGCAGATGACACTATGCTGGCAGGAATAGCCAACACCCCAGTAGACAAGCTCAGGATCCAAAAAGATCTTGATAGATTTGAACAATGGGCTCTTATCCAATGAAATTTAATGTGGAGAAAAGCTTTACACCTGGGCAGGAAAAACCAAAGGTACAAGTACAGATTAGGCAAAACCTGGCTCAAAAACAGTAACTGAGAGGGACCTTCGAGTCCTAGTGGACAATTATTTAAACATGAGGCAGCAGTGTGGGGCAGCAGCCAAAAAAGCTAATACAATCCTTGGTTGTATAAACAGAGGTATCAAAATCACATGAAATATTAGTACCACTTTATAAAGCCTTAGTAAGACAATATCTGGAATACTGCATCCAGTTCTGGTCATCACAATAAAGATGTTGAGATTTTGGAAAAAGTACAAAGAGCGGTTGCAGGATTTGGGTTTGGCTAGTCTAGCGAAAAGAAGGACTAGAGGGGACATGATAGCAGTATTCCAGTATTTGAGAGGCTGCCACAAAGAGGAGGGGGTCAACTTATTTACCAAAGCATCTGTAGGCAGGACAAGAAACAATGGATGGAAACTAATCAAGGGGAGAAGCAACCTGCAATTAAGGAGAAACTTCCTACCAGTGAGGACGATTAATCAATAGAACAGCTTGCCGTCAGATGTTGTGGGTGCTTCATCACTGGAGATTTTTTAAGAAGAGACTGGACAGTCACTTGTCTGAAATGGCATAGGATCTCCTGCTTGAGCAGAGGTCAAAACTAGAAGACCTTCAAGGTCCCTTCCAGCTCTTTTCTGATTTGAAAAGTGCTTGATCTGAATTGCTCTTAAATTTTTTTTTGAAAAATTGATTGTAATACAGTAAGGTTAAGATGAGGGAAGTAAGGAAACACAGATTGTATTGGATAAGCATGGTTTGCTTATGTTTTCTGCAGAGAGCCTTGATCTCTACTCATGAGATTGTCAGATTCTTTGCTTTTCAGAAGTTCCATTTTCATCCTTATCAGCATATCACAGAGGTGCTACTAGAATGCACAGCAGGGAACATTTTTTATAATAGTATTCTCTTGAAAACTTGTCATTTTTCTCATTATTCACATATTCATCTGTTAAACCACAGTAGTAACATGTGTTTTACAAATGCATTGTCTCCGTAACTTTTGTTAAATGATATTTGCTTCTCACCTTTTACATTTCTTACAGTAAGCTATGTTTAACTATTATTACCGTATATACTTGAGTATAAGCCGACTCGAGTATAAGCCGAGACCCCCAATTTCACCCCCAAAAACTGGAAAAAGTTGGTGACTTGAGTATAAGCCGATCCGCCGTTCTGCAAGCCTCCGCCGCCGGCTGCTTCGTTCCGCAGCGGAAAGAAGCAGGCAGGCTGCTTCGTTCCGCAGTGGAAAGAAGCAGCCTGCTTCGTTCAGGCTGCTTCGTTCCACAGCGGAAAGAAGCAGGCAGGCAGGGGGCGGAGGAACGGAGACCCGGCGACGTTTGGGGAGGTTTGGGCGCCTCTCCAAATATCCCCAAACGTCGCCGGGTCTCCGTTCCTCTGTGCCCTGCCTGCCTGCTTCTTTCCACAGCAGAAAGAAGCAGGGAGGCAGGGGGCGGAGGAACGGAGACCCGGCGACGTTTGGGGAGGTTTGGGCGCCTCTCCAAATATCCCCAAACGTCGCCGGGTCTCCGTTCCTCTGTGCCCTGCCTGCCTGCTTCTTTCCACAGCGGAAAGAAGCAGGCAGGCAGGGGGCGGAGGAACGGAGACCCGGCGACGTTTGGGGAGGTTTGGGCGCCTCTCCAAATATCCCCAAACGTCGCCGGGTCTCCGTTCCTCTGTGCCCTGCCTGCCTGCTTCTTTCCACAGCGGAAAGAAGCAGGCAGGCAGGGGGCGGAGGAACGGAGACCCGGCGACGTTTGGGGAGGTTTGGGCGCCTCTCCAAATATCCCCAAACGTCGCCGGGTCTCCGTTCCTCCGCCCCCTGCCTGCCTGCTTCTTTCCGCTGTGGAAAGAAGCAGGCAGGCAGGGCACAGAGGAACGGAGACCCGGCGACGTTTGGGGATATTTGGAGAGGCGCCCAAACCTCCCCAAACGTCGCCGGGTCTCCGTTCCTCCGCCCCCTGCCTCCCTGCTTCTTTCCGCTGTGGAAAGAAGCAGGCAGGCAGGGCACAGAGGAACGGAGACCCGGCGACGTTTGGGGATATTTGGAGAGGCGCCCAAACCTCCCCAAACGTCGCCGGGTCTCCGTTCCTCCGCCCCCTGCCTCCCTGCTTCTTTCCGCTGTGGAAAGAAGCAGGCAGGCAGGGCACAGAGGAACGGAGACCCGGCGACGTTTGGGGATATTTGGAGAGGCGCCCAAACCTCCCCAAACGTCGCCGGGTCTCCGTTCCTCCGCCCCCTGCCTCCCTGCTTCTTTCTGCTGTGGAAAGAAGCAGGCAGGCAGGGCACAGAGGAACGGAGACCCGGCGACGTTTGGGGATATTTGGAGAGGCGCCCAAACCTCCCCAAACGTCGCCGGGTCTCCGTTCCTCCGCCCCCTGCCTCCCTGCTTCTTTCTGCTGTGGAAAGAAGCAGGCAGGCAGGGCACAGAGGAACGGAGACCCGGCGACGTTTGGGGATATTTGGAGAGGCGCCCAAACCTCCCCAAACGTCGCCGGGTCTCCGTTCCTCCGCCCCCTGCCTGCCTGCTTCTTTCCGCTGTGGAAAGAAGCAGGCAGGCAGGGCACAGAGGAACGGAGACCCGGCGACGTTTGGGGATATTTGGAGAGGCGCCCAAACCTCCCCAAACGTCGCCGGGTCTCCGTTCCTCCGCCCCCTGCCTCCCTGCTTCTTTCTGCTGTGGAAAGAAGCAGGCAGGCAGGGCACAGAGGAACGGAGACCCGGCGACGTTTGGGGATATTTGGAGAGGCGCCCAAACCTCCCCAAACGTCGCCGGGTCTCCGTTCCTCCGCCCCCTGCCTGCCTGCTTCTTTCCGCTGTGGAAAGAAGCAGGCAGGCAGGGCACAGAGGAACGGAGACCCGGCGACGTTTGGGGATATTTGGAGAGGCGCCCAAACCTCCCCAAACGTCGCCGGGTCTCCGTTCCTCCGCCCCCTGCCTGCCTGCTTCTTTCCGCTGTGGAAAGAAGCAGGCAGGCAGGGCACAGAGGAACGGAGACCCGGCGACGTTTGGGGATATTTGGAGAGGCGCCCAAACCTCCCCAAACGTCGCCGGGTCTCCGTTCCTCCGCCCCCTGCCTGCCTGCTTCTTTCCGCTGTGGAAAGAAGCAGGCAGGCAGGGCGCAGAGGAACGGAGACCCGGCTTCGTTTGGGGACTTTTGGGGAGGTGCGCGCGCACCTCCCCAAACCTCCCCAAACTTCGGCAGGTCTCCGGACGGCGGTGGCTTGGGAGAGGTGAGCGCGATCCCGGAAGCTCCAAAGCCTCGGCCGCGCACAAGTCCTCAGTAAGTTTTTTTGTTGACTGGAGTATAAGCCGAAGTGGAATTTTTCAGCCCAAAAAGTGGGCTGAAAAATTCGGCTTATACTCAAGTATATACGGTAATCAACTTGCCATTTCTTAGAAATCATGACAAAACAAGTGTCAGTTTTGGTAGAATAAATGTATTTTATGATTACTTATTGTAGTGGGGAACAGGGCATTGTCATAACTATGAGGTATATAATTCAGATTTTAAGAGGTTTACAGGCAGTTCTCAACCTATAAACTACAATTGGGATTAGTGTTGGTGCCTTGATCAGAAAGTGAAATGTCATGGAAGTGATGGCAATCCTAGCATCCCCCATTGTGGTTGTTAGTCAAGAATCGTGGGTTGTTAAATGACTGCCCACCCTAAGCCAATCCATTCTGGGCTTGGTCCCTTCCAGCTCTGAGGCTCAGCAATATAGATTATTTATGCAGACATGTAAATTCTATGTGCATGAGAGTGAGAAAACTTCATACTTAAATAATGTAGGCTCCATTTTTTATTGAAAAGGACAGTCTTCGGCTTGGTGCAAAAAATCCAAATTAAAACACTCCAATAGATGACTTTCTAGCCTGTCCTTAAAAGATACCCACATACAAGTGACCTTGTACCTCTTTGAGTCACATTTCTTTTGATACACAATTTTAATATCCAGTTTAATATGGAACTGGAATTAATATGCAGTTGCAATCTGCTTTCCTGTAAGTTAAAAGGCAGTTATAAGAATGATATGTAATGGAAATAAAATATGTTTGAAAATAAACAGAACACTGAACTGTGTGATTGAACAAGGATTAAGCCAAGGATGTGATGAAGTTAGCTAGCATGAATGTATTTATAAGTTTGGAAATAGTCTGTATTGTTGATTGAGAACCCAAATGATTGTATGATGCAATCACAAGAGTGGATATATAAAAAGTTCTGTTAATATATAACTTATAACTGACTCCAGTTTTTTCTATGAAACAAAACTACCTTGGTCTTCATAAATTATTTTTCAAATCCACACTTCTGGTTGCATATAAATAGTAGAAAATCAGAGCAAATAGTGGCCTATTTGATTTTATTATGCTTCGCTTCACTCATAGATATTGCATTTTTTTTACAAGACTCTCCACTGGCAACAACTTTACGACTTGTTGAAGGCCCAGATGATGATTAGATTTTTAGCAATAAAATATTTTTTAAAATTATGGTATGTACATCATTTTTTGACATACTGCTATTGCAGATTTAATAGACCACCGTATAGTGTAAACATATACTGAACAAATTCCCCAAAACAGAGTGATGATAAAAATAAAGAATACAAGTTGTACATGAATTGGATGTAAGAAAAGCAAGGATGTTTTTTGCAAGGAGACATGTATTAAATGACGTTGGTATAAGCTATATTTAACAAGATCTTTTCTGAGAAATACTTCTGGAGAGGTTATGTTCTGGTATTTTGAATGGCATTTACATACCATTCAAAAGAGACAATAAAAAAGATAGGAAGAAAAAGAAAAACTAGGATACATTCCATGCAGCCAACATCCAGATAAGCACATGTTAACACCAGACCAACAATCAAGCTTAAAATAACGTCCTAATCTAGGAACTGCCAAGGAACTTATCAAAATTATCAAAAGAGCCTTGGTGGAGCAGTGGGCTAATGCCTCCTTAAGTAACACCAGCTGCCTGCAATTAGTGCAGGTTCGCATCCCACCAGGCTCAAGGTTGACTCAGCCTTCCATCCTTCCGAGGTAGGTAAAATGAGGACCCAGATTGTTGGGGGCAATTAAGCTGACTTTGTAATAATGCCGCTTGGGGTGTGTGTGAAAGCCCTAACAAGCAGGCATATACATAGAATGAAGGCTACTGCTAAGCTTGTAAGCCGCCCTGAGTCTTCGGAGAAGGGCGGGATATAAATGGAATTAAAAAAAAAAAATTGGCAGGGCAAACCGAGCACATTTGCACTGATGATGTAACCTGTCTGGGTAATGAAATGTCTGCAAGCAAATGAAATACCTGCCACAGAGCACCAAGGATTCCACAGCTCAACCCCTGAACTACATATACTGTATTCTTTTCTTTTGGATGATCTTTTCCTTTACATAATCCACACTTTAATTCACTTTATGTTTCACACTATGTTTTTTAAATATCAGAATTGTGACAGTTTTGTCTGGAATATTTTCTCTGCACTTTTTAGCTAGGAAAAATGGATCCCAGAGAATATACCATTTTTAAAAAACTTTTGTGTAGTTCTTGTACTTAACCCACAGTCTGGAGAGTTTTTAATTTTTCAGCCGCCTCCACTGTGGACAGGTGTGGTTAAAAAACTGTTAAGAAGCCAATAAAGTTTATTACTGAATCATTTATTAAACAGCTGCTGCAGCAGTTGAAGATGCTAACATACAGTATGTAGATTTCAGGCAGTTTGTGCATGATCTGGCACGTTCATGACTGTAAGGAAGAAGTATGGCAAAGGAGAGAGAGCAAGTGCACAATGACAACAGGGCCATTAACCAGAATCTAATGTATATAATTCTTCAGATTCAAGGTATTGCCATAAAGAAATCTGAAAGAGAATCCAGAGTTACAAAAACTGTGTTGAAGTACAGAGAATCATAGCCATGACTAACAAGTCAAGCAGCTTATCATTAGCCTGTAGTTGCTGATAACACAAGACTGTCAGACACAAGCTTAAATATTGCAATAGGGATTTTTTTTTGTCTGATTCTAGGAGTTGTTAATTTCCTAAAACCTAGCAGAAGTCTTAATCATGCAAGATCTGTCCCAGTTTTTACTGCACATTATCTCTTGTACTCCAAGTATTTCCTAAACTTTGGGGGAGAGAAGGGCTGAACTTAATACTTTCATCTTTGACAGGATTCCCAAAGATGCATTTTCACGAGGCAACTGGACTTCCTTGTTTTTTCTTTGAAGACATTTCGCTTCTCATCCAAGAAGCTTCTTCAGCTCATTTGGCAGCATTGTTTGGCTTAGTCTCAGCTTGTGAGCTATGTTTCAAGCTGAATCTTCTGAGGCTTCTTCCAATGCTTCCTCTCCTATTCCTCATCTGAGAATTCATCAGATGTAGGCACCACAGTGTCTTAGTTGCATATATGTATGTTTTCACAGCTACTTTCACCTCTGTTAGGTAATATTCTTCTACTTGAATAAAGCATCTCTCACAGGGGAAGAATTTTGGCTGATGAAAAAAAATCTTGGTAGATGATCCTTCAGATTCTTTTTTTCCACAAAACATCCATTTTAAGTGAATTTCATAATTTGGTAGGGATCATATATTAATATATAAACTTCTTAGATTATTTTTATATCATACACTTTTTTAAATGAATGCCCATTAAAGGCACTTTTCATTGAGCTTCAACAAAAGTGAGTGTCTTTTAGGAATCAGAGGCTAAATTGAGAGTGCTTAGGCTAATAGAGCCACAGGAGGTTTGTCATCTTAAAAGTAACACTTGTGTTATTGCTATTAATTAGTAACTATTACTAATAAATAGTAATGTTCTAAGTAAGGCAGTGAGCTGTGCAGATTGAGGAAAACTATTATTCTTAGTGAATCCTAATTTACATTTATTGTTGTCAATGGATATGTAGGGCTAGGCAAGCTAGTAATTGTTGTAATAGTTAACCTTGGTGGGGCACTATGTGTACTTTTTCTTGAAGGAGTAGGTTGGTGACTTAAGGGTTTTCTGGACTTGCATTATTGCTGAAACAGGTAAAATCAACATAATCAAAGTATTACAAATTAGTTCAAGACGAACCCTGTTTGCCACTGCAGCTTTTATAAATCAGGACCATGGATAGTTCCCAGTACGTACCAGTACCGCTAACTGACCTAAAGTAGGAAGTCTCAGAGAATAGAATGAAAATAGTTAATGCATGAGGAAGGCATCAGGATCAAACTTTGGAACAGATATCCCATAGAGGAGCTGTAAAAATACTTGCTCTTGACTGTGAAGTCTGCTTTTTTGTTGCCTGGAGTGGAATAATCTGTAAAATTACTTCTAAGATGACAAACGTCCTGTAGCTCTGTTGGCCTATGCCAGGGGTCTTCAAACTTGGCCCTTTTATGACTTGTAGACTTCAACTCCCAGAATTTCTCAGCCAGGCATGCTGGCTGAGGAATTCTGGGAGTTGAAGTCCACAAGCCATAAAAGGGCCAAGTTTGAAGACCCCTGGCCTAAGCACTCTCAATTTAGCCTCTGATTCCTAAAAGACACTTATTTTTGTTGAAGCTCAATGCAAAGTGCCTTTAATGGGCATTCATTAAAAAAGTGCATGATATAAAAATAATCTGTTTTTATATTAATATATGATCCCTACCAAATTATGAAATTCACATAAAGTGGTTTTTTTGTGGAAAAAAAATCCCCATCTCAAATTGGGGAAAAATCGTATAATCTGGCAAGGTGGTATAAATGGGCTGTTACAGGTTCTCCCACATATGGATAGCATTCTAATTATCTGAATTTGAATACTCTTTGAATTATATTGAACTGATTATGGGAATATTAGGTTCCAAAATGAATGTACAAACTTATGAAAGGTGTAGTTTTTTTAAAAAAAATATTACTCATGAAAAGACAGATAAGCTTTTTTTTTTAACTTTCCCACTGTTGTGGAAAGTCCTCAACTTTGGGCACAGATTTTTGAAGCTGTAAGAGGTGTTGTGAAAAAAGAAATAAGTAGATCAATAAGTGCCATTTCCATTCTTTCAGCATTTGAATCAAGGCTATATGATTTATTTCAAAATATATTCCTTTTGATTTAGCAATTTCAATTATATGTTTTTCCTAGTGCTCAGTTGCATTGTTGAAATCCTCTGTGATATCATAAAAATTAAGCTAAGAAAGAGTAGCCATAATATAAATATTATCCAGATTTTTTAAAAAATAGATTAAGAAATATGGAGAAGTCTTAGAGCTGAAGCTGGAGATATCAGAGGAATAGGAGTTATATATGAAAATCGATTAGGAAAGTTTTAGGTTGTAATGGATGCATATTTCTAAGCTTAGACCTATTTAGATAATATGGCTATAAACAGCATTCGTTATTTACAACAATGGGCCTGACAATAAAAAGTCATTTTTCTATTAATTGCACTTTTTCTTTTTAAGCCTTTTTGTTAATGTCTGTTTAATTTAGAGTTATTATGTTGGTCTTTATTGGATGCTCTTTTGGAGAATGCAGTAGTATCATGCAAGATCTATAATAAACGGAATAGAAGCATAAACCTGTGTGGCATTTGTTTTCAGGGCCAAGACCTTAGTGCAGGGGTGTCAAACTCAATTTCATTGAGGGCCGCATCAGCATTGTGGTTGCCCTCAAGGGGCTGGGTGGGTATGGCCAGGGTGGGCGTGGCCTACTGGGTGGGCGTGGCTAGAGTGCATATGGCCTACAGGGTGGGCATGGCCAGCTCTACATCGTTCGCATCAAGGGTGCCTGGGCAGGAATGGGACAGATCTGAGAGTCTCTGGCAGAAGGAGGGTCTCTGGGCCAGGGCCAAGGCAGTGGGGGCTGTTCCCTCACTGTTTCCAGGATGGCTTCGCGGGCCGCATGAAACCACTTCACGGGCCGGATCTGGCCCCCGGGCCTTGTGTTTGACATGTCTGCCTTAGTGAAATTGAGGATGAAGCACAATGATTTTTAAAAGCAGTTTGGATCATATTATTTATAAGTTACAAAGCCAATTTGCTAAAATATTCTTCATGTTACACCCCACTGTATTTTGATAGACATTTATTAAGACATTATCAAGGAAATTTTAAAGTACTGTGATAGAGAATATCTTGAAATGCACTAGCAAAAAGAATGAGAATTCTAGTGCCCCCCCCATTAAGTGCTCTGAAAATCGATCAAACTGGACAGTTGATGACCTATCTATTGTATTTTAAAACATGAAAATAACAATTGATATCTTACATACTGTATCTAAATCAGTTACACCCATGATCTTTTTGATGGGCAGTTGACATACTTCTGAATAATGATTTTAGACTATAAAGTCTAAACAAAATAAAATCAGTGCTTATATTTGAAGATTTTTAAAAACGTTTGCATTGTTCATTGCCACTGCTTTGTGACTTTCTGCTCTTGTGGCCCACTGGCTGCCCTCGGCAGTGCCAGCAAGAATTAGGGAAGCAGCCTACTAATTATGCCTTCGGGAGAGGACATCAGCAGTGCTGAGCGGAGCTCTTAAGTTCTGCTATAAGCTCAAATTCAATGTCATTATCATCTTAAGGAGAACAATTCCATTTTGATCATACATAATTAAGACGTTGCCTATGCAAAAGACAAAGCAACCCAAAGCCGTATGTTGTCTGCACTTGCCATTATATACAGGCTGCTTGCTACTTTATGAGCAAGGAAGGGAGGGGATTACGCCATAACAACAGTACATCTAGAATCCACAAATTAGGAAATAGGTGAGGCTGTGTCAGATACCTTGTTAGGGGTAGGAGGAGCCTTGGTGGCACAGTGATTACAGTTGCAGAATTGCAGGTTAACTCTGCCCACAGCCAGGAGGTCAGTCTTGACTGGCTCAAGATTGAATCAGGCTTCCAACCTTCTGAGGTCGGTAAAATGAGGACCCAGACTGTTGGGACAATATGCTGACATTGTAAACCACTCAGAACAACACCCAGGGGGAGGGCCTTCTCTGTGGGCGCGCCTGCCCTTTGGAACCAGTTACCCGTAGAGCTCAGGACTGCCCCTGATTTTCATTCGTTCCACCGGGACCTGAAGACCTGGCTCTTTGAGCTTTCCAGCCAGGACTGAGAATTTTTAATTTTTAACTTATTGTAATTGGGTTTTTTAATCAGAGTTATAGGGGTTTTAGATTTTTAATCAAGGATAATTTAATCTATTTTAATTGTTATTAACTTTTTGTATTGTAATGTTGTTTTAATTGCCTTGTGAACCGCCCTGGGTCCTACGGGAGAAGGGCGGTATATAAGTTCAATAAATAATAATAATAATAATAAAGCACTAGGGAGCCGTACATAAGTGTTCTGTACCAGCCTGCTACCGGCCCTGCAGAAAAGGCAGGGACAACCCCTTTACAAACGGCAAGAGGCTGGAATGACGCCTGCCAAATTTATAGCTACAAAAACAAACATGACATGAACCAAAAAACAGGAGCTTTAAGAAACACGAACTATCCAAGCGGTTGCCTTCAGCAAACCAGCCCTCCCCACACATTCCCCTTATATAGAGTTCAGGGCGTGGCTTCTCTCTGCCTCCTTCCGAGAAGCCCCATTGCCTTCCTCTGTTTACTCCTAATTGACTGCCTCCTGCGTCGGGCGTCCTTGAACAGGGCCAGCTGTGGGTCATCTTCATCCACGCTGTCAGGCTCACACAGCTGGGTCTCTGTGGTGACCAAGTGGGAGGGGCCTGGCTGAGGGCTCTCATCAGCAAGATCTTCAACCCCCTCAGCAAGGTCTTCAACACCCCCCTCCTCCTCCTCTGAGTCATCCGACCCAACTGCCGAACCCACAGGCTGACCCTGAATCACAACAATAAGTCCTTTTGCTATTGCCATTGCTAGTGGGGAAGGGAAGTATTACTCCTTGGGATGATTGGTAGCAATGTGCTTAAAAGGGTGTGAGATGAGGACATAGGGGAGGAGGCAGCTTGTATTTAGTCCAGTTGAATATGAGAACAGGGCATTGCTTTCTTTCTTCCAGCATTTGAATTCAGTTAAAAATTAGTCTCTGGATAAAGAAGAGCCAGAGTAGGTAAGGTAGAAGCTGAAGAGGTCTGAAGAGCAGAGGTTGTGCATATAGGACTTTTCCAGTACCTCATGAATGTATTGATTTGGACTGGACTGGTAATGTATTTCCAGCAGGACAACTATCCATCCCTTTACATGTAATCTTGAGTTACATGAGTGACTGAATATATCATCCTTTATTTTTAGAGGTTAGCACATTCTGCCAATGATAGCAAAATTACAGCTTCATATGTAGCCTTTTCCCTCTACAGCAGACATGTCAAACACAAGGCCCGGGGGCCAGATCCGGCCCGCGAAGTGGTTTCATGCGGCCCGCAAAGCCATCCTGGAAACAGTGAGGGACCGGCCCCTACTGCCTTGGCCCTGGCCCAGAGACTTTCCTCCTGCCAGAGACCCTCAGATCTGTCCCACTCCTGCCCAGGCCCCCATAGGCACCCTTGATGCGAACCATGTAGAGCTGGCCATGCCCACCCAGTAGGCCATACGCAGTCTAGCCACGCCCACACAGTAGGCCACGCCCACCCAGGCCACACCCACCCGGCCCCCTGAGGGCAACTGCAATGCTGATGCGGCCCTCAATGAAATTGAGTTTGACACCCCTGCTCTACAGTATATCTGAGCTGCTTCTAATTCTTCAGTTCCTTCTTTGTTAACATTCTCATGCATTTAAAGATGGGACACAGTGAAGCTTTGAACCAAATACCGTTTCAGAAAAGGAGAGCCATTGTTTTTTTTCTTTGCATTTTGAAATGGATTTCAATTTTTAAATGTATTGAATTAATTTAAATTGTAGGAACAATTCAAGGTGAATCAATTATCAATTAAGGTGAAAGTGTGTTTACTTTTCTACTCTGGGAAATTTAAAAATTAGTTAGCATATCCACGGAGGAGTTGATCGCATTTTGTCTAGCTTTTACTCTATTCCCTTTTTGTCTACTACCTTTTCTTAAGTCCCTTATCTTCAGATATGTCAAAATTAGGCCAAGCAGACTGAGAACTCTGGGAATTGAAGCTTATACAGTAGAAGTTGGGGAAGTTTCAGTTCCAAAAGCAGTTAATTATACAGTTCCATTCCCTCCCCCAATTGCTGTCATATAAGTAACTTGAATAGCATTGGAAACAGAGGATTAATGTACTGGCAATTTGAAATGCTCTGGTATTTCCCTTTGTTATGAAAGGCTGAGAGCCTTCTAATTATTAATCTGTTATCTTGTCTTCCCTGCCAGCTTTGTTAAATGAATCCCCTGCCTACACTGACAGAGTTGCTGAGGCAGAGACAGTAGATTTCCAGATGCATGAGATGCCATCATAGAAAATAAAACTATAATTCCAGTTATTAATGTAGATATTTCTTGCACATTAAGGGCATGAACGAGCATATTTATGTTTTAGGGAGTAAAGTACAGGAGTTGATTTTGTAATTTAAGGATTCTAGACTTTAAAGAGTTTTATTTTAGCTGGATTGTGTCAATGTTTTGAGATAGAGTAATTGTATGTAGAGAAATCAAAATGGAGTGTTCTTTATATCTCTGGATAACATTTATCCATTTTCCTGTTTGGGTTTCGAAGTTGTTCCAACAACTTCCCACATTACTTTTAATTGCTGAGATACCTTCAGAGTGCCAAAGTTTGAACATTCTCTCCTTCGCAGCGCTGGCAGGAATCTACTCTGTCTTATCTGCATATGGGAAGTATTTCTGGATTGATGTTTATATTTATGTTAGCAGCTTTTTATTTTATTTATTAAAGCCAGCTAATATGCCTAAGTCCTTCAGTTTTCCATTAAATATTTCCATTCCTTCCAAGGGTTCTTCCAAGATTATCAGCAAACTCTTTTAATTTATAAGTTCCTCTTTTAATTTTCACTCCAGAATTTCTCTCATCTCTTCTTTATATCTCTATTGAATACTTCCAGAACTAAAACAAATAGCAATGGTGATAAGGGGCATCTTTATCTAGTCCCATTTGGTATAAGCTTTTGTTTATTCATCATTCACAATTATTGGAAACTTTGGTGAATTTTACACATTGATAAAATTCTCAAAAGTCCGTATCTTCTAAAATTTTAAACAAGAAAGTCCTGTTTAATTGTCAAAGGCCTTTTCTGCATCAAGAAAAATCAGTGCTGCTTGTTTTTCATTAAGTTGCTCCAAGTATTCCAAAATATCCAATAAATTTCTAATTTTGTCCTTCAGATGTCTTTTGCATAAAAACACAGTTTTTCATGAATTGTTGTTGTTGTTAGCTGCAAAGTTGTGTCCGACCCATCGCAACCCCATGGACAACGTTCCTCCAGGCCTTCCTGTCCTCTACCATCTTCTCACGCCTACTGTTTCAGTGACTCCATCCAGCCACCTCATTCTCTGTTGTCCCATTCTTCTCTTGCCCTCAATTTTTCCCAGCATTAGGCTCTTCTCCAGTGAGTCCTTCCTTCTCATTAGGTGGCCAAAGTATTTGAGTTTCAACTTCACGATCTGGCCATCTAAAGAGCAGTCCTCTAGGACTGACCGGTTTGATGGCCTTGCAGTCCAAGGGACTCGCAGGAGTCTTCTACAGCACCATAGTTCAAAGGCCTCAATTCTTTGGCGCTCAGCCTTTCTTATGGACCAACTTTCACAGCCATACATTGCAACTGGGAAGACCATAGCCTTGACTATACGCACTTTTGTTGACAGGGTTATGTCTCTGCTTTTTAGCGTGCTGTCTAGATTTGCCATGGCTTTCCTCCCCAGAAGCAAGTGTCTTTTAATTTCTTGGCTACAGTCCCCATCTGCAGTGATCTTGGAGCCCAGGAAAATAAAATCTGTCACTACCTCCATTTCTTCCCCATCTATTTGCCAGGAATTCAGAGGGCCAGATGCCATGATCTTGGTTTTCTTAATGTTGAGTTTCAACCCAAGTTTTGCACTCTCCTTCTTCACCCACAAGAAGAGGCTCTTTAGTTCTTCTTCACTTTCTTCCACTGGAGTGGTATCATCTGCATATCTTAGGTTGTTGATATTTCTCACAGCAATCTTAATTCTAACTTTTGATTCATCTAGCCCTGTCTTTCTCATGATGTGCTCTGCATATAAGTTAAATAGGAAGGGCGACAGTATGCAGACTTGCCAGACTCCTTTCCCAATATTGAACCAATCAATGGTTCCGTGTCCAGTTCTCACTGTTGCTTCTTGACCCGCATATAGGTTTCTCAAGAGACAAATAAGATGGTCTGGTACTCCCATCTCTTTAAGAACTTGCCACAGTTTGTTGTGATCCACACAATCAAAGGCTTTAGCATAGTCAATGAAGCAGAAGTAGATGTTTTTCTGGAACTCCCTAGCTTTCTCCATGATCCAGCGTATGTTGGCAATTTGATCTCTAGTTCCTCTGCCTCTTCGAAATCCTGCCTGTACTTCTGGTAGCTCTCGATCCACATACTGCTGGAGTCTAACTTGTAGGACTTTAAGCATAATTTTACAATCATGTGAAATGAGTGCAATGGTGCAATAGTTTGAACATTCTTTGGCACTGCCTTTCTTTGGAATTGGAATGTAAACTAATCTTTTCCAATCCTGTGGCCACTGTTGAGTTTTCCAAATTTGCTGGCAAATTGAGTGTAGCACTTTTACTGCATCCTCTTTTAAGATTTTGAATAGCTCAGCTGGAATAATGTCACCTCCACTAGCTTTGTTGTTGCTCAGCTTTTCTAAGGCCCACTTCACTTCACATTCTAGGATGTCTGGCTCGAGGTCAGTGACCACCTCATTGTGATTATCAGGGACGTTAAGCTCATTCTTGTATAGTTCTTCTGTGTAATTTTGCCACCTCTTCTTAATCTCTTCTGCCTCTGTTAGGTCCCTGCCATTTTGATCCTTTATCATGCCCATTTTTGCATGAAATGTTCCCTTCATCTCTCCAATTTTCTTGAAGAGATCTCTAGTCCTCCCTATTCTATTGTTTTCTTCTATTTCTTTGCACTGTTCATTTAAGAAGGCATTCTTATCTCTTCTAGCTATTCTCTGGAATTCTGCATTCAATTGGGTGTATCTTTCTTTTTCTCCCTTGCCTTTTGCTTCCCTCCTTTCCTCAGCTATTTGCAAAGCTTCCTCAGATAGCCATTTTGCTTTCTTGCATTTCTTTTTCTTTGGGATGGTTTTAGTTGCTACCTCTTGTACAATGTTGCGAACCTCTGTCCATAGTTCTTCAGGCACTCTGTCTATCAGATCTAATTCCTTAAATCTATTTGTCACCTCTACTGTATATTCAACAGGGATATGATTTAATTCATACCTGGGTAGCCTAGTGCTTTTCCCTACTTTCTTCAGTTTAAGCCTAAACTTTTCAACGAGAAGCTCATGGTCTGAGCCACAGTCAGCTCCTGGTCTTGTTTTTACTGACTGTATAGAGCTTCTCCATCTTTGGCTGCGGAGCACATAGTCAATCTGATTTCTGTGTTGACCGTCTGGTGATGTCCATGTGTAGAGCTGTCTCTTGGGTTGTTGGAAAAGAGTGTTTGCTATGACCATTGTATTCTCTTGACAAAATTCTATCAGCCTGTGCTCTGCTTCATTTTGTACTCCAAGGCCAAACTTGCCTGTTATTCTGGTTATCTTTTGGCTTCCTACTTTAGCATTCCAATCCCCCATGATGATAAGGACATCATTTTTTGATGTTAGTTCTATAAGGTGCTGTAGGGCTTCATAGAACCGATCAATTTCATCCTCTTCAGCACTGGTGGTTGGGGCATAGACTTGGACTACTGTGATATTAAATGGTTTGCCTTGGATTCGAACTGAGATCATTCTGTCATTTTGGGGATTGTATCACAGTATTGCTTTTCCTACTCTTTTATTGACTATGAAGGCTACTCCATTTCTTCTGAGGAATTTTGCCTGCAGTAGTATACCTGATGGTCATCTGAATTAAATTCACCCATTCCTGTCCATTTTAGTTCGCTGATTCCTAAGATGTCGATGTTCAGTCTTGTCATCTCTTGTTTGACCACGTCTAGCTTGCCTTGATTCATGGATCTTACATTCCAGGTTCCTATGGAGAAAAAATCTTTACAGCATCGGACCTTTCTTTCACCACCAGATACATCCACAGCTGAGCGTCCTTTCGGCTTTGGCCCAGTCGCTTCATTCTTTCTGGCGCTACTAGTACTAGCCCTCTGCTCTTCCCCAGTAGCATATTGGACACCTTCCGACCTGAGGGGCTTATCTTCCAGTGTTATATCTTTTTGCCTTTTGGTACTGTCCATAGGATTTTTATGGCAAAGATACTGGAGTGCGTTGCCATTTCCTTCTCCAGTGGATCACGTTTTGTCAGAACTCTCTGCTATGACCTTTCCGTCTTGGGTGGCCCTGCACGGCATAGCTCATAGCTTCATTGAATTACGCAAGCCCCTTTGCCACGACAAGGCAGTAATCCATGAAGGCGTTTTCATGAATAGTCCTGTAAAATTTTCTTCATTTGCTCAGCTAAAATCATTGTAAATAATTTATAATTATTATTCAGTAATGATATTGGGTGGTATTTTTTTTCTTGAATTTCTTTAGATCAGGGGTGTCAAACTGCCGGCCCATGGGCCGGATGCATCATAGCAAAACTGCGCCCACCCATTGCTGGCAATGGCAAAAAAGTTGCAATACGTTGCAACATGTCACGTGACATTGCAAGTTTGACACCCCTGCTTTAGATATTAATACAATATTGGCCTCTATCCAACTGTCCAGTATCTTTCCAATCTGTAAAATAGAGTCACCATGTGTTGTAGAAATTGTAGTAGTTCATCTTCAAAATGATTATAATAAGAGCATCTCGTCCAGGCACTTACCCTATTTTGATCTTTTTCACAAACGTCTTTTGTTGATATTAATTGTTTCTGGGGTTTTTGTGATCTTTGGTGAATTTTGTTTCTTCAAATATTCATCAGTCTTTGCCAGGGAAATTTTTCTCATTTGTATAATTTAGATTAATGTTGAAGAAATATTTTTACATCTTTAAATTATAACTATTATGGTATTTCCATCTTGCATTTTCAATATTTTTTTCTATTCTTCTTTTCTCAATTTATATGCCAATCATCTTGCTGGTTCATTTGCAATTATTTTTCTTTTGCATAATTCATTTTTACCTCTATTTCACTTCTCCTTTCTGTTAACAAGGGCAACTGATGTAAACATTTAATTTGTTAATATCAAAGAGCAAAAGGAATTCATAGACAAAATAGTTTTAAGATTGAGAAAAACTGAAATAATTGGATATCGTTATGACTAATATGAGTGCTATGTTATACCATAATATTTATGTTAAGACATGGAATAAAATTAAGAAGGAATGTTAAGGTGGAAAAAAATGCAATAGTCTTTGTTGGGGAACATTTCTTTGATAAAAGTGAACATTATGCCTTCAATGACATTTTGGTTTCAAAGGACATTATTTTTGATAACTGATGTACCATTTAAACAAAGGCAGAAAAATATATGTAACTTTGTAGGGCAAGGGGAAAAAACCAAGGGGTTAAATGTAAAATAATTCAAGATGTAAAATAATGCTGAGAATTGGGACTGCCTGATTTGAAATTTCACTTTGCAGTCTGCTGCTTAGTCTGGATGAAAGAGTGGGTTCTACCAAGGAGAAAGACAATCTTAAAATTAGAAGGGCAAAATCTGAAGTTCAATCAGTGGTTCAAACAGTGGTTTTCAAATATACATCTAAGAGCAAAATTTAAAGTAGATAATAGAACATTTTTGAGTTGGACTGTGTACAAATGTTGAACATGTAATTACTAAAATGTATAAACTTGTATTGAAATTTGAAACTGAAGAAGAATAAGTGAAGACTGTATGGGCTAAGCACTTTTGACATAACATATTGAAGGAACAGTGGGAACAGTGTTTAAAATGATTGAAATTTACATAGCTTAGAATTTTTATAAAACCATTTGTGTACGATTCTGTAAAAATTATCTAGCATATATAAAAATATTTCCAATTTATGTTGGAAATGGAGACAACATGAAGAGTCCTTTCATCATGCCCAGTGGACTTATAAAAAAGCCAAAACTTTTAGGGTTCAAATACATATAATGATAAAAAGAATTTTAAAAATCAACACTTGGAATACTGCATCCAGTTTTGGTCACCACGATGTAAAAAAGATGTTGAGACTCTAGAAAGGGTACAGAGAAGGGCAACAAAGATGATTGGGGGACTGTTGATAGCAGTGTTCCAATATCTTGGGGGTTGCCACAAAGAAGAGGGAGTCAAGCTATTCTCCAAAGCACCTGAAAGCAGGACAAGAAGCAACGGATGGAAACTAGTCAAGGAGAGAAGCAACCTAGAATTAAGGAGAAACTTCCTGACAGAACAATTAAGCAGTGGAACAGCCTGCCTCCAGAAGTGGTGAATGCTCCAACACTGGAAGTTTTTAAGAAGAGACTGGCCAGCCATTTGCCTGAAATGGTATAGGGTTTCCTGCCTGAGCAGGGGTTTGGACTAGATGACCTCCAAGGTCCCTTCCAACATCATCATCATCATCATCATCATTATTATTATTATTATTATTATTATTATTATTATTATTATTATTATTATTATTATTATTATTATTATTATTATTATTATAGAGAAGGGCGAGGGGGGACACAATAGCAGTATTCCAATATCTCAGGGGCTGCCACAAAGAAGAGGGAGTCAAGCTATTCTCCAAAGCACCTGAAAGCAGGACAAGAAGCAACGGATGGAAGCTGATCAAGGAGAGAAGCAACCTAGAACTAAGGAGAAACTTCCTGACAGTTAGAACAATTAACCAGTGGAACAACCTGCCTCCAGAAGTGGTGAATGCTCCAACACTGGAAGTTTTTAAGAAGAGACTGGACAGCCATTTGCCTGAAATGGTATAGGGTTTCCTGCCTGAGCAGGGGGTTGGACTAGATGACCTCCAAGGTCCCTTCCAACTATTATTATTATTATTATTATTATTATTATTATTATTATTATTATTATTATTATTATTATTATTATTATTATTATTACATTAAACTGAAATAAAAACTTTTCTTGCTGGAGTTAATAGGCAGTCAATTAGAAAAGATTCAAGGATGCGCAAAATTCCCACATTGGCAGATTGATTAGTGAAAGAACTAGCAGTGACAGAACTAGTAGAGATGGTAAAATCAACTTGTTTAATTACAGGAGGATCAATGGGTACATTTATTAATGACTTGAAACCCCTTATGAACATTTTTCTGAAAAAAATTGAACTTGTGATTTATGGATTTGAATATTGGAAAGGTTACTTAAAGAAGGAAAGAAGGAAATTATGGTGTATTTTTAGAGAGTGGGGATAAAATATAAATGTATCTATAACTGCTGTCAAGAAGACTGGAAGCCACTTTAGAATCTTCCTTTTCCTTGATTTCTTTTTCACGTTTCAGTCCTTACTATTCTTTAATTTAAAATTTGTACTGTTTTTAATTCTGTTGAAAAACTTCTTCAATAAATATTGTTTAAAAATAAAACAATGAAATATTTCTAGATTTACACAGGGTAGAAAAAGTGTTTTAGGGAAAGCAGTTATATCAGCTGAAAGCCTTTTTAATCTTCAATATTTTTGAGGCATGTAGGGAGATAGAATAAGGCTAAAAACTAGTCTACACTCAGTCTGCAATCAGCAGGTCATTGGCTCCTTTCTCTTTTGCCACTATTGTTAGTGTTTAACTAAGTGTTTTTGTTTAACTTTTGGTTTGTGTAAATACCTGAAGCAATTAATTCAACCTTCTTTTTATTTGTAGCTGCTGACTTTAGCCTGGCTTATGGATTAGCAAACAATAAAACTCACAAAAAAGATATAAATAATAAATGTATTTATTTAAAATATTTTGGGGTTGCTTTTGTGAAGGGAGGAATCCTCCAATTATTATTTGATAGGATTGGTAACTCTCAATACCAACAGCAAATACAAAATATATAAATCTCATTGATGTTGATAAAGTAAACAATCTACCTAAAAAAAGTCCTAAAATCAAAGTCATCAATAATCCCTTAAGAAATAATGCGTAAGAAAGGAAAATAAACCTTTCTTCTACGGTTTTTGTTTGCTGTTGGGTCATAGAATGAATGTTAGTTTATAATAAATTCCGGTGTAATGAGGCCACTGCAGCAAAGGCCATCCCCCCCCCGTATTAGACTGAATACTCTCCAAAGAGCTTTTGTTTGAGATTTCCCGCCCTCAAAATTTTCCACCCCACGGAATATAAAGGCAAACGGGGAGCAGTCTGAGACACCAAAATAGTGTTTTTTGATTAAACGCAAAAGGACGTCAGAAACCATTCCTGAAAAATTGTTGTGAAAAATATCTCAAAGCTGAAATACCCACATAGAATAACTTTTCCTGTAACTATCTTGGCATAATAATTGTTTGTGATAGTAGAGTTTGGGGAAGTTCAGTTCCATTCCCAGATAATAATTACAGCATTTAGAAAGGCAATTGCTATCTTCTTACTCCAATGTTATTTTCTTGTTTTCCATTTGTAATTTTTTGAGAATGTCTTTTTATGCATTATCTAACTGGTCAGTGTCTATTGGTTAATATAGAATAATTAAAGCCATGACTGCACAGCAGGAATTTAATTTGGCTTGTGGTTCTTGATGGTACGAGGGAATGATGGTATCCATCTATCTCATTATTACTTCCTAGTTAACTATCTGGCTTTGGTTTTTTTTAATAAACTTTTATTGAAAGTTTTACAAACAACGTGAAAACTAAGGCAAACAAAAAGAAAAAGCAGAAATGAGAGAAAAGAAAAAGAATGAAAAAGACAAAAGTGCAGAAATGCAGGAACAAAAAGAAAATGAAAGAAGAAGCTCCCAATTTCCTTTGCAGCAAATTTATGTACGGTTACAAAGTTATCTCTTATTCTATGGTTATAAAAGAAAGTTCACTCCTTTCTATTGTCCAGCTTTTTTTCTCTAATCATCGAAACTAAAAATCGTAAGTACATTTTCCCCATTTTATACAAAAAACCTATTAAGAGGTTTCTGGTTAATCATAAATATAGATATTTTTTATCTATGCAAAGAAATTAATTTAGTACCTCTGCCAGTTCCATTATCTTATCCATTATCCATTATCCATTATCCTTCAGGAGAAGGGCGGTATATAAATCAAATAAATAAATAAATAAATAAATCTTTGCCAATCTAGTTAGCTCTCTTTTGAACTATCTGTTGAACAAGAAAGATGGTTTATATTAACTCAGTTATCTATTGAAATGTCTACTTTCCATGCAAAGTTTTGATTACATTGTCAATATTTTGTATTATTTTCTATTCTGTATTCCTCCCCCCACCCTCTTATTTCTGTTTTTTTAAAAAGAAATCCTGGTCTGATTCAGTGTTTTGTAATTGGGTCATGCTGCTTTTTTGCTATATCCCTTTATTTTCCATGAAATACTATGGTGTATGTAGTATACAGCTTTGATGATGTAACATAATTCCCTGAGATAAGGTGGTAGTTTTACTGGGTAATATTTAATAGAAAAGGGATGCAGTGGCTCAGTGGGTTAGAACGCTGAGCTTGTTGATCAGAAGGTTGGCAGTTTGGTGGTTCGAATCCCAAGTGCCACGTAACAGAGTGAGCGCCTGTTACTCGTCCCAGCTTCTGCCAACCTAGCAGTTCGAAGGCACATAAAAATGCAAGTAGAAAAATAGGGACCACTACGGTGGGAAGGTAACAGCGTTCCGTACACCTTTGGCGTCTAGTCATGCCGGCCACATGACCACGGAGATGTCCTTAGACAAGCGCTGGCTCTTCGGCTTTGAAACGGAGATGAGCACCGGCCCCTAGATTTGGAAACGACTAGCATGCATGTGCGGGGGAACCTTTACCTATTTAATAGAAAATCAACGCTACATATACCGTATATACTTGAGTATAAGCCGACTCGAGTATAAGCCGAGACCCCCAATTTCACCCCCAAAAACTGGAAAAAGTTATTGACTCGAGTATAAGCCGATCCGCCGTTCTGCAAGCCTCTGCCGCCAGCAGAGGCTCGATCCGCCATTTTGCAAGCCTGAATACACAGGAATACCCTGTGTGGCCGCGGCTCTCGGGGAAGCCCTGGCTGTCCGCTTCCTCGCTCCATGCTGCCATTCGGGGCCCGCGCGTTCCCCGGGCAAATCGCGGCGCCCACCAGGCGAGGAAACACGCCCGCTCCAGTCGCCCCCCCTTCCCTCAGGAGACGCGAAGCAAGTGACCGCCGGGAGCTTACCGAGGACTTGCGCGTGGCTGAGGCTTCGGTGCTTCCAGGATCGCGCGCACCTCTCCCAAGCCGCCGCCGTCCGGAGACCTGCCGAAGTTTGGGGAGGTTTGGGGAGGTGCGCGCGCACCTCCCGAAACCTCCCCAAACGTCGGCAGGTCTCCGGACCTCCGCGCCCTGCCTGCCTGCTTCTTTCCGCAGCGGAAAGAAGCAGGCAGGCAGGGCGCGGAGGAACGGAGACCTGCCGACGTTTGGGGAGGTTTGGGCGCCTCCCCAAACCTCCCCAAACGTCGGCAGGTCTCCGTTCCTCCGTGCAGACCTGCCGACGTTTGGGGAGGTTTGGGCGCCTCCCCAAACCTCCCCAAACGTCGGCAGGTCTCCGTTCCTCCGCGCAGACCTGCCGACGTTTGGGGAGGTTTGGGGAGGCGCCCAAACCTCCCCAAACGTCGGCAGGAGGAACGGAGACCTGCCGACGTTTGGGGAGGTTTGGGGAGGCGCCCAAACCTCCCCAAACGTCGGCAGGTCTGCGCGGAGGAACGGAGACCTGCCGACGTTTGGGGAGGTTTGGGGAGGCGCCCAAACCTCCCCAAACGTCGGCAGGAGGAACAGAGACCTGCCGACGTTTGGGGAGGTTTGGGGAGGCGCCCAAACCTCCCCAAACGTCGGCAGGTCTGCGCGGAGGAACGGAGACCTGCCGACGTTTGGGGAGGTTTGGGGAGGCGCCCAAACCTCCCCAAACGTCGGCAGGAGGAACAGAGACCTGCCGACGTTTGGGGAGG
Source organism: Vipera berus (assembly GCF_964194415.1). NCBI lineage: Eukaryota > Metazoa > Chordata > Lepidosauria > Squamata > Viperidae > Vipera > Vipera berus. The sequence goes on from NC_138202.1 coordinate 95,906,582, forward strand.
TTTGGGGAGGCGCCCAAACCTCCCCAAACGTCGGCAGGTCTGCGCGGAGGAACGGAGACCTGCCGACGTTTGGGGAGGTTTGGGGAGGCACCCAAACCTCCCCAAACGTCGGCAGGTCTGCGCGGAGGAACGGAGACCTGCCGACGTTTGGGGAGGTTTGGGGAGGCGCCCAAACCTCCCCAAACGTCGGCAGGTCTCCGTTCCTCCGCGCCCTGCCTGCCTGCTTCTTTCCGCTGCGGAAAGAAGCAGGCAGGCAAGGCGCGGAGGTCCGGAGACCTGCCGACGTTTGGGGAGGTGCGCGCGCACCTCCCCAAACCTCCCCAAACTTCGGCAGGTCTCCGGATGGCAGTGGCTTGGGAGAGGTGCGCGCGATCCCGGAAGCACCAAAGCCTCGGCCGCGCACAAGTCCTCGGTAAGTTTTTTTGTTGACTGGAGTATAAGCCGAAGTGGAATTTTTCAGCCCAAAAAGTGGGCTGAAAAATTCGGCTTATACTCAAGTATATACGGTACATATATATATATTCATATATATGAATTTCTGAAATTCTGAATTAACATCATATCAACTATATTATAATTACCTTTGATGATTTTCATATTAAAAATGGATTTGTGCAAGTATGAATACAATTTTGTGTAGCCATTTCTTATATACAGTAAAGTACAATTACTTTTTCTAATTGAAAATGACTGCTTAGTTTTGCATTTTTGTGTTCATGTTGGAGTATGTATATATGTATGTGCCCTTAACATTTATATCTAAATATACAGAGAATTATTGGGACATTTTAACCTTTGTTGTCCTTTCTCTCATTTTGTTTCCTATATATTCTTGCTTTCTTTTCCTTCATGTAATTATATACATAATTACTGCTGGCAAGATAACACCTACAGCTGCTCTGTGAAGGAACCTAGCCAAGGCTGACAATATTCATATGCAGCATTGATTGCCAAGTCACCAATATATACTTGTCAGCGTTCCTTTCATTTGTTTGGCTTCTGACTCCAGCTTTCTTAATACGTTGGCATATTGAAGCTGATAACAACTTTAGGAATTTTATCAAGTGCAGCTTGGTCAAGTCTTTGTAGTTTATGTAACTGATAACAGGATTGGCAGTCATAGGCCTTTTAGCATGTTAACTGAACTTATATTCACCTGTAATTTATCCTCGCTATCATACATTTTACTTTTCTGTACATTTACCAGTGTCAGTGGAACTCTTGTTATTATTTATCTCATGAGTTTTCTCTTCTCTGTGAGGAGAATCTTTCTGCAGATACACTTTAAGCCTCTTGTTTCCAGGTGCACGTGTTCTGTTTTAATAGTCGTTTGGTATTATCTTTCAGGTGCTGAGGAACAACGGATACTTGTTGCTCCCTCTTCAGAACCTTTTACCAACTGGAGAGCTATATTGTCACCAACATGGCCTTCTAAAGAACTTGAGTCTTCCTCAGTGGGTGACATTTCAATGAGGCAAGCCTTGGAGAATGCTAATTTGCTTCAGATAATAAAAAGTACATTAGCAGGGACTCGGACCAGAACTATGGACCAAAGTAGGTTTTTACCAACTCTCTATCAAGGCAGTGGCAACAGTGCATCGCAGGAACCTTCAACTGAATCACCAACGAAGTCTCAGGAAGTTGATGAAATGACTATTGTATCAGGTTTGCCTCAAATTAGTGTGTCCCCTACATTGTCTACATCATCATCAGTGACACATCCAGCTTCTATTTTGTCATCTCAGATAATTCCATGTACAACATCTTCCATTTCAACTGAAATCACATTAAGATCTGACATACTTCCAAACTTTCCATTATCATCCCCTTTGTCTTTGATAAAGGATACACCTCATGTCATTGTTGTTTCCAATTCATCTGTGTCATCTACCAAAATGCCCTCATCCATAAGTGTAAAACATTTACTCAGCACGAACACAGCTAAATCTAATTTGAATAAAAAATCAGGTAATTTACTGAGCACAACAAAGTACGTGTTACCCAGAATTGTTGGCAATGAATCTTTGGTTGCTACCTCCTCTGATTACAATTTTGAATTGATTAATAAGCATCCCATAGAAACAGCCAAGATATATATATATCCAAGGGATAGGAAATGGCATTCATTTGCTTTCCGTGTATTAATACCTGGTCAGGATTTTGATGTACTACCTAATCAGAGAGCTGCACTGAGTTTTAGAAAAAATAATTCTTTTTCTGAATTAATCCATAAAGCATCTTCTACCCCACCATTCACAAGTAAACCAACGGATATCACAACGTCTCTGAAAAAAAGCAGCACGTTTGTAACCACATCATACCCAGTTCTTAAAAGAAGGAAAACAATCCCATGGATTTCTGCATCCGTTACTCATACCTCAAGTGCTCTGTCTTCATTATTGGAAACCATTACTGCTGTGTCCTCTATGATAATGTCAAAATCTACAGAAGAGAGAGCATTAACATCTCCTGAAAGTCAAAGACTTTCTCATTTGACTAATATGTCTTCCTCAACAGGGGCAACTATATTTTTTTCAGAAGCAATAAGAAAAGATAATGCAATAGAGCAAATACCAACATGGGCAACTGTTCCTGCCTCCTATTCAACACATGACGTTTCTTCCTTAATTATGACGACAAATTGGCCAGCTTACATAGCCTCTCATTCTACTGTTTCAACATCAAATCCTAACATTGTTTCAGAGACTAACTTAACAAATTTTCATGTCACAAAATCAACCTGGGTTTTTAAAAAAGATAGAAATTATGAAGCTACTACATGGTCTCCTAATTTTTCTGTGGAGAAATTATTGCGACAACAGTCTTTCACAAAGGATTCTACAGTGTCCCCAGGTCTTGGTGCAAATAATATCCCTCCCTACTGGTTTTTGGAGACACCGTCCAGACGATTTGCTGTAACAATTTCTGCCAGCAAACAAACACCTTCACAAAAAATGCTTCATAATGTTTTTTCACAAGAAAGAACAACCTTTACCGCTTTTTCAGTTTCTTTGCCAACTTCTTTTAGAGACCTTTTGAAATCTCACTCTACTGCCACATCTGTACTTCCACTTAATGATTCTATGAAGCTAAAGCCAATAGAATCTAAGAAACAAAACCCAAATCTTGGTTTAACAAAAAAAGAGAAAAATTCAATAGTATTCACAACTTTAGGCTCACATTCAAAACATTTATCGCAGCCACTTTTAAATAATTCTGCTGATGAACATTCATCTATGGCTGACACAGCTTACAAAACTGCTATGGTAACTTCAGACACATATGATTTGGGCTCAGTTATTTCATCAGACGAACATTTGAGAACCCCAGCAACAGTTTCCATGGGCCTTAATGATGCCACTTCAGAAAGCAACTTAGATATGTTAAATAAAGCTTTAGTTCCTCACTGGGACAATAGAGATTGGCAGTCCACTACTGATGGAAAGAAGACAGCCCAGATATTTCTAACCACACAAGATATTGCAAGTCACACAGCTTTAGAAAGAGCACATTCAAAGATTCCTGTCTTGAAACGATCAACGAGTTATGTAAAGAACAAACCTTCCAGTTCTTCAGTAGCATCCATTAATATAACTGCAACATCTGCTCGGCAAGTTTCAGTTTTACCTTTCACTAAAATGAAGTCTAAGGGTTTCTCAGAATTTAACATATTGTTATCTTCCATAGAAGCATCATATTCACCCTTTTTTCAAAACCCAAGTACCTTGTCACAGATCACAGAAATGCCATTATTACGATCAGAACGAAACATAGATACATCTCAAAGTTTTCTGGAAAATTTTACAGTTGGGAATACTAATTTCACTTCTGATTATCGAAAACGGTCCTATTCTCCATCTAAAGATTTCACAGCTACTAACACTGAAACATCTAATCTGGATGCATTTTCTACAACTTTGTCAACACATTTTCATTCGTGGCTGTTTGTTTCTACTGACAAATTGCACAGGACACCCAAACCTCAGACAACTAACTCTGAAAAGCTGTTTGCCTCAATGAACATGTTTTATACCTCACTTCCATTTTCATTGGCTTCTCAGTTCATTGCTAAATTAACTGTTCCAGTAAATAATAAAAATAGTACAATTAGTAATAAAAAAGTTCCTACTAAATCAGTTGTAAGCTCAGTGCCAACGTTAAATGTCACTGAAGAATACTCGATCGTAAGAAAAAAAACAGATTTTGCAAATAACTTTAACTCAGAAACACATAATCAATTGAGCAAACCATCTACAGCATTAACTACTAGAATGTTGCACACGAATAATAAAAATAATACCCAAGGTACAGTTAAAATACCTAATGAGATCACTACAATCACTCCATTGCAAACACATACCACTTTTGCAGCTATCATAGCTTCTATCCATGCATCACAAACGCAGCTAACTTCTTTGTTGCCAACAACCAACTTTACTCATTCTGTCATTACAGTGTTACCGTCTGTGTCTCCTGGTGTATTATCATCTCTAACAACTTCAGAAGCAACACCAGTTACAGGAAAATCAGCTCCAACATCACCAATGCTGACTTCATCCTTGTTCTCACTGAGCACTGACAATTCACCATCTGTGATGGCATTAAGCACGTTAAAATCAACATTAGCAAAAAATAACACTGTCACAAAAATGGCACCAACTTTAAGCCCAATAGTAATACATGCAAATTTTCCAGTTGTCTCAAGGGATGATTCTGTATTACCTGAATATATCACTAGTTCATCCCCAATTCAGAAATATGGTAGAGTTTCAGTCCCCACAACACTTGCACCAAGACAAACTGAAACTTTATTTGACACCAAGAAATCCACAAGCCCAGACATCACTAAAACACCAACTGCATACCCATTAACAATGACAGCAGCTTTGACATCTATTACAGCATCAGCGAAGACAGCTAGACTTCTCCCTACATCTGCTGAAAATGCCGCTGTTGCTGCTACTGCATCAGTGTCAACTGCAGCTTTTGTTAATGTGACAACAGTTCTTCCTCTGGAATGCCAGCTGTCCAGAAACCTGCTGGTTAAGACAGGTATGAATATGCGTACATTTGGATGCTAGATATTGTTTTTGATTATGAAAGTGTAATAATTAATTTCAGGGGCATTTTAATTAGCATAGTAAAGTGAAAAGGCTAACTAGGTGGATGGATGGTATTTTTTTAAAATCATTTTTTTTACACAGCACAGCTCAAACTTCTTATAGCACAGTTCTAAAACTAGTGGTGCTCCCATTAATGCTGGAAAGCCTGCTTAATCTCAAGGCTAAGAGAATCTTGGTATATTACATGGATGGACCACCATTTGATGGTTAAGGGTCACACTTTGAGGCCAAGAACCTCAGGTAGGGTAAGTCCATATTATGCACATAGGAAGGGCTAGGTTGGGGAGATCTTTTTCTAATTCTGATATCCTTTTTATAAAGATTCCCCTTACAATGTTCTTTACTTTCTCACTTCAAAATAGTGGGAAACTCTTTTTGCAGTTTTGCACTGCACGTGATGCTTCTTCATGTTTCCCAATTGTATCAGATAGAAAGGGAACTGCCCAGCAAAGATTTTATAAACATACATGGGATAATGTGCTGGTTTGTTCATCAGGCTTAAGACCTTGACAGCTGATGTAACAGCCTCATTCCAGCCACCAACTTTCTTTTAGCTGACATATTTGGAATCATATTGATAAGGATTCAAAGACACAGGTCTTTAATAAGTTAGTTTATTGCAAGAATCATAGAAGCAGTTAAGAATAGGTCCCAGCAATTAAAGACACAGGTCTTTAATAAGTTAGTTTATTACAAGAATCATAGAAGCAGTTAAGAATAGGTCCCAGCAATTGCCAAGCATAAAATATAAACCCTATTGTTAATAAATTCAGTATTTGATCTTTCTGGCTCTTCCCCACCCAGGTAGGGCTGGTGGCTTGAGACCACCTCCCTCAAGGAGCAGTTTTCATCTGTCCTCTTTTAAGTTTAGTCTGTTTAGTTCTGATCTTGCCAGAAGTCTTATACTTTCCTAATGTATAAGATTATTAGGAAGATCCTAATTTGAACTGTGTGAGAAGCATGCCTTCCCATGATTATGGGTAGGATTTGGGAATTGGGAACATTGTGTTTCTAGATGGGAAATTGTGTCTTTGATTCTAGGCTTCTGTTTGAACATACTATTACCTCTGTTCCTGTGGATAATCTATGCCTGGAGATAAAGGATGGGACCAGCTAGGGAACATTGATTTCCTGAACCTCCGGATTCCACAAATGGCATTTTCTAAGGTGCTGGCAATATCAAGATCTGCTTAATTCCACTGTATTGTCCTCTTCTTCCTCCAAGGCAGTCTTTCTCAAGCTGGCTCCTGTATTTATGAGAGTTGCAGTTACACTTTGGAGACTTCCAGGATAGGAGAGGTTGTTCTGAGGTCACACAACCAGATATTCTATTCATGAGAGCATTTGATGTACATGGATGCAGAACATTTACAAAATTGGGACCACGTATAAAAGCTAATTTTATTAAAAAGCCAAAAGAAGGAGAGAAGACTTTGTCATCAAGAAACAAATTAGGAAAACTTTAGGAGAAGCTGCAGATTCTTTTAGGCCAGAAATATTTCTCTAAGAAATGTTTATCAATAAGGATTTCTAATTATTTAATTATGATTACGGTAACATTATGCTTTTTGTTGGTTTAAAAGATTAACAGTTAATGGTCTTTGGCTGTAAATAATAATCTTTACCTGAGTTCAAGTTTTCAGTACTGAATGTAAATTCCCTTGCAGAATTCAGTTTGTTTATAAATTATATGCCAGGCATTATGATTTGGAAAAAAATAATAGAGAAAATGAACAAAGGATACTTTTAAATAAATATGCATCTTTACATTCTAGTATTGTTTCTGAATACAAGAAGACTGCTGCTGAGTGGCTCCTTAAAACAAAATGTCACTAAAGGTCTCACCCTGGCATTGCGTCAAGCTTTCAATCAAAATGTCAATGCACAAGTAAGCAAGTTTGGTGTCTGTTTTATAATCGGATTAAGAACACAAGCTAAGGGTTTTTAAAACATATTTGTGAAAATGTATAGAATTGATACAATTGTTGTGCATTACAAATAGGAAAACAAACTATTTTTATTTATCAGTTTCTTTTAGAATATATTTCCTTGATTTTAGGCAGAGCAGGGCAGCAGCTTTTATTGTTAAGATTGAAAAATCTGGGCAGTTTGCATTGAAAAATCTCTGGTTGAAAATGCAGTGTCCGGAATGGAATGTGCAATTCATTCCAGTGGAATGGGACTTCTATTATTTTAGATATATTTTTTGCTAACAATTAACCAGTGGAATGGCTTGCCTTCAGAAGCTGTGATTGCTCCATCACTGGAGGCTTTTAAGAAGAGATTGGACAGTCAATTGTCTGAAATGGTATAGAGTCTCCTGCTTGAATAGGGGGTAGGACTAGAAGACCTAGGTCCATTCTAACTTGGTTATTATGTTACTGTCAACACTGCTAACATCGGATGTTCTCCCTTTGACAAAAGATGAAGAAGCAGCTATTTCATATTTAAAACTTGTGTGTTACTTTTAGAGCTAGAATCAGTTGATGGTGGGGGAGGAGGAAGAATGTCTCTAGGTTGTTTTGAAATAAGAGAAGATAAGAATTTGGCGGGTTGTCTAACAGAAGGGAAAACTGACCCTTCAAACTAATTGAAGAATGCGACAGCAATGGAAGGAGGAGAATTGTGCTTAATACTATTGTGCTAAGGGGAGGGGAATTCAGATTCCAGCTTCCAGCAAGCATTGCCAATGTTATAGGGGTCTAATAAAAGACTTTTAAGGTAAAAAAAATGCCTCAGAGTCCTTTGAAGAGCTCATCCCTCGGAAACCTGACAGTTACTCAGTTAAGATCAATTAACTTGTAGGAGAAGCAATACATCAATCTGAAAAAGGGAAACAGCATACAAAATTTACTTTCAGAATGTTTAAGGAGGTGCAACAAGAGAGCTATTACTGTTGTTAAGCTATTCTCTGGTTTGCACAATATTTTGGTTCCTACAACTTTAGTATCCCTTCTGTTGCTGTTTTTATTTTATTTATTTTATTTATTTTATTTTATTATTTCGAAAGAATAATGGTCTGTATAGATTTGTAAGGGCCGCGGTGGCTCAGTGGGTTAGGACGCTGAGCTTGTCGATCAGAAGGTCAGCAGTTTGGCGGGTCAAATCCCGAGTGCCGCGTAACAGAGTGAGCGCCTGTTACTCGTCCCAGCTTCTGCCAACCTAGCAGTTCGAAAGCACGTAAAAGTGCAAGTAGAAAAATAGGGACCACTACGGTGGGAAGGTAACAGCGTTCCGTGCGCCTTTGGTGTCTAGTCATGCCGGCCACATGACCACGGAGACGTCCTTGGACAAGCGCTGGCTCTTTGGCTTTGAAACGGAGATGAGCACCAGCCCCTAGAGTCGGAAACGACTAGCACACATGTGCGGGGGAACCTTTACCTTTTACCTTTATAGATTTGTAAAATGCATAGTTAGTATTCCATTCCAATATTCCAGTGTCTTGTAAGGCAAGCTCTTAATACATATTTGCATACAGTATAACATAGAACGAAAAAACTTATCATATGTATTTTGCTATAACAACTTGCATTTTTCCACAACACTGTAACTGGCGTAGAGCTTAGTAACATAGGACTATTGAATACTAAATAGTCAACAAAGAGAATAATCCATTTGAAGTAAGTCAGGTCACCTATGGCCAAGTGCTTTTAACTCTGTGCTCATTCTTCAATGAGTGTTAATCTAACAAAACATTTTTAATTATTCATAATTTTATTGAAAGGGCAATTTTGTCTTGATCATTTCTTTGAGATTAATGTTTTTAGTTCCTTGAACAGAGGAGTCATAAAGTTCTCTGAGTGATCTGAAACAAAACACTTAATTGTGAAGAATATGAAATGCATATTTATCTTTTTTATTTTTCAGATAGAAATTTTGGAACAATCAAACAATGTGACAATTGGTTACTATGTTACTCAGGACAGACTCGTTTTCATACCTGCTGTGGTTATTGAAATGCTAATTGCTTATGGTGTTACTAATGCCACTTTAGATATTAGGAAACATGTGCCAAATCTTCATTCTGTTGCTGTCTTAGCCTTGCCATGGAACCCACTGCCAGCTTATCATTTTCAGTTGAAAACAGGTAAATTTTCTCAAATGTACACTCTCAGAGGTAATAGGGTTATATCTGTTAGTACAGTTACAAATTTCAGTGTTAGAACAGGAAGTAAAAAGTTCTTTGTACATCCAGGATTCTAAACTTGGCACAAAAGAGATTGTGTTCCAGTAATTAAAATGTATTAGAAGTGGGGGTTCCTTCCTTCTCTGTTTAAAGCTTGTTCTTCTATCAAATAGTATTGAGAACAATTGGGTCAGTCTGCCCCTTGAAAATTAAGATACTGGCATGTAATTAGATAAAATTAGCTAATTTAATTGTAACAATGAATTAGCTGATAAAATTTGCTTGATTTTTTTAAAAACTAATAGGCCTAAAGCAACAAAGCACACTTTTATATGTGTTACAACAACATCTGATTTTTATTACCCCTTTAACTGTATCAGATTATTTTTCTGTTCTTTAAAAAAGTTTTTAACACTCTTCAAAAAGGTTTGCAGAGTGCTTAACAAACACCATTATTAAAAGTGTCTGTTCTACATTTAACCTTCTAAAACATGTCACAGAAAGCAAAAGAGTTAAAGAGGAAGGAGGAAAAAAAAATCCAAACGACAGTACTGCTTGCAGCTATCATAATTAGCTGGACTGGAATCAATTTACTTGAAATAGAAACATAGTATTTCATACTACTAGCATTACTGAGGTAATCCTCAGGTTATGACCACAATTGACACTGGAATTGCTATCGCTAAGAAATGTGTTTATAAAGTCTGACATCACACAACCACATCACATAGCGACAGCAATCCCGTACAATGCTATTGTAACCGCAGGACCTACATTAAGCAGGGAGGGGCAGGCGTCTTAGGTAAGGAGTGTGGGGGTGCTGTGGGGGATGGCTGGCATAGGTTGCACGGAAGTTGTGGGAGGCCCGGCATAGGCTGTGCACAAGTCAGGGGGACCGGTAGAGGCTGTGGGCTGGTGGGGAGTACTGCAGATTGAACAAAAAGTGGGAGCAATTTGTGACCTTCTCTGTTGGCTTCCCCATTGACTTTGCTTTTGGAAAGCCAGCAGCCAATAGTCATTATGTGACACAGCTTCCTGTGATTTAGTAATTGTGAACTGGGCATATGAGTACCTGGACCATGATCATGTGATTGTGGCCAGAACTTTGAGGTAACATTCAGCACTGCCATAATTTCAAACAGTCGCTGAACAAATGGTTGTTAAACAAGATATACTTGTACTATATATTTAATGCTCTATTTTAATGCCATATTATGAAATCTTGTGCAGTGAATTTTGTTTCATTTATTAGAAGTTAGTTTTGAATTCAGTGGCTGACCTTGCCTGGGCTTGGAGCCTAAGCATAGTTGGGAGAACTCCATGGAATATCAGGCCAGATAGGGCAGTAAAAATCATCCCAGGAGAAAGAAATGGCCAACCACTTAAGTACTGTTGCAAGAAGACTACCTAATTGTGTTGATGAAGTCATCAGGAGTAAGTTTGACTTGAAGACACTTTGTTCTTCAAGATACGTGTAGAGTTTCAGATTTTAACAAGGCAGATAGAAAATATACATTCACTAAATGCAATGGCTCTTGTTCATCTAGAATTACAGTTTGTGGATGAATCAGACAACATAAAGTCATGCAGATTTGTTCAGACAATGGAACAAAGATTGCAGAGGGCATTTCAAGATGCTGAGAGGAAAGTCTTGAATACCACTAGCAAGTTAAATGTTCAGGTAAAACATTTTATCTTTATCAAATTATTACTATGTACAACAGGTGAAGATCAGGTCTTATTTTTAATCCTATTGGAAGGGCAATATAAATATATTTTACTGTTACCATTTATTAAGAGAAAATTCATTCATATGATGACTTAGTTGTAATTTATTATTTATTTTATTATTGTCCATTTATTATCATTATTAATTTATTTAATAGATTTATATCCTGCCCTTTTTTTTGAACAAGAGCTCAAAGCAGTATCCATAATGCTCTTTCTTCCTGTTTTGGGCTGAGTGTGATTTCATGATTAAAAGGACTAGAATCTAGGTCTCCCTGTTCCTTGTGTAACACCTTGACCACTGCATATATGTTTGGAATCTTACTTCCATGTGTATATAAACATATACAAGGGCACTTATTCTTACAGAATTATATTTTATTTCGGTACATCTCTCACACTTTTCCGTTCAATATGCCACTTTGTTTGGAGCCAAAGGAATACTGTTGGCGAATCTCAAGGAATATTGTCTGTCTGCGCAGACAAACAGAATTCAAGACTTTAAGCTGGACTTTGTATTAAAAAAAGATTCAGAAATGCAGAAATTTAGTTATCCTCTCTACAATTATTTATCTGCTAAGCAATAATTGCATAAATGAATGAATGTTGATGATGGATTGGATGCCTGGTTTTTCTTCTTTTTCTTGGGGGTTTTTTGTTTATTTTTCTTGTTTATTTTTATTATTTTTAGCCTCCCAGGGTTGTGTTCTGCAAGATGGGTGGCTATATAAATATTTTGAATGTATGAATGAATGAATGCATTAGCTAGCTGTTGTAGTACTCCCATGCACAGTAATTACCAATGACAGAATTCATTTTAAACTGATCTCCCTATAAAATTACAAAGAGAACATGAGTTCCAAAATCCTGTTCAGTATCTGCAAAACCAATTGAGTTGTGTTATAATGGCCAGTTCACAAAGCAGAGGGCACCAGTCTTTCCACATTTAAAAGCAGTTATGCTGTATGAATAATGTATCTTAACCCTTTATTTGTAGTTATTGAAAGATTACTTAAGAATATAGAGGTAAAACATATTGGCTGCATTTCTCAGATGCTGTAAAACTAAACCAGTTACTTTTATTTTATGGATATCTAAATCTTTTAAAAGCTATAACTAACTAAAAGATATACATATAAATGTATCATCATAATTCTTTTTCCCCCTAAAACCACCGATTGATTGATTGATTGATGAAGGAATCTTACAGCAATGTGTGTTACTAAATGGAGCAATGGCAAAATTCAATAATCATTTGAAACATTTTTCCACATTTTACATTCAGTTAATTATATATGCACTTCCAGATATGTAGTCATACTCTATACCACAGGTCGGCAACCTGCGGCTCCGGAGCCGCATGCGGCTCTTTGAGCCGTCTCTTGCGGCTCCCAGCCGCCCGGTGCGCGCGCACCTCTTCCAACGGGCAGTGGTGCGCGCGCACCTCTCCAAATGGAGAGTGGCACCGCCCGTTTGGAGAGGTGCACGCGCACCTCCCCGAATGGGCGGAGGTGCGCGCGCACCTCCCCAAACCTTTGGAGAGGTGCGCGCGTACCTCCGCGCGAATGGGCAGCGGTGCCGCTCTTTGAGGAAGCTGCTGCGGCCCGTCTGTGAAGCTGCCGAAAGCGGCAGCTTAGCAGACGGGCCGCGGCAGCTTCCTCAAAGAGCGGCGCCCCTGCCCATTCCGAGAGGTGCGCGCGCACCTCCCCAAACCTTTGGAGAGGTGCGCGCGTACCTCCGCGCGAATGGGCAGCGGTGCCGCTCTTTGAGGAAGCTGCTGCGGCCCGTCTGTGAAGCTGCCGAAAGCGGCAGCTTAGCAGACGGGCCGCGGCAGCTTCCTCAAAGAGCGGCGCCCCTGCCCATTCCGAGAGGTGCGCGCGCACCTCCCCAAACCTTTGGAGAGGTGCGCGCGTACCTCCGCGCGAATGGGCAGCGGTGCCGCTCTTTGAGGAAGCTGCTGCGGCCCGTCTGTGAAGCTGCCGAAAGCGGCAGCTTAGCAGACGGGCCGCGGCAGCTTCCTCAAAGAGCGGCGCCCCTGCCCATTCCGAGAGGTGCGCGCGCACCTCCCCAAACCTTTGGAGAGGTGCGCGCGTACCTCCGCGCGAATGGGCAGCGGTGCCGCTCTTTGAGGAAGATGCTGCGGCCCGTCTGTGAAGCTGCCGAAAGCGGCAGCTTAGCAGACGGGCCGCGGCAGCTTCCTCAAAGAGCGGCACCGCTGCCCATTCGCGCGGAGGTACGCGCGCACCTCCGGTCGTTCGGAGAGGTGCGCGCGCACCTCTCGGAATGGGCAGGGGCGCCGCTCTTTGAGGAAGCTGCCACGGCCCGTCTGCAAAGCTGCCGAAAGCGGCAGCTTTGCAGACGGGCCGTCGCCGTCGGGCAACCGGGAACCGGTTCCATCTCATTTTTTAAAAAATGGCAGCCGCGTGCGTCCGCGCATGCGCAAAAAACCTTTTTGCGCGTGCATGGACACACGCACGCGGCTCCCTCTTTTTTTAATTTGTGATGGAACCGGTTCCCAGTGGCTCTTTTTCTTTTTTAGGTTGCCGACCCCTGCTCTATACTGAGTGGTAAAAATCAAAATAAAATTTGATAGGATCTTTTCTAGTTGACCAGTCATGCCAGAAATCCATAGGGATGTGCCAAAGGAAAGAAGTGTCAAAAATTTGGCTTGATAAACTTGACTGGCAGTTGTGAATTGTTTACTTTGTGTAGAAAGAGTATAAATCACCTACAGTAATTGCTTTATGAAAAAAATCCTGAATTCAGAACAAGGAATAATTTATTTGGCCTTTGAATAATTTTTATATGAGCTGTATATCTTATCTATATTATCCATTTGAACTTTTAACACCTTTTGGTATATATGTTACTTTATTTTATAATTTAATGGTTCTTAGCATAATATACCCTCAAAACAGGTAGAACAAAAAGCCAGCAATGGATGAGAGAGATAGGAGTGATTTGCCCTGATACCTGTATATTCCTCCCTTATGAAATGTTTGTCCTTCATCAGTACAGAATCTTGTAATAGAATCTTCCTATCAGAGATGAGATCTTTATCTCATTGTATTAAATCTGTTTGAGTTTTCTTACATTTAGAATGTGCCTGTAAGCAAGAATTTGTTTCATTCCTTCAGTTCATGCATGATGCACAGCATATTTTTTTGGGCACTTTTTAAACTAATAGAGATGAGGAAGAGTTATGTGTGCTCTTTTGCTTCTTCTTTGAGCATCAAGAAAGGATGGCAGTCTTGTCTGCCCCAGATGTTTGCTGCAGGTCTGTGCAATTAGACTTGCATAATGTGCACTGAAAGCATGTGGTAAACTTTGTGGGCATAATATTACTCTGTTGAAAATGGCATTACCATGAAGATAAGACATATTGCTCATTTGAACTTACTCCACTCCCTATTTGTTTTAATTGAAGAAACCTGAATGAAATATTGTCTTCCCCCATGCATGGAACATGCCATTTTTACTTCTCCTGCTTGTTCCGTCTTCCATTTTCCCCTCAGTTCTGCTTTCCATACTATAAAATTGGTGTCAAGGTTCCGATAGAGAGAAATAAAACAGAACTCCAAGGCTTGGAAATTCCTCAAAGAACATGTTTATTAGTTACAAAGTATTGGCACGTCAAAAGTGAAACCAGGTCTGAAGACACATGTAACAATTCCCCAATACAAAGTTAAGAAATCCCACCTCTAAAGCTATGCAAGCAACTACATCCCCCAGTACGTCTTCTTAGTGGGCTTTTCACGAAACGCCCAGCCTGCAGTCTCGGGAGCAGCCAATGACCTTCGTTCCCATGGGACAAAAGAATATTTTGACTAGCCAACCATCTGGCAATCCCCCCTGCCCCCTTTCTATGTATCAACTGAAAATGAATAGGCGAAAATGGCTGCAGCCACATTCATTTTTAAAGTTGACAATTGGTTGTGATTTGCTTAGTTGATAGCCCTGTAGATTAGGTGGCTGGCAGAAACTATAAGAACAAATGGGATTTGAATGTTTTGAATGCCCAGCTTTTAAAATTTAAAATGGAGTAGAACCAAACGTAACAACAGAAATATTACTATTTTCTTACTTATATACAGGCATCCAAATGACCCATCATTGTACATATAAAGAATGTGCTTCCAAGATGAGTTTTTGTTTGTGAAATAGCAATACTCTTTTCTCCTGCCTGCTGGATTGGTTGGATTGTCTATCCGAAGAGTGAAAATACCTGGGAGCATGTGTCTTTTGCAGTAATGGCATGATTAACATTTACCTGGATGACTGAGAATCTCCATAGGCATTTACCCTTGATCTTTGAATTAATATAATAGTACAGTACATGGAAAGAGCAATAAATCAAACTGAAGTTATCCACTCTGTCTCTATTGCAATTGTTTTATTTTTTCAGATCCTGAACACATCAAATGTATCTCAGGCTGTCACTCTGTTGTATGTGGTGAGAAATGAAAGTACAGTCTTAAATGGCACAGTTTCAAGCAGCCTTCTTAATCAGCTTTCAGCTGAACTGGTGGGATTCTATCTTACTTTCCCACCATTAACTATTGCTGAAGGTAAGTCTTCTTTTGTATTGTTCTATTTTTATTTTATTCAAAAAAGCTAAAATACAAATATACAAAATACAATACAAAAATATTAGTTAAAATACAAAAATACAAATTTAAAACTTCAAAAAAATTCTTTCAAAAAACAAAGAAGAAAACACAAAACAAAAAAGACATTAAAATGCATTTAAAAAACCCTCACACATATATACATATTATCCCCCCTACTGGCCAACTGATTAATATATATTACAACAATATTAGTTTCCCACCCCTTGTGAAAGAGGCCCATTTTTTTAAAAAAACAAACTACCAAATCTATTTGCAAGTTATTAGCCTATCATCTATATACTATATAAAAAGAGCCTTGGTGGAGCAGTGGGCTAATGCCTCCTTAAGTAACACCAGCTGCCTGCAATTAGTGCAGGTTCGAGTCCCACCAGCCTCAAGGTTGACTCAGCGTTCTGGTAAAATGACCCAGATTGTTCAGGGCAATAAGCTGACTTTGTAATAATGCCGCTTGGGGGGGGGGGGGGCGAAAGCCCTAATAAGGCATATACATAGAATGAAGGCTATTGCTAAGCACATTGGTTTCTGCTTAAATTGTAAGCCGCCCTGAGTCTTCGGAGAAGGGCGGGATATAAATGGGATTAAAATAAAAAAATAAAAATACTATATTAATGACCAAATAGTTAGCAAGAAGAACAATAATGATAAAAAAGGCAAGATTAAGGTTTCAAAATCCTCTCTTTGGAACTGTTATTGTAATCAAGGGGTCCCCAACCCTTGGGCTGTGAGTCACTACCAGGTGGCAGCCTGTTGGGACCAGGCGATTGAAGTGGTGGGCAAGCACGTGAAGCTTCACTTGTACACGCGTGGGGTTTAGGTTGTGTGCATTGCTGTCAGTCAATGAAACCAAAAAGGTTGGGGACCCCTGTTGTAATCAACTCGTAGAAAATTTACCAAGGCATCTCATCTACCTCAAGTTGGCCCAAAAGATAACAGTCGTTTGTCCTGGATCAAATATCCATGTTTTTCACACTCCCCTAATACTTGGTAATCATTCATATTACATGAGGTTTCAGGAGGTGATAACCCCTTGCTGGCCTTGGCTGATCCCATAAAGGAGAGTAGGACTTCATTTGTCCTTCAAAGAGTAACAAATAGTAGAGCTGCAGGCTAGATTGTTAAAAAGATATTCTGGGGAAAGGAACAATCCATTTTCATATGCTGCCCAAAAAAACTACATGGACAGAATCAAAAAATCACTAAGAGGTGAGTTCAGCTCAAGAACATATTTACTAATAATGGATAGACTATTTGGAAATATTTAGTATTTATGAAACATTGATTTAGTTTGCTTCAAATAATGAATGTTAGTTTACTTTGCCAACCATCTTTCCTTAAAAGGGAAGATGGGGAAAATCTCTATTTAAAATACATCTGAAAAGAAAGACTGAAAGGGCTTAATAAAAGTTCACCAGACTGGTTTCCAAAGTATGTCATGAGGTCATGAAATGACTACTCAGTGTAGTCACTTTGCAATCAAAGTTTTATAAACATTTAAAAATAGATTTAAAAGAACAATATGTACGTATATTCTAATCAAGTGACTTTGTTGATGGAACAAATTTGTCCTACTCTTTCAGCCCTTATATCCATGCTTTAACTCTGCTTCTAAGCACTATCATAGTCCATTTTTGAAGAAAAAAAAGTTTACCAAATTTTTTGCTTTCTTTTGGAACTGAATAGTCAGAATAAGCTAGAATCAACAATGCTAGTAAGAAATGAAGCAGAGAAAAATGGATAAAAAAGTGAAATGGGGAGAAGTGAATGGGGAGAAGCAGGGCAATGTATGAGCATTGAGGGATGGAGGAAATAGATGGAGAGACAGTAAAAAAAACAGTTAAAGGCATGGAAAGAAAGTCGTTGCAAAGTGTTGGGAAAGTGTGAAAGGGAAATTAAGGAACCAAATATTTTTGTAACAGGTGAACTGGGAATGAATAGAGCTGGCAAATGAGAGTAAGGCTGTATTTGTTGAACTCTAGATAAAGTTTGTGAGTGGTATTACGTGCTGCTATTTTGTTCTTTGTTGCAGAGTATGCACATAATCACATTTTACAAGGCCTCATGCAAAATTCTGTGAGGTAATTTAATTTAATTTAATTTAATAATTTGATTTCTATACCGCCCTTCTCCCGAAGGACTCAGGGCGGTGAACAGGGCAATACACAATAAAAATCAGATACAAAAATTAAAAAACCATTAAAAACCAATTAAACATCATGCCCATAAAATCAATACATATTAAGTTAAAAACTAATTTTAAAAACCCAACCCCATCCCGTCAGACCAGGCCAGCTTGTTCGAAAAAGAATGTTTTAAGATCGCGCCGGAAGGAGCGAAGGTCGGGGGCCGTCCGGAGCTCAACCGGTAAGCTGTTCCAAAGGTCTGGCGCGCCCACAGAGAACGCTCTCCCCCTGGGGGTCACCAATCGGCATTCTTTGATCGGTGGCACCCTGAGGAGGCCCTCTCTGTGGGAGCGCACTGGACGGAGGGACATTGACGCCGGTCGCAGGTGTTGCTGTAGGTAATCCGGACCCATGCCATGAAGGGCTTTGTACGTCATAACTAACACCTTGAACCTCACCCGGAGAGCAACCGGTAGCCAATGCAGCTCGCGGAGCAGAGGTGTAACATGGGAGTATCGGGAAACTCCCAAGACGACTCGCGCGGCTGCATTCTGCACCAGCTGGAGTCTCCGGGTGGACCTCAAGGGCAGCCCCATGTAGAGAGCATTACAGTAGTCTAGACGAGAGGTCACGAGCGCATGAGTGACTGTGCGCAAGGCATCCCGGTCTAGATAGGGCCGCAACTGGCGCACCAGGCGAACCTGGGCAAAGGCCCCCCTAGTCACAGCTCCAATATGCTCTTCCAAAGAGAGCTGTGAATCTAGAAGGACCCCCAAGTTGCGGGCCCTATCTACGGGGGGTAATAGCTCACCCCCCATGGCCAATGATGGGATAATCGGAATTTCCCGGGATGCCGGCACGAACAGCCACTCAGTCTTGTCAGGGTTGAGTCTAAGCCTGTTCCTCCCCATCCAGACCCGGACCGCCTCCAGGCAACGGGACATCACGTCGAGGGCATCGCTGGGGTGGTTTGGGGTAGAAATAAAAAGTTGGGTATCATCAGCATATTGGTGATACCCAACTCCAAAACCACGAATGATCTCACCCAGCGGCTTGATATAGATGTTGAACAGGAGAGGCGAGAGAACCGATCCCTGAGGAACTCCACAAATGAGAGGTCTCAGGGTCGATCTCTGCCCCCCTGCCAACACCGACTGCGAACGTCCCAGGTAGAACTTCTTGACCACATGCACTGTAACATAAAAAGCTGAAGCTTTAGGAAGAATAATAAACAAGTTTAAAAATACAAGAGTGGTTTTATCTTAAACTTGGCACTGAAGGAAAATCCTTCAGAAATTGTACCTTTTCATGTTTCTTTTCATTATATTGGAGGCCTCGCCTGTTTTTGCTTTTTTGCTATGTTGTCTCATAAATCTGAAGAGCATGCAAGGTTCATGATTTCTCTTCTGTAAATATCAATCTAGAAAGAGCCTATTAATTTTCTACTGCACAATTTTGCACTGAGCACTTTCAAACTATGTCATTTCGCTTTAGGCTGTAAAATCTCCTTCATACATGATTTAAAAAGTCATAAGTAGTGACTGCAATCCATTCCTTAAATCAAAAGAAAAATATTGTTAAGCAAAATGGTTGCTAAGTGGACACATGTCTCTGAGGGAGAAACAAATGCTGTAAAGATCCCTGGTTGTTGCTCTCCATTCAAAATTGTCTCCTACAATGACCTATGTCTGATAAATTTTCTTTATCCCCCGCTTTTTTTTGCCCCTCGCAAGGTATAGAAATTGCTTAAACAGACTATTTCTTTTTGAAGTTGCTTTTCTGTGCAACGTATGCTTCCCTAAATTTGCTAACATTTCACAGTGAAGGTTTTGGTAATTGTGCACACAAAATTTGGTCCATCACTTGAGTATGCGTGTGATGCAAACTGGGTGGGGCTAGCGCTTGCATACTTGCTAACCTTGCCCTGTTCTTGTGCACAATGTCCCATTTTTGCACCCTGCAACACAGCGGCAGCCTCTTTGTGTGCCCCATGGCGTGGCATCCTATTTTTGCACCCTGCGGCCGCAGCACTAGTACAACTGAGTGTGCGCGCACACATGCGCACACTGGCCAGCCTGTCCCACGGCCCGGTGGCCAGCAGTCCACGGCCCACTACTGGTCCGTAGCCCACAGGTTGGGGACCCCTGCTCTAGAAGACCTGCCTGGAGGGGAGAGTAAATTTGGGTCTGTATGAGCATTCTTCTGACTAGTTTTATAATATCTTTTGTCTTTTCAAGAGGTATTTACAAATCATGTGGGGAAAATAGGAGTCAGGAATATCAGGTTTGCCATCTTGAATTATACATAAAAAGATGGGGACTTCCGGTGGCGTCGCGGCGCCGAAGACAGCCGCCTCCGGGCTGTCCGCTCCGCAGCTGTGTTTTTCCATCGTAAACAGCGCCGATCAGCTGTTTAGATGGATTTGAAGCCCCCTCCTCGGGAGAAGAGGAGGGGGTGAGGCCCCAGGTAGGGGTTGAGCTCTCCGGGGCCGCCTGAACTGAGAGTTTGGGCGGCTGAAGGATTGAGCCCCCCCGAAGCCTGGGTTGCTCCGAGCTGCGCAGTGTCTCTGCTCCGTGATTTTTGGAGCAGAGCCAGGCGTTAGCAACCACCCCTGCCAGAAGGAATACTTTTGAGTATAAAGATGCAGGCAGAGCGGTACAGGAGGTTAAGGTGATGTGGACTTTTATTTTTACTCTCTAGCTCAACGGATTTTATAGCTTTAAAGTGAAAGTGCGCAATAAGTGAAAGTGATGAAAGATGGCGGCCAAAACTTCTAAAGCTCTTCGGAATGCGGGGTTTTCCCCGGTGCAACAGACCTCGTTGCAAGCTTTGCTTCCTCCTGTACCTCCTCCGGCGTTGACGCTTAAGGATTTACAAGATGCCCTTGAAAAGCATTCACAATTAATATCTGATATGATGGATGAAAAGTTGAAAAAGCTGGAGGAGAAGTTGGAGAAGAAGATGGAAGAGAAGTTTAGAGCAATGAGGGTAGATATGTTGTCTATGATTGAAAGTGTAGCTGAATGTGTGCAACAGCTGGATGCAAAAGTGGAGGATCTCAGTCAAAAGAACTCTATATTAGAAGCAAAGGTATTAGAGAATGAAAATATAAGGGATAAAGTGGACGGAGAATTGAGCCTCGCTCAGTATCATCAGATGCAGTATGCTATTAGAATTAGGGGCTTAAAGGAGAATTCTAAAGAAGATTTAAAGCAGCTGATCTCTGAAGCTTTGGAAACGGTATTGGGCCAGCCAGCATCTGAAATTGAGGGAAGTATGGATAAAACTTTTCGTGTAAATTCATGGATTGCAAGACAGAGGAAGTTACCCAGAGATGTGGTGGTCTATTTTACAAAGAGAGTAATTAGAGATGAAGTCATTCAAGCTGCTTATGATACTAAATTGGTAGTTGCTGAGCAAGAAGTCTTGGTTTTAAAAGAGATTCCTCCAAAGATTTTAAAGAGAAGGAAAGATTTTGCATTTCTTGTACAGGAACTTAAGAAATGTGATATTAAGTTCAGATGGGAGATTCCAGTTGGACTGGTGGTGATGCATGAAGGTAAAAGACATCGTTTGGTTACTGTGGCCCAGGCACGTGATTTTTATAGCAATGTGTTAAAAGCAATCCCCCTACCACTTCTGGAAGCTGCAAAGGGATATGGTGAGGGAAAGCTTCAAGAAGTTGCAGATAGACAGACAGAGGAGAATGGTGCTGGAGGGGATCAAGTTACAGTCTCATCAGTTGCTGCAGGAGAGCAGAGGATGACGCGTGCCGCCCTAAGACCAGCGAGACGAGAGCAAGAGCAAGACCAGCAGAAAGTTATGGAACCTCCAAAGCGTACTTACAGTGAAGCTGTGGGAGGGGCGCGGTCTAAAGAAGTTGAAGGGGTCATTTCAGATATGCTCCAAAAGCTTTGGAGTGTCAAGATTGGTGACTAAATTTCTAATTAGAATGTCAATGGATTGAATTCATCATAGAGGAGAAAGAAAGCTTTTTAATATTTAAAACAATTTAAGACTGATGTTATCTGTTTGCAAGAAACGTATATTAGGGTTGTGGACTAAAAGTATTTGTACGCAAGCTTCTAATCAACAAGTTGATTTTTCTTAACTTACTATAAACAAAGGTTACCTAATTGGATTATAATTTTTTTAATTTTTTTATCTTATTCTTATTGGAGATTGGAATGGTGTCCTAGACGTATAGATGGATGATCTGGAACTGCGAGACATTTGGCGTGATATATGCAAGAACTATTTTTGATTATAGTTCAGTTTGGTTGGAGATTAATAAGGTTAATAGAGATAGGCGCTTTTGGCGCGTAATTGAGAATTTGTCTAGAAATTAGAGAAATGTGGGAGAATGTAAATAGTAGATGAAAGTTTTTTCTTTGAAATTAATATGAATAAGGGTTGGGATTAAGAAATTTTATTTAGCATTTGAGTAAAATTCCTTTTCTGTTTTCTTCCTTTTTTTCTTATCTGTAATATTATTACTGTTTGTAATCATTTTACATGAGCCAGAGGGTGATAGAATTAATAGTTTATTGTTGATAGCATATGGATGCTTATGTTTGTTTTTCGTTTTTATACCCTGTATTTAGCTCTGGGAAGTCGGGGGGGGAGGTGGGAATGGGGGAGAGGGATAGGGAGGGTTAGATGGGGGTGGGGGAGGGGGGGATTAAAGTTAAAATGTATTGTAAAACTTTTTAAATAAAAAAAAAGATGGAATACAATATGAGAGAAATAAATAACTCTATTGTGAGAAAAATATATTCTGAGGTTTGAGTAAAATAACCTTGAACACATATACATAATTTGTAGTTGTGAATCCAGAATATTAAAACAACTATAATATGGTTCATGTAGACATATGAGGTAGTATCTTGGGACCCCCTTTTACAGTCTAGAAGGGGGTCTTAAAATCTTCTCACAAACAGCCATTTTTCTCCAGAATACCCTCTTGTTCACTCATTTTTCAGAGAAGAGGCATGTGGCAGTCCCCTTCCTTGAGCAGTTTGAGCTGGCAAGAAGGCATATAATGAAGAAAGAAATATTTCTTTCAAAAGGAGGAGTTTCGTTCTTTTTCTTTTGTCTATAATAAACTCAGTGACCTAGAAGAAATTAGAAGGAAGAAAAAAGAAGAAATGAACAATTGCTTTCTGGAAAGGTTGATTTTAATTACTATTAATTCAAGAACTAATTGCTCCCTCAGCTAGAGGATCTCTCACAGCTTCATAGAGACAAGATCTCAATGAATGTAATAAGGCAGTGGTCCCCAACCCCTGGTTTGTGGACCGGTACTGGGCCACAGCATGCCAGCAACTGGTCCACACAAACAAGCCGTGGGATACAGGTAGCATAGAAAACCACACACTCTCTGGTCCGCAGAAAAAAACGGTCCCTGGTGCCCAAAAGGTTGGGGACCTCTGTAATAAGGAATCTAAATGGCTGCAAATTTTACTAATCCTAACTTGTGCCTAAATTTATAAATGTAGCCCTCTTGCTTCTGTTTTGGGGAAATCTACTTTTCCTTTTCCTTGCTTTCAGTTGCTTCTGCAGGAGAAAACTCAAACCTCAAAAGATTCATTTTTAAAAAAAAAATCACCTGAAAGAAGGAAACTAATTTTCTGATTGGCCGCTGGACAGTGATTTTCCCTGATTTCTGTTGTCTCTGCCCATCACTGGATGAACAGGATAGCTGACTTTTTTCTTTAGCCCTTTGAACTGGTTTTTAAGTGGAGTTTTCCCACCTTCACTATAATAACATTTTAGTTGTCTTTTCTTTTTACAGTTACCCAAAACTTGATTAGCAAATTCTGAAGGGAAGTATGACTTCAGTTTATATGCCAGATAGGAGAAAGAATAATTTACATATGAGGCTTGATTTCCAAAGAACACCAACTTAAATATTTTCTCCGGTGCACAATTTATAATGTAACCTTATAAAACTTATTTGGAAAGTACGGATGATCTGTGTGAGTTTCCCTTTGTGTGTGCTCGACTATGTGATTCTGCAGCTTATTGAGACATTTAGAAATAAGGAATACTTGCTGGGATTCCTGGTAAGAAAACAAACCTGACATTTTGCAGAAGAAACTTTTGGCACAGCACAAGAAAAATAATTTGGAAAATGTGAAGTTAGTTGAGTAATTGATTGCTTTGTTTTCTGTATTATTTTAAAGCACTAGAATATCCAAATCTCGATACTTCAGAAGCAACTAGAGATTACTGGGTGATTACAGGTAAAGTTTTGGTTTTTTTAAGACAACATTTTCTTAATTTTCTTACATTTAATTCTTTTTCACATGAGAGAAACTTGACACTGTGAGGACTGTTAAAATGAGAGCAATATCTGCCGTTTTAGGTTACTTAGTAAAAGGTTAAATAGTCTGAGGCTTCTGCAAATTATTGCCTCATTTAGTTAGTTCTTTGAAAAAACTATGAATTTCATATCCAGAAATAATATGCCCCAAATTTACAAGTTTCAGAACCTTAACGAAAATAATGAGGTATAATTACAAAGTGTTGATTTATAAATATATATTGGCCACATATTACACCTGGCTGTCTCATAGCAACATACTTACACTGTTCTTCTCAGCATGCATATGAGAAGGGTTGATTTTTCCCTGCTAGATCTCCTTTTTAAAATAATCTCCCCCTTCATACCAAACAACTCTACCCGTGGTTGATTTTCTGAGAAAATCCAATTTGTCTAATAGAATAAAAGACACATTATTAGAAAAATACAAGTGGGAGTTGGTTTTTTTGTATTTTTGTTTCTGCTTTTAGAACACAGTAGCTAAGAAAACATGTTCTCAGTATGCATGGTTAACTATGCAAGTTGCATATTTTCTCTGCTTAAGAAAGTAAGAATATGGAACAATATTTTTTTTCTGTAATGCAACTATGCTTCGGCATAATTCGTTCATGTTGCAATTTTGTAGACAAAGTAGAATTTTCTAAATCTGCAGGTTTTGTACAGCTGTGCTTTGGTTTGAATTACTTCCGTAGAGAACATTTATCTCCTGAATTTTTTAAAAAAACTTTGTTATGCAGCAGATTACTTCCAATTTGTTTGTGCTGCAACATAAATAGAACTCAGTCATTTCTTGGAGGGACAAATATTTATTGTGATCCTGTGATTCCCAGTGTAAATCTAATGGAATTCATGTTCTCCATTTCTCAATAAATAAGCTGCAACTCTATTTCTCTGGTCTTTTAGGGATCCCCCCTCTCTTTTGGCACTTTCAAGTGTTGTGTTTTTTTTTAATGTACAATGTTCAGTATAGTATAGGAACTGTACATGTATATAGGTACTGTTAATTATTTCACAGTGATCTTTAACAGTTGTGACTACCCATGATAACATTTTGTTCATATTTTTATGATCATTTTAACGTAGCAATTCATTTTTTATTGTAATTGTCATCTGTTCATAACTTTCAAGGGTGGTCTCTACATGGAAATCAATATTTAAATCATATATTTAACAATAATTAAAGTAAAATGATACCAATAAAAGAACTATTTAACCTTTTAGAGCACAAGTGTAGGTTAAAAAGTATATAATCTTCCAATAATAAGATTAGCTGTAAAATAGTATAAGCTACTGTCCACATTAGGATTTGTGGAATTTGCTTCCAAGCTATTTTTCAATAAAAATGTTTTACAGATATGTGGTAGGATTAAGATATATTTTAAAGGCCCAATTAAAGGTCACACAGTATTTTGACACAGGTACAGGCCCTATGCTCTATTGAATATTGTACATAAAAAAGCACACAACACTTACAAGCTTTGAAAGATTTTTTTTAACCATACATGTTTATAAATCTTTAACTCACTGCTGCAGTATATGTTTTCCTTCAATTTTTGTAGTTATACTGGGAGTTGACACTACATTGCTGGGGGTGAATAACCAAAGTTTTGCAAGACTCATGGAGCAACGTTTAGCACCACTGTTCATGATGACTCATCAACAAGAAAGACGATTTAAACGAGCCACTACTATTGGCAGCTTTACTGTTCAGGTAGAGTCAAGAACTAAAGATAATGCTTAAGTTTCTATCTCTTTGCAGTGCTTTTGTATGGCTTGGGGGTATCAACCAGAAACCTCATATTGTAGTGAAGTGAGAAATTTAAGGTTTATCTGTCCATTTTTATTATAAATTTTGGTAAGTTAAAATTAGAACAACTCAACAGTTGTTTTTTCCTCCTTCTCTTGGTTCAAGAATGAGACCCTTGGAAGTATTTCAGGTTTTATGTATTCCACTGAAAGCTTGTATTATCAGCATGGCTGCTAGTGAGAGAGATTTTTACACCAAAGTTTTCTGTTTTATGAGGTAATATGAAATATTGTACCAAATATATTAATGTACCTATACCACATATGAATGAAGGTATTCCAATTATTCTTCCCCTCCATTAGTTGGTTATCTGATTTGCACATGGTTGCATAAAAAGAAAGAGCCTTGGTGGAGCAGTGGGCTAATGCCTCCTTAAGTAACACCAGCTGCCTGCAATTATTGCAGGTTCGTATCCCACCAGGCTCAAGGTTGACTCAGCCTTCCCTCCTTCCGAGGTAGGTAAAATGAGGACCCAGATTGTTGGGGGCAATAAGCTGACTTTGTAATAATGCCGCTTTGGGGGGGGGGCGAAAGCCCTAATAAGCAGGCATATACATAGAATAAAGGCTATTGCTAAGCACATTTGATTTGTGCTTAGATTGTAAGCCGCCCTGAGTCTTCAGAGAAGGGCGGGATATAAATGGGATTAAAATAAATAAAAATAAAATAAAATAAAATAAAATGCAAGAGCAGGATTAAGATCTTGCTATTTGGTGCATGAACCTCAGTGTCCGATCTGTTTTGTGTGGAGCAGAATTTATGAAGCATCAAGAAGCTGGAATCACTCAGATTAATTTAGTACCTAGAAACTGGAGATGTGAGAGGAATATAAATAAATTTGCAGAGGGCTATTATGTGAACATAGAGCAAGTGACTTTCAAGAGAACAGCGAAAGTTCTGCTTACCCTGAAAGGTGAAAAGAGTAGGCCTGCAATGCAAATCCTGGTGTTTAGGTGGTTTGTGTATATTTATTTTTGGTTCATCCATGTCTGCTATAAATGAACTAATCTACCCAGGTTTTGTTTGTGAGCTTTCTGCCAAGGAAATCAATTCCTGAACAAAGAGTTAGTATCTAGAATATTGAGATTTGTAGCCCTGTATATGTATAACTTGTCAATATGGGATACAAACAAGTTCCCACTGGTATTTCTGAACTAAATAACTTCCTTCTGAATATTCATGAATATTGCAAATTTAATTGAAAGTGTATTTTAAATTTACAAGCCTATTTACAAATTAATATTGTCTTTTGCAGGATACAGAAATGAGTGTATTAACATTACAGATGTAATTGTTTCCTAAGGTCTTTATTTGTGTGGTTTTTGTTTCTTTTTTAAGATGGTAAAAATGCAGCGAATTCCAGGTCCCCGGGAGCCTGCTGAATTGACTTACTATATTTTATACAATGGGAAACCTTTGTTGGGCACAATAGCTGCTAAACGTTTGACTACGGTTGATTCACAAAGGATGGCCTTGACTCTAGGATATGTTGTTCAAGTACAAGCTGATCGTAAGAAATATTCTCTTTGCTTCCCTCTTATAATTATAATTCTTATGATTGTTATGAAAATGTAGCGGAAACCTAGTGCAGTGGTTTATTAAAAATGTTATCTTCTGTAGTTGCTTAGTTGCTTTTTGAATACTATATCACATTTTTTAGAACAGTGACATGTGGAAGAGCTTTCTGAGAATATAGCACATATGCATAAATACGTGTGAGAATGTTATTTGTGAGATTATAATTTACACTGACCTTCGTATTAAAGGAAGTGTAAGCATACCATAATATTAGCCTAGGTGAAGAATTAAAAGAAATCTTGGATTCAGCCTGTTTCAAATGCAGTAAATTGACACGAACTGTACAAATGTATTAGTCTTAGTTCTGGATTGCATAGTCTACTTTCAAGCTGCCTTATTGACTTCTTGCCTGCTGCCTGTGTTGTGATTTTTTTTTTAGATTTATCTAATTTTTAAGAAATTGATAGATGAAAAGCTGCACACTGTTATAGTTGGTAGTAAAAGATATGTGGTTTACATAACAACATTCCATATCCTGCTCATTTCTTAGATGTCAATTTGGATTGTCTTCTTGTCTTACTGAAGCAAGAGATGAATGATTTTGAGAAGCTATGTGCCTTCTTTGCTTTTTTCTTTATTTAACCAAGCAGAAAAGCGAGCCACCTATATCTGTTCTTAACCGCAACAATTATCTAGAGTTCTAGACTTTTCTGCAGCTTTTTATTATGTACAAAGTGAAAAAGAGTAATGAATGGTTAAGATAAGCTATTATGTGAAATTTGAAATTGGTATCTTGTCCTTTTTTATTTGGAAACTGTTAACCACACTTGTTTATCACAGTTCCTGTGAGAAACATAAGAGGAGTATATAGATAACTGAACAACCTCTCTTATATACATAACTTGCTGATATAAAAGAAGACAAAGTGGTGAATAAAACAGATCATTATCTGAATTTGCTAAGTTAAAATTCTAATACTCTGAAGTAGGTCAAGATATCTTCTCCAGAGCAAGACGTTTTTAAGTTACAGTTAAGCTATGGCTGTTTTTCTGTAGTTTTGTCAAGACTGAAATTAAGTATATACATTGTAGATAAAGAAATAAGTGTATGATAAATTATTCTGACATTGCAGATAATCTCTGTGTTTATTTCTACATATTACAATGTAGTCTAGATTGCAGAATATAATGTATTCTGGAATGCATTCAGTTAGTATTGTGGAGTTTACACCAGGAAAAATAGTAAATGAGACTTAAAACAATTGCTCACTAATACATTCCCACTTTGGACTCAGTAGAAATAGGAACTGCTTTATATAAAATAGACTATTGAACTAGGTATTATTTATGCAGACTATTATTATCTTACCCAGATTCCTTCTGCTTACCTGTGTATTGATTTTTTTTACAGTAGTGTTAACACTTGGTTAAACTTCATACGTTTGATGCTTTTTTATGTATTTATGTATTTTTATGTAATTAGGACTATTGTGTTTTCAGAGGCTTGGAGTTCTTTTCATAATAGTTGAAAATAGGCAATAAAAATAATTAGAATACTAATATGTTTATCATCTCTGTAGATATTAAGTGCAGGTAAAACCCATTTCAAATCAGTTAGAGAATAGAAATATTGTGAAAACATCTGCATATAGTATAACAATATTTCTTTTTAGTTTATGATTGTTGATTTCATAGTACATATGGAAGTTGAATAAAATAAAGCAATATGCATCCTTCTTTCACAGATCACTGAGTAAAGAAATCCCTTAGTTCTGTGTGCCTAGTGATCTTCAGATTCCTAAATTATGCTAAATTATGCTAAATTCCTTAACAACTACCAAGTTCTGCTGTTCCAAGCAATCTGTAAATTTCCAGTCAGATGACTGAAACATAATTTTAAGCTGACATTTAGCAGATTAACCAGCCTATAATGTTTAGGATCTATTTTTTTCCTTTTTTAAACATAGCCATCACAGTGGCCTGCCCTCACTCTGTCTGGATTTCAGCTGTAGTCTTGGTAAAAAGAGCCAAACATAAAATTGTTAAATAAGCTTGAATAGTTGACCATGCAGATACTTTCATTTTTTGTTCATATAGTGAACTCATGGAAAGCGTACATTAGCTTTCCATTTGAAAATGCATAAAGGAATGCTGCTGTCAGTCAAATTTGGTGGACAGTTTATACTGTGGAACTTTTGTTTTTAAAGTCTCTTCTACCATTGCTACATGCATTTCAGTTTATGTCATAAAAGATGCCTTTTGCAATCAATTTTAGTCATGCTGATAAAGTTGCTTTGCCTTAGAAATCATGTTAATGACAGTGGAGGATTTAAAACTATTCTAATAATGCTAAAATTGATTTTTTCCCCCTGTAACAGACTAATTTCACCTGTTTGAAAAGGTATATTTAAAAATAGTGAAAGAAAAACCTAGTAGTAAAACTCATTTTTAATAGACTTTTTGACCACTTTAGGTCAAAAAGAAGCCCC
The DNA here is from genome assembly GCF_964194415.1 of Vipera berus. Classification (NCBI taxonomy): domain Eukaryota; kingdom Metazoa; phylum Chordata; class Lepidosauria; order Squamata; family Viperidae; genus Vipera; species Vipera berus. The sequence continues at coordinate 95,936,448 of NC_138202.1, forward strand.
AAGGTATGTTTTGAGTATCAGTGTACAACATTCCCGATTTTTAGGTGCCAAGAGCACTTTTCAGACTGGTTGCTTATTTGTCAGATATCTTCATACTGAAGCAGCAACAACTTTTACTTTGGGCAGAGTTAATACTATGCCATAAATGATTTTATCAGTAACTTTACAACACCAGAGAGATGTTAATTAAAAATTACAATATATTGGTAGCCTCTAACAATAGAAGACTCTTGCACATATTCCTGTAATATATTCTATATCTATAATGTGCTAGTCCTATGCTTTTTTGTATAAATGTCTAAATAAAATTGATGCTGTTGAATATAATTGTGGGTGAGGGGCAATTTCTTGCTGATAGATCATACCATAGTTGGTATCTTAGGGAAAACGTCTTCTCAAAGGTTTTCAGTTAACATAGGGAAAAAAATCTGACTGAACTAGTAGTAGACTAACCATTGTGAGACTAGCAGCCAAGAATTGCAGTTCCAGTTCATCTGGAAGGATTTTAGATTGGAGAAGGCTAGAGAAAAAATTATTCAGTCAAATAGATCATTGCTCTGATTCATTACAAGTAAACTTTATAAGTTCATTTCTTTCCTTTTCACTTGATGTATGCAGCTGTAGTTAAAAACCCACCCAACAATTTATGGATCATTGCAGCAGTGTTGGCTCCCATAGCAGTTGTTACAGTCATCATCCTTATCATCACAGCTGTTCTATGCAGGAAGAACAAAAATGACTTCAAGGCAGACACCATGATGAACTTGCCACAAAGAGCCAAGGTAGGTTATTTTCATCCTGGGCTCAGTTATATGAATTTGTTTCTTCAGACTTACGTTCTTCATCCATCTGTGCAAGATGAGTTAATTGTGCTCTGTTTAGACAAGTTTTATGAAGGCATTAACCTGTGTTCAAAGACAGATTGAAACCATTCCTACTGACAGGAACCAACATGACTGAGATCCAAAAAGACCCTGTTTGTTTTTGATAATTGGATGAAAATGAGGTAAATATAGGGTTATTAAATCTCTCTAATTCATAGTAAGAATTCTATATTTTATTCTGTGTCCTTTTGTTTCAAATAACAAAAAGTGAAAGGTATTTTTAGTTAATCTCCATATCATTAAAACTGGAAGCAGTGGTAAACTTCAGAGTTCCCCAACCCCTTCCCACTCCTCACCAGTGGTCACACAGAGAATTGCAAGTAATGGACTTTGTATATCAAGACTATTAAGACTTACTCATTAAAGCATCTTTTCATTCTGTTTTTTTACTTTACAAGTGAATTTTGTAGTAAGGAGATAGGCATGTACAAGGCATCACATACTTGTTTTATTATTTCTGTATCAAAGTTTTGGTTGAATAAATTATAGTTAAATATGCAGACAGAAGCAAACACTATTTTATTTCCGTTGTAATGATGGTTATACACACCCACCCACACACCCACACCCCCCCACACACCCCCTTAATCAAACTAAAAATACAAATCCCAGGCATATTTAAATCAGAACAAGAAATCCGAACACTGGGCTAAGTTAGAAAACTAAAACAGTTTTATTAAAAATCAAGCTTTCATTGGCTAACTACCAACGTCGTCAGGATGAAATCATTGGAGTGGGGAGATTGCATTTATATCATCAGCGTTTCTGCACTCCACTCATAGAGCGCGTCACTGCTCTGTTTGTTTTAACCAGCCGTATTCTTTCGAGTCGCCTTGCATTTGTTCCTATGGAGTGTGATTTTCTCTGAGTGCCTGCTGTCGGAAGAGGATTACTGTTAGTCCTGTTAGCTATAGTCATTGCTCTTGTCATTGCCCGTGTTTTCATGCCGGAAGCTCTGAATAGTTGTTCTTCCTCTTTTTTACATTCCACGGTGGGGGGGGGGTGATTGTGTAATTATGCAGTTCTGGTCTTGGTTTGATGGAGTGCTCTGTGAGCGCTCACGTCTGCATTTGCGTCGTGCGCGCTGCTCCTCTTCCCAACCCCTGAGGGCTTGATTCACAGGGCGGAGATCAATATGCCGATTGATCGAGGAGTGGTCAAAAAACCAAGTTTCCTTGAATAATCGTCCGCCCTTGGTGTTATCACAGGCGATTTCCTCAGCCTCCGCCAGATTGAAGGTGTGATTGTGTGTGGCCATGTGTGCCCACACCTGTGAGTGTTGTTCTTGTCTTTTAATGGCAAGCTCGTGTTCGTGTACAGTGGTTCTCAGTCGTTTTGCAGTCTCCCCAATATAATTATAATGGCACTTTTTACATGCCATCCTGTATATGACTGAGGACTTCTCTTCATTGGGTAGTGGATCTTTAGGGTGCGTGATGCGAGCCTGCAAGGTTTGATCAGGTCTGTGGGCAACACCGACCTTGTAGGGGGCCAATATGTGTGCCGTGGCTTCGGATACGCCGTGAATGTGAGGGAGTGTTATCCGTGCCATCGAGGTGTTTTCATACTGGTGATGGGCTGGTTCCCCTGGTCTACTGTATTGCCTGATAAAATTTGGTGGATATCCATTGCTCCTGCAGACACAATAGAGGCGGCGCCTTTCTTCCTTTTTTGCCTTGCTCGTGCTGTAGTTTTTATCCCAGTGTTCGGATTTCTTGTTGTGATATATATATATATATATCCTTAATAATTATAAATAGGGATGTGGTGGCTCAGTGGGTTAGGACGCTGAGCTTGTCGATCAGAAGGTCAGCAGTTTGGTGCTGTGTAACAGAGTGAGTGCCTGTTACTCGTCCCAGCTTCTGCCAACCTAGCAGTTCGAAAGCACGTAAAATGCAAGTAGAAAAATAGGGACCACTACGGTGGGAAGGTAACAGTGTTCCGTGCGCCTTTGGCATCTAGTCATGCCGGCCACATGACCACGGAGACATCCTCGGACAAGCGCTGGCTCTTTGGCTTTGAAACGGAGATGAGCACCAGCCCCTAGAGTCGGAAACGACTAGCACGCATGTGCGGGGGAACCTTTACCTTTACCTTTTTAAAATAATTATAAAAATATGAATCCCGGGCATATCTGTATAGCAGTATGAAATTCTCGAACTCCGGGAAGAATATAAAACAGCTGTGTATTGCTAAAATAGTAAAAACAATAAAAACAACTATTTACAAACCTAAAACAACCTTAGCTTTCATTGGTCAACTGTCAGTGTCATCAGAGTAAATGATAGTGGGTGGGGAGTTTGTTTACAAACCTTGTTGACTCAGTTCCCTCCCCATTGATCGTGTAATAGGGCCGCTCGTCCTAACTAACCGTAATTGTCCTAGCTGTCCCTCATCTCCTTGCACGTGTTCCAGTCCTATTGCTTTCTTTCTTCCTGTTGTCCCTTTTTTTGCCCCTCCTACCTCTGTCAGTCCTACCCTTCATTGTTGTGCCTCCTCTCCTGCCTTTTCTATCTTCTCAACCTGTCCTCCTTGCGTCCAGCCATGTGATGCTATTATTAATCCATTTTCCAAACGCCCCCCTCCCGCAGTCATCATAGGCTGCGTGTCCTGAGCTGGCGTTGTATATGCCCCTCCATTGCCATTCCCCCCTTCCTTTTCTAGTGTGCATCTGTCCATCGTTTACGCCTTCTGCCGTTCAATCCTGCCGATCTCGTCTCCTCCGATGGTTGCCCGTGGGTGTGTGCATACGCTGTGGTGCCCTTCCCCCCTGTATAAATGTGTGTGTGTATAAATGTATATATATTGAAGTAGAAATGTATATATATATATTGAAGTAAGTACAGATTGTCCTCAAATTATGACTGCGACTGAGCCCATAATTTATGTGACAAATTTGTTATGTGAGTTTGCCCCATTTTATGTTTTTTCTTGCCACATTTGTTAGATGAATCATTATAGTTCTTAAATTAGTAACACGGTTGTTAAATGAATCTGATGACTTTGCTTCTCAAAAAGTCGCAAAAGAGGATTGCATGACTCCGGGACACTGCAACTGTCATAAATGTGAGTCAGTTGTCAAGCATCACAAGCATCACTTGCATGAAACTCACATGACCATGGTGAAGCTGCAGTGATCATAAGTGTGAGAAATGGCCATAAGTCACTTTTTCAGTGCCATTGTAACTTCACATGGTCACTAAGTGAACTGTTGTAAGTTGAGGACTACCTTTATCTATGCTGTGCAGCATACATGATTCAGAGTCCACCACCACAAAATGCCACATGGATGCTTGTCAACTTTCTTTGCCTGTCTAGTTCTCTAAAGCTGCATATTACTCATTTGGAGTAACCTAAAATATATATTACCCATGTATTACAGTCTAAAAACTATAAATAAACTCAGAATATTAGGATAGCAAGGTTGCAAAGAAATACAGACATTTATTCATTTATTGAATCAGCATGTCAAACCAAGCTAGTTTCGCCATTCCAAAATCATGAATAAAACCTATTGGTCAATATCTACGTAGATTCATAGTGTGGATCTCAAATTCTGAAGTAAGTGATTTTTTAATATCTGCTAATTGAATTTAGGGCAATTGGACACATTTTCCAAAAAAAAAAATCTTCAATAGTTATTAAAATAAATTTAAACCTTCTTTTTCATAATAATAGTTAAAATAATTTATGTATAAAACAAAGATTGAGGTTAAAATCTGACAATGCAGTTTTATTTTATTTTAGTAAAGAAATAATAGAAATTTTAGTAGAAGAGCACTAATTTAATTATATCAAGACTATATTTAGTTATTACTATCTTAAGATGATATGCTTTTTTAAAGTTTCAGAAATATGACCTTTGAATAAATGCAGGAGAGATCCCCTCTTCTACAACATACTGTGAATTTACAGTGATATACAATGACATTAATATTATCTTTTAAGTATCAAAGCACATTGTAATTGGAAGATGTAAGAGCTCTGACAAATTGAGAGACCCAGATAGATTATATTTTGATAAATTGCAACTCTCCTCTCCATTGTGTTAGTTATGGCTCCCCTTTTGCTTTAAAACTGAGTAGCAACGGTGCTTATGTATGTGAGCAAAATTCAGACTATGATGGGGATGTCCTAATTTTTTATTCCTGCACTATTCCTGAATGGCATTGCCCATAGATTGCCCCTACAGTAACTCTGAGGAGGGGAATCCTTTCATTCATGAAAGTGTCTCCCATCTGAAGCATTTTCTTATAGATTCCTCTGATTTCTGCGCTGTAGTATTAATATTGATTAATGAAATTTTGTTGTTGTTAGTTGCGAAGTCGTGTCCGACCCATCGCGACCCTATGGTTAATGAAATTAGTGTTACATTTTCTTTTCATTTTAAGGTCCTTAGAACATTGACATCTTATAAAAGGAAAGTAGCTAGCTTTTAATATAAAAGTTTTGCAGTGTAAATAGTGAATAATATTGCATATTTAAATATGCTCTGTATTATTTGAATAGCTTTTTTTTTAAAGAGATGCCTGACACTCCTTGCAACCCTGCTGGATGAAAAAAATCTGATTTGCAATAGGATTTCTTTATTGTTTTAAAATCCTGTTTATTGCTGCTTATATTTTGAATATGGCTGTTAACGTTTTGGTGCGTTATTTTTAAGAATGCGTGATCCAAGTCTGTGATGAGAAATTTCCATAGTTTGTGTTGCTTGCAGTGCTGTGGAGTATCTATCTTCCTTGCCCAGCTTGCTCTGATTTCAGGTCTCAAGAGGGGAACACGGTGCACAGAGCTGCGTAATCAGTCCTGTATTTCTGCTGCTAACACAGCAGCTCTTTGCACAGAAGGTCTGCCTACTGGACCATTTCATAAAAATCCTCCCTCAGTGAATGGAGCTAAGCAGTTCATTAAACCTTTAGATTAAACACTGCAGTGCATGGCAACCAAGAGGAGAAAGGTTTTACTGCACGTCTGAGGCTGCGCTGTTAAGGAGGGCTCCTTCAAGGAATCCAGACAAATGACTGTCATTTGAGAAAGATCAGTGGCTTTTTGAAATAGGGTGCAGCATCTTGAGAATACTTCAACTTCTTTACCATCTTCATTGATTTTGCTTCTAATGACTGAACTACAAAATGGTGGAAAGTGAGGGTTTGGTTGTTTTTTTCCACAGAAGAATCAATGCATATATGTATTTCTCTTCTTTTTATATTTGTTGAAAATGAGCATAGCCAAATTTAGTTTTTACCTGATGCAAGATGAACATGATAAAAGAATGAATTATTTAATCGGAGTCCTCTGGAACTCTTTTTTATTTTTAATCTTTTGACTTCATTACTATAAAAGTGCATTCTTTGTTCCTTTTAATTAATAGCGTCAATTTACAGCTAATGGTTTCAGATTTGAAACTTGAGAGGGAATGCCTTTCTGCCAAGTCAGTAAACTTAGTCCAGTTTTTAATTTAAAACCAAGGAAAGTCCCATTTCAAAATGGTCTGATAAAAATGGCTGCAACAGTTGGAAGTTGGAATGAAAATAAAAACCAGGGGGAAAAATAGCTTCTTTTGAAAGAAGGAATAGAGCAGTTCCAGCCAATTAATAATTTATCTACCAGTCCATTAGATTCTCTCCACATCCTGCTGTGATGCCTCATTGTGGTGGGGAAGGGGTGTTCCTGGGCAGAATGAGCAAGAGCACTGAAATGTATGCCAAGAATATATGATGCCAACAGAGTTGCCCAAAGGGCGAAGGTCCTACTAGTTTTGCAGCTAAAGGAAAGAGACATCTATTGGGGCAGCAGCAACATAGGAAGATGCTGGAGGTGGATTATCACTTTAAGTATATTTTTATACTGTGTGGAAAAGGCAATGCTAAAAATCACTGCTTTATTTTACCAAGAAAATACATGGATAGACAAGAAAAAGTAATTGATAATATCAAGTCAGATAACAAGTCCGTCAAGTTGGATAGCTGTCAACATGCTGTTGAGAAAGAGTTGAGGATCTTTGAAAGTACAAATAGTGCTTATAAAACCGAGAGATTAAATCCGTTGGGATGGTTTTTTTTTGCTGATGTTGGCATTCAGAAAAGAAAACTAAAAGTTGCAAAGACCGAATAATAGTGGAATATAAAGTTAAGAAGCATTAACACTGGAAAGCTCAACATAGCAAAAAATAAAACAACTAACAGTGATACTTTACATGTCAGCATGAAATGGACTGGAATTGGTCACTTTCAGTCAGAAGATCACACTGTTACTACTCAGGACAGAAGGAACAGTGTTGTTCCATGGTTAAGAAGGGTGTAGCTATAGCAGTTATCGGGTGTAATGAAATTGGTATAATATTAATTAGATTTCATGGACAATCCTTTAATATGACCATTATCTGAGTTTGTGCTTCGACTACTGATGCAGGTGAAGAGGAAAGTTGAGTTTTATGGTCATGTTCAATTTAAAAGGTGAATAAGATGTGCTGCCTGTGGTTGGAGATTGGAATGCCAACATTGAAAACAGTATAGAGGAAAATGTAATTGGACAGTATGGCCTAGAAAACAGAAATGAAGTGGAACGATTTAATAGTTTCTGCCAATCCAATGTTTTCTTCATTACTAGTGCAGTCTTTTAGCAACCAAAAGTTGCTTATGTACCTGGACATCAGCAGATGGAGTACACAGAACTCAAATTGACTTTATTATTGGCACATGGAAGTGGAAGAGCTCAATTATAGCAGCAAAGCTGTGGCTAAAGCTGACTGTAAAGTTATAGATGGAAATTGACAGAGAAAAACAAGGGAAGGCTACTAAAAGATTTCCAAACTCAGATGTTTGTCTGAAATTATTATGCTAAAGTATTCCAATGGAGAGATAGTAACTAATTCAAAGAAGATAAAAGAAAGAGTACTGTATACTGAAATTCTGTACAATAGAGTTACTTATATCCAAGATCTCTTAGAAGGTATTTTTTACTAGCACAAACCTCTACTATTAGAAGATGAAATTAAATCAGCACTCTCATCATTATCAGGTCAGAAGGTTACAGGAATTAATGGAATATCTGTAAAAATATAGCAAGCAACAGAATTAGTGAAGTTCTAATTAAACTATGTTCACAGGAGGGCAATAGATTTGCCAGCAGATTGGAAGAGATTACTACGTATCCCAACCAAAAAAGGACACTTAACAGAATGTCCAATATATAATACCTGGACAATAAATAATACTTAAGATCATTCCACACACATCAGAGTCCTACATGGAAAGGGAGATGCCAGCTGTTCAAGATGGTTTTGGAAAAGGCTGAGAAACAAGAGATATTATTTGCTAATATATGCTGGATAATTAAGAAAGGCCACAAATATCAAAGTTATGTAATATATACTTCATTGATTATAGATAATTACAATATTATATTATTTTGTTGTAATATATTAATAATGATATTATGTGTTAATAATCTACAATTAGATTCAGAGTCTAAGACTGGTAGAAATATAATAATTCAAGTCCTAACCAAAAACTTAAGAATTCTTAATGTAGTGACTAGAAATAAAGGCAGATCCAAGCAGGGGGGCTTTCTATAAAATTAGATGTTCAGGTCCGATAAAATCAATTTCCAAATATTGAAGAAATCCTTTAGGTATTACTCTGAGGGCTCCAGTCCCAATTGGTATAACAAGAGAGTTCTTTTTCCATAAGCATTCAACTTTAATCTTAGTATGGCATAATTTTTTTCCATAGTTTTTCTTCAATCCTAGCATCATTTGAAATACCAACATCAGTGAAATAGATTTCCTCCTTTTCAATAATTGTTATGAAAAATATGCCTATTTGGATCTTAAAATCCCATACGATTTTAATGTGTTCATTTTCCAAAAAGTTTTCTCAATGTGATGGCTGCAGTTACTACATTGAAATGCAAACCTCTGGCAATGTTTCCAATGAATAATTTTGACAACTCAGTCATGACACTGATTGTAGTCAGTTTGTAAATTTTTGCTGCAGCCACTGGTCAAAAAATGGTCAATTGTTTCATTCTTTTTACTACAAAGTCAACATTTGCTGTTGTTTTGTGATAGGTTAAATTTTAGAAATAGTCTTTCTTTAGGTTGGTAAAGAAGTGAGACAAAGCTGTTTAGTCTCCCCTTACATATTGAATTTACAAGCTGAATATATACTGAGGGAAGCTGAATTAGATAAATACAAGACTTCTAAAACTGGAGGTGGAAACATCAATAATCTGTGCTGTATTAATGATACGATGCTGATAGCTGAAGATGCAAGTAATATGGAGGTTGTAGTCAAAGAGTACAGTGAAAACATGTGTTTGAGATTAAATATAAACAGTGCTTTTTTTGTAAAAGAAAAAGGTGCTGGAACTCACACATGTCATACAACCCGCCTTGCCTACCCTACAAGGTTCCATCCAAAAAAGGTGCCGGAACTCCGTTCTGAGCGTTCTATGAGGAAAAAAGCCCTGAATATAAAAAATACCAAACTAATGACAAGTACAGAAAACAGCTTTAGAATTAACAGTGAAGATACTGGATGGCTTCTGCCTTTTAGGATCGATTTAAGGGACGCGGTGGCTCAGTGGGTTAGGACGCTGAGCTTGTCGATCAGAAGGTCAGCAGTTTGGCGGGTCGAATCCTGAGTGCCGTGTAACAGAGTGAGCACCTGTTACTCGTCCCAGCTTCTGCCAACCTAGCAGTTCGAAAGCACATAAAAATGCAAGTAGAAAAATAGGGACCACTACGGTGGGAAGGTAACAGTGTTCCGTGCGCCTTTGGTGTCTAGTCATGCCAGCCACATGACCACGGAGACGTCCTCGGACAAGCGCTGGCTCTTGGGCTTTGAAATGGAGATGAGCACCAGCCCCTAGAGTCGGAAACGACTAGCACGCATGTGCGGGGGAACCATTACCTTTTTAAGGAGTCAAGAAACATGTCACAGAATAGCACATGGTAGGTTAGCACTGAAGGTCTTTATCTGGATATCTTTTCAGATGTTATGATGCATTTATAGCTACAAAGATTAGAACTATGCAGGCAATTGTTTTCCCTGGGACACTCTGGAAATGAAAATTAAAGAAGTAGGATAAGAAAGAGTATTGATGCATTTGAACTTTGGAGTTGGACAAGACTCCTGAGAATACTATGGATAGCCAAGAAAACAAATAAATGGATCACGTAATTAATTAATCCAATGTTCTTGAGAGACAAATCAATAGGCTTAAATTATCATATTTTGAACACATTGTGGAAATACCTATCCATTGAAAAGTCTATTAGAGTGGCCTCCAACCTTTTGGGCACCAGGGACCGATTCTGTGGAGAGAGGTTTTTCCACAGACCGAAGGAAGCATGGTTTTGTCTACTGCCTGTATCCCACGGATGGAGCTTCACTTCTTTGCGCAGTCCAGTTTCTTGCATGCCTTAAGTAGACTCAATTATAGTGGAAATGGATGCATTGTTAGAAGTGCCAAGTTGGGGACAGATCCTCCTGGAGAAGGTTTATCTGTACAGGTACAGGTAGTCCTTGACTTACAATGATTCACTTAGAGACTATTCAAAGTTACAACAGCACTGCAAAAAGTGACATATGATCGTTTTTCACCCTTAAGACTGTTGCAGCATTCCCAAGGTCATATGACTAAATTTCTGATGCTTGGCAACTGGTTCATATTTATGACAGTTGCAGTGTCCCAGGGTTATGTTATGATCACCCTTTACAACCTTTTGCCAAGCAAAAGTCAAAGGGGAAGCCAGATTTGCTTAACAACAGTGTTACATTATATTAACAACTGCAGTGATTCACTTAACAACTGTGGCAAGAAAGGTTGTAAAATGGGACAAAACTAATTTAACAACTGTCATTTAGCAACAAAATTTTGGGGCTCAACTGTCATAAGTCAAGGACTACTGTATTGCCTCTCTGAGACAATACCAACTTGATGGCACATAACTAGTGGTGGGATTCAAATATGTGAACAATCAGTTCTCTGTGTAGACGCTGCTTCCAGAAGTCTGTTCTGGGCCTGGGCCTGCCAGGCCCAGAATGAACTTCCGGGAGCGGTGTCCGTGCACTTCCGGAGGGCCGTTCTGGGCCTTGTGAAAAAGGGCTAGGGCTTCAGTGGGCACTTCCAGTAGTGGGATTCAGCCGGTTCACTCAACTCAGAAAATTAGCTATTGGTTCTACTGAACTGGTGCAAAACAGCTGAATCCCACCCCTGCATATAACTGATCAGTCAGTTTGAATCAAGGGCATGCTGGTGATAGTCCTTCCAAGCAAATCTAATGAGAGGGCTACGCAAGCCAATTCTTGTGCAATGTTCAAGTTGCCATTAGATATCTAGCTCTGAATTGGGTAGTTTCAGTTCTAACCAAACTATAGGCCTTATTTTGCTATCTAGTTACACAGATTAATGTAGCAAATTCCTTCTATAGTTCCAGAGCAGTAAAGCCCTGTCAGCATCTTAGTACCCTTACAACCTTGGTGAATATATACATAGAGATTCCAAACTGAGAACCTTTTAGTACATATTGCATCCTGATTATAAATCTGTATACCAGAAAATGATAATGTAACTCTAGTTCAGTTTTATAGGCTGTGTAGATTTTAATGTTGAGCCAAAAATCAGACCAAATGGGATTAATGAATTTGGAGGGATGGGAGGAAAGGGAATTCTCCCTATAAATTTTCTACATAAGGAGCAGTTCCCTATCCTAGAGAATTCACAGTTCCTGTTTATCGGCAGGTGGAGGTGTGGCCAGAAATTATGATTAGTGTGCCAGTTGCAGCTCTACCTGAGGCGAGAGGACTCATCTACAGTAATTAATGTTGTATTAACACCTATTTTACGTATTGCAATGAATTTTCATGAAGCTGCCCCTTAAAAGATGTTCTTGCAGTCTGCAACTGGTCCAGAATCTGCAACTGGACCAGAATGTGGTGGTCTACATTTTTATTGGTGTTTATGGCTGAGATTTTTCAGGCTATGCACAGGCTATCAGTTAGTTTCCAGGTAAAATTTAAGATACAGATATTGACCTACATATTCATTTATGGCAGACATGTCAAACACAAGGCCCGGGGGCCGAATGCGGCCCGTGAAGTGGTTTCATGTGGCCCGCGACGCCATCCTGGAAACAGTGAGGGAACGGCCCCCACTGCCTTGGCCCTGGCCCAGAGACCCTCCTTCTGCCAGAGACCCTCAGATCTTTCCCACTCCTGCCCAGGCCCCCATAGGCACCCTTGATGCGAACGATGTAGAGCTGGCCACGCCCACCCAGTAGGCCATATGCACTCTAGCCATGCCCACCCAGTAGGCCACGCCCACCCTGGCCATACCCACCCGGCCCCCTGAGGGCAACTGCAATGCTGATGCGGCCCTCAATGAAATTCAGTTTGACACCCCTGATTTATGGCATGCATCTGGATACTTTCAACCAGCATCAGCCCAACCAATCGGAACAGCTAGGGAGAAACCTCCTGGAATCTCACATTTCTAAGAGGTTTACAAGACTAAGATTAGATACAGCTTCTTTTGTATGGAAGGCATGATGCTTTATACTAGGCACCTGATGGGGATCAGGCTGGCATCCTCCTTGTCAGTTTTTCTGAAAATTAAAAACAAAGGTTATTTTGGAGGATTTATCTTGAGCCTTTGTGAGATTGATAGGGTTATCACCCTAATTGCTCTTTTTATTTTGAGTGGTTTTAACCTGCCATGGTTGTTTAACTTTTCTTTATATAATTTATAAACTGCCAAGAGTTGTTTGATTGCAGCAGGGTAGAAGTAAAATAAAATAAAAATTTCATGTATGATAACATTTTGATAATTAATTGATTATTGACTTGACACTTCTTGTTTATATTTTTTAAAAAACAAAACATGTCTGACAAGAATTGAGAAAGGATGAGAAAGTTTACCTGTACTTATTCAATCTATTATGTTTTTCTTTGAAAGAAAAAAAAACCTTAAAGTTATAGATGTAATTTGGGTACAGGTATATAGATGATAGGTGCATGGGTGATTTGTGTATAGGTGGCTCCAACTGTTTATTTCAAGAAAGTAATGAATAATTTCAGGTTGGAGAAAAAGTAAAGTTTTTATGAACCAACTTTTTGAACATTGCGATATCAAGCTTTTTTAAAAAGGATGTTTGGGTTCAGTGGAGAAGTTGTGCTTGTGATAAAAAATAAATTGAAACCATTGCTGGTTTCATTCAATATAGAACCATCAGTGTCAGACCTTATTGGCCCTATAAACATTAATTAATCAGAAGAGCTGTGGTGCTGAAGTGGTTAGAATGCAGTATTGCAGGCTAATGTAGATTGTAGAATGTAGATTGGTGGCCCCCAGGGGGAGATCTTTCTCTGTGGGCGCCCCGGAGTTATGGAACCAGTTACCGGTTGAGCTCCGGATGGCGCCCGATCTTCGCTCCTTTCGCCGCGATCTGAAAACATACCTGTTCGAACAAGCCGGCCTGGCCTGAGGGTGGGATTGGTGGGGTTTTTTATTACCATTTTATTGGGGGTTTTATTAATGTATTTATTGTTTTTTATGGGCATGTATTTAATTACTTTTTAATTTTTGTAACTTTATGTTTTTTATTCTTGCCCTGTACACTGCCCTGAGTCCTTCGGGAGAAGGGCGGTATAGAAATATTAATAAATTAAAATTAAATTAAATTAAATTCTGCTGACTGTCAGCAGTTCGATTCTGACCAGCTCAAGGTTGACTCAGCTTTCCATCCTTCCGAGGTTGGTAAAATGAGGACCCAGATTGTTGGGCGTAATATGCTGACTCTGTAAACCACTTAGAGAGGTCTGTAAAACACTGTGAAGCAGTATATAAGTCTAAGTGTTGTTGCTATTGCTAATTGACTGAGGAAGAAGAGATGATGCTAATAATATTTCTATTTCTCCTTCTATTCCTTTTGATTGATTAAATAGTAATGGATGTTTTCCTGTTTTTGTTTCCAGATTTATTTTGTGTCACATAGAAATAGGGATTTTCTATTGTGGTTAAGTAATCTTACCCATGTATGAATAGTGACAAGTTTCAAAGGTGCTAATACTTACTCACACTTCAGTTTCTGTAGAAGGAAATTGTTTTTGTGTTCTAAAGTTTATATTCACATACATATTATACATAAGCTGACTGTACAGATTCATAGTATTATTTCAGTTGATTTTTGTTGCACAATTGGAGTGCTAGTGGATTGTAGACCTACAGCAAAACCAGCTTTCTGCTTTCTTTTCAGAACTAGTTCCAGGATTACCCCATCTTACTGCTGCACACACAGCTACTTATCCTGGTCCAACCATATTAATTACTAATGAAAAGGGAAGAAGTTTCCCACTCAAGTTATATACCTTTATAGTTCTGGCACTGGTTGTTAAGGAATCCTAATTTCCCCCCCACTCCAATCCCAAATATATGACAATATATTTGGACATTGGATGTTATAGTGCTACCCTTTGGATCTACTTTACATCCATTTTGTGAAACTGTCTTCCTACCTGAGAACATCTCTCTATAATACCAAAGGGAAAGCCATAAAACTTAAGCTAATTACTTAAATTATCTTCCTTTTGCTCAGATGTAAGATATGTGATAATGGCAGATGAATATTTGATCTGAAAAAAATGAAATAAGAATTCTGCTTCCATTTGCTTTAAACCATGAGTTGCAAACTGTAAATGTTTAGTTTAAACTATTATTTTAGAACCGGTATACTTGTGTAATGTTTAATGCATCTGTTATGTAATTTATTGTCATAAGAATAGTTAATATTTACACGAAGCAGATGGTATTGTGGATAACAGACAATTGTGTCCCATTGGTAAAGTTTAAAAATGGATATGTTCCAAGATGTAGTTAAAAAGTGTGAAATACTGGTTTCTATTTTGCAGTTTATAAGATTAATATTTCAAAACAGTATTTTTTGCTTGCCTTAATCTTTTTATTGATTTCAGTCCATTAAGTCAGTATCTGTTTAAAAGTAAAATAGTGCCAGATCAAATATCATCCTGTGATGCTTTGCAAATGCTCACTTGTTGTTGCCATTGTTTTCTTTATTTAACGATCACTGTTCTTGGAATCTCTCTTGCCTTTGTTGCTGTTTAACTGAAACTCATATGAGGATGTTAGGGATGCTAAGAAGTTAAACCACATCAGTCACACCAGGCCGAAAAAGGAGGCATGAAATTGGAGTAATATTATTTTGTTTAAACAGTAGATGTTCTATTTTGTGGAAAGAATATAGTTTTAAGTAAAGTACAGGCTTAAAATACTTAAAAATGAATACCAATTCTACATTTAAGTATAGATTTTCATCACTTTTAGATACATGCAATGTATATCATTGATGCAAATTGCCCACTTTTTTTTTCCAGCCAGTTCAAGGCTTTGACTACGCCAAGCAACATTTAGGCCAACAAGGGACTGAAGATGATGTTTTGCCCGTCACCCAAGAGACAGTAGTCTTGCCTCTTCCAGTGAGAGATGTTCCTGCATCCCAGGAAAGGGAAATCGTTCAGGATGGGAGCACAGCAAAAACTGCCAAGTCCAATGACACAAGAAAGAGGTCAGCAATATCAGCAGAAAGACTAGGACTTAGATAGTTGACAGATTTTTGTAATTGTTTCTGTGCTTATAATTGTAGTCTTTTCACACACACAAAATCTGCTCAAACCTCTGTGGTACAATATAGTTTTGAATACTTAGGATTTTTTTAAAAAATATTAAGAAAAAAGGGTGATAAAATAATGCATTGTTGCAATATCTGCACATGTGAAACCTATTCAGCCTGTTCTGAATGGAATTATAGGTGCTTTAAAGAAACTGGTTCATAGTTTCTTTAAAGACAAGTAGGCAGTTGCTACTCAATTTCTAATATTTCTAGAAATTACTACCATAATGCATTATTCATAGAACTTTAATTAGTTCATGTTATAGCTGCTAAATTGCTCTTTGGAATGGAGTATATCATTCAATGGTTAATATCCTGGCACAATTTTAGATATGAACTAGGTTTGTTTTTAAAACCCAAACTGGATGGTGCCCTTTAAGAACTGCTTTTTTCCCCTCCTGTGACAAGTCTCTCAATGTATGTCAGGGATAGGGAACTTGTACATCCCAGATATTGCTGAAGTACATCTCCCAGCATAAGTGATGCTGTAGCCTGAAAAATCATGCAAAACAGACCTCGAAATGTTAGCACGTGTATCATAATCATATTGTGCAGTTGTTCTAAAATTAAAATGTAGAATCCAATACCATCATATATTGTGACAGTAATTATGTCTTGGGGATGAACAATTGGAATTCAAACAATTTCAAAATCGGCATGCTTTCTTTTGCATCCAAAACAGTTGCTTCTAATTCAGAGATGTCTGTTTTAACCATTTTCTAAGTATTTTTGAGCTCAAAACAATCTGTATAAGAAAGTAAAAATAATCTGTTTGGAAGGACGAGTCCAATACATTTATATCGTTTGCACAAGGAACAAACTAAAATTCCGTACTTAACTGGTTTACTTTGAATGATCACTATATTCCTCACATAACTTATTTGCACGTTCTTTGTCCAAATTATATACAGATCATGCTGTATAGTTTACCATAGAGTCTGAAACTAAAGATCATTAATAACAAAACAAACATACAAAAACCCAGGTATCAAAACCATGCATTTTTAGAAGCAAGAAACTAGAAAGAAAGCCTTAAGACTGGAAGGTTGTTAGGTCTGTCTTACATGTGGACACAGTTAACAAAGGACTACTCTCATGCATGTACCCAGCTACAACACAGTATACCTTGGAATACAATAGGAACAGATATATGTTTTAAGATTATAAGAGAGTTTAATTTCCTTAGTTTTCTTCGTTGGGAAAATCAGAGCATAGAATACATCAGACAAAATGTATTCTGTTTTTCCCCCCAATTACAATCTCAGCAGAACAAGGGTAAAGAATAGTGAGAGTAATGTTGTGAGTTGTCAATTGATATTTCTTTGAAGCATCTCAGTTTCAGAGATAAATATATGCCATTCTATGCATGACTTAGATTTGTTCACCTGATTTGTGCACAGTGACATAGAAGAAATTACAAATGTTGACTTCATCTCCAGCTAACTATTTCGCTGTTATGCTTAGACCTGTTCATTCTATGCTTACACCTGGACATTGGATGAACTGTTCCAAATAAGAATGAGTGAAATAAATTCTATTCAAAATAGAGCTAATAATCATGGCTTGCTTTAGTAAGGCATAGGGAGTGTGATGGTTGGTTTAGGGATATTTTTTAAAATGTAAGTAGATAGTTCCCATTTTCTTGCAGATTTGACTATTAAACCAGCTGTGCTCTGCTGTTTGCTTTACTGTTTTAAAATGTGTGCATAACATTTACACAGACTGTGAAACTGAATAGTGAATATGAATCCACCTCTGAATATCTTTTCGTTATACATTCACAAAAGGAAATCTTTCAGTGGTTAAAAGATATAAGATTTCTCCCTCTTTCCAGAGAGTATTAAACATTTTAGATTATTATAGTGCCCTTTATCCTAGTGCTGTTTTTGAAATATGGCTAAAGATGAATTTCCTACTGGAAAATACTCATTTCTCTTCTGATTGTATAAAAAGGCATGGAATGAGTCTGAAGCAATATGCTAAACCAATGTTAGAATAAAGATGCATGTATTGAGAATTATTTATTTAATGGCCTCTGTGCGAGAGAAAAAAACTTTGCCTTTTTTGTTGCAAGATTTTCTCTTTATTATTGTGAGCTTACAAAGAAAACGATAGCCAAGCGTAGTCTGACTTCTGGTTGTTATAACAACCCCTTCCCCTGGAAATACTATGGATGCCTTCCTGCTGTTTTTATGTTTCTTCATTGCAACATGCTATAAATATTTATTTGTCTGTAAAAATCAAGCTTGGAATAGGCGGTGATGCAGGCCAAGCAAATGCAATAACCTTGAAATGACAAATATGCAGGAAAAACCTAGTCTTCTTCCTTGTTGCTATGGTTACTTGCAGCCGGTCGCTGAGTGAAAATGGTTCTGTCATCAGCAACGAATCAGGAAAGCCCAATTCAGGCCGAGGCTCTCCACAGAAAGTAACAGCACAGCAGAAAGTGACAAAAGAGGAGGGAAGAAAAAGAAATGGTGAGAAATGCACTCTGGTGAATGATCTACTAACTTACCTTTCTTTTCTCCCATGGAGATAGATTACCCTAGAACAGGGTAGGCAACCTTGGCTCTTTTATGACTGGCTGGCTCAGGAATTCTGGGAGTTGAAGTCCACGAGTCATAAAAGAGCCAAGGTTGCCTACCCTGTTCTAG
The DNA here is from genome assembly GCF_964194415.1 of Vipera berus. Lineage (NCBI taxonomy): Eukaryota > Metazoa > Chordata > Lepidosauria > Squamata > Viperidae > Vipera > Vipera berus. Next base: position 95,954,678 of record NC_138202.1, read on the forward strand.
AAAATATAATGCTGAATATAATATTGCAGTTAATTGGAATCAATGCCATACACTTCTCTCTCTTTTTCTTTTTCTTTTTTCTTTCTTTCTTTCTTTTTGTTTGTTTATAAGCCTTATTTGAGTTTTGTAGACCACCACTTTAGTATGACCTCAGTCTTTATTCCAACTTTGATCATTGCTGCGTTTCCTGGTGTATTAGGAAAAACTAGGGCAGTGTGGTCTGAATCTAAATTTGATTTATAACACATGCTTTTCCATTTCTATTTTGATGTTGCTTTAATTGGGCCAAATTTGTTAATGTCCCTTAATTTTGTTAACTGAGTATCAAAATTGTGGCTTCAAATTGTAGCAGGCTATTTTTTTTCTTAAACATTGTCCTTTTTGTTCTGTCTTTCTGCGTGGTCCTTAGAAGAGAAGTAGGCTTTTTGATTTAAGTTACCACCTATGTTTAATGACAACTGGATATTAATTTTCAATGTGCTATGTGATGTTGTTCGGATTGTGTAAAGTGTTACTTCTTTTGTCTGAAACTCAAAATAAATTGTAAAAAAAATGTCTTGCTGATGAAAATCTCTCAACTTCTCTTAAAAATGTGCAGAAAGAACTTCTGCGTTAAATGTATATGTGAGAAGCAGTATAAAGTTGAATTAATATAAAAATCTTAGGATCATCATACTGTTTGATATTGAAAAGTTACATTATATTATAGAATATTTTTCTCAATATATTGGTTGAAAGTGATACTATTAAATATGAACAGTTTAATGGTGTGGTGGATAAACATTTACATCTGTGTATAAATGATATATTTATACATTTATAATTATCTGAAAAGTCTCCACAAATTTTTGTATTACCAGATATATATATTTATTATTCAAAGCAAGTGATCTCTAGTATCAATTCTCATAAAGTTTAAGTCTTTTACAGATTTTCTGAAAAAAAAACTCCTGCATGTTACTTTCCATTCCAATATTTTAATGCTAAAAGACTGTTTTAAAAATCCTTTTTTTGAATCATTCCAGAATGCCATCTTATTTGTTCTATATTATAAAGATATGTTGTTTTCTGTGTGCTTATGTTTTTATTTAGTTTTTGTTTTTAGAGCTCAAAAAATAGCATTTTAAATAAAATTGTAGTAATGTTTCATTTGATCAATGCTCACTGTAATTCTGATCAATCTTTACAATGCAGATTATTGTTACTGAAATTCATGCACAAGGAGATTTTTATTTAAACCAGAAAACCTTTGTATTAGGTTGCATCCACTTGTAAACTTACTTATAGCAAAGCTATTGAAATCATGAGAGTAAGATATTTATAGCTAATATATAAGAAGAGCTCTAAAGGGTCAGAGCATCCAACTGCATTTTAGGAGTTTACTAGTCTGAATGGGAGAACAATAGATCCTTCCATTGTTACTTCCTGGTAATCAGTATTTTAGCCATGCAGTCTGTGTTTTAGGAGGTAGTAAATAGTCATTACTATTTACTAAATAGTCACCCCTGGGAACTCATCCATTCTTCATTTAATATCATCCAAATTGGTTTCCATTGTCACAACTACTGATAGCAAATTTCAGTTTATGTGTTATATATTAACCTGAATCACTCTACCCACATTATCTAGGCGATGCATAATTTTATAAACTATCAAAATTCCCATTAATCCTCCTTCTTATGTTAAAGAACTTCAGTAACTGTAATCTTTCCTTTTAAGGCAGGGATCCCCAACCCCATGTCTGTGGTCCAGTGCTGGGCTGCAGGCTGTTCAGAACCAGGCTGTGGAAGTGGTGGGCATGTGGGTGCACACCAAGCTGCATTTATGAAAGTGGTACACGCATGCGTGCAAAACCATCTCCTCTCCTACCCCACCGCCTCTGCTGAGCTGGAAAGGTTGGGGACTGCTCTTTTAGGAGAACTGCCCTGACCCATAAACATTTTGGTTTCTTTTCTTTTTTTTTGCATGTTTTTCTCGCTTACAATTTTTTAAGGTGCATTGACTAGACATGTACACAGTAATTGAAGTATATGATTACCATAGTTTTTTATAATGACATTGTCACAGCGTTTTTAGTGTTTTGTCAGTAAGCTTGTTGCAGTCTGTTTCTTTGCAAGCTGTATTGTTATCATTGTAACCATGGTGAGTGTCACATGTTCAGCCATGGTTTTTTGTTTGGTTTTATATTTATTACTGTGTGCTCATGTCCAAAACAAAACTTTCTCTTTTTTTTCCTTTGTGCTGTCTGGTGAGATAGACATGTAGGCATGAGTCTTCTTTTGTTTTTACAAGTTTCTTTGTAATTAAAAGTTTTATAGTAGAATATATGCTTCGGGGTTTCTTTATTTTTACCTGATGTTCATCATGCATCAAATGAACCACGGTTCATCGCTCCCTGATAGGGAGTTTTTGATTTACTCCCTGACATGGTAGCAGAGGATGGTTGTTACTAATTTTAGAGAGATCTTTTGGGAGTTCATCATTTCAATTTTACTACTTTGAATAGTTTATCATTAGGCAACGTGGCCACTTCATTGCTAAACCCCAACGCCAGATATTTATGTACAAGTTAAAAAGCATACCAGTCTTTACGTGGCCTCACTTTGCAAATCTTGCCAGTATTAAAATTAACTACTTTCCCCCTATGTCTCTGTTTTGTTTGTTACAAGTTGCCAATCTATAAGAACACTTCTCAATAAACCCAGTGGCAGCTGGATTTGTTCAGTATTTTTTGAAGAAGAACTTTGACAAATGCTTTTGAAAAACCAAGTGTGCAGTGCAAATTTTTACTGGACTTATAGGCATAATTTCAATGCATTTCTATCGGGCTAAACTCAGCCCTCTTGCAAAAAGAAATACTTTGCTAACCAATACAGTGCATGATCTCTTAACAAGAGAAAGAGAAAGGCAATTGCAGGTCCATTCAGACATATGACATTCAATATTTGTTCAGTCTTTCCAGCCTTTGTGATTGTTGATTGAATACCAAACATTAAAAAAGTGGAAAAAAATTATATAAATCTGCTTGTGAGAAGGCTAAGCCTGAATTTAACCCAGTGACTATAAACATTTTATTAGGAAGTTAGCAATCAACTTGCTCAGTGGTAGTGCAACTAATACTCCTCAGCAAATAGAAGGAAAGGGCAAGTCTTTATTTGTAGCAGTTTCTCCTTTTCCTTCTCAGGTTCTGCCTCTCCCAGCTGCTACCAAGTTTCCTTCATGACAGCTGCTTTTGTTCCTATTTCACTGATGAATTGATTTATTCACGCATTCATTAAGTTAGAGATACCTAGTGAGCATAAATAATGAAGGTTAGAAATCAGTCCTCTTTTTAGAGAAAAAGGCCTTACAAGAACCCCTAGAAAAGTTAAAAAGCTAAGCTACTTGGATGAATTTTTGTTTGCTTGTCTCAGGTTTCCTTGCAGTTTGGGGCAAGAAAATAGGAATAATGGTGGCTTTACGTATTTGGCTATAGACAGTATTTTTAACACTCTCCCAAGATATCTTTATTAACTTTACTGTTAGCTACCTAGATAAAAAAGATGCTCTTTTCTTCTTGATAAAAGTCTAAAGGATAATTTGAGAAACCCATTATAACCTCAGTAAATTAAGCAAGTCGCATAGAAGTAAAACACTTCTGCCTATTGCAGAAGAACTGAACTGGAGTATAGTTTTAGTTGTGAATTATAGACAGATGGAACCAAATACTGAGAAAAGGCATCAGAGCTGAGAGAAGGCATCAAGCCAGGAAGATCTTGTTCAAGTCCTAGACACCTCTAGTTAAACCAGATGAACTCACTTTTTCAGGGTACCGTTAAGCAGGTCATTCAATATGTGGGACAGTTATGCAGAAGACTGATTGTGTTTTCAGTCTAAACCAGTAGCTTCTGTCAGTAGCTTATGCTCAGTTTCGGAGTGTCATGCCATATTCCATCTGTACATATTCAGTGTGCCAAATATATGATATTCCCTGCCTTTGAAGCAAGTGTTTTTTCTAAATATACACAGAAAATAATGTTCATATTAGAACAGTAAATGATAAGAACAAGCTATTGGAACAATCCAAACAGAGCTAGTTGATGCAGTATTTTACTTCCAGAACTGATTTAAATAAATACAACTAATAAGGCTATGAATTTATGGGTATTCTGACAGATTAGCTGAGCAACCTTTTTAATGCAAGGATTAAACGTATTATCTCTTAAGAAAAGAAACAGGCTTTGAAAATGAGGAAAACGGTCTTTACTGTTCACATTGGTTTATTTAGGAAATCAAATATAAGACTGGTTCATTGGTTGTCATAGTAGCAAACCAATTTTAAATCCTGTTTTTCTGATTAAGAGGAAAGTGACATCTCATGGTTACTATTAAAGGTAGGCTTTAATCTTCTTAAAACCTTCCTAATTTAGACACACAACATGTGTATGAAGGAATATGCATTTGAAGAACTAGTAGAGGCAGAAAGGCCCAGCTGTAGAACTTGTTATTAGGATTGGGAATTTGATTTAATAATGGGAAACTAATTTAAACTCTGTCCTTTTCAGTTTAACTATGAAAAAAGTTTTTCATGGGTCATTGGGTAATCATTTCCCTACCAAAGTATTTTTAATGGTATTCCATTTCCGTGTGATATCCTATAATACCCATTTTCCTGAGTTTAATTATGGTAGTCTTCAAAGCTTCTAAGACTTGTCAAGTTCATATAATAGACAGATGAGCTAATGTATGAACAGGATACTTCATTTGATATCTTACATTCAGACATCATTGTGTGTCATTATTATCTTATTTAAAAATGGATGGGCAATAGGCTCCTTCAGTGTTGCACTGAGAAGAATTTAGTGAGACTTATAAATAAAAGAACTTACCGGTACCTAAAATTGGGGATGTCACAAGGTGTCATATCTCCAATTTGTTGTGATATGTAGAATTGGACTGAACCAATCCCTGTAGTATAATTATTTAGTTGTATAATTTCTTAGATAAGTATTTTATTTTAGTATATCAATATTTTAAACAAGCTATAAAAAATACAGGATTATGGACATAGTTTTATATGACGTCCAGTTATTTATTTATGTAAGTTATGTTACTTTCATATAATTTTGTGATAGCTTAAAGGTGAATGGTATGAACTTTTGTGACCTAATACCCACTCCATCAAATGCAAGTTAAATTAACCACATAAGTAAAGCTACATAAGTCCTTTGAGACTGTCTTTTACTATGAAACCAGCCGATTATTGTCCATTCTTAACAATAGACATCATAGAACCTTTGTTCTGGCTAGATTCAATACATATACACTTCAATAGTTATTGATGGTAAATACAAAAAGAAATCCCTTCTGCAAACAACTTTGCTCCTATGTGAGGTAGTAATTCAGCCCCTCATAAAGGAATTCCCAGGGACAGATGACCAATAGAGAGATAACCAATGGTACATCTCCTATCTTTTAGCAGACCATTAAAAACACTACTATCTAAAATGTAGCCAAAAGCTGCCTCACTACTAGAATGAGACAACAAATATTGTCCAATAAAATGGCATTTCCTTGAAACCTTTAAACTTATCACTCTCCCCTTCCTTTCTTTCTCTTTCACTCACTCTTTCACTCTTTCTCTTGAACTTCTTTTAATTGCCATTTTATGCATATTCTATATATTTTATGAATGTATTTATATGTACACATTGGTCAGGGAGGTCAGGGGAACCAGGCTACAGGTCAGCAAGCATACAAGGAGGCTGACGGGGTGGGGTGGGGACTTTATGGAGCAATATGTGATCTTCTCTACTGGTTTTCCCGTAGAGTTTGCTTGTGGGAAGCTTTCAGGGAAGGTCATGATATAGTCATAAGGCAACCTTTGGGACACTGCAACTGTCAGAAGTGTGAGATGGTTGCCTGGCACACAAATCACAATCATGTGACATTGGGGATGGTGCAACAGCTGGAATGTGGAGAAATGAGTAGTCAGTCCTTCAAGGACTACTGTATTATTTACTGTTCGCATCGCTGGATACATTATCACGACAGTGACAGCTTTCCTGAAGAAGAAACCTTAGTTCTTGATTTGTGTTCATAACATGCATTTTCAAACCCTAACCTGAAAGGAAAAAAAAATTACATGAGGGTTTTCTTGCCTTTCCAACTTAGCATCCTTTATCTTCAAATAAGCTTGTGTACCTTGGACTCCAAATGTTTGTTCTGTAAGTTGGAGGTGGGATGAGGTGGTCTCCATGCAATTTTGTGCAGTCCCACATAATACTCCTTCCCTATAAACATCATTAATCTTGGCAGCATAAGAATGTCAGTACAAATATCCAGAATCTTTTTTTTTAAATGAACTGCAGTTTCTATAGTAACTATCCTATTTTCTAATAAATGCTTACCTGAGCTTTGGAAAGGGAAGTTGGATGTAATGAATATAAAGGATGTTGTAGAGGTATCTACAAGCAAAGAGTAAAACAGTAGCTTTAGATAAAGACAATGCTGATCTTTCTTCAGCTTTATGATATTTATCACAGTGTACAGCTTGGTTGAATAGCTGTGGCTTTAAACGTCAAGGAAAATTTGCCATAATCCTTTGCAAGTGAATTTCACAATCTGCAAGAGACCACATTCTGTAGATATGAATGATTTCTTCTCAAAACCAGTTATAAATATAATTCAAATTACTAATGAATTCTGAGATGTCCTGTCTCCATGGAGCATGAATTATCAAATCAAATCTTATATATGATGGGAAACTGAAGATGTCATTTTGATGGACTCAAACCTATGTCTTTTCCAGTAAATTCACAAAAACTGCACCAGAGTCTGATTACGCTCACTTATCGCATCATCAAGAACTTCCAGTACAAATAAAATAAAATAAATGAGAAATAATTCATTTGCTATGTTCCAATCCATCTTGATTTCTGCATATAGCATCTTTGATGTTTATAATGCTGTTATTTTGCCTACATGGCTTTAAGGTAGAAAATAATGAGTTTTTGACATATTTATTAACACAATGTATTAGTATTTACATTTACCCTAATTTCAGAATCCAAAGGATGATGCTACTTTCAGGAAGCTCTCTTATCAGCAAATTGTAACAGTAGTGCATTTATAAAAAAAATTGCTGCTGCTACTCTAGCTGTTCTGATTATAAAGCTATTTATTAGATGCCGTACATTTTGGCTTCAGGTAGCTTCTTAACAGAAGGAAAGGAAAATGAAAAAATGTTGCCTTGTGGCACGGAAGCTGTGAATCCTTATTTAAGCACTAAACATAAAATAATGGACTTATCTAGCTCCTTTCCCTGCATCCATTTTGCAGATATCTATACCTTAGCTCATCTGAGGCAGATGGAAAACTGCAGAAGACAGGAGAATATTCCTCTCCTGGGTAATTTATCTGATACAATTTTAAAATGAACCAGAAGAGCCACAATTGCAGAACAAGTATTTGAGAATTTGCAACTATAAACTCTATATATTTAGATTTCAGAATGTGTGTGTGTGTGTGTGTGTGTGTACTGAACTGGTTTATTTTATGCAAAAAAACCCACCAGGTAATTTCAGAGTAAAAAATTAGAAGACCATCCTGTAAAAAGGCAGCAACATGAGCCTTGGTGGAGCAGTGGGCTAATGCCTCCTTAAGTAACACCAGCTGCCTGCAATTAGTGCAGGTTCGCATCCCACCAGGCTCAAGATTGACTCAGCCTTCCATCCTTCCGAGGTAGGTAAAATGAGGACCCAGCTTGTTGGGGGCAATTAAGCTGACTTTGTAATAATGCCGCTTGGGGGGTGTATGAAAGCCCTAATAAGCAGGCATATACATAGAATGAAGGCTACTGCTAAGCTTGTAAGCCGCCCTGAGTCTTCGGAGAAGGGCGGGATATAAATGGAATTAAAATAATAAAAAAATAAAATAAACAAACCACTTCCTTGTTTTTGAAATGTTTGATGTGGTGATAAAGATGCTGGACTGGCAACGGGGAAGCCATGAATTCTAGTTCTCTCTTAGCGTGGAAGGCAACAGGTGACTTTGGGCCAGCCACACTCTCTCAGCTCAACCCACATCACAAGATTGTTATTATGAGGAAAGTAGGAAGGGGGAGCACGATGTAAACTAATAAAGGGAGTGTGCATTTACTAACAAAAATGAGAGATTAATTTAATAAAGAATAAATAATCTTAGTCTTGTTATGATTTAAAAATCCATGAACAAATTTGGGTGAGACACTCCCCAGCTACATTGAAAAAACAACTATTGCTGATAACATGGTTTCATGAAACTTGAAACTTCATGGTTTCATTTGACAATTAATGTTCTTATAATTATTACAGATTGTTCTTGTAATTTCTGATACATCAATCTGACAAAATATGGTAGTATGTTTCATTGTCCTTTATTTTAAAATGAATTGCCATTTTATAAACATACATGTGGACATGTGTGCATGCTTGTATGTGTATATATGTGTATGTGTGTATAAAATGTATGTATGTATGTATGTATTTATTAAATTTATGGGCTGTCCATCTTACCACAGGGTAACTCTGGGTGGATTACAGTAAAAAAAATCTTATCTATATACATTAAAACATAAGGTAAACTATCCTATTTTCTAATAAATGCTTACTTGAGCTTTGGAGAAGGGATCTGCTGTTACTCAATCAACCACCTCCACTATGCTGTTTACCCCTTGGGACTCCAAGCCAACTGGCAGAGCTATAGGCCCTTAGGAAAGAATATGAGGGTTGGGCCAACTTCACATCTGGGAGCAAGAAATTCTGGTGAGCAGATGCAACAGCAGAGAAGGTCCTTCTGCTGGACGCTGCCAGTCAGAATAACTGGAGCCATAGGATGGAGCCTCTATCAGCATGAGTCGGACAGGCCAATCCCAGTTGGATGAGATGGTCCTTCAAGTGGCCTGCACCTATGCCATGAAGGGCTTTAAAGGTGATCACCAACATCTTGAATTTCACCTGGAAGCAGACCAGCAACTATGCAGCTCACGGAGCAGGGATGTTACACAAGCCATTCTTGGGCCCCAAGAACTGCCTGTGGTGCCACACTTTGCACCAGCCGTAGCTTCCAAATGCTCTTCAAGTGTAGCCCAATGTAGAGCACATTACAATAGTCCAACCTTTAGATGATTAAGGCCTGAACTACTGAGCACGGGGACTCCTGATCCAGGAAAGACTGCAATTGGAACATAACACAGAGTTGTGCAAAGGCTCTCCTATATGCTGTTGTCACCTGCTCCTCAAGCAGAAATCCAGGAGAAACCCCCAGGTTGCAGATCAGATCTGTCCGGGGCAATGCCACCCCATCCAGAGTCTATGATGACAAAGTCCCAGATCTCACATCCCCATGTACCCAAAGCCATTCAGTCTTGCCAGGGTTCAATCAAAGCCTATTGTCCTCCATCCTGACCCCCATAGTCTGTAGCCACTGCACCCACAGCATCACTTGGGTTACCAAGAATGGAAATATAGAGTTGGGTATCATCAGCATACTGTAGATCAGATGATCAGCATACTGTAGATTTTATAGTTTTCATTTCTGTGGTGATTCTAGTTAGAAGAATTAGCTTTCCAGTTTAGTGTATTTAGCATAGTTCACTGTTACTTTTCCCCACACTGCTCCATAAGCAAAATGCTAAAGTAATATACTGACTAAATTTTAACTTATTTTAGTGCCTTTAAGTGATGAAGAGGATGGAAGTATGCTGTTTGATAATGTGACCAAATCTGCCATTGATCCCTTTGACACATCTTCTGGATCTGTACAGTTGATTGCAATAAAGCCTGTAGCTTTGCCTCCTGCACACCCAGGAATAGACAGGACTCAAGATACAGCTATCCTTAATGGGGAGGTAAGAATGCATCTCATACTCTATTTTCTGTTATATGTTGAGGTTTGGCAGATCTGTTAAAGCAGTGATATGAAGAGGGAATGCTGGATAATGTGGCTACTGAGCAAATTGGTGGTTTGGCAGCAAAGGCAAAAAATTGTGTGTGGAATTGTCCAGTGATTCTGGCAACAATTCTGAGAGGCAGACCTAAGAAATTAAACTTCAGACTGTCCTTTCGACCGAATAGGTTTTCCTCTGTTACCTTTTTGAAATGATAAGTATGCACCATTCTTAGAGGAGAAATTCTTTTTTTCTTCTTCTCCATCTGTATTTCAAGTACAACAATGTTAGAGGCTTCTCAGAGCTTGGGATATTAGATAACATTTTGTAATACACTATTGGCTCAGAACAGTTGCACATTCTCCTGTTATCCAAAAACAGTTAGGATCTCTCTTGTCCATCCAACAAATGTTAACAAGACGATTAAAGATAAAATTGTGTGTTAAAATGCAAGTATCCAGTTGTATAATTTTTTCCATAACCTAATCTCTTTTCCTTTCAATAAATTTAAAAAAGGTTTTGTGAGAATCTTGCTTTCTGTTACCAAAAGCTTGAGACATAGTGTCAAATGGAAGGAAAAATATGTCTCATAGATTAATCTTAAAAGATTTGCATAAAATGTGTATAACTTTATATAATGAAAAAATAATGCTACTACAGTTTCACCATTATATAGGTGAAACTGAAGTAGCATTATTTTTCTTTGCTGATCTTTACACACAGTAAAACATTCGATTGTTAGCAAAGAAGATCAGCTTTTAGAAGGAAAACAGTTTTTAGATGATGAAAGGATGACAAATGTCTATCGTTTTATTCTCCTACAGCTGCTCTATCAACTGTAGCTTTTATCTAGAGAGTTTTTTGATAATGAATATTAAATTATGACTCAAGATTATATTATGAAAATTTCCATAGATGTCATATTATAAATTATGAAAGAAAGCCAGAATATATCACTACATATAATTGTGAACATATTCCCCTGTGTGGAAGGTAAAAGAAAATGAGGATAAGAGGGGTAATGAAGCTTACATATGTCAAGATGTTTTAGGCTTCCAGTTTTTGCATCTGCAGTGCATGGCTGCGAGAGAGGATCTCTGCTCCCCACAGCTAGTTTCTTCCTGCTTGGGGGACCCTAGATGGGTCTGAAGTTGCCCCGGAGAGGTGACTGTGAAGGAGGGGCACCCCGTCAATCATGAAGTGATGGCAATCACTTCCTTTGATCTGGGGAAAGCCCTCTGAACCCGACAGGAGAAAGGCTAGTGTGAGATCAGCGTGTAGCCCAAGTTGCTTGCAGCCGAAGTCCCAGACCACGAACTTGAACATTGGTGAACAGTGTGCTTGGAATTGGTGATAGTACTGATGTTCTTTCTTCTATCTACTATTTAAATCATTGAAAAGATCCTCAAGGCCAGAAAACCTCCAGAAGTGAAGGGAGGGGACTAGATCCCCATTCCCTTATAGACGGAAGCGGTGCATTAACATAAAAGGTTGAAAGACATATACTAAAACTTGATTTAAAATATTTCAGTCTGAACAAATCTAGGAACCAAAAAACTGTCAAGATTATACTCTAAAAATTTTCTGATGGAATTATAAAAATATATAACAAAAATAACTTTTTGATGGAAAGAAAAACTGAAAAAAGAAATAACTGCTGACATCTAGTGGAGAATCAGAGGATAGAACACTAACAATAAGGACTCAGAAATTGGCAGAATGCCCAGAAACAAAGAAAAAGTTGTTCCTTTGAACTGCAAATAACCTTGATGACACCTGGGAACAAAGAAAGAGCCAGCTATAAGATTAAAAAGTGTTTGAAAGAAAAAAAACAACACCTGAACTGTTGCTTAAACCTAAGAACTGTTTATGGGGGAAAAACTTCGGCTTTTTGGCTAATCTTTTAGAGGAGAATTTGCAGGAAGGATTTAAAGTGGCTTAATATACTGAATCTGTAATTTTGACTGATAAATTGACTTTTGAATTAAAACATTGATGACAGATTATTTGAAGAGGGGAGACAACATGGATATAATATACATATCAAAAAATGACAGGATGCCACATTCAATATTTTCTCCTGAAGGACTTAGCCTGGAAAATCAAGGGCCTCCAGAAGCAATACTTCAAGGCAAGATAAATACTTTCCTGGAGGAAATATATGTAATGTTAGGACAAATACAAATGACAATAGATTGAAATCACGACGAAATTTGAAACAATTTCCAATCTAAATCTACAATTAAAAAATACCCAGGAAACAATAACAAAGGAACAAACAAATCAGGTAGCAGATTACAAACTAGAAGAGTATAATCAAATTGATGAAATAACAAAGGAAAAGAATTACAATTTGACACAAACAGGAAAAAATCTACAAAGTTCTGATATAATAAGAAAAATGGGATTATTAGGAGAACTATTAAAGTTTGGGGGACAGAAAGAATTTATCTTACTTACTTCATCTTTTGTATTCCCAACAACATTTGTAAAAATACAGAAACTGTTGGGTAAGCGGATTACATCAACTTGGAAAATTACTTGGCAAAAGAAGATCAGAGACAGATACAAGAGATTTGACTTGCCCTACCAAATGGACTATTATGTGAATAAACATTTGTTTGAATATGGCTAAAAGAACAGAATTTCAAACATAAAGGGGCTTTATAACAAGAAGGATAATGAGATTTAAGTAATATAGTATGTTTTATAATATATTAAATGTTAAAATAATAGGTTGATATAACTTTTATTAATATATAAGTAAAATATAAATGATTAAAAAGGATGTTATATCTAGATACTATAAGACAGATAAAAAGTATGGTATTTTTTTAATTCATGACATAAAATATTGGGATGATGTACCTAAATGGGAAAATTTAGAGAGTGAGATGACTAATATGAAGAAATTATGACTGATAAGAATTTTTTTTATTTATTTATTTTAATTCCATTTATATCCCGCCCTTCTCCGAAGACTCAGGGCGGCTTACAAGCTTAGCAGTAGCCTTCATTCTATGTATATGCCTGCTTATTAGGGCTTTCACACACCCCCAAGCGGCATTATTACAAAGTCAGCTTAATTGCCCCCAACAATCTGGGTCCTCATTTTACCTACCTCGGAAGGATGGAAGGCTGAGTCAACCTTGAGCCTGGTGGGATGCGAACCTGCACTAATTGCAGGCAGCTGGTGTTACTTAAGGAGGCATTAGCCCACTGCTCCACCAAGGATTGAATATAAGAGAACCTAAGCGAACAAAAATTATAAAAATAGGATGTATGCTGAACTAATGAGATGATGGTTATGAGAATAATATAAGCTGAAAAAAATGTTATATAGAGAGATTTATATTATTTGTATAAATATAAAAAATGCCTATACCTAATTATTTATATATTGAAAATATTAAGAATTATATTTTGGCTAAAGTTGAAGAAGGAAAATACAAATGGGAGAAGGGAAGATCAAAGAAATGTATTATTAATTAATATATTAATTATGGAATTATCAAATTTAATCATTATTGACTGTTAATTAATTATTACTGTCCTTTTTTTCTTGTTAAAATATAAACCAAGGCAACACACTGTACATCAGGCACTGGAGATTGTTATAGTTAAAAACCAATAAAATATATATAAAAAAGATGTTTTGCTTAAGAGGACATTCCAAGGGGAGTGTTGAGTTTGTATTTATATTGCATCTATTCTTCTCCTAAACTATCATCCATAAAGATTATATTCCCTTCAACTATGCCTTGAAATGTGAATATGTAACCAGATTCTTCTTTAAACAATCTTTCAAGACTGTGTTGAAATTTGTTCTTTTCACCTCTGCTACAATAAGGTGATTTGACAATCTTTAATCAGTAGCTTTACAGCCTGAGGTTTACACAGAAAGCTGTCCAGTAACATATAGTTATTTAGTTCTACATTGCATAGTTTAGACTCTGGTTATATTACAGTACATTCCACTGAGTATCCATATTGTTACATGGCATTGCCATAGACACTAGTGCTATTTACTGATACTGAGTTTTGACATAGTTGCATGTAAAAATTTTGTAATTAGAAATCAATTTTTTCTTTTGAAATTTTTTCTCCACTTTTTCTTGCAGAATCCTTATAAGTTCAGAAATATTCTTGGTTCTCCTGTATTGGTCTATAAATTTAAATTACCGTATATACTTGAGTATAAGCCGACTCGAGTATAAGCCGAGACCCCCAATTTCACCCCCAAAAACTGGAAAAAGTTGTTGACTCGAGTATAAGCCGATCTGCCGTTCTGCAAGCCTCTGCTGCCAGCAGAGGCTCGATCCGCCATTTTGCAAGCCTGAATACACAGGAATACCCTGTGTGGCCGCGGCTCTCGGGGAAGCCCTGGCTGTCCGCTTCCTCGCTCCACGCTGCCATTCGGGGCCTGCGCGTTCCCCGGGCAAATCGCGGCGCCCAGCAGGCGAGGAAACACGCCCGCTCCAGTCGCCCCCCCTTCCCTCAGGAGACGCGAAGCAAGTGACCGCCCGGAGCTTACCGAGGACTTGCTTCGGTGCTTCCAGGATCGCGCGCACCTCTCCCAAGCCGCCGCCGTCCGGAGACCTGCCGAAGTTTGGGGAGGTTTGGGGAGGTGCGCGCGATCCTGGAAGCACCGAAGCAAGTCCTCGGTAAGCTCCGGGCGGTCACTTGCTTCGCGTCTCCTGAGGGAAGGGGGGGCGACTGGAGCGGGCGTGTTTCCTCGCCTGCTGGGCGCCGCGATTTGCCCGGGGAACGCGCGGGCCCCGAATGGCAGCGTGGAGCGAGGAAGCGGACATTTGGGGAGGTTTGGGGAGGCGCCCAAACCTCCCCAAACGTCGGCAGGTCTCCGTTCCTCTGCGCCCTGCCTGCCTGCTTCTTTCCACAGCGGAAAGAAGCAGGCAGGCAGGGCGCGGAGGAACGGAGACCCGGCGACGTTTGGGGAGGTTTGGGGAGGCGCCCAAACCTCCCCAAACGTCGGCAGGTCTCCGTTCCTCCGCGCCCTGCCTGCCTGCTTCTTTCCGCTGCGGAAAGAAGCAGGCAGGCAGGGCGCGGAGGAACGGAGACCTGCCGACGTTTGGGGAGGTTTGGGGAGGTGCGCGCGCACCTCCCCAAACCTCCCCAAACTTCGGCAGGTCTCCGGACGGCGGTGGCTTGGGAGAGGTGCGCGCGATCCCGGAAGCACCAAAGCCTCGGCCGCGCACAAGTCCTCGGTAAGTTTTTTTTTGTTGACTGGAGTATAAGCCGAAGTGGAATTTTTCAGCCCAAAAAGTGGGCTGAAAAATTCGGCTTATACTCAAGTATATACGGTAATATTCAATTCAGGGGACTGTGAATGCCATTCCAAACATTTATCCTTTCTTGTAAATGTTTTGGTTGATTTGTAGCTATGCTTCAGCTTTGTCTTGCTGAACTATCCAAGCTTTATTATTACTTTTAATTTCATTGATTATGGGACATTAGCTTCTAAAGATTCAAGTGACTTATGTAAACAGTAATCTGCAAATGTTCCTATTATCTGTGAGGATAGCTACATCTTTTTTGACGTATGCAAGGTCATGGGAATCCTGAAAAAAGATTCTTATCACCATCACCAAATTCTTTACTGAGATACATTGATTCTAAACTGAAAATAATTCATAAGAATTTGCTGGAATTCTTCTATCACTTTCCCTTTCCCCTTAATAAATCTTATTAAAGAGAATTCTGTAATTCTCTTTAGTAGTTTGAAAAGTCAATAAAAGAGTAGGAAAAGCAATACTAGCATACAATCCCCCAAATGACAGAATGATCTCAGTTTGAATCCAAGGCAAACCATTCAATATCACAGTAGTACAAGTCTATGTCCCAACCACCAGTGCTGAAGAGGTGGTTGAAGCCCTACAGCACGTTATAGAACTAACATCAAAAAATGATGTCCTTATCATCATGGGGGATTGGAATGCTAAAGTAGGAAGCCAAAAGATAACCGGAATAACAGGCAAGTTTGGCCTTGGAGTACAAAATGAAGTGGGGCACAGGCTGACAGAATTTTGTCAAGAGAATTTGATGTTCATAGCAAACACTCTTTTTCAACAACCCTAGAGATGGTTCTACACATGAACATCACCAGACGGTCAACACAGAAATCAGATTGACTATGTGCTTTGCAGCCAAAGATGGAAAAGCTCTATACAGTCAGTAAAAACAAGACCAGGAGCTGACTGGCTCAGACCATGAGCTTCTCGTTGCAAAGTTTAGGCTTAAACTGAAGAAAGTAGGGAAAAGCACTAGGCCAGTCAGGTATGAACTAAATCATATCCCTGATGAATATACAGTAGAAGTGACAAATAGATTTAAGGAATTAGATCTAATAGACAGAGTGCCTGAAGAACTATGGACAGAGGTTCACAACATTGTACAAGAGGTCCTAAAGAAAAAGAAATGCAAGAAAGCAAAATGGTTGTCTGAGGAAGCTTTGCAAATAGCTAAGGAAAGGAGGGAAGCAAAAGGCAAGGAAGAAAAAGAAAGATACACCCAATTGAATGCAGAATTCCAGAGAATAGCTAGAAGAGATAATAATGCCTTTTTAAATGAACAGTGCAAAGAAATAGAAGAAAACAATAGAATAAGGAGGACCAGAGATCTCTTCAAGAAAATTGGAGAGATGAAGGGAATGTTTCATGCAAAAATGGGCATGATAAAGGATCAAAATGGCAGGGACCTAACAGAGGCAGAAGAGATTAAGAAGAGGTGGCAAAATTACACAGATGAACTATACAAGAATGAGCTTAACATTCCTGATAACCACGATGAGGTGGTCACTGACCTTGAGCGAGACATCCTAGAATGTGAAGTGAAGTGGGCCTTAGGAAAACTGAGCAACAACAAAGCTAGTGGAGGTGACAGTATTCCAGCTGAGCTATTCAAAATCTTAAAATATGATGCAGTAAAAGTGCTACACTCAATTTGCAAGCAAATTTGGAAAACTCACCAGTGGCCACAGGATTGGAAAAGTTCAGTTTACATTCCAATTCCAAAGAAAGGCAGTGCCAAAGAATGTTCAAACTATCGCACCATTGCTCTCATTTCACATGCTAGTAAAGTTATGCTTAAAGTCCTACAAGCTAGACTCCAGCAGTATGTGGATCAAGAACTACCAGAAGTACAGGCAGGATTTCGAAGAGGCAGAGGAACTAGAGATCAAATTGCCAACATACGCTGGATCATGGAGAAAGCTAGGGAGTTCCAGAAAAACATCTACTTCTGCTTCATTGACTATGCTAAAGCCTTTGATTGTGCGGATCACAACAAACTGTGGCAAGTTCTTAAAGAGATGGGAGTACCAGACCATCTTATTTGTCTCTTGAGAAACTTATATGTTCTGTTCCAACCTATGACTGGCCCTGTTTGAATGTCAAGGACAACCCCTTTTTATAATCAACAGGCTGGAAAAAACCCAACCAAATTTATTTACAAAGAGTTCAAACAAAAGTTAAATGAAAAGTTCAAACAAGACTTAAACCAAAAGGTTAAACAAGAATAACAGACCAGGACTGTAGCAGAAGATCTTCAAACGGTTGCCTTCAGCAACCAGCACCTTCCACACATTCCCCTTTTATCAGCAGTCCGAAGGCGTGGCTTCTCATTGCCTTCTCCCGAGTTGCCTCATTGCTTTCCTCTGTTCTGCTCTGCTATATTGCCTCCTGCTCCTAGCATCCCTGAACAGAGCCAGCTGTGGATTATCTTCTTCCAATCCCTCATGCTCACACAGCTGAGTCTGAGGAGGAACAAGACGGGAGGCGCCTGTCTGAGAGTTGTGCAGTGCATCAGAACCTTCCTCTGACACCAAAGGCTCTCCAAACCCCTCCTCCTCCCCCTCTTCAGAATCATTAGACTCAGCTGCCAAAACCATAGGCTGATGCTGAATCACAACACTATATGTGGGTCAACAAGCAACAGTGAGAACTGGACACGGAACCACTGATTGGTTCAAAATTGGGAAAGGAGTCCAGCAAGGCTGTATACTGTCGCCCTGCCTATTTAACTTATATGCAGAGCACATCATGAGAAAGGCAGGACTAGATGAATCAAAAGTTGGAATTAAGATTGCCTGGAGAAATATCAACAACCTAAGATATGCAGATGATACCACTCTAATGGCAGAAAGTGAAGAGGAACTAAAGAGCCTCTTGTTGCGGGTGAAGAAGGAGAGTGCAAAAGTTGGGTTGAAACTTAACATTAAGAAAACCAAGATTGTGGCATCCGGTCCTCTCAGTTCCTGGCAAATAGATGGGGAAGAAATGGAGGTAGTGACAGATTTTATTTTCCTGGGCTCCAAGATCACTGCAGATGGGGACTGCAGCCAGGAAATTAAAAGACGCTTGCTCCTGGGGAGGAAAGCCATGACAAATCTAGACAGCACACTAAAAAGCAGAGACATCACCCTCCCAACAAAAGTGTGTATAGTCAAGGCTATGGTCTTCCCAGTTGCAATGTATGGCAGTGAAAGTTGTACCATAAGAAATGCTGAGCGCCAAAGAATTGAGTTCTTTGAACTATGGTGCTGGAGAAGACTCCTGCGAGTCCCTTGGACTGCAAGGCGATCAAACCGGTCAGTCCTAGTGGAGATCAACCCTGACTGTTCTTTAGAAGGCTAGATCCTGAAGTTGAAACTCAAATACTTTGGCCACCTAATGAGAAGGAAGGACTCATTGGAGAAGAGCCCTAATGCTGGGAAAGATTGAGGGCAAGAGAAGAAGGGGACAACAGAGAATGAGGTGGCTGGATGGAGTCACTGAAGCAGTAGGCGTGAGCTTAAATGGACTCCAGAAGATGGTAGAGGACAGGAAGGCCTGGAGGAACGTTGTCCATGGGATTGCGATGGGTTGGACACGACTTCACAACTGACAACAACAACAACAACAACAAAATTTGAAAAGACTAATTTTGGACAGAGTACTCTTTTAAATGGTTCACTCAACAAAAATATTATGTGATTGAAGATGAAGGTGCAGTTTTTGTTTCCAAGTAAGCCCTTAAGAGCCCAAATGGGCCATCCTGAGTTGACTAGATAGGCTACATAAATTGAATTAAAATAGAATAAAATAAACAAGTGTTCCATGTTATCAGGGTTTTCTTGTCATGCTTTAGTATATTTTTGTGGTGAAATTGGTTGAATTCTGACAACTTTCCTATGTGTATGCAATGCTATGCGGTGGATCTATAGACAGCTTCTCCAGCTAAAACTTTCATCTGCTGTGATTGGTGGGTTCTGTTCTGCATGTAACTTCCATTTCTTAATAATGTTGCCATAACTGAAATTGCCATTTGGGAGCATTTTGAAATTTTTAATAGACCTCCCTCCTGGGTTTTTAAAAATATTTTTTTTCAAATGTTCAGACAGTTGTTTAGAGGAGTCCATGTTTTTTGAAAGTAGGGAACAGGAGTGTCAAACTGGCAGCCCACGGGCCGGATGCGTCACATGCAGACCCCGCCCATCCCAACTCTGCAAAGGCAAAAAACATTGTGATACGTGACAATATGTCATGTGACAGGATTGAATTTGATACCCGTGAGTTAGAAGGTCAGAGCATTTGTTCATTGGTGTTATTCTCTTCACCTGGTAATTGTAGGCCTAACTAGTTAATCACTATTTAAGACCTATTACCAATTTTTTAGTTTTTTTTAAAGCAATTGAATAAACTAGAAGGGTGTCCAAATGTCCTGATACTTATTTAGGAAGTACCTAAATAATAAACATGTGTTCAGATTTGCAGAAAAATATCATATTCAGTTGTATAACCCGGAGATTATGCTTGACATTACAACCTTCATTAGGACTGAGTGATCTCTACATTTATATGGAGCATCAAACTATCTGAAAGCCCTAAAAATATTTTTTTTAAAGTTCTCAATAGTGTGACTGAATTAACTACAGTTGTGTTTGTTATTTCAGAGAATTAGTCACCTTAAAAACTCATACTCTAATTTTATTTATTTGTATGTTTTCCTTTTTAAATTTTATTGTCAGATTAACAAAGCCTTGAAACAGAAGTCTGATATAGAACACTATCGCAACAAATTGCGACTGAAAGCCAAGCGGAAAGGCTATTATGATTTCCCACAAATTGACAAGGGTTTGGCAGATAGAAAAAAGATATATGAAAAAACACAGAATGAAATAGACCATATCCTGGATCCTGATACAGATGGATCCTCTCCATTTGTAGAGCCCAAAAACAGGTGAGTAACTGTTCTATGTATATTTGTAGACTGTCATACTAATCTTCATGTTCCACAAAAAAGACAAAATGTGCAAATTGCTGTCTTGGCGTCATATGGTATGTATTAAAGTGAAGTGACAAGTTCATTTGCATATGAATAATGTTTTTGTGGTGTGCCATCTTCTGCTGAATGAGTTGTCATATGTTTAGTTGATAGGTGCATCATTTTTGAAGTAATAAAAGTGTAATAAAATGTTAATACTTAAAAGTTGAAAAGCAGTATGTTCAAATGGAATAGTGTTCTATCTTTTCTGTTTATTATGACTGAAAATTTGTTACTTCATACTATTAAGAGTGGAATAAGGACCCAACCCATTGGATTTCTCTGCTACAGTGTTCTGTTACAGGATTCATAAAAACAGGATGCAAAAAATAAAATAACAAAGTCAGTTTTCAGGGTATTAATCAGTAGAGGTCTTCATTTTATAATGTAGTGAAAATGCTGCAAAACCCTGTTATAAGGGATCTGTTTAACAGCTTGTGAGTTAGATCCGACATGCATAGCAAAAGATAAAATAGTTCCTGAATTACATAGAATGCTTTTTTTAAAATTAATACAGACTACTATAGAAATATAAATAAACAATGAATAGATTCATATAACCTGTGCAGAGAATATGATGAAGTAATGGAATCATGACCAAAAAATATATAGAAAGAATCAATGTGTAAATCCTCCAATGTGTTTTGCATAAGGTTTTAATATTACGGTATTACCTATGTGGAAATTTATTTGCTTCTGCAGATTGTAGAAAAAGAGCATGAAAAATATTTTTAAAGATAAATTTTAATGTTTAATTTGTTACATTAGAGAAATAGATTGTTGTTAGGTGAAAGCCATGGTTGTTAAGCAGTTTCATGAAAAAATGAAAGTAAAATGGGGCCATGTGACTGTGGAACACTTCAAACAGCCATAAATGCAGCCATATTGCCAAGCCCTGAAGTGTGGTCATGTGATCATTCGGGGGGAACAACCATTGCAACATCAGATCTATGTTATAAGTCTTCTTTTTTAAATAAATTGTAACTTCAAACAATCACTTTGCAATTGGTTGTAAGTCAAGGACTACCTGTAATTAAAAATACAGTACTTAAAAAAATGAGTGAAAAAAATACAACAGAAAAAATATCATATAATGTTACAATAGTTATAATTCTATAAATAATTATCTAATGTAAGCATTATACATACACATCTCTGCGTGTTTGTGTATTCATTTCTAATATACTTACATAGCTGTCATTTTTTAACCTATATTATTTTGTATTCATGAGTCCCATATTTCATTGTATTTATCCATACAAAGTTTACATCTGTATATAATCCTGTGCTGTCCCGCTTACTCTCCCACACACACATAGCAGTGGTTTAGTGGGTTTATTAATATTCCCCAGCAATTCCCTTCACCAAAACCCCAGAACTGTCCCAATTAAGTCTAGCCGAAATCAGACCAATGCTAGTCCACAGAGCAATGGACAATGAGTCCACAAGACACTTGAAAATTTCCCAAACAAGATAAACCCACCAGGCAAAATTAAATCCACAACACAAGAGGATTCATGAGGCAAGAAAAGTCTAGAGTTCAGAAGGCATGATCCAAAGTCAAGGCACGCTGTTAATCCAGAGCAAGGCAGGAAACACACAGCTAGGAAATAAACACATTCCCAGCATCGCTTCCATCTGTCTGCTGTGCAGCCTATCAAGAAGGGCAAGGCTGCTTCCTCGCAAGTAATCGGGCTGACCTTCACTTCTTCTGCCTTTTCTCTGCCCTACATGTTCTTGGATCAGGTGTAGAAGGCAGTTCCTCTTCTTCATTGCTGACCGGCTGCAGTTGCATGCTCTGAAGCCTAAGAGCTGTCCTGCTGCAGCCCTCTTAGATGGCTACTTGGAGCCATTGGCTTCCTTTCAGACATGCCCGGAACTGGTTCATCCTTTTCCAAGCTGACACCTGGAGAGGTATCTGGGGAAAAATCAGGGGGAGTGATCACAAATCCACTCATAAGTAGCAAGTGTAATCAAATCTTTAATCCATTGATTAAATGGGGCTAGACATTTATATTTCCAAAGTTGCATTATAAATCTTTCAGCTATAATAAGGGCATGAAGAACCTATTTACGTTGCCCAGTTGTATCATGTATTAGTTATTTAATTCAAAGATTATTATGTTCTGAAAATTTCAACTTTTAGCTCATAGGTACAATTATATCTTTTGCTATTTTCTCCCAAAATGTATTAAATATAGGACATTGTAAAAAAAACCTGTTTTAAAGAAGCATTATCTTTATATTTCCAACAAAATGCGGTCCTAGACTGTGTTTTTCTGTGGAGGATAAATGTTAAATTCTAAATCTATTTTTTATTGTATGTGAAATGAAATGAAAATTTGTCCAGTTGGCGATTTTTCAGTATTTTGATTTGAATTCAGAGACATGAAGTACCCAGATTTTTGAATGGGAAACATATACATCTTATAACTAAAGTAGAATGATTGATTATGCATCATAGAAAATTAAGATTAAAAATAACAAGGAAAATTATTTGAAAGATGAATTGAAATATTTTTGTATGTAGATGATTAGATGCCCATGCACCCATATATAGAGATGCCCATATATAGAGAAATACAGAGGAAGAATTGTTTAAAGCAAAGGAAAGGGCAATGATTCCAGTTCTTAGAGGTGAAAGATATGAAATACATAAAACAAGAGATATAAATTGTCAGTGTATTAAATTTTTACTCAGAACTATATAGTAAACCAGATAATACATCAGATGATGATATAGGGGACTTGTTAAGTAATATAAACTTACCGCAAAAACACCTTTTATTTGTCTCACTATCGGAGGCAGCTATTAAACAAATAATTTTAAACGTAGCAAGTGGATGGTTTTCCTATAAAGTGATATCAAATATTTATAGATCTTTTGGTGCCCAAACTGTCAATTGTATGATGAGATGATAGGAGAATTATCAGAGGCATTTAATCAGACTTATATTACAATAATATCAAAATCAGGTAAAGATCATACCCAATCTGCTATCAGCCAAGTTCATTAAGTTGACACAAAGATTTTAACTGCAGTGTTAACAAATAGTTTACGGCAAATGTTACCACCCATTATTAAGAATGATCAAGTAGGGTTTATATAAACTAAAGAAGCAGCAGATAATATTAGGTTAGCTAACAGATTTAAATCAAAATGACCAATTTGTAATCCTCCCATTAGCTGCTGAAAAAAAAACCTTTGCTCTTTGTATTAAACATTTTAGTAATCTTGAAAAGGAATGGATTTCCCTGTTTCTTGTATGTATTTTCCTTCTTTCATTACTCTGAATTGTAATGATTATCAACAAAATGCAGACAGACCTTTATAAATCAGTATTTATTTTGTATGTTCTGTATACATTATGCCAAAAACAAATTGGTGTTGCAGATTTGTATAAGGACCAGGTCTCAATTTCTTTACACTCCTCTGAGCATTTTTTGCTATGTGTTCAATTCTTTAAATCCTTATGATATGTTCCATGTTGACCTCGGCCAACCCTATGCCTGTTGCTCATTATAACCAGTGTTGTAATGTACCTCTATCCCTTTTTTCCTTAATAGTTTCACAATTAGATCAAGGAATGCCTGATAATCTCTCTGAAAACAGCATCATTATTTAATCACTTAAGTGTGCAACTGGTGTCAGCCCATTACTGCTGTCTTATATGTATAAGAGTAACAGAAAAACATTTTAATAACCTATCCCCATTTGCCAAAATAAGGTAGATTAAGGAGGCTCATAATGTTCTGGTTAAAATACACTATGTGTGTTTGTTTTGCATGATGGTCTGTCATCCCAGTTTTCCAGTCTTTTATAAAAAAGCACTTTCAGGAATTTTTATCATTGACATGTTTTTGATTTATTGGTTGGAACAGTTAATTTCATAATTTAGCCTCTCTCTGGGTTTCCACTTGAACCTATTATTTTTGATTCCAGCACTGAGATTATCCTTATTTGTTGGGAATTAATTCTAGTACCTGCTCTTAGTGCTGCAAAATGCATAAATAGCAATATATTTGTCTATACTGAAGATAGATACAATTTTAATTCTTTTATCTGTTAAAAGCTCATATTGTAGTTAATTACAGTTTAAAAATAGTTAGAAAATCAATTTTGAGGTTATCTGGGCTTCTCATAGTACAGTTATTACTATTGATAAACTTAATCCTGATCAAGCAGACCTATGTTTATAGGATAATCAGACAAATCATCTTGGCACTTTATTGGTTTTAAGCTTTTGTTATTGGAAATAATTTGATCTTTCTGCTCTTGATGTTTTATGAAGTTCTGTTATCTGTTGGGGGTTTTGGAGAAATCAGTTGAAGGGTGGTAGTTTTTGCTTGGCTGTTGGAGATGCAATACAAAAATTGAAACAATAATGTATAGGATCTGTGGTGATCCTATTATTGCAACAGTTGAAGTTGAAGTTCACAAAATTATTAAATTAACTGTGTAAAGATAGCATATATTCTTTTTTTTGTAATGTATTTTATTGATTTTTTAAAAACATAAATCACTTAATAATTGGTGAACAGTGTATTTATCTGGGTTACATTTGTAAAACAATCACTAACAATTGATTTCTATAATTCATAATCCACACAATAGTTTTAGTTGATTTCCTCTTTTCTCAAATACAATTCTTATTGTTTTGATAGATAACAATTAAATATATTTTTCCCTAGTCCTAAAAATAATAATCACATCAATATAATATTTCTTTTCTATCCGATCATTCTGGTTGCCTTATCATAGATCTTGTTACAGTCCTTATTTTAATTTGTTTCTCCCACCAAATTCAGATATTCTTACTGGTTAAGATTTTCTCAAAAATTAATTACATTTAAGAATTTAACTCTATTTTTCCATATGAACCATCTCACACTTTTACATTTCTTAAGGAATAGATAAAACAGTAGAAAAAAAGAAAGAAAAGCAAAAGTAAAGAAGCATAAAAAATAACATACTACTTAAAATATATAAACCTCCTAAGCTAATATGTATTTATTTCCTATTCTTTTTAACCGTAATTTAAACTATGTTTAATCTTTAAAGATTCCATTTAATACAGCTAATCATCTAGTCCTTTAACTCATAATTTTCTTAAATTCAATCAAATTTAAATATCTAAAACATTTCCTTTATCTAAGTCATTTCAACTTTTTTATATTACTCATATCAAGAAAGAGAACAAAAAGGGGAAAAAGCATATTATGCTATATTTAGAGAATTCATCCCTCTTAAGAGTGACATATATATTCCAAAACCTTTCTATTTCTTTAACCATATTCAAACAGATGTTTCTTTTTAAAGTATTCTCTCTGTAAGTCCCATCATCTATTTTCTTTGTTTCCACTTTAGTTTTTTTGTCAAATTTTTAAATTTGAGATTTAAAGAATTTAGATCAGATCTGGTTTCTGTCCTGTGTAGTAATGTACTGATTATACTTTCGTGATCTCATCACAAAATGCTTGTTTTCTTTTTTTTGCTTCTTTTCAAACTACCTAGAGAAGAGTAGAAGAAACATTGAACTACATATAGTCTATTCTTCAGTGGGAAGCTTGGAGAGTTGCACTCTCAGATTCTCAAACTAGAATCTGTTTGCATTTGTTGCAAATTGTTATGTTTTAACATAAAGATGTACCTCTCAATATATGTAAAAGGAGGATATATCTGTACAGTTAATTACCACCACCTTCAGTAAATTTGAAAATTTGAAATTCCATGACTGCTTGACCTTGATAAAGAGAAATAAGACAATGTTGTCCTATTACTTATTTATTAATTTGATTTAGATGCCACACGACTAGAAAGTAACTCCACATTTCAAAAATACACAGTGTAGGTATGTTAGTCTCTTCTTAGCAGTCAAATAGTAGTAATATATTCCATACAACACTTGTTGTTAGTTGCGAAGTCGTGCCCGACCCATCGCAACCCCATGGACAACGTTCCTCCAGGCCTTCCTGTCCTCTACCATCTTCTGGAGTCCATTTAAGTTCACGCCTACTGCTTCAGTGACTCCATCCAGCCACCTCATTCTCTGTCGTCCCTTTCTTCTCTTGCCCAGCATTAGGCTCTTCTCCAGTGAGTCCTTCCTTCTCATTAGGTGGCCAAAGTTTCAACTTCAGGATCTGGCCTTCTAAAGAGCAGTCAGGGCTGATCTCCTCATACAACACTTAGTTGAGCTTTTATATTAAGCAGATTTGATACCTTGCCTTCTGCCCTTCTGGCAAAGAAATTCAATAGTACACTTATATAAGAGTACATCTACCCTTGCCCTCTGAGAGAAATTGAATTGATTGTGCACATTTTCTAATGTCCTTTTTATTCACATGTGGTACAAAGTTTAATTATAGTACTTTTAACCTCAAGGCATCACAAAACACCATCACAATAATCTTATTATGTGCCTTTAACAGATACCTCAGAAATATCCTGCAGGAAAGTAGTAGAATTCTGTTTGATCACCATTGCTGTTCAGTGGGTATGATGCTATAGTGTTAAGTGTTCCAGTCTGGTTACATTATGAGCTTGAAGCAGTGGCCATGAAAGCAAATACATTTTGAATTTATCCCAGTACTCTAATTTTTAGCAGTAAAATTATATTATCTTGTTTAAAATTTCATTAAGTATTGAGACACAATTCAGACATTTTAGAATGTATGTATTTTAGTTGCTTTAGTAATTTTACATTCATTTGATTAACAGTCTTCAGAGAAGAGGAAATTATTCTGGTTCAGGAATCTTTGTGAATAGTTTACTTCTCATTTCTATATAGAATTTGAAGCTTCTTTTCTATTATGTTTTGAAACTGCAAATAGCAGTGATCACTGAGTACGATTAAGATTTGATTGATTGATTTGTTTCAGACATGACTTTTGATTAAGGCAGTAATGAAAAATTATATAGCTCCAGTATTCTAAAGCCTGGTAATGGGTAACAATAACTTGCAGTGTGCATGGCACATTCTCGTTGTTTGCCATAGTAAATTACCAAACTTATATTTTAGCAAGAAATTACCGGTATATTTACTCGTTTCCATAACGTGTAAAACTGTATTATTAATGGGTAAAAGGAAATTTCACAATTCTTTCAGTTTTCATTTATTCATCCCAAATGTTTCTTCTGGCCTCAAAAAAAAATGCCACAGTGAGAAATTATCTTGGTGGAGCCTTGGTGGAGCCTTGGTGGAGCAGTGGGCTAATGCCTCCTTAAGTAACACCAGCTGCCTGCAATTAGTGCAGGTTCGCATCCCACCAGGCTCAAGGTTGACTCAGCCTTCCATCCTTCCAAGGTAGGTAAAATGAGGACCCAGATTGTTGGGGGCAATAAGCTGACTTTGTAATAATGCCGCTTGGCGGGGGCCGAAAGCCCTAATAAGCAAGCATATACATAGAATGAAGGCTATTGCTAAGCACATTGGTTTGTGCTTAAATTGTAAGCCGCCCTGAGTCTTCAGAGAAGGGCGGGATATAAATGGGATTAAAATAAAAATAAATAAATAAAAAATAAAATCTTGCATTTAAAAAAACAAAACAAAACAAAAAACATTATTCCTGGTCACAAGTATTTTCAGACTCAAGTTACTGAATTGAGCGGAGAATGGGATGTAAGCTTTCTTTTTTAGGAATTAAGAAGTATTCATCAGATGAAAAGCTTTCTTCAGTAAAAAGAAAAGTAAACTATTCCTTTTGCTCATAGATAGGGAAAAACTAGAGTGGACCTTCTCACCAAAAAAATTATAAGCAAATTCTACATTAAAGATGTCCGGATATCCTATGTTAATCTTCAACTCTGGTGTGGACTGGAAATCATGTCTTCCATTTTGAACTTAACCTCTGGGTTTCTATTATGTTCCATATTATTCACAATTTGACTATATTTTTTAATTAAATCCCACATTTGACACAATCAAATAAAATTTCATCAGGTTCAGTAATTTGTAAACTTAAGAAAGCTTCTTCTGAGAATCTCTGACACACAAAAATGCTATGTTGGAAGATAATCACTCTGTATTCTTCCTTTTGATTATGGCTAAGTTGGTTCAGTTAACCTCATTCTTTTGTAGGTATCTTGCCTAATTTTCTTGAAATCAGCTAAAAATTGCAAATGAAATAGAGCTATTTATTTGGATATGTTACTTCTGATCCAACCAATTCTCAAATGTTTCACATTTACTTAAGAACTTTAATGGCTTCTAAAAACCTTCCTCTAAAATATAAAAGGTAATGAGAATGTGAGCAAATGAATAAAATATAAAGTGTATATGAATATAAGCACATATGAAGAATGGTTGCAGGAGCTGGGTACGTCTAGTCTAATGAAAAGAAGAACTGGGGAGACATGATAGCAGTGTTCCAATACCTCAGGAGTTGCTATAAGGATAAGGGGGGTCAAGCTATTTTCCAAAGCACCAGAAGGCAAGATAAGAAACAATGGATGGAGAGAAGCAATCTAGAACTAAGGAGAAATTTGCTAATAGTGAGAACAGTCAACCAGTGGAATGGCTTGCCTTCAGTAGTTGTGGGTGACCCATTACTGGAGGCTTTCAAGAAGAGACTGGACAGCCATTTGTCTGAAATGGTATAGAGCAGGGGTCAGCAACCTGAAACAGTGAAAGAGCCACTCGGAACCGGTTCCCTCACAAAAGGAAAAACTGGGAGCCGCAAAAACTGTGTGCGCATGTGCGCATGCGCAGAACAGGGTTTGACTGAAGAGTGGAGCCAAGGCGAGATATGCACCTACCGTGCATATTTGAATTGATTGGTTGAACATTTTTAGTCCTACTTTTTTTTTTTTGGACTGCACATGGCAGAGGACTGGGAGCCGCAGGAGATGGCTGAAAGAGCCGCATGCGGCTCCGGAGCCGCGGGTTGCAGACCTGTGGTATAGAGGCTCCTGCTTGGGCAGGGGGTTGGACTAGTTGACCTCCAAGGTCCCTTCCAATTCTTATTCTGTGTTCTGCGTTCACATATTTTGCTGTTTCAAGTGTGGAAGAAGGACATACAATCAAATTCAATCGAAAATCAGAGAAATGCCTTAGAGAAGAACGTACAGTCAGTGAAGGTTGTACAATCTGTTATATATAATCTGTTAAATTCTAATATATGATGTTTATGGTATTCAGGAGTCATTTTGTTACAATGAAATTCATTAATGAGCTTCAGTTTTTTCATTTACACAATTTTAAAAACATTGTTGATATTGAATACTTTGTTATGGTTACTGTGTAACAGAAAATAAACTGAAATCAGTTTGTGGGTCTCACTATCAATTAGCAAATCTGATAGGCATGGAGATAAAGCACAGTTCAAATTTTCTATTGTTTATTGAATTAATATTTATCAGATGCCAATTTAATTTGGATTGTGGGTAGTATCCAACATTGTTTGAATGGATTTTCACTCAAAAGGTGATCACTTGCTCTCTGTTCTCTTGCAACTTCTAAGATCTACCCGAGGAAGTCTAAAATGCTCTAGAGTGGTAGACTCCATTCCACCAGTAAATGGACATGATAAAATCCAATCCTTTATACAATATTTGGCTTTAGACTAGAAATTTGGATTGAGTTGTCACTTAGCTGAATAGTCGGCTAATTTAATTTAAAGATTGTTGAGTTAATCCATCATTATTACCTTCTGCGAATGTAGATATAGATGGTTATGTCAGTTTAAAATTGTAGATTTGTATACAGATATTCACAAGGCAATATCCAGTTTACATCTAGGTTTCTACCATCACAAATAATGCATAATTCGATTCAAAGATTGCTTAGACAAAGCTGTACATTTTGAATTGATGCATATAAGATGAAAGAATTAAAATACGACATGCCAATAATAAATGCTCATAAATCAGTATAGGCTAAATATCAGAACGATCTATTAATGTTTTATCCTATTTTATTCACGTGTAAATATTTCCTTTTTCTATAGGCAACAAACAAAGACTTCAGTTTACCGAAGCAGACAGTCTTTGAACAGTCCTAGTCCAGGAGAAACTGAAATGGATCTTCTAGTTACACGTGAAAGACAGAGACGTGGTATCCGCAATAGTGGATATGACGTAAGTGTATGGAGACTGCATTTGTTGAGCATATTGCAATGTTAATAAATTGATTTAGAAGAATTACAATACACATTAAGTTTATCTTAGCAAAATTATGTATCTACATATTTGCAGCTTTGAGTCCGCATTGGGAATCAATATTTTGCAAAAGGTTTGTAAAATCAGCCCCTGAAATCAGGTTGAATTTTAGATGTTCATTTTTATGGATTTAGAAGATTTATCAATTCCCCCCCCCCCCCAAAATTTAAACTGATCATGGATAACGTTTATTTTTTATTTTATTTTTATTTTAATTCCATTTATATCCCGCCCTTCTCCGAAGACTCAGGGCGGCTTACAAGCTTAGCAGTAGCCTTCATTCTATGTATATGCCTGCTTATTAGGGCTTTCGCGCCCCCCCCCCCAAGCGGCATTATTACAAAGTCAGCTTATTGCCCCCAACAATCTGGATCCTCATTTTACCTACCTCGGAAGGATGGAAGGCTGAGTCAACCTTGAGCCTGGTGGGACTTGAACCTGTACTAATTGCAGGCAGCTGGTGTTACTTAAGGAGGCATTAGCCCACTGCTCCACCAAGGCTCTTTTTCACAGAATAATTGTGAATTGTTACTTTTACCATCTGTCGGGATAATGTAAATTTAAATAAAAGTCAAAAGTCAAGAACATTGAAATATTTGTCCTGGACCTAAGAAGCTACTTCCCAAGAATCTCAATTTGCTTACCTAGTTTCTTTTGATTAAGTTGCTAAAACTTTAGACAGCCTTCCCCAGTCTGGTGATTTAAAATGAATTGGATTATAACAGGTCTGCATGACATATGGGCTGCAGTCTGCATGTGGCCTGCCAAGTAACCTTGTGCAGCCAGCCAGCATTTTTTGAATGCTCAACAAATGCTAAGTATACCATTTATTTGGATGTGAACCTTACTGTGTGTCTTGTATATTCTGAAACATTCCCCCCCAAATATATATATATATATCTGATGAAATTGTGAGCTCTTGCTAAAATAGACTATAATGAGAGAAAAAAAATAAAACTGCTAACTTACTGGGGTGAAAAATCTCCCTAGTGAAAAACAGATTTTTAAGAACATAAACACTGAAATTGAGATTGTTCTTGAAATGAGCTTTAACGTTGCAAGAGAAATAATTGTTGGTGGGAAATGTTTTACAGAAGGCAGATTTTTAAAGCTGTATATAAAGGTTGTGCCCAATTTTTGCACAGAAAAGAAAGCAATATTTGAGTGCAGCATTTTGTTAATATAAAAGATGAAGTAACAAAGTTTCTTGAAAATAAATTAGAAAATTTAAACAGCCTGAAAATGAATAGTGGAACTATAATATCTTTTTATTTTGCAATATCACAACTCATGTAAATAATCTGAATCTTCCCAGTTTCAAGGAAAAGATCAACTAATCTTTAAAAATCAATAAAAGCATTAAAATGAAATTATGGTACATCTTTTGAAGGGACAACTCCAAGAAAGCAGAACTGGGTCAGTTTCTTATTTGTACTTAGCATATTTCTTATCAGGTGCACTGAGTTAGGAAAAAATAAATAAAGAGAGCATGTTAGCCTTCTGATTGAGGAATTCCATGAAACATTTGCTTTGACCAAAGAAGAAAAGGCTCAGTTAAATATGATTGAAAATCCATTTTTTTGTAAATCCAGAAGAAATATCCCTAGATTTCCAAATAGAAATAATCGAGTTGCAATGTTCAGGTGCTTACAAATCAAAATTTAAGGGAAACAAATGTTTAGAAAAGGAAAAATTTAGAAAGCTCACTGAAACTCAGCAAACTTTTGTATTTTTGGAAATGTATGTATATGCAAACAAATCTTTGCAAAACAGTTTGAGGATATTGACTTCTCATTTAACCCAGTAAAAAAGTGTTGTTGAAAAAGGATGCAATATATTGCATTTATTTATTCATGTTTTTTGTACTATACACATAGTATCATAGTCTTCATATTTTCTAGTAATAACCTAATTTACCCCAGACTGTTCCTTTGTGGACTGTGGTTATTTAAATGTATCAGTGTTATCCTTTCCTCTGTTTGATTTGGCTGGATTAAAAGTTTTCCTCACATTCTACTTCTGGTAGTCATTGTGGCCAGGACATTAGAAGCCTAGAGTAACACAGAGCCTGATGTTAGACAAGCTGCATTACAGATTTACAGACTAAATCTCACATTCTTACATAACGGTAGTTCACTGTCCCAGATATTTGTTCTTTCTTATAATAGATATATAGACTAAATGGATGCATCTATACTTTGCTATATAAATAATTTATGTCTTAAGTCTCTAGATACCAACTTAAGTTGCACTGTGGTTTAATTCTTCATTTAATGGGTGACCAAAATTCTTTCAGTTATATTCCTAACTATTTGACAGGTGATTTTGATTGATTTATTATGTATTATCAAGCTGTTTTTTACTCCTAGTGACCACCTAAATAGATTTTCTCTGTGATGAGCTATCCCTAACCTTTTCCCGTTCTTCCAGTGGAGCACTCATTGTCACTGTAATTGAGTCCATTCACCTTGCTGCTGGCTATCCTTTTTTTTTTCCTTCAACCTTTCCCAGCATTGCAGCGTTTTCCAGAGAGCTGGGTCTTTATATAATGCAGGCTGTCCGCAAGTTACAACACTTCACTTAGCAACAGTTCAAAATTATGACACCCCCAAAGTACTTAAGACAGTTCCTGAAGTTACGAATGATGCAGCACCATGGCAGTCATTCACCTGTACGACTGACTGCTGAGACACTGCAACATTCCCCCTGCCTATTCCCACCCCCACAGGGACCTGCCCTGTTATGACAGCCACCAGTTTCTCCACCCCCCACCCCAAAGGCTCACTTACCTTTTGAAGATCCAGAGTTCCAGAACAGATTAACCACTCCTTCTCTCTCTTCAAGCGAGCTGTCTCACTTGCAAGGGTTGCATGGCACAGCAGGGCTGTTTCTTTGCCTGCTCCTGGCACTCCAAAAGGGGAGCAGTGAGAGTAGAGGCTAAACGGGATGAGCATGTCCTGCCCAGCTTCACCAACTCACTCAGGCTGCCTGCACAGGACACCTGATCTGCTTTTGGAGCTCTGAGCAGGCTTGGTGAGTCTGAAGGAGCATGAAACCGCACTCCCAAAGGCTTCTCCGTGCCAAAAGCTTTTGACAAGAGATGGAAGGCTTTAAGCAGTGCGTGATTGCTCCCCCAAAGCCTTCCGTCCCTTTGCAAAAGCTTTTGGCCCAAAGAAACCTTTGGGGATGCAGTCTTGTGCTCCTTCAGACTCACTGAGGCTGCCCTGTGCTCCAAAAGTGGATTGGATGTCCTGCACAGGCATCCTCAGTGAGTCAGTGAAGCTAAACAGGACAGGGGACGCTTGTTCCGCTCTGCCTCTGCTCTCATTGCTCTGCTTTTGGAGCACTAAAAAGGTAAAGGTTCCCCCGCACATGCGTGCTAGTCGTTTCCAACTCTAGGGGCTGGTGCTCATCTCCTTTTCAAAGCCGAAGAGCCAGCGCTTGTCCGAGGACGTCTCCATGGTCATGACTAGACGCCAAAGGCGCACGGAACGCTGTTACCTTCCCACTGTAGCGGTCCCTATTTTTCTACTTGCATTTTTACGTGCTTTCGAACTGCTAGGATGGCAGAAGCTGGGACGAGTAACAGGCGCTCACTCTGTTACGCGGCACTCGGGATTCGACCCGCCAAACTGCTGACCTTCTGATCGACAAGCTCAGCGTCCTAACCCACTGAGCCACCGCGTCCCTTTTGGAGCACTAGGAACAGACAAATAAACAGTGGCAGAGAGATTGGAGGGTAGACAGCTCACTTGATTTCCACAGTGCCTGTGGAGACCCAGTGGGGCAGGATGGGGGGGGAAAGCATTAGATACCTCAGTAGGTCCGGGGAGGCCTTGGGTGGTTGGAAGCACTAGGCTCCCCCATGGTCTTCCCCACCCAGAGATACCTCATGTGCACTTGACGATCGGAGCATTCGATTAGAAGAGGGAGGGATCACGTTCATTTAATGTGATCCAATTAACGAATCTTCAAGTTAAAAATGTAATTGGCAGGCTCTATTATACTTTCGTAACTCGAGAATTACCTGTATGTCCAAAGTAGGATAATTTCTGCCTTGAGTGAGAACTCTGAGTTAATTTGTATGGTAATCCACTGATTTATTTTCTTGACTGTTCATAGTATTCTCAGGGATCTTCTCCATCACCAAAGTTTAAAGGAGTCATACTCTTCCTATCCTTCTTCTTTAGAGGATTGTTTGAATTAGCGTTTCTTAAACACTGGACTCTTAGGATCTGTGAAATCAATATGTTGAAAAATAATATAATATTAAAATCTCATCAAACAATCATGAGACATAACAACAACAATCATAATAAATAGACCTTGGAGGTCATCTAGTCCAACCCCCTGGTCAGGCAGGAAACCCTATACCATTTCAGACAAATGGCTGTCCAATCTCTTCTTAAAGACTTCCAGTGTTGGAGCATTCACCACTTCTGGAGGCAGGTTGTTCCACTGGTTAATTGTTCTCACTGTCAGGAAATTTCTCCTTAGTTCTAGGTTGATTCTCTTCTTGATTAGCTTCCATCTGTTGCTTCTTGTCCTGCCTTTGGAGAATAGCTTGACTCCCTCTTCTTTGTGGCAGCCCCTGAGATATTGGAACACTGCAACAAAGATGATTAGGGGACTGCAGGCTAAAACATATAAGGAAGAGTTGATGGAATTGGGTATGTCTAGTTACTAGACATACCCAATTCCATCAACTCTTCCTTATATGTTTTAGCCTGCAGTCCCCTAATCATCTTTGTTGCACATGATAGGTGCAGTGAATGCATCACATTTACTTTTTAATAGAATAAATGTTGAGAAATAGAACCCATACAAACAAAAGCTCTTTTCCCTGGTCCATAATTTTTAAAAGAGAAAAAAAATTTAAGAAACACTCATCTAAATTATGGAGAGGTTTGAGGGAAAGACAATAGAAAATGGGAGCAAGTTATTCAACACCAGAATTCTTACTATATTACAGTATATAATGGCTTTCATCACAAATTTTCATAAGTAAACTGGTATGAAACTATTAAAAATTTATTTTATCAGTGAGACCAGAATGTAAAGCCCCAATCAGCTATAGTATTCAAAATTGCTATGCCCTAGTGCCTAGTCCCATGCAATAGTAAAATATCTTTTTCTTTGCATTGCCTTTTCTTTTTAAATATACAATGAAATTCCATTTTAATGGATTAATTGTAATAATGTCTATTAAATAAGGAAGCATATCATCACAGTGTTTTATGTTATTTTCATAACATTATTATTAAAATAATGCAAAATATTACAATTGAGTAATGACGACATTATGTAAAAGCCATAAATTGGCACAATAGATACGATTTGCACCATCCACTAGCGATGCTAGTACATAAATCATCAGGGAAATTTGGTCCACGTGCACGGTCCATTTCATGCAAGGTCCATTTATTTTGATCCAGTAAATCAAATTTTACTATAGTGTAAGCACTGCTACACGATCTAATGGAAATAAAGTTAATTAAGCATTTTGTTTACTATAGAAGGAAATCTAGGATTTTTTCTTCTTCTCCAGTTTGGAATTGTCATGATCAGATATGTATTTGGAACTATGCCAAGAAGTCAAACCATGGATTTATTTAGTTGTTATCAGCTTTCACCAGCCAGTTTCTTCAGTGTGGGCTGATTTATATTTGGTTTTTGCCTTTTACATTGTGTACCTTGATCACATTTCTCTGATTTCCAGAACCCAAGTACAAAAAAATAAAATAAAAATTGCAGTACTTATGAAGTAATAAATAATCTTGCTGTCTGTTGAAGTATAGTGATTCTTTCCTATATTTGTCAAGATTCAGGAAACTGAAACATCATCTGTGAAAGGATTGTCTGTGTTTTCACATTATCTGTCACAGTACATAAATCATAATATGAAATACATTTAGGTTCATAGTGTGCTGTGCTTTATTGCAGCAGCAATGTAAAGGAACAATCTATGGTATGAGATAAAGCTGGCTTTGCTGTAGTTATTCATGCATCGTATTTCCCTGACTGCAATATCCCCTTATGTGTGTTTTGCTTTGCAATTGGATCATTCTGTATTTTTGTGACATTATTTTTATAAAGTCAAATTTTAAAGTCTTAGGGGCACTTGTTAGTCGCCTGCTTCATTTCTGTTATGTTTATTTTCTGTACCTCTCTATTTTCTTTTTACTGTAGGATAGGATATAGTGATTGTGGTACAGAAATAGTGACTAGACCACAATTACCAAATCATCTTCATCACTGGAAAGACATAAATCCACAACACATTGGTCTAAACCAATTACTAAAAAATCATTACAAGTACAGATCAGTTAAGTTCTAGATGCAGTTTGATCAATTTAACACAAAACAAATAAATGTGTCTTCCACCAGCAACAGCATGGAAGCTCTGTGGGCTTTTGAGGCCTCTTAAGGCTCCAGTAATCCTATTTGCTTTTTATGTTAATCTATTTATGCCTACAAAGAGGATCCTACAAAGTAGTTAATATCACCTATTTATTTGTCTTTTAAAAAGTGTAGTTTATTTTTTAACTCTTCTAGAATTCCTGCTTTGATCTGGTAGGAAAAGACTCATTATCTTTAATGATTTAGGGAATAATATGGGCGAGAGTAGGAACTCCGTTTAATATACTAATTGTATACACCTTGCTTGTAAAATACAAAGGACAAAAAATGAAACTAAGTAATCTAATGAGAGTGGGGGCAAGAGGGTTTGTGCATGTATGTAGGAAATTAGTACACCTAGGAGAAGAGAATTAGGAAAATTAAATCTAAAAGAAGGCAAAGGTAAACCACTTCTGTGTTACTGCCAAGAAATTTGAATGAAACATTAAATTCCAATTGGTTTCAAGATGATGAGACCATCCAAGCTGAAAGCACTTGTCTAGTAATTAGATAAGAATATCAGACTTTTAAGATATTTTATTCAGTTTTGCTGTTTATTGACTTTTGTATATTAATGTTAGTTGATTTGAACTTTCTTTTTAAAGAGAAAAATGGAATATAAACATGAAATGATATAATTTGTTGATAGATTAAGAGAAAGCTGAGTTTAGCTGAAAGCTGAAAAAATACAGATGTTTTAAATATTTAAGTTACATCTATGAATTTGTTGACAATACTTGTGACTCGATGTAGAGAATATTAAGGCATAAAATAGGTACTTTTATAGGTACTTGTAACATTTGTAATCTTTATAGGATATAGATTTCTTAAGCAGCTAGAAATTCATTGAAATCAAAACTAGATAGCTATTCTCTTTTTATTTCAATACAAAACATTCTTAGTTATTAATATAAAATAGTTAATAACAGCCTACATTCATTTTATAATTTCTTCTCTAAAGCAAATGGTGAATAACAATGACTGTGGCATTTATAAAAATGTAAAAGAGACTTACTAAAACTAGGGCAATGTAAGTTCTATGCTTGAATGGAAATATGAACCTGATCCAACTCCTTATCACTTCTCTAATTAAATGGTTATAATGAGTGTGGAGGGGGATTAAGAACTGCATAGAAAGAATGAACGCAAGCTTGGGATCTCTTGTACCTGTTGAATTCTATGCTTCCTTGAGATGCTGTACTAGTGTTTTTCTAATGCAGGACATAGCTTTTTTTCTACTATCTATTAAATAACTAACCTCATAAAAGGGATTTAAGATGATGAGTGAACATATCTGCTCATTGTACGTATGTATGAACACCATCATAAAAAGTGATTGCAACAATCTCCATTAAATACTTATATTTTATCCAACAGACTGAGCCTGAAATGATAGAAGAAACAAATATTGACCGTGTCAATGAATCTCGAAATTATACCAGAGCCCATCAAGCAAAAGGCCATTCAGAGACTTCAACTCTGAGTTCTCAGCCCTCTATTGATGAAGTTAGGCAACAGATGCACATGTTACTAGAGGAAGCCTTTAGTTTGGCTTCAGCAGGTCATGGAGGACAGAACAGGCAACAAGACACTTACAATTCTGCACAGAATTTGCCATATTCTGAAGTTGTGACCAGTGCTCCTGGCACCATGTCTCGGCCTAGAGGTGGAATACAGTGGGTGCCAACATATAGACCAGAAGTGTATCAGTACAGTTTACCACGACCTGTAAGTGACCAGTTACATATGATACATAAAGAGCTATCGTGAGCTTGTTTCATATGTTTTCAAGGAAAATCCTTTTGTGTTGGTTGAATATGTGTCCATTTCACTGCAGAACCTTCATATATACCATACAGTGTTTTACATGCATTTTAAGAAGCTTGTCTATAAAATCACATTGTATATTTCATGTGAGGTTACACGTGTGATCTTGAAGTTACATATTAGTGTAAGATGAATTACCAAACTAGACAATTAACCTGGTACGAGGTAATAGCATAAATGCAGTAAAAGTAAACAGCATTTTTCAAGGTATAGAACATATTGGAAGTTATATGCTTCCTTTCATTCTACTGGTTCCTATAACTGAGACTAGAGTATCAGTAAGCCTGAGCTAGAGGGAGCAAGAGGGATAGACTGACAGATTCATTCATAAAAACATTTTGCAGTATTAAATGCATGGAGTGGGTTCGTGAATATGTACTACCAGAAAAAAACCCAGAGACAAAATACTTCATGTTAAACCAGCACTATGAAAATAAAACAGGTAGAATTTATGCCTTGCAGTATGCTTTGCACTCAAGGACTTGAGATACATATTCTATTATATGTTAAATTATGTTCAATAAAATATTGTCTTATGAGTAGAACCATAAAATATTTTAATTATGCATTTGAAAACAGTTACATTGTCTTTCTCCTTCATTCAGAAAACAAAAAGAGATCATCCTGCCATTAATTTATGCCATTAAGTTCCCTTACGATACTGAGAAAATACAAGTTATTTGTTCAAATGTGTGGGATGTGGGTTGGGATGCAAATGATCAGAATTTTTTTTTTTAAAAAAGACAAGAATATTACAAACTAGTGTTTTCTTTGTGATTTTGTATGTGTGAAGCACTTTCAGTATTGTTGTATAGCATAAATTCTAAGGCTCATTAATCCTGAATCATTAGCAACCAAGACATAGATACGCAATTTGAAACTAGATCTTTTCTTTTTCTGACAAAGGAAGAATGAGAAACACTTCAGTGTATCTGTTGAAAACTAGGTTGTGAAATTGTAAAATGAACAAAGTTTTGCCAGTTGGTTTAAGAAAAAAAACCTTATTGTTCATATCCTAACAGATAATATTACTGTTTTATGAAAAGACATAAATGCTAAGATCTATGATAAAATATGGCACAAAAATATAGATGTATATAGATTTACATAATTTCAAGGCCAGGTATATAACTAAGTGGAACTCTCAGTCTGTCCAAACCAAAATCACTCTTAGTTACCTTAATGGGTTATTATTTTTCAGAAATATAAAAGTAGCATTGCTGATGCTACTTCATTTTATCAGGTTTGTTAAATATATTAGAATCAGCAATCTGTCAGATGACTTGACATTACTCAATGAGATATCAATATTCTACTTCTACTTACCATTGATTTAATCTATTCATGTATTATTTTCAGGTACTAGTTATTAGGCAACATGATTTTAAACTTGCTTACTGGACAGTTCAACTTACATCCATACCACAATTTATTCTCATATCAGCGTATGCTTGCAATGGAAAAATAAATATTTATTGTGATCTCTTGTTTCTTCAATTAGAGAAACTTGTACAAAAAACTATTCACCAAAAATATTAAATGAATAAATATTAAGAATATTTATGGTGTAAAATTTGATGTAAAAGAAACGGAAGTGCAAAAGAGGAGTACATACTCATTTCATCTGAGTTGCCATGAGCAATTTAAAGCAAATATAACTTACTCATAATATTTCATGGGTTTTCCCCAAGTAATATAACTTAATTTGAGATTTAACTTTTGACAAATAAGGAGAATGAAAATGGGGTTTTTTCCTCCCAGATGGAACTATAATTTATTTTTATATTTGCTAAATGTTCTTATCTTGAAAAAAAAGATTGACTCTTGGTAAAATGATTATAAATATAATATTCTACAAAATTAATAAGTGAGAACTTTCAAGCACATTGAAAGGCTTACTTTTTAATAATTTGAAGACAGCCCTTCATATTAGGCTTTTAAGACCACTACCTCTGAATAGAGTATGCTGTTGTGGGGTTCAATCAGACATATTTCTTCTATAATGCAGAGAAAGACAATCTAGTGTTATCTTAATAATTGAATTTTTTTTGAAGAAAGCTCCCTGATTTCTTCCCAGGCATACAGATTTTCTCCACTCCCGGAAATGGTGATGGGTTCTCCACCTCCTCCTGTGCCTCCCAGAACAGGACCTGTTGCTATAACGTCTCTTAGGAGGTACTATAGATATTTCTACTTTTCTCAGTAATTAATGCTGAAGCTCAGCTACACTACTGCTAACCTAGCTCCTTATATTTAACGTATGCTTTTGAAATTCAATCAAATGGTATAATTTCAGGTATTATGTTATGATTGAATATTTTAAAATTGTATATCTATGTTTGGATACAAACTTTTTAGATATGTAAAAATATGCAAAAGCTATTCTCTAGTATTGTCTGAACCATGATTTAAATCCTCGATTACAAAGATATAATCTCAGGGTTATACTGTCTTATAAAATAATTGAATAATTAATAGAACACCCTGTTTTCTTCTGAAATAACCAAACAGGCAGCACAAGATCAGTGGACGATTTGATATTTTTGAGAGGGGGGGGGTGGCACTCAAGAAAAATGTAGAACATTTTTACTATAATATTACTTATGTAAATTGTGTAATCATAATAAATGTAGACAGGTTTTAACATACTGTTAACATACGTTAAATATTTAGTGCACAATTATCTGTTCATTTTGATGGTGGATAGTGCCTTTTAAATTTTATATTCTCAGATTAACTTAATAATGCATGTCATGCAGGAATAGCTGATTGCTGTTGTGGTTCAGTCTTACAAAATCACTTGGTCTGACAAACAGTGCTTTTTTTTTAAAACCACTTTGGAATATACTGCAAAGCCACCACATAGTATGAATGATGTATTTTCACAGTGCATTGGTATAAGAATACAGAAGTAGCTGAGCTGTCCTCATTGGCTGTCAGTGATGTCATAACAGTTGTGCAAAACTATCAATGAGCACTGGCAGCCAGCCTCATCATTCACTGTCAGACAGAACGAAAATAAAAGTAAATTTAGCATACATCTGGCAAATATCTAATAAAAGGTATGTCATTATTAACATTCATGTTTTTAAATGTTATTGTAATTAGAATTGTTTACACCAGTATAAAAAGGTAAAGGTAAAGGTTCCCCCGCACATGCGTGCTAGTCGTTTCCGACTCTAGGGGCCGGTGCTCATCTCCGTTTCATAGCCGAAGAGCCAGTATACACCAGTATAGGTAGATTTAAAGCCTCACTAATTGGCATTTACATTACTAATTGGCATTTACATTACCATATCAAAAAGCAGGACAGGATAAAAGATATATAAATTATTACCTAAAGCAAACGGTGGTCAGCAAAGCTGATATGATGAGCTATTATTGAGAAATGTCAAAATGACAATAGTTTATCTTCTTTCACAAACTCTTGAAGCAATACAGCTGCTCTGGATAAAATGGTTCTGCTTTTTGATAATTTACTTCAAAGAGCTGAAATGTGCTGCTCCAGATTCAATGGGTTCTAGACTTTGATCAAAGTATATTTGGCTTTGATATGACTAATGTTTCCAATATGTATTGTACAGGTCAACTTCCGATATTGGCAGCAAGACAAGAGTATCAGAGTCCAGTGGGACTGAACAGATACAGCCACATGATCATGTCCCTTTTGTCCCAGTATCAAAAGCCCCAGTAACTGTGGCTCCATTGGATCAATCAGCTTTGAATTACTCAGGTGAAAAACGCATGCGGTACAAACAGAGACCACATCTAAGTCTATATGGCATAGAGACAAGTGTATGAGATCTAACAAATACCCTTGTTTAAAACTGTGTTAATGGTACTCTCGAAGGCTTGAGGAGGAGGATTGATAAAAGGATCCCCACACACACCTTCATTTATCACATGAAGTATATTTCTAACATATAGGGGAGAAAGGACATGGTCTCTCTATTTGAAGCACCTGGAATTAGCATCTTTCTAAGACAGGACCTTGGAACTGCTACTGTGTTATAGGACAGAAAACAGATGGCCATGCAACGTAGTCTTTTTTTTCCCTTGCAGTGATTACTTTTGAGCTGAATGCATGTGTGTAGATTCAAAGGCTAGGTACTTTTTAGAAAAAGCTAGGGGAAATTGCTGTTCTCAGCATAGTGTATTGAAGCCAATCTGAACTGACGGTAAATGTTATGTGGCTGTTTCATTGTGTTTACAGCTCCCAAGCTCTCTGTCCTTGGAAAGTGTTCAGAAGTGAATTCGGTCATGGTATCCCAACTGGTAATCAAAAAATTTCCAGTATGGCAAATCTAATCAGATGAACTCCATTTGTCATTAATAAACTGAATATGATTATATATATATATATACAAGGATATATGCCAGAAGGAGCTTCAGCAGATGATATTAACACATGAAACTTCCTCATGTTGAGTTAAATCAGTTCATCTAGTCTACTTTCTTCAGGTATGATTGGCACCAGCTCTCCAGGATTTCAGGCATCTTTTTTCATACTGCCTGAGACCCTTTTAATTGAAGGCAGTGACGATTGACCCTGAAACCTTATACATGCAAAGGGAAAGTAGTTATATTATTATTTTCAGAAGACTTTGGGAGAGTGAGATTAGTGGTTGTATTCTACCACTGAGTGTAGCTCAAGACATTTCTTTGATTCAGTAGAATTATAAACTAACTGATCTAAATAATGCTTACGTTAAAAACAGAGCAAAAGACTGCACTCTGTCAGATATTTTGGATTTATACATCCTAAATGTTTGTATATGCCTATGTTTGAATGAGTTGGGAGTATATCTTGTTTTACATTGTAAAGTTGGTCTCCCATGCCATTGATGTTCCTGATATTACATATTATTGCAGCTCATGAGGTAAGACTTTAGAGCAAAATTATTGGTCAACAATTCAGCTAATGAAAAATGTATTGTTTACAAAGAAAGAATAGTTGTGTTGCTAGTTTGTCTAATGTGCTTACTTGAATAATAAAGAGATTTAGAAGAAGCAGATTTTTTTTAATAAAGGATGCTGCTACTAAATATTTATTCTTAACCAGGTTCATACAGGTTAAGATAGCCTAGCCTGTATGATGAAAGGAAGGTAAGCCAACTAGCTGTTTAACCACGTGCAAAAGGCGTGGTATGAATTTCTTTCTTTTTTTCTAAATTGCTTTTCCCCCCCGTCTCAATCTCATTGGTAGACAAAAAAACCAGTAAATGATCATCCCCAAAGTTTTGGAACAATTTTCTTTGAAGTGTTTCTTGAAAATTCAACTTTTTAAATTAAATAATAGCTTTTAAAATAAAAGCTTGTTCCTATTCTCAGTGACCAATTTGGGTAAATAAAATCTGAATGGAAGAAGTATGTAGGGAGAACAGCTAACTTGCTTATTGATTAAACAGTATTGATGCCACACTTTTTCTTTGGATTTTCCTCCTTTACATTTTGTGGTTTTAATACATAATGTGTTCAAATATCATGGGTGCCAATCCAAAAACAGGCAATGGATGTTGTATGCACTTTCCAAATCCTTTTGCCTTAGATCAGGGCTGCCCAACGTTGGGAAAGTTGGCTGGGAATTCTGGGAGTGGAAGTCTAAGAGACTAAAAGTTGCCAGAGTTGGACAATCCTGCCCTCTCTTTTATCTGCAATTGCAGCATTTGCCCTTCCCCCTTCCCAAAGGAACTAATAATACTGCTACCGG
The DNA here is from genome assembly GCF_964194415.1 of Vipera berus. Taxonomy (NCBI): domain Eukaryota; kingdom Metazoa; phylum Chordata; class Lepidosauria; order Squamata; family Viperidae; genus Vipera; species Vipera berus. The sequence goes on from NC_138202.1 coordinate 95,998,997, forward strand.
TTTCTCTTTAGATGATACTGTATTAATAGCAGTAAATGTCAGTGGAATGAAATTGCATCTCTACCCATTAATCTGATTTCCACAATAAAAAATATTTAACAGTCTATTATAAAGTTTATGAAGTAGTTAACTAATAGAATATACATTTCTATTCTACTGATTAGATGTGCCATGACTTTAAATGTCTTGATGTTTTAATTAAAGAGGAGGAATTGACTTCTCTTAATTGTTAAGAGAAACAATTAAGAAATATCCAATTTTCCAAGAAATTGGAAATATCTTAAGAGAGATGACACTGGCTGAATGGACTACTGGATTTGACAAATGTTTCCCTTTGTTTTTTAAATCTGAAAACATAAAAATGAATCCTACTATAATGTTTCCTACATGTGGAATATATTTTTTAAAAATCTAACTTAATAGTCTTTGTAAGATCAGCATGTAATAATACATCAACAGTTAATAGCTTTTTTTTTAAAAAAAAAACAGATGTGCCCTAAAAAGTACAACATAAATAAAAGCAGCTTAGGCCACACTTTTAGGTGTGCTTACATGAACCAATGAGTATAATTATATATATATATATATGCAAATTATTCAAATTGCTAATAAAGAATTTGGGAGGCTAAGATGATCATTTCGAACTCATTTATGTTCTCATCAGTTAGTCATACCCTTTATCTGAGATTCAAAAAGCCTTGACAAATACTTAAACATATATATATATATATATATATATATATATATATATATATATATATATATATATATATATATATATATATATATATATATATATATATATATATATATATATATATATATATATATATATATATATATATATATATATATATATATATATATATATATATATATACTTGTATAGCATTATGATTATACTAAATATAATTATACTTGGTACAGTATAGTATTATACTTTCACGGAAAGCAATGGAACATGCAATGTTCAATGATTGGGATAAGTGTTTCTCTCTCTCTCTCTCTCTCTCTCTCTCTCTCTCTCTCTCTCTCTCTCTCTCTCTCTCTCTCTCTCTCTCCCTCCCTCCCTCTCCCTCTCTCTTTCTTTCTCTCTCTTTCCCTCCCTCTCCCCCCCTCTCTCTTCGTCTTTAAAAACAAAAGGGCTTGAAAGAAGTTTCACTATATTGCCTTAGGTTATGATCCAGTGGTGCGTTGAAGAATGTTACTTAACTTTAGGCATGTAAATAGTCTCAGTGAGGCCACTCGGCACAGTTTGCATGTTGTCAAGAGATGCTTAACGATTATGTGCTCTTTTACTCATAGGTCTCATTAGCTTTGAAGCCTTTTTTCTTTATTGAAATAGTCAATCATCAGTTATAATGCTTCTGGGCAATCTTCTGCCACAGATAGAGTATCATAGGTTGCTTCTGAAAAATACTCTTTTGATAAAAATTTCTGGAACTAATCTGTAATTGGATTGCACAAAATTGTAACAGATTTTCACAGTCTGTAGTTGCCTAGCACAGTGATTTTAACCTACATTTTAGGATATCGCTTTACTCTAACCTCTAAAATAATTTGTCCCTTAGAGTTCCTCCTTTTATTCTTGCTACTTTATTCTCAGTTCTAATTTTTACTGCCTGAAAACAGAGTGACTATGCCTCTTTGAATGTCACACAATATTTTGGAAACCATGTACTAATAATTGCTTGGTTTTGGTTTATCTTTTAAACTAAGATAGAATAATGCATATTACATGCTTGTTTAAATATTTAAATGTTGGTCAGTTTGGAATTTCAAGAGTGGAACTTAAAAATGGATATTTTTGATGCAGAGGTATCTGTGTGTGACTCATTGGTAAAGTATTATTGCTGTGGTATATTAATATATTATCAGTAGTATGCTGATAATAGAACAAGTTGAGATTTTTTAACCCCTATCTGGAAAAGATGGAATGTAAGACATTGTCACTAAGATAGAATGCTGACACCTATAATTTTATGGAAGAAAAAAACCCCGATACGATGAACCAGTCATGTTTCAATTAGACCTACTGAAATCAGAAAACATGTTAATTATTACTAATATCCACTATTTGACTTTAGTGAGCATACTCACTAAATAAATTTGACTCCGACTCTGTAATTAAACTCAGATTTAATGAAGATATGCAGCAATATTGGCTCAGGTTAACTGAGATGGTAGCATTATTATTGACGTAGACATTTGAGAAATCTTTAATTATACTGGTAGTCCTCATTTAGTGACCACAATTGGCACCGGCAATTCTGTTGTTAAGTGGAAGTGGTCACTAAGTCAAACTGTGACTGTTCTCATGATCTTACTTCAGCTTTCATTTGCTTTATAGAATTTGCTGTAAAATTATTATTTTTATCATTATTAGGTGATAACTAGGAATGATTGTTAAATTAGAGACTCATTAAATGAGGACTACCTGTATTGAATTTTGCCAATTTTCTTAGGAATAATTATGTTAAAGAATTATGTAGATATTTCAGCATTACTCCATGTGTGCAACAATATTCTAGCTTCTTATTTTTTGGAAAGAAATACAATGGCCCCTTAAATGTTTATGCCAAATTCCACTTTATCAGTATTGTTTTATAAAGACTAATGAATGAATAAGGTTAACATGCCCTTAAAAGAGAATAAGGGACTGATTTTGAGAATCCCAGAGTGACTTTAAATTGCCTTTTATTTAATGCTGAATGCTGACATAATAATCACTATACTCTTTCAGAAAAAGCAGAACATAGAAAAGAAGATATAATAAGCCAAATAAATTAATTTTATGAGATAAAAAGAAAAAGTAACTAACCTAATTCACTACAGCTCTGTATGCCTTTTGATCTTTGTAAAATAATTCTTGCTTCCATCACACCCCAAATAGATCCATACATTGACTTCCATTCTTTAGTCCATAACATCAAAATGGAGAAAATAGTGTGGGCATCAGAATTTCATTTTAATGTGTATTCACAGAAAAAGTGACAATAAAGGTTATCTTATCTCTTAATTGTAATTTCAGTCAGTATTAGTTTTCAACAAGAGTTTTTTTGCTATGAAAATTTTGCAGCTTGAGTATGGTTTAAATAAATATTGGAAGTTAACAGGGATGGGATAGTTGGTATATATTTAGGTAATATTTCCATTTTAACCTACTCATTTTTGATGTTTTGAAAGTTGGCTTAAAAGTTTTCACATAGAGCACATCAATTTGTAATTCCAAGGCAGATCTCAGCTTCTTCTTTCTTTAGAAAAAAGGCAGAGGGAAGCACTATAGCACTGCGTGTGCCTTTCGAGTAGTCATGCAGCTGTGAATTTTGGAGGAATTATTCCAATCTAGAATCCCATCCCATTAGATCTTGTAGAGCTTCTAACTCAGATAAATGGTTTCAAGAAGGTAGATGATTTCATTTATAACTGGAACTTGCAAGAATATATGAATATTTTCAACTGATCAGGTCATTGTATTTTCTTGAAATCACCAAAAATAACATGCAGACCAAAATAAAGATAAGCAGTTCAACCGGCATTACTTACTACAAGAAGTAATTTGGGATTCTCTATCCATTTTGACTACCTCAGAAAAGAGAATCTGGAACTGTAACAAAATCCTTCTTGATCTCTAATCTTATTAGGAAATGTTGTATGAATAAATAATAATTGAGCCATATGTCCTGGATTGATAAAATATATCCTGAATTTGGCCTAGGGGTTAGAGCTGCTTTTTCTTCAGCCATGCTTCTTACATGCTTCTATAGTGAATCTTAACTATAAAGGATTCATAATGTTAGCATGAAAACCCCAAAGTACAAGCAACTTTCAACCAGTTATTTGTATGAGAATAAACAGTCTATGAGAACTTTACAGTTTTAAAATGCCTGCTGCTACTACTATTACTACTACCACCACCAGTATTTTAAGATTTCTGCTTGGCCACATGAGACTGCTTTAAGTGGTCTGCACAATCATGATCACAGTTCTTCCCTTTTCCAGGAGAAAAAGTTTGAAATGTTAGTTACATATTTGTATTGATGGTGACTTTTATACGGGTTCTAATTCTGAGTGATCTTCTCATATTTACACTAGAGCAGTGGGTCCTTTCCTTGCAGCTTTTCTTTGTTTAACTTGAGGACAGAAGAAATGCTCACTGTTGCTCTTCTGCTCAAGGTCAGAATGGTGGAGAAGTCTAAGAAAAAAGTTTCCAATCCCCCTCCCCCAACCCTATAAACATGGTTTAAAGGTTAATCCTGCTCTATTTATGTTGGTTTGCATCCTTCTAGTTCTGGGGGATGTGTATTTGTAATTGTGACTACTCAAGGGAAAATTACAATTGCTCCAGTAAGATAGCAGATCCTCACTAACCTTATCCTGGATTTAATGTTACAAGCCATCTCTGTGATTGTAAAGTGTGGTGTAAATATACAGCTGTGGTATAAATATTGGTACTGGAAATGCCTTTAAGCAGTAAAATATTTTCTAATTTCAAAATTTACTTGTGTTACATCTAATCATCCCTACCTATGGATTTAAGGGACTTTGTTTGTAATATGATGTCTTTGTTTTGTTATTATTATTATTATTATTATTATTACTATTATTACTACTCTTATTATTACTATTGGAATGGCTGTTTTTAGAATTGTTGTTGAGGCCCATAAGGTTAAATACACCATATGCTATATTCATTCAGGGGTATATTCATCGACAGAAGAAATAACTTCCTGAAACCTTTCAAATTCAGAGTTCAAGGTCTCACCTCAGAGAGATCTTAAAGAGACATAACTGAAAGAACATATGGGGCTAACTTCTGATATTCTCTCCTAAATGAAGGTTGATTGGTTGGTATATTTGGTTCGTTTTTATAACTTGTAAACCCATAAGCAACATTTGCGCAAACTTGAGAAGCCCATTGTAGACAAAGAAGGCTGGAAACTTGTAAATTGAAATGGAAAAATGGAACTTTGTCTTATTAAAATACATTGTTTCTGTTTAACATTCTATGTGTGTGAAGTGTTTTGTTTTGAGATACTCAAACATATTTGTCAATAAGACACAAAAAGAGAGCAGTTTTGTCTAATAAATAGGCTCTTGCAACTGATGGCAATAATGTAACAGTCATGGCAGGTGTTAAGTGCTATTACTGACTTGTTAAGTTGTAATGTGTATGAATTCCTAAGTAAAAGTTAAATAGAGGTAAGAGGCATAAGGCACACAGGTTCCACTATTCGGCAGAGCATCTTATGAGAACCATATTAGCATTAGCACATTTTATCTAGATGCTATGATGAACTGAAGACAGAAGAAAAATGAAATTATAGTATTCATAAATATGACAGTGAATTTTGAACTTAAAATGATTGAGTAATTCTTGAGTCCTTCTTGAGCCCTTCAGTTGATGAGTTTTCACAGGAAGGTTACAATAAATTTTACTCAAATTCTGTAATATGTAAAACTGAAATATAATTCCAAGAGAGATATTATGCATGGTAAAGATTAGCATATGGAGACAGTTTTAAAATTAACATTGGTCTAGAGAGATTTTCCTTGGGAAGAAAACTGTAGATTTTTTTATGTTTACATAAGATATGTTCCATTGAATTCAGTTAATTTATATGGATAAGATTAGACTCCAAAAGTTCTATCAATAGAAACCACAAAAGATGCTAACGGTATGCCAAAGCAAAGACCAAACTACATCTTCCGACTCAGAAAATAAAATATTAATAGCACAAGCTACTGGCCATCTCCTGGACATGGACTTGAAGCAGAGATATTTTCTTTTCAGCAAAAAAAAGAAAAGAAAACCAGTCTCTATAACATTTACATATTTAAGTATTTAAAATTTGAGTTCTAGAAAAGATGATGAGATATTTGGGACATTTAGTACACTAACTTTTGAATAACTGCTATCTTTGGTCTGTAAGAGCAGAGTTTCATGACCAGACAATAATGGTGGGTTCATTTTAAAAAAAAATATTTTGCAACTTTTTTGGTAAAGCAATAAATGTGACATCAGCAATTTGAGGAGTGCGTCCTAGAAGATACCAGCGATAGACACTGAAAAATCTATTCATTTGTCAGCTGATGAAGAAGGTTATCCCTGTGGACAAGTAGACTCCTCACGAAAACGTTAGAAAGGATCCGGAAACAGCAAGATTGTGACTAAGTGACAATATATATAAAACTTACTCGGATTATGCTAGTTTATTTGAACTACTTAAAGTCTGACGCACACCAAGTAAGGAAGTCAAATCTATAATGTTATTCCCTTATTTAATAATCCAACAGTTTTGCTCAAAACTTGACTAAACACAAAATTCCACTCAGAAGATTTTGAAAGATTTTGCAAATGTACAAAAGCACTGTTGCACACAAACATTTCACATAAATCGAAACAGATGATTACAGTGCTTTGCAGAAACTCTTAATCCTATTGTGATTGCTCATTGTTCAATAATACTCTGTTGAAAATTAACTATGTTGGTGTTTCAGCTAATGTACAAAAGAAGCAACACTTTTGGAGAAACACTAGAATCTATTTTGTTTTTCATATCACATATACTTTATGTATACTCACAAGTTTATTTGAAACATGCCGAGGAACATCTCTTTCTACTCTGCCTAAATCCAAGAACATGCATCAGCATTGTGCCACTTACTGATAGAAATAATGAATTAAAAGCTGGTACAATAATTCATTTGGACAATGGATGAGTACCACCACGAGTTGCATAATATAGTGCTGCTGTCTTCACTGTATCACATGGAATGTCAGTGCTGATCTGTCTCTATAGGTCCATTCTCTTCCACAAAAAGTGCCACAATAGTGGCAACTTGGCCCTAGGTGCAGATGCAATAATATACATGATCTACTTTTGGCAAGACATTTTTCATCGCCACTTAAACAATGGGATCTTCTATTTGGAACATCTCAGATGTCCTTTAAAATGTTCCTCTGTATTTATAAAATGTGTTTCCATTACTAACTATCTTCCCTATTTTTTTGATAGGAAATACAGTTCCAGCAGTGTTTGCCATCCCAGCAGCAAACCGACCTGGGTACACAGGTTATTTCAACCCAGCAACACCTGCAGCATACAGAAATCAGGCTTGGATGTCTTATGCCGGAGACCCTGACATCCTAGGACAATGGGCTGACTTGGTAATTGAGCAGATTTTATTTTACTATTTGTATCTCAGAATCAACTGATACAAACAAGTAGTCCTCAACAACCACAATTGAGCCCCAAATTAATGTTGCTAAGTGAGACATTTGTTAAGTGAGTTTTGCCCCATTTTACGAACTTTCTTGCCACGGTTGTTAAGTGAACCATTGCGGTTGGTAAGTGAATCTGGTTTACCTATTGACTCTGCTTGTCAGAAGGTTGCAAAAGGTCATCACGTGATCCCGGCCCACTGCAACTTTCATAAATGTGAGTCAGTTGCCAATTGTCTGACTTGATGACGTGACCATGGGGATGCTGCAGTGGTCATAAGTGTGAAAAATGGTCATAACATTACTTTTTTCAGTGATGTAACTTTGAACAGTCACTAAATGAATTATTGCAAGTTGAGGACTACCTGTGTTTCTTTTTCTAAATTCCATTGTTGCCATTATTATTTCAAGGGGGAAAAAATTAAACCTGATAGAAATACACTAAATACAAGAAAAATATTGATCAATGACTTGCAATTAAGTAGCAGATTTAAGATATATGGCCAATATACTGTATTCTAGTATATTACGAACAACTGAGAGTAGTATAAGACATATGATACTTCAATTTCTAGTCAAGAGATATCTCTTATCAAACTATAAAAATACTCAACCATAAAAATTATGTTTAAAAATTGAATTAAAGTAAATTTAACCCAATTGAATTAAAATAAACAATTAAAATCAATGAAAGAAAAAAAAAACTAGTAAACAACACACTAAGAATAAATAATGTGTAGACTGTGTGACTGATTAAAATACAAAATTCTGGACTCCAAATTTAAGGTTCAGCACAAATGAAAAAGCTGTTGATTTTCAAAGATTTGCGTTCAAATAATAAAAGTGAAGAAAAGAGCAGTTTCCCATACGTAACGAAATGCGACTGATATTGTATTACTCAGCTATCTGGCCTTTTCCAGAAGAGAACTTAAAGTATGATTTACAGTTGGACAACAGGAAGCTCACTTTGCTAATGTTCATTAATGTTTCAAGTTCCTTTTATAAAACTTCATTAATGCAAAATAATAAACAGTTGCTACACACATTGCTCAAATTTCCCAGTATGCCTAAACAGGGTTTAAGCTGAGTATTAGAACTATAGAACACATAGCAGAATTTCAGAGTTGGAAGGGACCTTTTCGGTCTTCTAGTCCAACTAACCCTCTGCTCAAGCAGGAAACCTTATATCCTTTCAGACAAATGGTTGTCGAATCTGATTGTGATTTCCAAAAGTACTTGGAAAACCACACAAAGAGCTAAGAGTGGTCTGGTTTCAGTGATCAAGTGAGATATACAGTGCCAGAACAGACTTTACATAATTATTAATACATGTCTACTAAATAATGTAATCCTTGACTTACGACTACAATTGAGCCACAAATTTCTGTTGCTAAGTGAGACATTTGTTGCATGAGTTTTGCCTCATTTTACGACCTTTCTTGCCACAGTTGTTAAGTGAATCACTGCAGTTGTTAAATTAGTAACCTGTTTGTTAAGTGAATCTGGCTTCCCCCTTGACTTTGTTTGTCAGGAGGTTGCAAAAGGTGGTCACATGACCCTGCGACACTGAAACCATCATAAATACAAGTCATTTGCCAAGCGTAGGAATTTTGGTCATGTGACAGGATGCTGCAGCTGTCATGTGTGAAAAACACTCATAAGTCACTTTTTTTAGTGCTGTTATAACTTTGAATGTCACTAAATGAACTGTTGTAAGTCGAGGACTACCTGTTCTTAGTTCTTCTAATTCACAGTATTGATGAAAATATGGTTTGTGTTGGTTTTATACTGTTTTAATAGAGTTTGTAAATTAAACAGTAATGATAATTAATAAACTGGATGCCATACCAACAAATCTTGAGTGGCACTTAGAAAATACTTGCATTGACTAAATTTCCATCAACCAATTGCCAAAGGCCACATTGCTTGAATTCACACATTTACTATGCCCATAGATTACAACATGCTAGGTTCTTCAGAAGAACTTGATGCATATGAAGGCTAAAAAGAACTGGCAACTTTGACATTGCCACTCACAACTCAATTTTTGTAAATGATAGTAATAATAATTTGGATATTATACTGTATGTTCCCTAACTCCCATTGAATCTGAGCAGTTTACAGATTACTAAAAACATTTAAAAACAAGAAAATGAGAAAAAAAACCCAACAACAACCAAACATGGATGGAAACAAAGATTCATTGTATATAAGATCTTGTATGGAAAAGATTTAGTTTAAGGGTGTGTGTGTTTTCTTTTACATGAAAGTGACTAGAAAATCAACATTGAGAGTTCTGCTCTAGTGTTGTGTCCAAATCATTTTGTAAGCTTTTAAATGACAAGTTGAAATAGATTTTTTTTAAAAAATGAATAAATTGAGAACTCCCTTTAAAACAAACAAACAAAAAAGAAACAATGAGTAAAATAGAGAATTCCAGTTCTGAAATTCTGGGTGTCACGATGGTGTTCTAGATCAGAGGCCCTCAACCTTTTGGGCACCAGGGACTGGTTCCGTGGAGAAAGGTTTTTCTACGGACTGGAGAGTGCATGGTTTTGTGTGCTGCCTGCATCCCATGGATGGGGCTTTGCTTGTTTGTGCAGACTAGTTGCTGGCATGCCATGGCTCAGTACCGGTCTATGGACCAGTATTTGGGGACCCCTGTTCTAGATCATTCATTTTTGGAAAGGAAATAAAACACCATCTTATATAAATTAGTTTCTTTGTAAAATACAACTGTAAATGGAAATACAAATCAACTATTAAAATAATAGTACACCCTTTCATTAAAGACCGCCATCTGTTTCTTACATCAGTAACAAAATGGTTACTAAGCAAAATGGTTGCTGAGTAAACATGTGACTGAGAAAGAGAGATGCTGTAAAGATCAGTGGTTCCTGCCATCTCACTCAGATAAAGTTTTCTTGTACAGTGTCCTGAGCCTGACCTATTTATTCCTGGCTTCTCCTCCCCCCTTTCACAGGGTAGAGACACTGGATAAACAAGTTATCTCTTCCTGCTTTTCTCTGCAGTGCAGCTTTTTCCTAAAAAGTGCTAACTACATATTAACAAGCACAGCTTTGTTATCTTAACTATTCGATTAGAACTCTTTGCTTGGACTTTAATCAGTTTCACACTAAAGGTTTTGTTTTTAACTTCATGAAATTTAGTTGTAAATGTGAAAATTAGTCAAACATTATTTACTATTGTTGCCATCGTAAAAATTTTTGAATGGTTGCTAAATGAGTTAGATGCTAAATAAAGAGAGGCTGTTAAAAGCAAAAATCAACAAAAAGTGATAAAACAAATGTCAGGGCTTTTTTCCTCATAGAATGCTCAGAACGGAGTTCCAGCACCTTTTTTGGATGGAACCTTGTAGGGTAGGCAAGGCAGGTGGTATGACATGTGTGAGTTCCAGCACCTTTTTCTTTTACAAAAAAAGCACTGACAAATGTTATCAATAAAAGTTATTGCAAATTATTCTAAATCTGTTATCTGTAAATAAGAAAACCACATATCCTTCTGTCATCAATTGTTCTCTTTATTTTATATTCTTCTTGGCAGAATTTTAGTGTTCACAATATTTTAATTTGTTTTTTTCTATTATTTCTTGGGTATAGAATGTTTCTTACATTGAGACCTACAAAGATGTTTTTTTTGGCACTCCCTGGATTTGAATTTATTCCATAGTCTCAATACGGCATATATAATATAATGATTTTTGAAGTCAATATTAATTTTATCATACCACAAATATCCAAGCAACCCGAATCTTATGTTTTTTTTAACTCTAAAAGTCTTCTATTTCTCAGCAACACCCATTCTTTCATCCAAACCAAACAAAATGCTGCAAAATACAAATCAGGTAATCTTTTCTTTGGAAAATACTGATTGTCCTGTGGATGGCATGTCATCTCTACCATTCATATTTAGAAAAAAACAGAAGATTTTTTTTTGATAATGGCAACAATAATCTTATGAGCGAATACAGATTTGCAGATGGTTTGGTTGATAAAAACATTTGAATCTCTGATTTTTCAGCATTGTAGTTCTGGGTTACCATTTTTATGAGCCTGAACTAGAGAAATACTGGCCTCTAGTGCTTTATTCCAAGACATAGGTTTTTAACAAGTTTGACTTAGCATTAGCATTGAGTAACAGGAGTGTAGTTGGATTTTTGTCTTTAAAACATTAGGTGCCTAGTAAATTTTGAAGTGATATTGTAGTCTTGAGCAGGATTGAACAATAGAATGGCATGATTTTGTACTGTTTAAATAGAAGTAAAATTTGAAAGAATCCTGCAATTGCTTTTCATAGTTTTCAAACTATGTTTTAAAGAGTCCCTTAAGTTTCAAATGGTATTTGTTCAATAAAACAGAGTCCTAAATTAATATCCAACACAATACTGCAAACAGAAAGAATATTTTATATTTATGTATTTATTAAAGTATTTATTTTCCATTCTCTAATCTTAGGGAAGATTACAATTCTTAAAACATGTAAGAGAATCCAATAAAATGAAATGAAAATTCTTTTAATTTTATGCTCAGAAAAATGAAATGCTCATTTCTGTTCATCTTGCCATCCTTGTTGTATAACTAATCCCATTTCAGTTTCTCTCAATCCTTGAAGTGTAACACCAGAACTGGACATGCTATTCTGGGGGTGTGTGTGTGCTCAAAGCAGAATCAATTGGAATAGTTACTTATCATTATTTGGAAACATTTCCCTTTTCCACAGGCAAATCACAGTTGGGTTGCAATCAGATCCTTTCTCACAACTATTCCCAAACCAAGTTACCTCCCATATTACACCTGTATGTTTGATTCTTGTTTTAAGTTAAAAATATTGCATTAAAGTTAAGTTAAAATCATATATTACTTTCAGCCCATCTTTGTAAATAATCAAGATTGTTTTAATGATATTTATTTTGCTTTCTAAGGTATTAGCTACACCTCTCCATTTTGTGTCATTTGTATATTTGTTCATTCCTTCTACTTCCTTATCTGAATCACTATTAAAAACACTGAAATGTGAAAAGTCCAGTTGGATGTCTATAGCTTTCTCACAATCAGTGAAGAAAGTTATACAATCAAAAACTAAATAAAGTTAGTCTTTACAATCATGGATGGATGGACAGACAGACAGACAGATAACAGCTATTAGCATAGTTACCCTGTCAGTAAACATCATGCCTCTAGTTTCAGACATATATGTGCATATATGTTGTAGTTGTTAGTTATGCCCTTTTGACTTTCTGCCAACCAAACCTGGATTGTTCTCCCAGACTGCGGGCTAGGCTTGTGATTGAACCCCATTGTTTGTTTTCTTTTTGCTACTTTTTTTTGGGGGGGAGCTTTGTGTTCACTTAGCTGTCTTCTTCTCTTGACATTTTCTGTTTTTATTTGTAAGCCACACCTCCCCCACCAGTCAGGAGGCCTCAGAAGTGAAGCAATAAGTAATAAATGAAAGTAAATAAATATTCTTAGTTTCAGCAGTTTTTTAAAAATAGCTGACATTTTAGGGCCCTCTTTATGAAATTTCAGGAGGATGCTTATTGTGCTAGGTATCACCAAGAGTACCTCTGGAATAGAGAAGGAACTATAACACATTCACTGCTTCCAATCTGTTTATTGGGGGAGATAATGAAATTTATGCTTTAAATAAGTTCTATAATGGAAAAAGGAAGATATCTGGAAAATATTTGGGAAGCTGAAAAAATGTTTTGAGAAATGAAGATTGATTGAAATCCTTGCTTAAAATGAAAAGAAATATGCACACAAACCTTTAACGAAAAGCCTATCTTGTATATTCTGGCAGTCAAAAATTTCTGACATGGATATGGGATAGAAAAGTGAACTACTCAAAGTTAATGGCTACCACATCTGTGCTGTAAATACCAGGATGACCACTAGCTCATAGCAGAGAGATGGTTTTCTGTATATCATCTAGTTGTCCAGTTTTTACAACCATGTCCAGTAGCCCTATTGTAAGCAATATTTTGTCTCCAAACTAGTGTGAAGATTTCCTTGCATACTTTTTATATCATGTGAGTAGAAAAATACATCTTTTTTGTTCTATCAATTCTCCTTTTTCTGCAATTTCTTTATCTGAAAAAGCATGTGAGCTAGTTTTTATAGATAATGTGTCTGTCTTTCTACTATTCTCCAAGTCACCTAAAAGTTTTTGAAAAGGTTCAGATTCAGCTTTGGTTGCTGTGAGGAAAAAAGTTATAGAGATCTACAGACTCCAAGTAGAAGCCTAGTTTGCCTGGGGCTTTAAACAAATATTATGTCCTCTTTTATGTCTGTTGTATCAATTTGAGTGAAACATCAGCTTTGAAAGACAATAATGTTCTATAATTTTTGAGAAAAGGTAAATAAATAAATTATCTTTCCAATAAAATATCCTCAAATATTGTCATGTATAGGAACTATTGACTTCACTAGTAAGATTATTAGGAAAAGAGGGTATGGCCCATTATTAGTTTCAATCTTTAACTTTGGGGTTATTAAATGAGTAGACACTGACTATAATACAAAATTTATACAGAACAAAATGCAAAGCTGTTAAGTTAATCTCTAGATTTTAATGTCTTGTTTTCAGATTCTGCTTGAACACAGCCTTTATATATCATGGAGATTTTTCAAATGAACAACAGTCCAATAGAATAATATCCAGAATATCTGTTCCACTACTTCCAAACTAATTCAAAGCCTTACTATCTTATGTAATATGATAGTCTCATATTTTCAGAAAAGATACCTGTTTTAATTTAGCGAATTAGGATTCTAATTGTTGGTAATAAAATGAAATCTTTTCTGTTTTGAAGGTGGGACACGTTCCTTCATGTCCAAGGAGCAGAGAAGTCTTATTCCAATTAGAGAAGTTAGTTCCTCTCTGGGCGTGACTCAGAGTATACTACTCTGTTCTCATCAGATTACTGAGGAATGGAGAAACCATTGATTTGATAAGGAGCTTATTGATTTCCAATGAAAATTATTTCATTCAGTAGTTTCCACTCAGAAATGGTGTTTTCTTTGGAGTAATTAAACTCCAAAGTTTTAATTAATTAATTATTTCGCAACTCCCCCCCCCCAAGTGATATGTTTATATGAGACAGGCATTGCAGCTGTTTGGTATTGTTGTTTGAGTGAAAAGAATCCATGTTCTACTTAAAATCTTCTGCAGGTTCCGCTCCCTGGCTACATAGAAGCATATTCACGTCCACCCTATCAGCACAACTGTCTTTCGAGGCTTCACCCTCAGTACGGTGAATCAGCAGATGTGTACCCAAGCCTGGAACAAGCTCTACACCCTGCTACAGCTGGATCTCGGCAAAGCATAATAGAAAATGATGCTTCGGTCAACCCTGTCCCCAATCTTTCTACAACTGCCTTGGTGAAGGCAATAAGAGAAGAAGTAGCAAAGTTAGCCAAGAAGCAGACAGAAATGTTTGAATTTCAGGTCTGATGGGTTTCTGCTCTGTAGGCTTTCATCACTAGGATGCCTCTAGCTTTTAAATGTGACTTGTCGAAAGAATGTCCTGTTTTTCCAATTCTGGTAAGAGTCAGTGTTGGACCTTTTAAAGTTATAGCAACTATAACATCAGTTCCATGGCTGTTACAACAAATATTCCCTGGCATTCTTTGTGAAACATTGATATATTATAAGCAAATGTCCATCACATACATCTTGTTTGATGACATTTCTACCACTGTAAACATTTGTTAAGCCAAATGCCTGCTTATCGTTCCAATATACAAAGTGCTGGGGAAGCACAAATTTAGACCACTCTGTAGCAACATGTGCATGTAAAAAGTAAGTTTTATCTTTCTGGGTCAAGAGGAAAGTAATACTGTAATAATTAAGGAATGTATTTTTCATTAGTGGTCTAGTAAGTTACATTTTGGAACACACCATAAAGACTGAGTACAACAAAGCAATAGAGCTCAGCTTTTGCTAGAAACTACATTTGGACCACAAGAATCTGATATGTATGAACTTCACAGAGTGCTTTATAAATGTCCTCAAAGGCTTGATCATTGTTTATAACCCAAAAAACCAGGAAAAAAGGCTGGTAAGAAGTATACCAGTATAATTAGGGTCTAAAGTGCTGGTGTAATGTTACTTTTGAGTTACACAGAAGGTTTTCAATAGTGTCTCTGTTGATTATGAAAAGGAAAAGAAACTTGACCAAAAAACAGGTGTTAAAAGCTCGTGGAATCTTCCAGTGAAAACAAATTCTCTATGTGCCCTATATTCAAAAAGGATTTCACTTTGAACAAAGTGAAAATGGTGAATTTGAGAACCTTGAGTCTGACTCAGTTGGGAATAATGAATGTATTTCTTTTTACCCAAAAAAAATAATAATCTCTGCTTGAGACAAAGCTCTATTCTTTTTTCTTGAGTAAATAATGACATGGCTATGCAAAACAAGTAAACCTATGGCCAGAGTTTTGGCCCTGTAGTCACTGGGCAGGAATTGAGCATGACTCAAGGGAATGTTAACCTTTATAGCCTGGCATCAATATTAAGGTGAGAATAAGCAAACAAGTTGGCTGGTTGAACAAACTAATATGCTGTAAATATATTGCTGAGGTATTTCAACAAATTGTTCTGTTGAAACTGTTGATATCGAAAATGATTTTGCCAAATCTAGAATTATATATTTTGAAAAATAAATGTAATTCACTGTTTTATTTCAGTGGGATGAAAATAATGTATGGAATGAAAGTTGCTGATTCATTTAGGATAACTGCAAAAATGACAGACTGTTACAGAAAACCATTCCTTTATAATGCAATCTTCAGAAGAATTAAGATTGTTTATGGATGATGAACGGATATTTTTTTTTTGCTGGAATAAAAAATATCTTTTAGCCAAGTCATTTCTTCAGTTTCTGTTTTGTAGTATTTTGTGATAAATTCATTTTTTAAAATTTTTTCTTAACCTTTACTAAAGTTGGCACTGTAAATATAAAGGTAATGTAGTTGTACATACATTACAAAGTTAACTATCGCACTATTCTTGTTTTGGGGTAGTGCAAAGCACAGAAAAGAAATAACAAATTGTAAGCCTTAAGGTATAAAAAATAGTAAATTGACAACAACACTGTATTCTTATTTTAACGTTTATTTTTTAAGTATCCAACTGCCATTGGAGTGATTTTTTATGTTTTTTTCCTAACATATCCAATTGACTTCCATAGAATACTCCTAAGCATAGCTGTTTTTGTTTATTTTGCTGGGGACAGGGGCAAAGTTTAATTCCTTGCAACAGATCACTTAATATCCATTCTACCAGCATATGGACATCATAAAATGTCTCCATTTCCCCCATCTTTAATATTCAACCAAGATAGTCCTTGTTTAGCAACTGCCTGGGACAGTGATTATTTGCAGTTACTATGGTGATGGAAAAGTAACTGTGTGACTAATGTCTGTATATATGATCTTTGCAATACTGCTTTCGGTCGTGTTCACCATTACAGTAAATATGAGCCTGACCCATTTTTCGCTTTCACCCCAGAGCAGAGAGAACTACATAAGCTAACTTTTCCTAAGCTTTTTTTTCTGCAGTGCAATACTCCCTAAAAAGTGCCAATTAGAAATTAACAAGATCAGTTCTGTGATTGTAATTAGTTGATTAGAGCTCTCACACGGGTGGCAATTGCTGGCTGAAATTGACCAGGTTTTAAATCAATTCCACACTAAAAGCTTTTGTTTGCCTGCTAAGCGGTTCACTAGCAAAAGAGCCCTTGATAGGCTATTCCTTGTGATGTGTACTTCCTATTATGTGCCTACTTACTCTGTTGTAATCCCTTCCTCTCCAATGAATGTAAATACAAATCTCAATTATCTTCCAGCTAATTATCCCAGTGCTGGGGTGAACATTCCAAATTTAGCAGCACCAAGTGGTTGCAATCATTAAACAAGGACTACTTGTAATCTATATGCTCTTTTTTGTCATTTATGCATAACTTTCAACTTTTTATTTTCTCTTGACAGACACCAATGCTTTTGGCTCAAATGCCTTCATTTGAATTGGTCTGTCATAAAATTTATCGATCTGTTCATAGCTGAATACTTTAATCATTGTGTTCCTGCTACTCAGTGTTATACTATTCAGTAAGCAATCCACACGTTTTACTTCATCATAAACCACTAATCACTTTCAGTAACCATACTCATGCAGAACTCAATATTTCAAAACTATAGACATTATTATAAGTATGCACCAAATAAAAGGGAAAGTGAGCATCATTTTTTTACATTCACACAAGCTGCTGAAGGGCAAAGTTATGATATGTACAGTATATCTTGTTTAGCCCTTTTTGCTCATTTTTAAAACACATTTTAATTTCAATGAAAATTGCTTTTATTCATCTTCAGTCTCCTTCATTTCCCTACATGTATTGCTCCATCTTCATTCTTTCTCCCCCCCTTCTAGTATCACAAAGAACACACACCTTTTTACTTAAATTTCTTACATTTCAGTGATTAATTCATGCTTTTGAATATTTACTTCTCTTACATTTCAAGAACGGTGTTCTGTGTGCTATTCACTACACTATCTTATTAGCCATACTTGCATCCATATCACATGCAAAATACTTTGCTAATAGTATGCATAATCTTGGTTTAAACAGATTTTGCTCAATATATCATAAATGCAATCAAATCCCAGTTCTTCTCAACTAAAGACCCCTTGGAAACCAACATGCATTCTTCAATCCACCAAATAGATATATGCAGTTATTGACATTCAGCTCACAAATACAACTTACAAGTTCAAAAAATAGGTGTACATGCTAGTGAACCAGGAAATTCAAAATCCGTATCCACATATTTTTCAGTAAAGCAATTAAAAATTAAAAAATATTCTCAAGGTTGCTAATTAATTGTTTATACACATTGTGATCTCATCAAGAGTCTTAGTAATCGCAAACTTTTCACGGTACTTGCTTTTTTATTATCTTACAAATGTAACCAAAACAACATGTATTTTTCTAATCCCTATGTAAATAATATGTAAATATTCAACCTATGAGAACAGTGGATAATCATAAAGAAACTTCAAAAAATAACTCTATACCAATTTTATGATTGGTGGTTCTGTATAACTAGAAGTATTGTTACTGTTTTTTGGCTGCAAAAAATGTTATGTATAGTGTATATATGAATATCTATGTATCCACATACATACGTGTGTGTGTGTGTGTGTGTGTAAAAATCCAGCAGTCATCAATATTGCATTATAATGTGGAAGTTTAGTGGAAATGCATGCAGATTCCTAGTATCAGTGCATTTTGAAGCCAGTGCCATATCATTCAAAGAAACTGAACAATCAGAGCTGGCCTTTTCTGAAAGACAAAGTAGGTGAAGGCTCCCTTCCTAGGCATGTCTTGGTGCCACAAAAACTCTTTAACTGCTTGCATTTCATCCCATTTCTCTGGGAACCCTAAAGTAAGCATCTCGGGCTGGGACTTTTCAAATGTACTGTCTTAAATGAATTTTTAGTTGACTGCAAGTAATAGAATGCTTGTAAAAATGCTTCACTATTACATTTTGGGATCTTGAACCTCAGGAATGTACCTTTTTGGGTGACAAGTGCTTTTAGCAACAAGTATTTTAACTTAGTGAAATGCATTAGTTGTCAACTAGTACACAATTAGACAACAGTCTTTCCGGCTTGGCAGCCCAGAAGGAAAGGGACCAGCAGAGAAATGTATGTGCGCATGCACAAATGGGTGTGTGCATGACAGCGGGGCTAGTGTGTGCCCGCATGCGTAAGTGGGCCGCATGCACCCATGGCATGTGCACTGGCACCCACGTGCATGCACAAATGAGTTGCTGGCACCCGTGTGATGCGGGCGGTGCTAGTGTCCCCATGCATGTGCAAATGGGGCTGCTAGCACCTGCGTGGTGATGCTACCACAAGTGGGGAGGCTTGCCAGCTATTCCCAGGGCCTGGTGGCCAACAGGCCATGGCCTGGTACCGGGCCGTGGACCCTAGGTTGGGGGCCCCTGATTTAAATAATACTTCAAAGACGTTATATTCATCCTAGGCTTTTTTATATTGCTTTCCACTGTACCAGTGTTCTGAATCTATCTAATCATTCATACTTAGCTAATTTATGCCTTCAGCTCTCTTGTTTCCAGCCCTTTATATCTTTGTGCCTTCCAAGAAAGGGATTTTTCTTTAAACTAAACTCAATTCATAGCAAATTGTATTAATTTACATCATTCTCTGAATGGAGAAAAGCTAAGTAATCTTGCAGAAATTGTCAGGCCTCCCTAATAAAAAAAACATATCCTGAGATCTAGGATAGGTTTTAGGGAGAAGTCAAGACAATAATCTTTGATGCAGCTTTTATATATAAGTTCAAATCTACATCCTGGGTTTTTATAACATAGAGATTCTAACACTAAATCCATTCTAGATTTAGGACATAAAACACAAAGACTGTGATAAGCAACTGACAAAATATACCTTCTTTTAGCTATTTAAAAAACCACCTACATTTGCATTCTTACACTCTTAATTCCGTTTGACAGTTAGAGAACAATAAAGCTCAAAGATATAAAACTGGTCCATAATTCAGGCTAGGAAATGCATTTTAGCTTTGTATACAACTGAGCTTGTACAACTTTGCTGTTATAATGCAGGCCTCTCAATCTCCTTCCTATTCATGTCAGATCTATTCTCTCTCAATAAAAGAGTTGTATCTCCCTGCATGCTGTGAGTACCTGCTACTGGCTTTTATACATTGCAGCAGTGCAATAAGAAATAAAATCACAGGACTGTAAAATGTATGGCCTTTGAACTGTGCACATGACTGCACATCCTTGCTGATGCTAGTCACTCAGCCCTCCAAGTAATTTTTCTGTGCAGTATGTGCATGTCAGAATCTTTGAGAGACTCATAAAGAAAAAATGGGCACATGCGCATGTATGAGCTCAGGGAGGCCCGGGAAAGGAAGGGGCTGGTGAGCATATGTAAGCGAGGGAAGGAACATGTGGCGTGTGCAAAGAGGGGGAAGTAGAGAATGATGTGTCTTAAAAGCGAGTAAAAGGAGCAAAGAAGGTGTGGTACACACAAGCAAACAAAGGTGATGGCAGTAGAGGGAGAGACACTTTCAAGGGACTTGTGACATTCCCTGTTGGCTTCCCCATTAATATTATTAATAATAATATAATAATAATAATAATAATGATGATGATGATGATGATGGAAGGGACCTTGGAGGTCATCTAGTCCAACCCCCTGCTCAGGCACGAAACTCTATACCATTTCAGACATATCCAGTCTCTTCTTAAAAACTTCCAGTGTAGGTTACCCAAAAAGTAAGCTTGCTTTTGTATATTATAGGCCACTTTAGAGTATTTTATTGCAATTAGGTAAAACTTAAAAACAGGATTTTGATATGTATTAGTCTAATTACATTGAAAAATTTCTTAATTTATTCGGTCATATCTAGAAATGTACTAACTTGATCACTTTGACTATGTGAAAACTAAGGGAATCAGAGAGGGAATTTTTATTGATGCAACCTGAACTATTTACAAACAACTTGTTATTTGTTACTTTTCACTACCCAACCACCATATTGCTTCACAAATATATGTATATGTAAATATCGAAAAACCAATAAAACTTGAATAATAATAATAAAAAAGAACAAGCTGTACAGAAATTCAGATCACTTCATTTTACCACCTTACAAAAGAAAAGCATAAATTATACTAATATGTTACATATCTACACATAAATTAGTCAATTTATGATTTTTATATAATATACATAAAAATCCTTATTTTCTTAAACTGATATCAATATGTAGTTTAATGTGAGACCCTATACCCTGCTTTAGCATATCAATTTGTTCTTAGATGCTCTTTCTAAATACTTTGCTATTACTAAACTAATAAATAACAACAACAATAACAATAATAATAAAGCAATAGTGCCTTTTCAAATTTCAATTCTTACCAGATAATTGCAAAGGACCTAAATATGATATTTCTATATTTTTGTTTAGTAATTAATAAAATTCCCTGGAATACTATATTCCGTAATTTATTACCGTATTTTCCGGCGTATACAGTAAGACGACCCGGCGTATAAGACGACCCCCGACTTTTAAGAAGATTTTCAAGGTTTTTCGTCTTATACGCCGGAAAATACTTACATGCCAGTTGCCAAGTGTCCGACACAAGCTCAATTCAGCCCCGTCTGATGCAGATGGTGCAAAGCCTCCCTTTTGAAGCCCAAAGGGGCTTTTCCTTCCACCCACCCATTTGAGAGCACATTTGCAGACGGAGCAGCCGCGCGTCTGGAGCCAAGCCCCGCCCAGGAGGCGGTCAGCCAGGTGGGCTCGGAAGACACGCTGGAGAGGCGGGCTTGGGGCGGCCATGCCGAGGCTGGCTGGCGAGGGCTGCTGCGTGGTCTGCGGTCGAGAGGGGCGCCAGGCCTGCCAGAAGTCCCCAGAAGTTCCTGGAACTTAGAACGGCCTGGTGGTGGGGGGCGCTCCCTCCCCAGGGGGGATGCAGGGGAGGCATCCTGCGGGGGGGGCGGTGCAACCACCCCACCAGCACCTGGGGTCCAGCTCCACCCCACGGAAGGCGGCTCTCGGGCCCCTGTGGGGAAGAGGGGCTGCTAGGGGGGCTCTTTTCCTTTGAGCTCTGGCCGGGAGGACGCCTCTCAGCCCAGGAGGCTCTTCTCAGGGGAGGGCGCGGGGGACGCGCAAAAGGGGCCGTTTCACCTGAGGGCTCCTAGGCCTTGTGGGGGGCGGCAAGGGGGCAACTTTTGCCAATTGCACCTGCGCATACAAGACCCGCAAAGGTGAGAGCGGAGGGCCGCCCTGCCCTCCCTGTCCGTCACAGAGGAGGTGAAGGCCCGACTGGCCCCGCTGGCCCTCCCGCTGCTCCCGTGCTTCTGCCGGCCCCTGAGGCGCAGCGTTTCCCGGGCGGCAGGCAGCACCGGAGGGCAGCCGCCACGGCCGGCGTCCCTCCTGCTTCCCCCCCCCAGGCCTTGAACTTCTCCCATTGGGCGCAGGGCGGGACAGCTCCGCCCGCCGCCTCTTTTTTACAACTCATGTGCCGCTTCCCTCTCACTGTCGGCCGAGGTGCGCTCGGCCTGGGCTCCCGGTCCCTCTTCCCGGCCGGCTTCCCGCCCTGCCCCTCATGGAGCTGGACTGGGCGTGCAGCCTCTTGGTGTGGCTGCTTTTCCTGGGCAGCCTGGCGGTGCGGCTCCTGCGCTCGGACCTGTTGCTGAGCTGGCGGCTGCTGCTGCGCATGGGGCTGCTGGCCGTCCTGCAGGTGCTGGGCCAGGCCATCCTGCCGCTGCCCCTCAGCGCCGCGCTCACGGCGGCTGCCTGCTGGCTCGTCTCGGCCAGCACTGCCCAGCAGAAGCGCATCCCCGTGGGGGAGAGCGGTGCTGGTGACAGCTAAGTCCGGCGGGCGCGAGGCCTTCCCCTCGGGCCAAGAGCTGACGGGCAGCGCCGCCTTCGCGTGGGGAGAGCCGCCCGACGCTCCCGCCCAGCCGCGTCCCGGAGCCGCGCCGGAGATAGCTCGGTTGCGCGGGGCGGCCCGGCTTTGCAAGAACGGGGATGCTCGACTGATTTAAGTTTTTTTTCCAGCGTATAAGACGACCCGGCGTATAAGATGACCCCCCAACTTTTGAGAAGATTTTCATGGGTTAAAAAGTCGTCTTATACGCCGGAAAATACGGTAATTTGGTGCCTGGTCAGCAAGTATGTAAAAAAGATACTGTTGTCCTGACAACCTCTCCAATATTCGTTTGTACTTGTATTTATTATGCATAAAATTTTTACTGGGGTAAGATCCCAATGATATAACATCTTTAAATACTTCTTTAAAACTCTGTAGGGGGGGATCTAGTAATTGTGTTTTCTATATATATTTCTGGTAATCTTATATTTCTCAAAATCTAATTCCCCCATTTCATTCAAAGACTGTGTATCTCCACCTGTTTGGTTATATTAATACTTTATATGTTTTCAAGAATGTCCGTTTTTACCATTAAAGCATATATTAAAAAGGGGTTCAATTTCTGTAAATGGTCTATTGGATTAGGAAAAAAATCTTCTGATTCTCCAAAATGAGTGTTAGTCTGCATCCATTGAAATCAATTTCATTAACTTTTTCTACCATCTGCGTTAGCTTACAGTATGATTTATACAAATTATATTTTAGCTCACAATAGAATGCAGTTTATATAAAAATCTTTTATAAGATTTCTTTCCAGCCAGCATATGTTTAATCTTGTCTCTGTTAAAAATATAGGATTTACATTCAATATTAAAAGATCCATATCTGACTTAGATGTCTTAAACTTAGCTTTTGGTTTTAAAGATTGCAAATCTTTTCTAAAAATATTGCTTTACTTAAAAATGTACAATCTACATAAATATTTTTTTATATCCAGCATCTATTTGGGTTCTCCTTTATTAAAATCATGATTGGCTGTTGACATTGGAATGAACAACAATACAATTTCAAATTTTGAACACTTTTATCCTGTCTAATATAGCAACTTTTTAATTGAGATTGCTTGAACAAACACAGAACAGGAAACTGTCCTTAGAGTTTTGCAACAGAGAAAAATTTCCCAGAGAATTTGGCAAGTATTGTTTTCAACTTACAAGGTTAGCCTGTCTTTCCTCTCTTCTATGCTTTATTTAGACCTTGTGCTTAAATATAGTTTGTTTACTTTGTCTCTATTTGCATTTATTTCATCAGAACTGAATGCAAATTTATTTTTTTAAAAGTAGCAGGTTGTGCTGCTTGGCTACCAAATAGTAGTCGTCCACATGCAAATGAGATGCAGCTGCTGGATAAATGTTGGAGTCTGAAAAATGGGTTTTGCTATGGTGATCAATATGGGCAATGCAAACTACCCTGAATATAATGTGTGAACAGGAAGTAAGCCCTGGTCACTGAGAAGGTAATTCCCCACCTCACCAACTACAGAGGTACAACTGAATCTTTTCAATTATACTTTCATTTAAAAATGGACGAGGTTCTCAATTTCAAGGGTATGGACTCTTATATAGGTAGACTGGTTGACAGGTTGACTTTCTCAGTATTAAATGGTACCTGGATGTCTGTTGAGATTCTCAGTCATCCAGGTTGTCCCAAAGGTACTTTTTAAAAAAGGCAACTGGACTTTGTTTTTCCTTAAAAACATTTCGCTTCTCATCCAAGAAATTTCTTTAAGAAACAACTTCAAGGAACAACAGTCCAGTTGTCTTTTGAAAAGCACCTTTGGGACAATGGCATCTGAAGTTTTTGTATCTTGGTTGCTTGCTTGACTGCTTATTGGTTGAACGAATCACCTGCACAGTGAAACAAAGAAGATACGGAGAACCTTAAAGAATTACATTTTGTGCAGACTGTGTAGTCACTACCAAACGTGTGAGCTCTGCATTTTAAATGGATAACTCCCTGAATTTATTTACAAGGGGGGAGGCAGGCTGTAAACATCAGGGATCCATCTTATGCAGCCACATGATTTCTGGCATAAAGCATGTTATTTCACTTCTCTGATATTCACCAGTATCCACTATATTGATTGCAACTAGCTTCTTGAAGTAGGACATTAAAGAAAAAGGCCACCTCTAGGCACAGGACCTTAGTTCTCAGTTTGCCTCAGCCATAGCAGACGTAGCAGAGGCAGAAGGATAGGCTGGTGTCCTCTTGATTCAGCACAAGCTACCCAAGCACGGTCAAGGACATCAGGCTACCCACTGCTGAAGTCTTAAATAATACATAATTGGCAAATATAATTGGCTTCACTGGAAGTAGGTTTTCTTCTATTTTTGGGTTTTGTTGCATCTGAAAAAAAATATTTATAAGGTCTTTCACCTTCAAAGGCACTGAATTTTTCATTTACCTGGAAGTCAATTCAGAATTATATAAAAATGAATAATCTGTCCAACATGTTTATATTAAATGACATTTCAGAATAAATAGTGCAAGATTCAGTAGATCCCAAGTGCTTGTAAAGAAAAAAAAGAAGTTAGATTCATTGTTATTACTCCTTCCAGACACACTGAAAAAGAGAGAGTAGGTGAGAGAGAAAACATTGGACATAATGAAGACTGCATGTTAATTTTTCTAAAATATATTATGAAATAACCCCAAATGTCAGGTTATTACCTTTACAGTAAAATATATATTCTTCTGTAACACTTGTTCTATTAACAGAGACAATGTTGAGTTAATATGTATTAACATTCTAAACATATACTAGTAATTTTAAAAGCATAGTTTTTGTTTTTTTTAAGCAGGAGTATGGACAGTAGAACAATCCAATTTGCAAAGCCCACATGTTTTTGTGGCAATACACTGAATTCAAAATTGCTTTGTCTCTAAAGGTTTTCATATCTAATTCTTCCCATCACCCAGGAGTCAAAATAGTATCAGATTTCTGAAGTAGAAGATTTTATTGCATTCAATGGAGGGAAGGCACAAAATATCACTATAGACATATTACGGCTGAAGGAGTTAATCTCGGTGTCTTTACAGTAATGGCTTGGTACAGAATTTAATAAAGAAAAATAGGATTTGTTGGACATTCTAAAATGAAACAAGTAGATCCCAGATATTTTTTTAAATGTTACCCTTAACCTTCTGCCAAGGCCTTTCCTTCAATTACAGTACAGATTAATAAGTTGTTTCAGAAAATTTTGTTTTCATAATATGGATCAATTAGTTGTCCCTGAGACAATTGTGCTTTCTGAGCAGTTATGTATAATTCTCTTCAAATTGAGCACTGAGTGAAAAGCCATGGGAAATAATCACAAGAGCTATTAAACTAGTGGAAGTAGTGGAATTTTTCTCCTGGAGTCATGAGTGTTCCATCACTGAAGGTTTTCAGTTAGGGGTTGGACAGCCATTTCCCTAGGATGGTCTGAGAATTTTTGTCCTTGTCTATGGAGTGGAAATAATGACCTTGAGGGACAGGTGGAAGAATGGCTACCAAGGCAACAGTCACATAAAAGAGTCCTGGTGGCACAGTGGTTAGAATGCAGTATTGCAGGCTAACTGCCTACAGCCTGGAGATAGATCCTAATGGGGCTGAAGGATGCCTCAGTTTCCATCCTTCCAAGGTCAGTAAAATGAAGCCTCAGATTGTTAGAGGCATTGTAAACCACTCGGAGAGTGTTGTAAAGCAATATGGGGCAACATATTAAGTCTAACTGCTATTGCTAAAGGGATAGGTTAATGATAAAAAAGTAAGTAAATGTCTCAGACAACCCCCTCCTAATTCAAGTAAAGACAAAGGGAAGGAGGGCGAATCAAGATTTTGTTACTATCACTTTACAATACTATAAAAGTAGTTCTGACTTACTTGGCATTTTTTAGTTTGATGTATCTTGAAAGTCTGACACCTGGATAGAGTGTTGGATTAGATTAGAACAGGGGTCCCCAACCTGTGGGCAGCGGCCCGGTAGTGGGCTGTGGACTGCTGGCCACCTGGCAGCAGGACAGGCCGGCTGTCCACACACCCCCACCCGCATTAGTGTGATGGCCATGGGGTGCGAAAACAGGATGCCATGATGCAAAAACGGGCTGATACCATGCCTCAGTGCAAAAATGGGATGCTGTACTGCCACACCGTGCAAAGTGCGAAAATGGGATGCTGCCACACCTTGGTGCATGAAAACAGTCCGATGCCACATCTCAGGGCACAGAAACAGGGCGCTGTGCACAAGAATGGGACAGGGCTAGCGAATATCATGCAAGCACTAGCCCCACCCCATTTGCATCACCCACATGCTTGTGGCCCTGTGTGCAGGCACGCAGGCACGCAAGCATGAAATGTTTCCCCCACCCTTTCCCTCTGGTCTGCCAGTCAACAAAGGTTGGTGTCCTCTGGGTTAGAAGACCTCAAAGATCCCTTCCAGTCCTATGAGTCTGTGATTCATTGGGGGTTTCATCTGGGCTCTAACAGATTAGTCCCAGTTTAGATTCTGCATGTATCCTCAGGGCCAAAGCATTTGGTTGCTTGAGGCAAAGCGTAAAAAACCCCATGCATTTTTATTCTAATATCCAAGAAATCCAATAAGATCTAAAAGTGAAACAGTCTACTCAACCAGAAATGGGAAAGTAATACCTTATCATGAGCCAGTTTGCTATAGTGGTTAAAGTACCAGGCTAGAAATTGGCAGACCATGAATTCTAATTCCACATTAGGTATGAATCTAGCTGGGTGACTTTGGGCCTGTCACTCTCTCTTAATCCTAGAAAGAAGGCGGCAATGGTAACCACTCCCAAAAACCTTGCCGAGAAAACTGCAGAGACTAATCCAGGCAGTTGCCAGGAATCAACACTAACTTGAACACACACACATAAACATCCCCCCCACACCATTTATTTAACCTAATAATAACAGTTTAGTTTCTGCAATGAAGGCAATCCATGAAGTGCTCAACAATTAGCCTGACCTTATCTAACACTACAATTAGAATTCTTAATATGATTCTGAAATTGGATACTTATTGTGCTGAACCCAGTGGTGGGATTCAGCCAGTTCGCACCAGTTCGGCAGAACCAGTAGCTAATTTTTTGTTGCCCAGGCCCAGAATGGATTTCCAGAAACGGCGTCCACACAGAGAACTGGTTGTTCACATATTTGACTCCCACCAATGAAAACTACGGTGCAGAGGAGCTGCTGATGTAACTGAAGCCTCTAATTCCAATGATTTGGCAGATGGTAAGCAGCCAATGAAGAAAATAGCGTGGTATGTCAAATATTTGTGCCAAATGAGTCCTAACTTCAGTGGCTGGATAGGAAAGGTTTTTTTTTAAAGTGAGTTTAGAAGCTTTGTTGCATACTGACATCTTGTGGACAAAATTATTTTTAAAATGTAATTGTCATTCTCTACAAGCATTATTATTTTTCTGAACCTCAGAATGTATTTGCAGTTCTTCCATAAAGCAGAAAATTGGAGGAGGATTCACAATTTCCTGTGGAAGAAAGAGAAATATGTCATGGGAATATGTGAGAACTCCAAGGAAATTTTCTTTGTAATAATAGTGATAACTGATCCATACAGGACACAGGAAAGAAGATTTAGATTAGATATCAAGATGAATACTGGAGAAAAGTTGAAAGATGCTGGGGAATTCCAGTTCACGATTAACCATCTCCGAGAAGTGTAGATGAAAATAACTTTATTGTCAAAATGAGAATATTGTAGAAACTGTCCACAAGGGGGTCATCAGCAGACTATGGTCCCCATGACTCACTTTGGCTTTGCCATGCTAAGAAATTTCCCAGCTCAGATGTAAATAGCTTTCACGATATAGGTGAATGTTTCTTCAGGGTCAGTCTTGTCATTTCATCTTGTGACTTTTCATCTTTTAGTGCCTTCAGAAGCTTATCTGAAAAATGTAGAATTTAACATTAGCCATGTTACAGATACTATTGCAAAGAGATATGATTGTAGGGGACGTGGTGGCTCAGTGGGTTAGGACGCTGAGCTTGTTGATCAGAAGGTCGGCAGTTTGGCGGGTCGAATCCCGAGTGCCGCGTAGCAGAGTAAGCGCCTGTTACTTGTCCCAGCTTCTGCCAACCTAGCAGTTCAAAAGCACATAAAAATGCAAGTAGAAAAATAGGGAGAACTACAGTGGGAAAGTAACAGCGTTCCGTGCGCCTCTGGCGTCTAGTCATGCCGGCCACATGACTCTTTGGCTTTGAAATGGAGATGAGCACCGGCCCCTAGAGTTGGAAACGACTAGCAGGCATGTGCGGGGGAACCTTTACCTTTACTTATGATTGCCTAGTAACAGCAAATAAAAAATAAAAAAGTCCCAACGACATTGGGAATGGTTTTGGAGCTTATTCTAAAGTTAATATTTGGAAAAATGGCTTGACTGCTGGTGTACTTTGCAATCCACACAAGACTTGTGACAGAGCAAATTCTAAATCCCTTGTACCTTTGTCAGGGGTTGTTGTTGGGGACTGCGTTGTTGTTCTATTGCTCAATTGCCCAGTGATTGTGTGATGCTTTTATATGATATAAGCAAAATTGCACAGTATTTCCCTCCCCCAAAGCTATTCTTATGACTGATGATCTTTTCTGGAGCTTTTTGCAGTTTACAGTTTTCCAAGATGAGTGATTATATCCAGCTTTTCTTTTTGTTACAGATGGAACACAATTGACTTTAGGCACATGGGTTAACAGCTTAAATCTCCCAAAGGATCACCAATTAGTACACACAAACACACAAAAAACCAGCTTTCTAAATTTTCTTCACAATTCTTGCAGAAATATACACTTACAGCTGCCCACTCAGTATGCAATCTTCAGTTGATACAAATACTTCTTTTTTTTCAAATAATCTGACTGCAATTACTTCGACGAAGATTTACTTTGTAAAATGTTATTTTTTACCCATCAATTTAGGAATTTGTATTTTACATCAGCTGGACATCAAAATGATTGACTAAAAATTCTTGCAGTAAGCCTCTTATCTATTTGCATTAAGAATCATAAAAATAGCCTGGCCCAGCATTATGCTCACCAGGCCTGCTGGCTTAGCCAGGACAGATGCGAGAAGCATTGTAACACTTCTGGAATATATCAGATGAGAAAAGGCTGATTGAAAAGATCACAAAGAATAGAAGTTGTTTTAGAAGTTCTTTCCCACCAGAGCAACATACCTTTTATAAATCACTTTAAAAAAATATTTCTTTCGTCTTTGGTTTCAGAGTACATTGGTCTGGATTCTAAGCAAGCTATTTTTATGAATTGGCCAAGATCCAGCAGAAGATCTTGTTAATGGAAGGGGAGATTCCCCCCCCCCACCCCGATGTCTGTTTTCTGTATGGCCTTCTAGCTGCTTAAAACAAATATGTAAGATCACAAAAATCTGCAAAGGGAAAGAGACATAATGAAAATTGCCTCTCCCCCATTACACATGGGCCAGCATGCTTGGCTTGCGTGAGTGGCAGGCCGGTGTGCGTGCACACTTGTGCGCAGCTCAACTTGTGCAAGTCGAGCTGTGCAACCTGGCTGCTGCTCATGCAGCCTGATTCCCATCTCCCCCCCCCCCAGCCGGGCTGCCAAGCCGCAAAGGTTGGGGACCACTGGTTTAAATAATAGTAGGCAAGAGGAAAAAATATAAACATTCAGCCTGGATATTCATGTATAGTTCCATAGGCATAGGAACAAAAAAGAAAAAAAGAGGACAATCCTCAAAGATTCAAATAAACTTGGATATATGTCAAACTCGTGATGTCACGTGACATTGCACAACGTACCGGGACGGTTTTGCCATTGCCGGCAATGGGGTGGGCATGGCTTCCGGATGACACATCTGGCCCGCAGGCCGGCAGTTTAACACCCTTGTTCTAGTGTGGTTAAATATATTCAGGATAGAATGATTCTAGATTTCAGACCTTGACTCAAATTGCTGAAAGGATTACTAGGTCACAAACCAGAGAACTGCCGAATGTTTTCAAAGCCTTTGGACCAGTAGTAGAAATTAGCTATCATGTTAATTCTTCATTATCTTATCACTGAGCTTTAAACCTTCTATTCTCTTGGGATAAACTTTGGGGCAAGCTTAGTGTTCTGTGACAATTATGAAAGACAGGACAGAACTTGGGAAATAATAGCCAGGAGAATCTGTGTGGCCGGAGGGAGAGCCATCTTCCTCTCCACCTTGTACTCAAAACTAATTTGGGATTACAACCAGGTAGATTTGGGGCTGGCAGATTAACTATATTTTTTAATGGAAATGATTTGAAAAATTCCATTAAATTGTTATGTGAATGTATCGGGATTGGAACTGCCGGTTTTCTTGAATAAAAAAGTTGGACTTCTAATAATTTACGCAGGGCAGAAAATGTAGATAGTCGCTTCTCCTCTTCAAATGGTATTGCTTTTGAACAAAGGAGGTTTTCGTATCTGTGCAAAAAGAAAAAAAAAGAGGCACAGGTATAATCTAGTAATTTTGTTGGGAAGGCTTTCTGGCACTGATAGGACAAATGCAGAAAATTTCAAGTCAAAGTATTGGGTTTGGGAAAGAGATACTAAATATAAAGTTATCCTAATAGACTGTTTGGAAGACGAAGACCCTCTGTTTCTGGTAGATGGGAGAGCCTTTTCAACCACACCTTTCCATACTTTGAGGTGGCAAAGGTGTTAACGAGCAAGATTATGAGGAGCCAGCATTCAGTTACTCACACTGCTGTGGGTCAGAGCCATCTCCTGTGAGGGCCAGCAGTTCCAACTCCTTCAGACGGATGCCAAGCTCACAGATTTCCCCATCTGGCTGTTGTTGCTGGTGTGCCTCATGGCTCTCTGAAGCAGGGCAGAAGAAGCGCAAAGGCTCATAGGGAATGGGAGCCAGGCCAGCTGGCCAGGGAGGGGGGCAACAACGCTCGCTTGTGGGAAATAACCCCAGCCCAGGTGGAGGGCGCTGAGGCCCAGCTGGTGCTGTTTCCCCTCCTCGCAATGGGACAAAAAGTTTCCGCCAGAGAGCACAATCGGTTAGGTTAGTGCTTTGGGTAGTTCGGTCATAGAGGGAGGGGAAGAATACAGGGGGTGGTGGCTGAGGGGGTGGAAGAGGCTGTTGCTGGTGGCTCATGGAGTTGCTCCTGATGGGTCAGCAACGGCACTACTACTGCCATGGAAACCCCAGAATCTAGAAAAGTGTCATGGAGTTTTAAAGTTCTAGAGCAGTGTTTCTCCTCCTCAGCAGCCTTAAGATGTGTAGACTTCGTCTTCCAGAAATCATCTACACCACTTTTGCCTTGGGGGCAGGCATCTTTCATCTTTCTGCATCTTTCATTTTCATAACAGCCTTGAACAATTAAAATTCAAACTAGAAGATGAAATATATTAACTTTTTTTTTAAAAAAATATAGTTGATTTGTTATATTCCTTTTCTCTACCTGCATCCACGTCATCTTCTCTGTTGGACCGTTCTCAGATTTTGTGCCTCTCTTGAAGCACTAAGGAAGGAACAGGAGTCCCTGAATATAAGGAGCAGACATAGACTACCAAATGTTTATCTCCCATATCTTCCTCTTTACCTCCTTTTAAAAAAAAACCAAAAGGAAAGGAAACTTTTAGACACTGGTTAATTACAAAGGAGGGGGGTCTCAGCTCACCACCTAATCTTTTTCCAATTCTTTTAAAGGGGATGGATTTCAGAACAGTCTGTATGATAAGCACGTTGTTGGCTAAACTTATTGAAGAATCCGGCCTGAGCATTATGTTTTTTTTTAAATTGTACATACTTTTCTTCCAAATTTTTTACTTTTACTATTAAACTAAAACCTGTCCTACTTTTTATTGAGAAGATGGTGTTAGTATGCAAATCCTGTAGAAATAATGTGTCACTCACACAAGAAGAGCGTGAAATATATAAGCCATCTTTTTAAGCACTCTCTATCCAGCATAGTTACCAATGTTAGTTTTCTTAGCATTCTTGTGAGCAATTTTTTTAATTGCAGAAAAAAGTACTTTTAGATAATACAGATTTGGGATGATTCAGAGTAACCTGCAGAACTTATTTTCATCCAGCAGAGGGAATCAAATACTTACAGTATAACTGCCAGTATAGGTATTTATATCGGCTCTTGTTTATTGTATTTAATATGCTACTTAATATCCTACCTATATTCCCTCACTAGTACATATTCTCCATTGTAAGAAGACTATGGGCATAACCCACCTGAAGAATATTCATTTTGTTTCTCAAACTGATTTTTTTGAGGGGAAAAATAATACGTGAAGCAGGGCAGTAACTTTTTCATCAGGTAATTAAGTAACAAAACTTTCACTGGTTAATCATTGTTTTAACCAACTGAGAAACTTAGAAGTATAATTGTTTGTGGAAAATGAGGCAGTTTGGCCATTTTGACACGGATATGCTACTGGAATTTAAAGAATATGTTGCTTGGGGAATTGTACTGCATTAAATGAATAATTGTCAATTGCTTAGGTTTTTTACATAGTTTTCGGTAGCTCTTGCAGGCACTGTGTAGTTACACTATGGAATTCACTTTGGGGAAATTCATGGAGGATCAAGCTATTAATCACAATGTTTATTGTGGTTATATCCTGCCTCTATTTTCAGAGAAATATTCGTTTTTATTTATTTGCCTGTAGAGAGAAGTTACTGTCTGTCAGGACCCACCTCAATCCACATCTTAGGAAATAAGAACTCTTGGATGCAAGTTTAGTCCAAAAAGGAAAATGTTTACTAGGATGGAATCGATTGTGGGAATACAAGACGGAATCTGACAAAGTTACATTTCAATCCTATATAAAACATTTCCATTTCAGCCCCTCCCCTCATCCATTTGGTCAGGCTCTCGTCAGTTGCTAGGTGTCAGGTCCTTCCATGGGAAAGGCAACTCTCCTTGGTTTTATGGTTATTGCTTTCCTTTTCAGTTGTAAATGAAGATACAATCCAGACCTGTCTGTCCCCCTCCCTCCCCCAGTTAAAACATCCCCTGTTGTTTGAAAATCGCTTTAGTAACCATCCTCTCCCCCCCCCTCGGAGAGATGGCAGAATCCCCAGAAATAGCACGTTGTTCTACCTATACAATTATGAAATGTGATATAAATGGATTCTGACACTGTCATTATTCTGCTTGTAGGCTTCCCATTGTTTGGTAAGAGTCAGTCCGCATTCTTCAGAAAATAATGAGTGATGGGCTTGTAAATAAACATCTTGTTTATTTACAGTCTGCGTGACTCCCGGTGACTCTGAGCAGCTTACTATTAAAAAAAAGTACAAAAACATCTGTAATCGGTCCCCAAAACAACATGTAAACATAGAAAATCCATCCAGCAGCAACTCAGTCTTTACCAACAAAGGAGGATATTTGTAGCTCATGATTGGAAATGAGGGGTCCTTGGTGTTTTCTGAGCCTGGTTGTTTTTTTACAGACATTTCATTACCCAAACTAGGTGACATCAGTAAGGAAGGGCTTTATATTCTACTCAGTGGTTTGCTCTGTTAATGGTGGTGGAAGTGGTCTTGGAGATTCTTTGGTTGGGCTGTTTACTCTTAGCTTGTTTGGCAGTTCTTTGATTGGGGCATTGTTTACTTCTTTATTGTTGGTCTGTGTCACCAAAGACTCTTCAGGCCAGCTTGATTTCAACTAGAAACTAGAGTTGTAGTGGCACAGTGGTTATAATGCAGTATTGCAGGCTAACTCTGCTCACACTGCCAGGAGTTGGATTCCTTTGATACTGATCGGCTCAAGGTTGACTCAGCCTCCCATCCTTCTGAGGTCGGTAAAATGAGGACCCAGATTGTTGGGGGCAATATGCTGATTCTATAAACTGCTTAGAGAATGCTGTAAAACACTGTGAAATGGTATATAAGTCTGTATGATTGTTATTACTATATGCTGTTGGACTGCATCAACTATCACACCAATCAGCAATTTGAAAGTTGTTGATAGGCAGGTAATTGGCTTGCCTAGTGCTGCCCATTTTGTTGCCTGGTGCTCCCCTTTTTGTTGGATCTTCCATTATCAGTTAGGTTTTGCCAGATGTTACCCAATCTTCAATTTTATCTCCTTGTAGTGTATTGATAAATTGCTTGGCAATAGATCAGTCAGATGCGTCCATCAAAAATCACGCACTTCATCTTCACCTGGTCCTGACCAATTCTTGATTTTCCTTGTCATTTTTCTCTCCACCATTTTTGCTTTTATTACAAGTTCTTCCATTTCATTTTTTTTAATCTTTTCCATCTCCCTAATCTATGCTACCTTCTTGTCATATTTCTTTGGGTTATCCCATATCTTTGTCAAAAAATTCTTTCTTCTTAGTCAAGTGTTGACTGGTTCATTGTAATCTCTCCATTGGTGAATTAATAGAAACATTTTTTTGACTGACATTGGAGACTTTGCCTAGTGTGCAATTTGGGCATTGTATTTCTTGGCTATAGCTCTTATTTGCTATAAAAATGTGCATCAAAACTAAAACAACACATCATACACACACCATACCCTCTAGTTGAATACTGATTAATATATTACTACATTAGTTCTCATCCCTTGCTAAACAGGCCCTCCCAAAATTTCTAAACTACTCAATCCATTAACAACTTATTGACCTGTCTTCTATATGTTATATTAATGACAAAGTAGTTAACAAGAAAAATAATAATAGTAAAATAGAACAAAAATAAAATTTCAAAACTCTGTAAACAAACTGTTATTGGAATCCATTCACAGAAAATTTCCCGTGGGATCTTAACTACCATGAATCATCCCAAAAGTTATAAATAGATCATCCAGTACCAAAAAATCCATGTTTGTTTCTTAATATCCTCTCTTGTTATTTGTTAATGTAGTAAATTCAGTCTCCAGAATATGTCTATTGTCAAGTCAGAATGCAAGTAGAAGTAGTTACCAATTAACTGTAATAAATCTATCCAGTCTATAGAGGAAAGGAATATATGCTGGATGAGTTTCTTTGATCAGAAGATATGGCTTGACAGTCCCAGCTTTGGTTACCCTAGATCAGTTTTTCCCCCTGCCTGATGCTTTCTAGATGTACTGGAACAACAATTCCCAAAATCTCCAGGAAGATAAGCTTGCCTTTTACTTTTTTGCAAGCATCAGCTCCAGTTCTGCTAGAACCTGACTACATTCCAGCTCTACTGTCATGTGCAATGGTGTGTTGTGGCACATGAAATGCATTCATGTTCCTGTCATTTTCATTGGAACTAATCTGTTTCTGGAACCTTTGAGCTGAGGTCTGCTACCCTTGTATGTTAATTTTATAATTGTAATAGAATGATGTGGAACAATGTAGTGGAGGCTGTTTACAAAGTCTTTCAGCACAACACTAGTGAACTTAAATTCAGCAGTGAGGAACTAATTAAAACTACGCTGGTTAAAGGGAAAGCTAATTAAAATCAGTTTAAAAGACATATCTTTGTTTGAAATGTAGATCTAGCTGGAGAACCTGTTGTGCAAGCAGAACTTTCCAAAGATGACAGGAAATAATAATACTTTTTTATATAAAAAAATCATCGAAAGCTTTGATTCTCTTTCTCTTTCTTTTTAAATCAAGTCATTCACAGGAAATGAGAATAGTTAGAATTAAAGTATGCCAGGCCAAGGGAATCCTGAATTTAACTTTGCAGGCAGATTTGAAGTAACACCTAGAGGTATGACATTGTAATGGAAGCTGAAAATATTAGATGAAGTAGATGGGTTCAAGCAACAGCTCCATTTCTGTTTTCAGGAAAAAAATGGGACTCAACTATATTTGTCCACCTGGGCAACCCTGGTGAAGAAACATAAGATGACCTAAAGTCATCTTAGCATGTGCCAGAAAGTAAATTAAATGCTGCAACAATTTTCCCCATCTAATCATGACTTTAACATCATCATCTCCTGTTTAAGCTTGCTTACCATCTTACCTGATGAGGAATTCAGGGAAATCCTTTTGCCATGTCTGGGGAATATAAAGGTAAAGGTAAAGGTTCCCCCGCACATGCGTGCTAGTCGTTTCCAACTCTAGGGGCTGGTGCTCATCTCCGTTTAAAGCCGAAGAGCCAGCGCTTGTCCGAGGACGTCTCTGTGGTCATGTGGCTGGCATGACTAGACGCCAAAGGCGCACAGAACGCTGTTACCTTCCCACCGGAGTGGTCCCTATTTTTCTACTTGCATTTTTATGTGCTTTCGAACTGCTAGGTTGGCAGAAGCTGGGAGTTCACTCTGTTACGCGGCACTCAGGATTCGACCCACCAAACTGCCGACCTTCTGATTGACAAGCTCAGCGTCCTAACCCACTGAGCCACCACGTCCCTGTATAGCAAAGTGTAAAAAGCATGATGTAGTATCGCTTGGCAGCTCCTTCCCTCTCTAAGTCATGCTAGTGACATACATACTTTATAGATGCGGAGCAGTTTACACTTGTGGACAAGTTTTTGGCTGAGAGGTTGTACAGTGTTCTAGCAGATGTAGATGGTTTGTTTTTGCAAGTGGAGCACTCAGAATTAGGGAGCTGGGTAAGGACTTCAAAAGGATTTGTTTGAAAAATATGCTATAACTATTTTAGATTATTAGATATTACAATACACCTACATATTGTTAACTGATTGTAATAGTGATCCAGCATCTTGTTTTAGAGTTCACCTATAATTAAATTTTATTTTTCCTTCCCTTCTTAGTTGGCTCTAAACTTTGATTTTAGTTGTTAAGTTTAGTTTTAATAGAGTTTAATGCTTTATTATTTATTGGCCAACAGGTCTCAATGGTAGATGATACAATAAAGGAAACTGAACAGCGTGTTAAATGTGGTTGGCAGGCATGCGGCAAGCTAAGTGTAATTTTCAAGAACAGCTTTCCCCTATGTCTGAAGAGAAAAGCATGTGCTACCTGCTCTAACATATGACAGTGAAACATGGACACTAGCCTCACAATCGATACAAAAGCTACGAGTGGCGCAAAGAGCCATGGAAAAATACATGCTCAGCATTACAAGACAAGATAGAAAGACCTGTACATGGATTAGAGAACAAACAAAAGTATACAATATCATCAAGAGAGTAAAAGGACTGAAATGGAAACAGGCTGGTCACATAGTAAGAAGAACTGATGGTAGGTGGACCAAGGCAGTCATTGAATGGATCCCACTTGATAAAAGAGACCTAAAACAAGATGGATTGACAAGATCAGCAAGCATTGCAGGCCCAGTTGGCAAAAAAGAAAGCTCAGGACTGTATTGGTTGGAAACATGCGGAAGAGGCCTTCATCCTGCAGTGGATAGACAATGGCTAAAATGATGAAGATGATGACTTAAGCACGTTATTTCATTCTGGTTGATCTTCTTACATCTTGTTTCAAGGTGATAATTATCTGAAATAAAATTATAAATTGGCCTATCTAAACATGACATCAGCAGATGACCTTACCACTCATCCTATCTAACAAGTGTGTTGTGATAACAAGTGAAGAAAGAGAATATCTATCTACAGCACACATGTCAAACACAAGGCCCGGGGGCCGGATCCGGCCCGCGAAGTGGTTTCATGTGGCCCGCGAAGCCATCCTGGAAACAGTGAGGGAACGGCCCCCACTGCCTTGGCCCTGGCCCAGAGACCCTCCTTCTGCCAGAGACCCTCAGATCTGTCCCACTCCTGCCCAGGCCCCCATAGGCACCCTTGATGCGAACCATGTAGAGCTGGCCACGCCCACCCAGTAGGCCATATGCACTCTAGCCACACCCACACAGTAGGCCACACCCACCCTGGCCATACCCACCCGGCCCCCTAAGGGCAACCGCAATGCTGATGCGGCCCTCAATGAAATTGAGTTTGACACCCCTGATCTACAGTATGCTTCCTTGAGTGCCTTGGAAGAAAGAAGGGATGTAAATATAAAGAAATAAGTAGTCCTTACTAAGTGAATAAAGAGTCACATTGCTGATCAGTTACTGCTTGAATTTTTAATAAATGAAAATGTGCCAGTGTGCCTAAATTTAAGAAATGAATTGCCTGGGGACTCCCCTCTTTTCACTTTTTAGAATATGTTAAGCTCTTCTCATCATCTAGGCCTTTTGAGATGGATTAAGGATGAATTCAGTTGGTGTTTAATTTCTTCATATTCCGTTTTACTTTTGTTTGTTCTTCACCTTTACTGGTCTAAGGAGAACGGTATCGGATATAAATAGACAAATAAATAAAGTGCATAGAGAAAGTGCATTTTTTAAAAAAGCAGTGAAAAAGAACCATTATGGGAACAATGGGCCATGACATCTATATTAAACACCCATGGACAAGCCTCCTCCCCATGAATATCAGGTGCCAAGGACAAACATGGTAGAAGTCAATATCTTTTGTGCTGTGCTTATGCATGTCCACAAACACCTGGTTTGCTGTTTTAGGAAAAAAAATACAAGATAGAAAAAACCTACATGGTGTCAAGAATTCTTTCCAGCAGTGGCCATAGCGCTGTAATTTCTTCTATGTGGTTAAGCTGTAATTTGCATCCCTGTATATGTAACCATAAGAAAGGCTGAGCGCCAAAGAATTGAGGCCTTTGAACTATGGTGCTGGAGAAGACTTCTGCAAGTCTCTTGGACTGCAAGGCGTTCAAACCGGTCAGTCCTAGAAGAGATCACCCCTGACTGCTCTTTAGAAGGCCAGATCCTGAAGTTGAAACTCAAATACTTTGATCACCTAATGAGAAGGAAGGACTCACTGGAGAAGAGCCTAATGCTGGGAAAGGTTGAGGGCAAGAGAAGAAGGGCATGACAGAGAATGAGGTGGCTGGATGGAGTCACTGAAGCAGTAGGCGTGAGCCTAAATGGACCCCAGAAGATGGTAGAGGACAGGAAGGCCTGGAGGAACGTTGTCCATGGGGTCGCTATGGGTTAGACACAACTTCACAACTAACAACAACAACATACTGTATGTAATGTGTGTATGCATATAAGGGGACCATGTTCTGCTCCTGGTCACAGGAGCATGTGAGATGAGAAAGGAAGGCTTAGAAGGGGAGCAATTGGCAACATTCTGAATTGCTTTCCTCTCTGCTTTCTCATAGTAATCCAGTGGGATAGATCCTTCTGGATTTTTGTCTTCCCAATTTCCAATCTAATCTGGCCTATTTTCAAACTTAATCTTTTTTTTGTTGGTTTCTTACCCCACACCAACATTTGGTTCAGTTTTTAGACAGTTGTTTATTTTAACGAAAGAATCTTGACTCCCTGTAGATGATTTGTTTTCATCTTGCTGTCAGGTTGCAAAGAATAAAATGGTAAAGACAGATCTATCTTGT
This sequence comes from Vipera berus, assembly GCF_964194415.1. Taxonomy (NCBI): domain Eukaryota; kingdom Metazoa; phylum Chordata; class Lepidosauria; order Squamata; family Viperidae; genus Vipera; species Vipera berus. The sequence goes on from NC_138202.1 coordinate 96,039,027, forward strand.
TTTCTTGGCAACAGTATAGAAGTGATTTGCTCTCGTTTTTTGTCTTCACCCTTCCAATCTGGTTTATAGCACTAATAATTTCTCAGAGTCTCCCTTCCAAGTATCAACAAAGTTCTAACCTGCTTCATGTTTTGAGACCACCCAAGATTGCCTATGATCTGCCATCATGCTGGGTGCTGTTTTTTGGAAAGAGGATACTAAATAAGAAAGACCCTTAATCTAATCCAGATTTTTTTAAGCAAATTTACAATAATAGTTTACAAGATTTACATTCTGATATCACATTCAACATTATATCCTATTACTGTTATATTATATCCTATTACTCTGAGCTCCTAACAATCATTTTGAATGAAGGGGAAGAGAGATGGTTTGCCTGCAAATCCCTCAGGGTCTCCTGTCAATATGATGGGGATTGTGCAAATAGGATCCCATTTATCAAAAGGAAAATTAAGGTTCTAGACTTCAGAAATTAATTCAGCTATCCTGAAACAGCATCAAGATCAAGCTGACTTTATTTTCTGTGTGCATTTGCTGACATTTGTCAATTAGATGTTATTAAAAAGGCTTGAAAGGTGTCCAGGAAGTTTGGTTGCTTAGACAATATACAAAAGGGTCCAAGGCCTTGTGACAATCAGAAGGAAGTTTTTCCAATGCTTGTCATCATATATGAAGCCTTAATCTCCTCAAATCATTGAAAAATTTACAAAATTCCTTACAAAAAACAAAATGTATGTATTTATATATTTATATAGGTGACTGATTTGTCATTAAAATAAAATTATTAAAATATTTTGCAGTGGTTTCTTCAGGGGTTGGGAGCAGACCGATAAAGGCCATTGCGCCATCACAACCACAAGGCTATTCTTTTCTGTGTGCATTGAGATGTCACATGGCTCCCCAAATGGACAGGGCCTGTGGGGTAATGCTGAAATGCTGCTTTTTTTATTTTGACAAAAGCAAGCAGAGCCTGCTGAATAATATCCAGTTGTAAACAGGAAAAGATAAGAAAGTTATTTCTAGTCCTATTTTATAGGTTCATTTTCTACCATCTATGGAACACCTCATTTTTATTCTCTACGTCAATGTTTCTCCACCTTGGCAACTTAAGTTGACGTCACCTCCCAGAATTTTTCAGCCAGCATGGGAATTGAACTCTAGGAGTTGAAGTCCACATATCTTAAAGTTGCCAAGGTTGAGAAACGTTGCTTTAATCCCCTCCAAGCATTTTGAAGTCAGCTGACAAGTCTCACAACTCTGAGAACAGGAAGGGAACCCCATTGAGTGGCCATTGCTCTCTCTAGCTGACCAATAAAAGAGGGGAAAACTCACCATTCAATCAGTGCTTCATCTGATACTGTCAAAAAATCCTTCCCTCCAATACCACACAGAAAAGGAGAAAATGGCTCTAGAATTAATTCTTCTAAAAATTTCATGGAGGAGCCAGCTGAAAACCCTAATCCTAATTGCTTTTGTTTGATCACTAGAAAAGGGAAAAGCAGAATTTACTCTGAAAGTTGTGATGAGACACCGTGACATTAATTTTGCAGCCAGCCTTTCCCCTCCCAAACAGTTGTTGTCATGGATGTAGGTTACAGTGCAGAACCTCTATTTATATGACTCTCTGTGTGTATAGAGAAGGAATAATGGCTTGAGTGAACTCAGAAAAGATGAAAGCAGAGTGAAGCAGGAAATGCCATAAATGGAAAATGGCTGTCCAAGAGCTTCAGAATTGAAAAATGGAAATTTTGTCGTTTGAGCTGCATCATGGCTGAGCCTAAAGAAAAACAGTTTGGCTGTTCCAGAAGAATAACACTGTAGAAACAGAATATTGATGCTGGAGTAGCACAAGTTCTACATGGACAAGGGTCCAGTATCTCTTGGCTGAAAAAGCATTTCTTGTTAGAGTTGGATACAAACCACTTTCCAAATCCTTTACAGATATTTGGGTGGATAATTTCTTTTAACCCTAAACTTGCTGCAGGAAAAGAAGAAAGTCTTCAATATTTTATCAAGAAATGGATTCTTCTTTAGTAATGATGTGTCGTAAAGTGAGCTCTTTTATAAAAAAAAGATTTAGTTACAACAAGTGAAAAATAAATGCAATAAATAAATAAAATGCTCAGAAAAATGGAAACTCAGAAAGTTTCACTGTCCTCATGAGAAACCTACTGTGTATATATATATATATATATATATATATATATATATATATATATATATATATATATATATATATATATATATATATATATATATATATATATATATATATATATATATATATATATATATATAGGCCAGGAAGCCACACTATGGACAGAACATGGTGAAACAGACTGGCTACAAGTTGACAAAGGAGTGCAGCAAAGCTGCATACTCTTTCTTTCTGTATTCTATTTATTTGCTGAATATATGTTAAGGAATCCTGGATTGAAAGAAGTTAAATGTGGTTTTAAAATTGGAGAAACATCAATAACCCTTATGCTGATAACACTACTTGATAGCCGAAAATGAAAAGAATCTGTCAGCTTAAGTACTAAAAGTGAAAGAGTACCGTGAAAAAATGGGACTAAAAATACAAAGAAGTCCAAGCTAATGATAACAAGTAGAACAAACAACCTTAGAATTGGCAATGAGGTGGTTGGGTAGCTATGGTGAGAATGCTGATCAGTATGCTGATGACACCCAGCTTTTCATCTCAACTCCAAACAACATCAGTGATGCCATCGACGTGATGTCCCGCTGCCTGAAAGCGGTCCGGGAATGGATGGGGAGGAACAGGCTTCAACTGAACCCGGACAAGACTGAATGGCTGTACGTACCGGCAAGCCAGGATACTCAGAGCATCCCATCCCTTAACATCGGGGATGAGTTACTACCCCCTGTTGATAGGGCCCGCAACCTGGGTGTCCTCCTAGACTCACAGCTCTCCCTGGAAGATCACATAGGAGCTGTGACCAAGGGGGCCTTCTCCCGGGTTCGACTGGTGCGCCAACTACGGCCTTATCTGGACCTGGATGCCTTACGTACAGTCACCCATGCCCTTGTGACCTCTCGCCTAGACTACTGTAACGCTCTCTACATGGGGCTGCCCTTGAGATCCACTCGGAAGCTTCAACTGGTGCAAAGTGCAGCGGCACGGACACTTTTGGGAGCCTCCCGATACTCCCATATCACACCTCTCCTCCGTGCGCTGCACTGGCTTCCGGTTGCCTTCCGAGTGAAGTTCAAGGTGCTAACAATGACATACAAAGCCCTACATGGCATGGGTCCGGACTACCTACGGGAGCACCTTCTGCCAATGTCAACACCCCACCGCCCTGTGCGCTCCCACAGAGAGGGCCTCCTCAGGGTGCCACCGCTCAAGGAATGGTGGCCCCCAGGGGGAGGGCATTCTCAGTGGGTGCGCCAGCCCTCTGGAACTGCTTACCAACTGAAATCCGGATGGCCCCCGACCTCCGCACCTTCCGGCGTGACTTAAAGACTTACCTATTCCAGCAGTCCGGCCTGGCCTGATAGCTCTGATAGCTCTAATTGGGGTCCCAGTTTGTTTTGTTTTGATTATTGTTTTTCAATACTGTTTCATTATGTTGCCTATCTTACTCTGTACACCGCCCCGAGTCCCTCGGGAGAAGGGCGGTTTATAAAAATAAATAAATAAATAAATAAATAAATAAATAAATAAATAAATAAATAAATAAATAAATAAATAAATAAATAAATAAATAAATAAATAAATAAATAAAAATACACCGCAGATTAGCACTTGGAAAAGCAGCCGTGAAGACCATGGGAAAAGATATTCAAATTATGTGATATGTGATTTCTATTTACAAAGATCAGAATCATACAAATCATGATATTCTCTGCGACATTCTATAGAAGTGAAAGTTGGAATTTAAAGAAGCAGGATAGGAAGACTATCAGCTCCTTTGAACTTTGGTGTTAGAGAAGACTCCTGATTTATACCATGGACAGCCACAAAAACAAACTGATAGATCCTTGAAGAAATCAATCCAGAGTTCTCACTTGAGTCACAAATGACTCAAATGATTTCTTGTTACCTTCTGGGGGGAGGCTCCATGGTATCCAAAGGAGAACATCCAGATACAGTCACAGTTTTGTGCCAGACAGTATTAACCTGGTGAACTCTAAAGCTTCCTCCTTCCATTATGTATTCAAGATAGACAGTGATTAATAGTTATATGTTACTTATATGTAAGGGTGTAGGTCTATACATATGTTGTATATAGTATGTTTAAATGTGTGTTATTTATGTGTACACTTTGAAAGCAAGCAACTAAATTTCATTTTTAATGTGTGCCATTGTGCCCACAGTAAAACATGACAATAAAGGTTATCTAATATCTAAAAAAATGATCAGGCTTAAATTATCCTGTTTGGGACATATTATACAAAAACCTAGCTTTCTGGAAAAGGTTTTAATGCTGGGAAGAGTGGAAGGAAAGTTAAAAAGAGGAAAATGCACTGCTGGGAGACTTGAAAGAGCAGGCCAGGGATACTCATCGTGTAGAGAAGATATCTATGTAGTTCTAAGAATGGAAAACAACTTGATGGCGTATAATCAAACAATCAACCAACCGATAGAGAAAGGGTTCAAACACAAGAAGCAATAAAAACAAAATCTTCCAGCCCCCACCAAGTGTCATTTCTAGTATAAAAGTGATATATAGTACCTTATTAGCTCATAGGGCATTTCATTATAGCCCAACGTTATAATTCAGCACCACCTGGAGAATCAAGGTTAATCTCTCCTGTTTTATATGAATCACAGATACAGATATTCCTGTATTATTAATTACTAACATTAAGAAGTTTAGTTGCTGATGTGCATGGTTTCCTTGCTCAATCTCTCAATTTGCCAAAATCAAGAAGGCAATTCAGAATCTACCATATTGCCACTTCTCAAAGACTCTAGTGTCAGTAATTAGGAACTAAGTCTACATCAGAGAGGATTTACCTTTTTAAAGAATGGTAAAATGAAATTAAAATGTAATGTTTGGATGCATTCATCAATATGGCCAATTAAGTCTGTCTCATTTATCAGTATTTTTATACAATTAAAAACACAGATAAAGTTAATATTAATAAAAGAACCAACAGGATCTCTTCCTCTCTTCCTCCCTTTCAACCAACATTCTTGGTTATCTAATTGCTTCATGAGATGGGTGGTATATACATTTAATATACAAACAAAAACAAAGCTATATTTTTCCTGTTCTGTGCATTGCGTTATTTAATAAACTATGGTCCATAAAATTGGACCTTTTAAAATATATTTTTATTAACACGTAATAAAGGAACACATAAATGTGCTAAGGATTTGACACAAGAAAGGATATTTTTAGATGGATAAATTGAATCCATTACTTTAAGATCCTTGCAAGAATCTCATATTTTGCAGGATTTAATAGCACTAAGAAATCATTTGAGATACAAATTTTCATACTATCCAAAGATAAAAATATCTGTTCGCTAGATCTACATTAATAAGAGAGAGAAGATCTATAGTTTCAAACTTTAGCTTAAGTTTTACTTAATTGTGGTCAGGTTTCAAGTGAAAATACTCAGCATGATAAAACAATGAAATTAGTTAGAAAGGCAAAGAAAGCAGATCTCCAAAGTTATAGAGAGGTATAATGGACTTTAGATTTTAGATTTAGATTTTATTAGATTTATATACCGCCCTTTTCCGAAGGACTCAGGGCGGTTTACAGGGCATTTTAAAATCATACCAATACAAAATACAAAGTTAAAAGACAAATAAAAGATTAAATTATCCCTGAAAATAAAACCCCAGTTAAAATTCTCAGCCTGGGCCAGAGAGCTCAAAGAGCCAAGTCTTCAGGTCTCGGCGGAATGAACGTAGGTCAGGGGTAGTCCTGAGCTCCACGGGCAGCTGGTTCCAGAGGGCAGGCGCACCCACAGAAAAGATTTTTAGCAAAGATAGGAAATCAATCATTTTTGGTGGCAGAATTTGAGGCGGCACATCAGACAAGAATGATAAATTAGATAATGGTATTTAGAGAAGTAACTCTGTAAATGTTCCATTTTCTAGAAGACTGTCTAGATAATAAGTATACATAGTTAATACCATACTCATTTAAATATTAACTATTAAAGTAGAAAATAAATCTATACCTGTATAATAACTATACTATGCAAATATACTTTGTATGTTTATTAAAAGATAATGGATTTTATATTTTTATATTTATTGTTTTATTTGATTGTTGTATGCCACCCAAGTGATTTTTTGTGTGAGATAGGCAGTTAGGCAAAAATGATAGATATGTATGTAACTAAGTAGCTTACTGTAAGTAAGTAAGTTACTAATAGTAGTGATAACAATAATATATATAAGCCTGATATTTAGTAAAGTTTTCTAAAGCCTCAGTCATTGCTGTTGTCTAGCTATGTGTATACTGAGCATTATTATGATTGCTTTTCATAGAATTTTCCTTATTTGTTTGTGATAAGATATTACGTGTTAATGGTAATGTATTTGCAATATAGTAAAAACAAAGTTATTTTAGATTCAGATAATAAATTTTAGTTCAAGTAAATGACTTGCCCATCAAAACATATTATTGTGATGGGATAAAGGTAGAGTGCAGTACTGCTCAAATAGTTGTTTGAATATAATAATAGCAGCAACAAGAGCAATAAAATCACAAAGATGGAATCTAACACCTAAAAAAGGGTCCATAGATAATATAATATATAATTGTCACCCTTCTGGACTGAAAAATTACAATAAGTTAGAAGAGGAGTATATTGCAAAGTTTATTGTTTTAACAAAAACCAATAAAATGTGTGATGCCTCTAGCAGCCTATTTTGGAAGAAGTATGTCTTGTTTTGTGGCCTCTCAAGCAGAACATTTAACACAATATTTGTTATGGAATCATAGCACGGTTTCTGAAGTTATCAATAATGTAAAACGCTGGCAAAAAGATTTTTGGCAAACCTTATTGGTAAACCTTGAAAAATCATGGCAAAGGGTACTGGGTAAATGTCTGCTTCAATTTCTATAATATAATATTTGATTTTGCATTTTTTATAAAAGATAAGGATCTTGTAGTCATTTCATATGAGCTAGAGTGCGATAGAATTAGCAGTTTATTGTTGTTAGCATATGGATGTTTATGATTGTTCTTTGTTTTTATACCTTGTATTTAGCTCTGGGATGTCGGGGGGGGGAGGGGGGAATGGGAGGGAGGGATAGGGAGGGTTAGGTAGGGGTGGGTGGAGGGAGGGGGGGATTGTTAAAGATAAAATGTACTGTAAAACTTTTCAATTAAAAAAAAGATAAGGATCTAATTTTATATGATTAATCAAACAAATATTGACTGGTGCACTCTATAAACAGATTAAATTATTGGCACATTATATACTAGAATCTCTCTCTCTCTCTCTTTAATAGTATAGATCCATTTATATTCTGTTTCTATAGTTTTACTATTTCAGTTAACAAGAGATTCTTGGGATTAATTATGTTAAGATACTTTCTGGTTGCAAAACCTTTGTATCGCATAACGTAACAAGTTGAAGGCTATATGAACAGATGCTACACATTATAAAGGGAATAAAACGCATCTGGAAAATGCAGGATCAAGTTAAACATAAGATTTTAGCAGATTGGGTATTCATAATTAGCCCTGAATAGTTCATTTTCATGAGTAAATAGCTATTGATGTAATTAAATGTATGAAGCTTATACAATGGCTCAGGTTGCTGTCTTTCATTGTCCTGCCGGCAGATGTCTATCTTGAATACTGCATAACATCACAATGAGTTATTCTATGCTATTTTTTTAAAAAAAAATATCACCTCTTTCTGATTTAAGTAAGCTGTATACATGCTATATGGGCAGGAAGGCCCTTAAACAGAAAATAAGGGAAAAAATATGGTACAGCTGTAAACACCAAAAGATGTCGAGATATGACAAATAATTATAATTGATTTTTTAAAATAAGAACTGACATGGTAAGACCAGTGGAAAATAAATCAAGATTCTTAGCTATCAAAGCAAAAGCTCTTGATAAAACCATAATCAATCCTAGTTAATATTAGAGAATGGATCTATTAATTCATAGAGGAGTACGGAGCTAATAATAAAGGAATGCAAGAATGATTAGGAAAACATCTACCTAGCCCTGGAAAAGATGGGGAAGCTGAGAAAGAAACTCAAGATTTCCCTGTCTTGATTCTCTTTGATACAAGAAGCAGAAAGAAACTGCCAGGCTTTAAAGATTCCATTACTGTGTCCTATACCAAATAGAGTTTCAATGGTAGTATTTGTTTCTGACCTGGCCTACTGCAAAGGCCTGGCATAATTGGCTTTTTTCAGTTACCCGAATGTCTATTTGTCAGCTAGAAAGCACAAAGAAGCTAAAACAGGCTTGTATTGACCAGTTAGCATAGGGACTAAAATGGATGTGCTGTAACTGAAGGCTATTATGGGGTGGATGGTTCTTCCAAATATCACTATTGTGAGTAGAGCACTAAGGTTGGTGTGACCTAAAACATGAAAATAGCTAAGGTCGAGATGGGAGTGAAAAATCAGCCCAGGACCTTATAAAGCTGTTCTTTTATCAATGCAGGTAATCCTTCGTTAACCATGATAATTGGGACCAGAATTTCCCTTGGATGTGGTCATAAAGTGTGATATCACGTAACCAAATTGCTTAGCAATGGCAATCCTGGCAATCCCCATTGCTGTCATTAAGTCAGGTTTGAGAATCACTAGGCAGGGACCTCCTCACAACTTCCTGCTGGTTTCCAGTTACCAAAGTCAATGGGTAAGCCAGAAGGAAGTTGCACATTTCAGATGGCTTGCAAGCTGGCCAGAAGACAGGTAAATGGCTGCTGTTGGGTTAGTGGAGAGTGCACAAGGGTCTACTGTGGTGCAGTGTGAGTGCAGCGAGGGTATACAAGAGTCCACTGAGGCACAGTGCACTCACAAGTGTTGAAGTGACTGTTGTTGTTCAGTGAAGGTCTCATGAGGGTGTGCTTGGGGCCAATGTGGCATGGCTGTAGCAGAGCGAGGCCCAGGGAGGTGCTACTAGGTGCGAAAGGCACTGACAATAGAAAGTTTCAATTGTCCATGGTTTTCGTATTTGCAACTCATGGAGAGAGTTAAAGCTGATAAGAAACTGTATGATCTTGAACATGAAATGGAACTCTGCACAAACAATGAATGCATTATTACAATAAGGTATAGATTTTGTTAAAACTGGAAATAGAAGATAAGTCAGTTAAAAACTGTATGATAAGTTGGTGCAAAAAATGTTCAATATAGCATACTAATTGATTAGTGTAAAAACATATGGATGAAGAGATGAAAATTTACGTTATGTTGTAATCTCAAAAATAATTTTTACAAAAATGATAATACAGGCTATCTTATCGCCAGATAAATTGGCTAAAATGTATAAAGGATCACCAAACAATTGCTGGAAACATGAAACTTTAATAGGAATCTTTGGTGGACTTGCAAAAGAGTTGGATTGAAATTAGTAATGTAATTCAAAAAGCAGGGAAGATCAGAAATGGTGATTATGTGGCTGCAGTGAGAAAACAGTGACTAATATTGGCAAGATAAGCTTGGAATGGAATAAACATTATAGCTCTGGATAGTCTGAGTGCTTGAGAGTACAAAGTAGATAGATATATCACACTTTTAAAGCACCAATTTAATTTTAACACTGCCCTTTCTACACAACATATATTATTTGAAAGAAGTTTATAGAGTTCATCTAACATAGGATGCGACAACCAAGCATTTGAAGAAAGAAGGGGGTGGTCAATCTATTCTCCAAAGCACCTGAAAGCAGAACAAGAAGCAATGGACTTATTTCACATTTATAATTATATTACTTTACAGAATTTAGAGTATACGTGGAATCGATAGTTGAATAATTCTGTTTATTGAATAGGAGTAAAATAGTACATAGGTTGATAGCAAAAGTACATTCTCCAAAATAAAATAATTTAAATAATATTTAAATTATAAATAATAAAATAATTTAAATAATATTTAAAACCTATTATTGCATATATAGCTGGTTTTCCTCTGGAAGCTCGGCGCTTTCCATAGGGTTTCCCTCTCATCAGTCCCTACAACAATAATCCTATGAGTTATGGTAACCCTAAACCTACATAGCAATTATCCCAAAGTCACCACTAAGCTCTTTTATCTCAGGGATTGCCACAAAGAAGAGGTAGTCAAGCTATTTTCCAAAGCGCCTGAAGGCAGGACAAGAAGCAACAGATGGAACTAATCAAGGAGAGAAGCAACCTAGAACTAAGGAGAATTTCCTGACAGTTAGAACAATTAACCAGTGGAACAACCTGCCTCCAGAAGTGGTGAATGCTCCAACACTGGAAGTTTTTAAGAAGAGACTTGGACAGCCAGTTGTCTGAAATGGTATAGGGTTTCTTTCCTGAGTAGGGGGTTGGATTAGATGTCCTCCAAGGTCCCTTCCAACTCTGTTGTTGTCGTCGTTGTGGTTGTTATTATCAGTGATTTTTTTCTAAAAAAAAAAAAAGGTGCCAGAACTCTCATCTTGGCGGGTGCAGGAGGCGGTGGCGGTGGTGCTGCTGTGGTCATGGGCATGAGGGGTGTTGGCAGCGGGCTGCCCCATGGGGCTGGAGCTGGCGTGGCTGGTGCTGTGGGAACAGCGGGGCCCGCTCTACACGATGGGGCTATGTGGGGTGGGCAGCGGAGGCGGTGCGGGCCAGGCACTGCAGGGCGGCCACGTAGGTGTGCTGGGCGAGGCAATGGTGGTGCAGGTCCAGCACCAGGTGGGCCACCAGCCTGGCTGATACAGGTGAGCACAAGGAAGAAGTGCACATGGACTCAGCAGAACCCACCTCCCACTCCTTGTCCTCTCTTAATTACCTAGTTGAGATGTTGTAGTTGGGCAGCAGGGAGGGGTGCAAAGTTCCTGCCAACTTGCCTTCACTGCAGACAACTTGCCTGTGCAACGTTTGCCAGTCAGGTCTTTTGGTGTGCTTAGCAGCAATTCCTATTCACTTTCGAAAGCCAATAGAGGGAGTAGTACAGCTTGTGCAAAAGCTTTTTTGTGTGTGTGCAAAAAAAGGTGCCAGAACACCATTCTGAGTGTTCTATGAGAAAAAAAACCCCTGGTTGTTGTTGTTATTGTTCTTATTATTATTTCAGAAATAGTGAGGTAATAACCTCTATACTACAATAGTTTTGTTGGCAAAAATGAAGAAGTATCATCTCAAGAGGTTCTCCTCCCCCCAGGTCCGAAGAAAATGTTCTGCTAATATAGTCAAGTTTGTTTGGAGACACATTTCTGAGATAGATGTGAATGAAAAGGAGCAAGTTACAATAGTAGAATGTAGCTATGTAACAGTATCAGAAAGAATTAATGATTAAAATAGTGCACAGCTAGCCGGGGTTTTCTTGCATTTGTAATAATACCAATTTAATTTGGTAAGCTACGATACACCTGCACAATTTCAGCTGTTTTATCTTCCAAAGAAAATGCAATTCAGAATTGGTCTCAGTGGGAAGACAAAAGTTAAAGAACTATAAAAGAGTTAAAGCCATGAGCCAAATCTGCAACTCTGAGCAGCTGGAAGAAATAATATAGTTTCTGAGATTTGAAACAATAAAAGGTATTAATGCTGGTTGGGAAATTCTGGAAGTTGAAGTCCACACATTTTAAAGATGCTAATGTTGAGAAACACTGACTTAGACAAAGCCCTCAAGTTATGACAGATGGGTGTAGTAGATACAACCCATGAAATGCTCCTCCATGGACCTTGAGCTATGCAGAAGTGGTTCATCATCTAAAGCAGCATTAGATGCACAGTAGCAAATATGTGTCTACCTCAGATGTTGAATGGTTGTCATGTTTACAGGGAAGATGCACTGGCCATTTTTATCACTACTTCAGTTGAGGGGGCAATGTCTATGTTGACTTCAACAGGGGAGAACCAAGGAGCAATGCCTTCCCTTTTTTTGCACCAGCAAGTAAGTGAACACAGCAGTTGTTAAGCAGTTTTTAGGGTTAGGGCATGGTAGTTAAGAGAATCAATTTTTCCCCAATGGGCATTTTTTTTTGCTGGAAACCAAAACTAACCTGACAATTTTTTTTTTGCAAATGATGATCATATGACTGTGGGATGCTGCAAATGGCCATAAAGATGAGCCAGCTGTCAAGCATCCAACTGCAATCACATGACTGCAGTGTCTATGTGTGTGTCTCTTTGTGTATGTGTCTCTGTGTTGTGTATATATAACCATCATAAATTTGGGATATAATGTCCCTGCAGAAGAGAACTGGATGAAGAGTTGGTTAAAAGACTTGGAAGCAGATTACATGGATTGCCTTTACCATTAAGAGCCTTGGTGGAGCAGTGGGCTAATGCCTCCTTAAGTAACACCAGCTGCCTGCAATTAGTGCAGGTTCGAGTCCCACCAGGCTCAAGGTTGACTCAGCCTTCCATCCTTCCGAGGTAGGTAAAATGAGGACCCAGATTGTTGGGGGCAATAAGCTGACTTTGTAATAATGCCGCTTGGGGGGGGGGGGGCGAAAGCCCTAATAAGCAGGCATATACATAGAATGAAGGCTATTGCTAAGCACATTGATTTGTGCTTTAGATTGTAAGCCGCCCTGAGTCTTCGGAGAAGGGCGGGATATAAATGGGATTAAAAATTAAAAAAAAATATAAATCCAATTAGTCCTTAACACTGTTGGAAGAGAGTCTTCCATGTTATGGTCACATGTGGGTGGGCTTTTGGTGTGATATTGTGGAACCAGATTGCTTTTTCCCATGATTTTCAACAGCACCTATTGTTACTCCTAATGCTTCATCCAGTTTTCTTCTGCAGAAGTATTTAAAGAATAGACTTTGTTCCCTTGATTTTATTGTATTTCAACATAGTTTTTAATCATAACACAGAAAAGATCATATCATACATGAAAAAAACAGCTGATTTTTTTTTCTAGAAATTTTCGGGTTATTCTTTAGATTATATAGCTATTTTGCTTCCCATTTTACTTAATGCTTTTACATTGTTTTAATAATACTATTATTATAGTCTAGTCATGTTGTTTTTGACATTCTTTCTTGCAATAGATAGGGCAATAATTTTCACTCTTTCTCTTTTAATTAATATGGTTACCTCTAAACTCCTTTTGTAGGTTGGAGATTTTCTATAACAAAGTGGGATATGACATGAAAGGTTAAGGGTGAGCGATGAAAAATCTGATCTTCCATCAAAAATCTGACATTCCATCAAACACTTTCCTGCTAACAAAGTTCTGTATTTCCAACAGTTTGCAGTAGATGACTGCGTAATTTCTGAAAGATGGTGTTATTTCAGGTTTGTTTTACTCTGTACTTAATTCTGCATTTGGGACTTTTCTTAGAGTTTCCTTGTTTTTCTTCTTCCGTTCGAAAGTTCCATTCATAATGTAACAGACCATAGCCTTTCATGATTTGAGGCTTTGGCCCTGCACTTTCATGTATTCATTTATAAGATTTCCTCTGTTGGGAAATTTGCTAGGGAATACGAGCTCCTCTAAAGACAAAAGAGTGGGAAGGAAAGCTTCAGAAATAAAATTCAGTAAAATAAAAATGATCAAATGACAGCAGGACTTTTAAAAGGTTCTGACTACAGGTGTTTTGTTTTTTAAATTTCTTCACAATAAGAATCTTCTGTGCCAAACTTCTAAGGCAGAGACATTTTGCTGTTTCTAGTACTACATGAGAGTTGTAGGTCTCAAATGATCAATAATAAACAAATGTTTATAGTCAGTGCTAGCCGTTTTATTTTGAGAAGAAACTCTTTGGTGTGTGGGGAAAGACACTTTGCTATTTGATTTGATATTTATTCTTTCATTGTCTGCCTTTCCTTTCCCTTTTGGTTAAATTAAGAACAATATGTTTTACTGAGCATTCATCTTTCCCAAAAGCCTTCAAGGTATCTTTTAAGAAAACTGCATACAGGGGAGAGGGAGAGGGGGAGACACACACACACACACACACACACACACACACACACACACACACACACACAGAGAGAGAAAGAGAGAGAGAGAGAGAGAGAGAGAGAGAGAGAGACAGAGAGACAGAGAGACAGAGAGACAGAGAGACAGAGACAGAGACAGAGACAGAGACAGAGAGAGAGAGACAGAGAGAGACAGAGACAGAGACAGAGACACAGAGAAAAAATATATAAATCATGCCAGCACTGTCAGGAAAAAAGAGGAAAATTTGAACCCAACTCAATTCAATCTCTTCCATAACCATGGCTTAGTTTAGAAGAAGGATTGGACTCAAAGTGTAATCCAGGATCAGCAGGGCAGTCCAGCTGTCTTTGGAAGCTAAAAAGCAGGTAAAATAGGACACACCTATCCCGCATTGTGTATTGTTCCTCAACCATTGGAAACACGCTTCATTTTGGTTCAGTATTTTAGGAATTAAGGAAAACTATAAGGAAACCTGCCAATAGATTTGCCGTAATATTTGGATACAGTATTCCATTGATTATCCTTCTTCACCTTATGCTAAATAAATAAATACATTCATGTGATTTTGTTTTTCTTAGTTGGCAGTTAGTGTTTTTTTTCCACCACTGAGCCTTGGGTATATGTGGGTACTTTCCAAATCCTGAAACCTCTTTTCCAACAAGAAAGGTGAACTTTTGTGAGTGCTCACAGCCAGCTTTATTCAATGCAGGAAAAGGTAATTATTGGCACTCTTAGAAGAAATGGGAGGAATGGTAGTGGTAAAAAAGCAGGCTGTCCTGGAAGATTATCGGGATCCCTTTCAGTTGGATTCAGGGCTGGGTATGGGATGGAAACAGTGCTGGTCAGACTTTTCAATGATATCGGGTGAGATTGGGATGAGGTATGCATCCATTCTTGCCCTACGTAACCTCTCTGTGGCTTTTGATACCATTGACCATGATATCCTTTGGAACTGTGACAATTTCTTATTTTTATTTTATACATTAAGTGTACATTGCCCAGAGCCACTTCCTTGAGAGATGTGGGTCTACATAAATGTGATAAATAAATAAGATAGAAGGCATCAGTTTCATTCTGAAAGAAATTGCTGTTAGTATTACCACGTTTGCTTAAGTATTTTAATGAATATTAAATAGAAGTGTGGCAAAGCATCTGTTATAGAATCAGAAAATAGCAATTGTTTGGAAAGTTCTCCTTTCCTATACAAATCAATGTTGACCTGTCATTGATAAATGTATTGGTAACATTTTGGATCTTTAAATTTAAATAAAGTTATGATTTGGAAAGATTGATAATAAATGCATTGATAATAGATAGATAGATAGACAGACAGACAGACAGACAGACAGACAGACAGACAGACAGACAGACAGACAGACAGATAGATAGATAGATAGATAGATAGATAGATAGATAGATGCACAGCTCAGGTAATGGCTCCCTTCTTCCTAAGGATAAACTTAAATTAAATGTAATGTTTATACAAAGATTTTACATACTTATCCTTTGTTTTTTGAAATATCAAACCATTGAGGGGTAGAGGGGAACAATGATTGGACCTGTAGTGTATGGAAACTGGATTGAACCAATGGCAAATTTGAGATAGCATTTTTGTCAGAACTTTAACTGGGGGGGGGAAAGACCCCCTGCCAAAGCAGTAGTTTCAAAATCAAAAGCCTGGCATATAAAATCATCTTCTTCAACTATAGTACCTATGAGGAAGGTATAATGGAAGTCTGTATTCCAAGTATGAATCTACTGAGTCTATCACCCAATTTACCAGACGTGTCGATTTCTGTTTCTCTTTGGGGGGAAAAAAAGGAGATGAACATTTAGTAACTTTTTGGGTGAGCCAAAGTCTTTGTTAATGAAGCTCTTCTTTTCTTCTCACTCATTCATGACCCAGGGCAATCACAACTGCCTTAGAAAAACTACATCTCAAAGGACAATGCTCTTGAAGCAAGGTTGAGAGAAAGAGTACAATGGAAAATCAGCCTTACTGTCACTTTCTTTGGTGCTACTGTAGAATACCAAACATTTTAATGCAGGTACTAAGTGAGTTGAGATAGACTTTGATATATCTGTAGGGCTTATTTGTCCTTAACTAATATCTCTAATACATTTGCACATTTAATCTATTATCTGCCTTGGCCTTAAGCCATCAAGTTATTGGCCATAGAACAGAACTAATTAGTACAACCTGGGAACATTGTATGATAATCCAGAATATCTGGAATTTAGTTAGTCCCAGAGAGTTAATCCTCTGATATTGCCTGTTATGAAACTCCCAAACACAATGCATTTCTTTCATTTCACCAAGGGAAATAATCTAGCTCTGTTTTTGCTTTGACTCAGCCTGCTAATTTGCCAGTTAGCCATCCAAATATTTTGCTTTATGTAGTTCACAGCCTTTGGTTAAATCCTATTTCTATATAACTCTTGAAGGGTTCAAAAAGGCAAGGAATAATACCATAAATCTTTATAATATGTTAATATACTAGGATTCTTCATCTGGTTTCATAGCTGGATGTCAGCTATGCAGCTTAAGTTGTAATTGATCACATTTGACTCACAAATTTTCGTATTTCATTTTCTGTATTTTTAGAACAAGCCAAATTGGCTGTACAATTCTACTCCCCTCCCCCCAGTTTTTGCATACTATTGTGCAGCATTTGCTGTTAGTTGGAGTATAATATGTGAGTGAGGGGGAAGATCTAAATTGAGACTAAAAGTTTGGGCTCAGTTTCATGATTTATCCACTGACATTTTATAATAAACCAGCTGTGTCTTTTATTCATTAAAAAAAGTCAACAATGGTTCCTCATTAACACTTAAATGAACTAGTCACTGCATTAATTTAAAAGATACTGGTGCTTTTTTCACTTGGACTTTAAAAATGAATAAATAATTAATTATATTGCTGATGACACCTATGCCTTTGGATTTTTAGAAGGGAATGCTTCATAAAACCATGCTGTGAATAGATGCAAAAGCTTATCTTTGCATAATGTAGACTTTTGGAATTAATGTGAAAAGCAGACATAATTAAACACAAAACTGACACATCATTTTTGTATGCTAAATTGAGTGTGTATGTATGTGTGACATGGAGTATATGTGTGATATATGTCAGAGTCCAAAGAAGTCAGTTTTTACATTTTCCCCCCCTATCTGAAGTACTAGGGGAACTCTATACTAATTCATTTAGCTTTCTCTATGTTTACAGTGGTACCTCGGTACTCTTCATTAATTGTTCCGGGAGGTGCGATGACTACCAAAAACAATGAGTACCAAGCAATTTTTCCCCCCATAAATAGTAATACAGTGAGTTGCAAGGTAGCCCACACCAAGTTCTACTTTGTGCATTCAATATGAAACAAATGATACCAGGTCAAAATTTTCACATCAGAATGTGTTGTCTACCAAATTTGATGAGTTTCAAAGCAGTTTAGTACCAAGGTACCACTGTATTTAGATATTATCAAGTGCAAATCTGAAGATGACCCAGTGAAATCCAATTAAGTCCAATTCTTTATTTGCTTACATCTAATGAACAGAATCTTGCCAGGCTAAAGCTATAATTTCTAGTCAGAGATGCTCTATGGGGGAGATGGGCATTTTTAAAAATATGATACATAAAATAAAATAACCTTCTAACCTCATAGGTATAATCTGAATGATTCTAAGACAGGCCTACTCTGACCCTTTTCCTTCCTCCCTACAACTTGGGACTGCACAGCCTCTTAATGTGGGCTACTCTCTGGAATGGTCTGCTTCCTCCCTGGGAAATCATGATGCTGCCAAGATCACCCCTCCCACTCCTTCTCCAGGTCCACATTCCATCACCACTTTTTAAGAACAGATCCTTACTATTCAATACTATCCTTGGCTGGCAAAAGCTTTCCAATTTTCTGATAACAGATGGTTCAAGAAACTAAGACTATGATGAGACTTCTCAACTACGGGTTGCCAGAACATTTGACAAAGCACAAGAGAACAATTTGCAAAAGCACAAGTTACAGACTTGAGGTCAAGAGTTGAGTAACTGTTTCCATCTGTTCTGTAGTTATGTCCAAAGAAGAATGTTACTGATATTTTTAATAGATCATAGCAGCAGAATTGGCTATCTTGCTAGTAGCATTGCCAGCAAAGTTATGTTGAAAGAACATCTTGCATCAGCACCATAATTACAAAAGATTGCATCTTGTTTATTTTGTTGGAGTTTCAGGCACCCCTGATTTAGATTCAGCAGTAAATTACAGATCTCCGGAGGTTTCACCTCACTTGACTGCTTTGCAAGATTTTGCAGAATACTCAAAGACAAGCCTTAGGTAACTTGACATGAATGTAGCTATATACTACAGTTGATTGTCCATTGCCATTCAGGATAGAATGTTATTAGAGATATAAATATAATATATACATTTAAGCCTTCTTCCTTGTCTCTTTCAGAATTAATGAGAATTAAGCTTGAGCAGTTATTGTACGTTTATTTCATCTAGGAATCACTGATTCTTAATTCAATGTTCAAAGGAAGATCTATGAGCCTAACAGGCATGGCTTAATTTGAGCACCAATCTTCCAGCGGCACCATCTGATCCAAGTTGTGTTTTGTTGACCTATCAATGGACCTGGACCAGAAGCCACAATTTTCCCAAGATAAGAATCTAGAAGTCTAAGTAATATACTCTGACAAAAAGTAATAACTAGTGGGGAAGTAAAAATGGAGGCATAAGCTAAATTTTTCAGAACTGTGTGTAACAACCATGTTGAAATGGTTTTAGCAAATAAACATGAAATGTTGAAAATATTTAGCACAGGAATTACATTGCCAAATTGGCTGAATATTAAACTATGAATTTAAAAGAAAACTCAAAGATATTCATTTTTTGGAATGTTTTTTATTTAGGAAGATGTATGCTTGATTGATTGGCATCAATCATTAATTGATGTGAACTCAATTAATTTTCAAACAAATGTAATGATAGAGCTGGACTGTGCAAATAGTCTTCCAAGCATCCTCAAAATGTCTTTTTCTTCAGCATTCTGATATTTGTAGACTGTAGATTGTGTGTATGATTATTGCACAAAAATTATTTTATTTCTTTGATTTACTGTACCTGAAACCTCATTTATCACAGAAAGACATATGGAAAATATAACATGATTTTGTCCACATGGGACCAGCTGATTGGTACATTGCTAATACTGCCTCTATGAACTATATCTGATTTATATAATCTAGCCCACAAATTTCACTTTATCAGAAAAATGAAAATAAATGAGGAATTTTAAATGATAGGAAAGATTTAAATTAGCTTTATTTAGAATACTGTCAATACAATGAAATTCACATTTTTTTTTGTTTACTATGTACCCAGAAATCAATATATACTAAAAACTAAACTGTTTAACCTGATTCCCTGCTATAACCTTTTTAAAGAACAAAGTAGCTTCTTACACCAGTTCTGGAAACAATGCCAGATTTGAAGTCTTAGGACAAGTTTTGCCAGAGCCTTTTCGGATCAGTACATTTTCCAATAGTGAAGTCCACATTTATTAATTTTACTATGAAAGATGGGGCATTTGAAATCAGCCTCTAAAGCAACTGGTCAGAATGTCTATGCTTCGTATTCTTTGTTCTCATAGAAACATTACACCAAGGGGACAAGTCTCATGTGAATTTATTCTGGACTCATCATTAATGTTACTTAACTAACAGGTAGATACATAGAACAAAGAATATCAGAGTTGAAGGGACTTTGGAGGTCTTCTAGTTCAACCCCCTGTTCAAGCAGGAGACCCTATACCATTTCAGAGTCCAGTCTCATCTTAAAAGTCTCCAGTTTGCACCCATAACTTCTGAAGGCAAGTTGTTCCACTGGTTAATTGTTCTCTGTTAGAAAATTTCTCCTTAGTTCCAGGTTGCTCCTCTCCTAGCTTAGCTTCCATCCATTGTTTCTTGGCTTTGGGTACTTTGGAAAATGGGACGTGGTGGCTCAGTGGGTTAGGACGCTGAGCTTGTCGATCAGAAAGTTGGCAGTTTGGTGGGTCGAATCCTGAGTGCCATATAGCAGAGTGAGTGCCTGTTACTCGTCCCAGCTTCTGCCAACCTAGCAGTTTGAAAGCACGTAAAAATGCAAGTAGAAAAATAGGGACCACTACGGTGGGAAGGTAACAGCGTTCCGTGCAACTAGCACGCATTGCGGGGGAACCTTTACCTTTTACTTTGGAAAATAGCTTGACTCCTCTTTTTTGTTACAGCCTTTCAAATATTGGAACACTGCTATCATGTCACTTTGCTCCTTCTTTTCAAGATTAGCCATACACAATTCCTGTAACCATTCATCTTATGTTTTAATCTTCAGGCTCCTAATCATCACTGTTGCTCTTCTCTGCACTTTGTCCAAAGTCTCAACATCTTCTTTATAATGTGATGACCAATCTTCTGTCATTCATAGAACCTTCTGTTGGTGGGGTGGGGGAAGGGCTGTCTGCAGGAATATTAACAAAAGTCATAACACTGGCTGATTGTGGTTTGTACATCAGAAAATAATATGAATGGTTTTAGGCTTATTGATATGTCCTCTAAATGTGTGGACAGAAATTCTGTGAATTATCAAAAACTGTGTTTCTAGGAGTAAGTGGAAAATAAGGATTTTCTCCATAGGATTTGTCCTCTCGCAGTTGAAAATTGCAAATTAAAATTAAAAATCAAGAAGCTGTTCAGTTCCACAGCCACCAGCCTTTTCAGATACCATCAGAATTCAGTATTCTTTTGACAGATTGCAGATCTTTATAGTAAATTTTAATTTATTTAAATGAATGGGCATTCTGTACTATTTTGTGCAACTGTAAAAAATGATTCTTACTAGGTAGTTAGTAGAAACTTCATTGGGTTCCCCCCACCACCCAGTTTGAATTTAAATGAAATTGAAAACCTATGAGCAGAATTCTGGGAGGAATCAGAATTGCAATGAAAACAAATGGGGATGACAAAAATACCACTTTCTACCTTACACATTTCCAATTACATGTTTTTAATCTAAGCCTGTAGCTAACATTTAAAATAAATGCTCAGAATGAATTATTCCCCTTTTCCTTTTAAACTTCCTTAGTTGTGAATTGGTATATTGTATTCTACCTTGGGAGCCCTCAGGCAGACAGAAGGCATAAGAAATATGACTGATTTTTACTTACAGAGATGGTAGAACCTTTAAAGGAACTATTTAATAATATCCAGGCTGGAGGGGAGGTGCCTCCATCTTGGAGAAGGGCTTTTATATCGTTGATCCCAAAGGAGGATCAAGATCTTACTCAGCCTAAGAATTATAGACCTATATCGCTTTTAAATACAGATTATAAATAGATTACAAATAGATTGTCAGTTTTGAAACCGATGGTTCATACAGATCAGTCTGGATTTATAACTGGAAGATATATGAAATATAATGTAAGACAATTAGTTAACTTAATTGAGTATTTGGATAAGAATAACCAAGTCCCTGCGGCATTGATATTTTTGGATGCTGAAAAAGCTTTTGATCAATTGAATTGGCAATTTTTATTGAAAGTTGTGGAAAAGATGAACTTTGGGGATGAATTTCTGCAATCTATTAAGGCCAACAACAATCAGCGCAAATTATAATTAATGGGGGATTAACAGATGCATTTAAATTTGAAAAATGTACAAGACAAGGGTGTCCTCTGTCACCATTATTGTTTGTTTTAACATTGGAGATTTTATTGATTAAAATTCGTGAATCAACTAAAATACAGGGAATAAAAATAAAACAGAATGATTATAGATTAAGAGCGTTTTCAGATGACTTGGTTGTTACACTATCTCAACTGATTCAATCGGTTATAGATTTGATGGAAATTATAAAACAATATGGGAAAGTTTCGGGCTTTAAGGTGAATAATAATAAGACTAAAATATTATCTAAAAATATGACTATGAATGAGAAGGATACGTTAGTAAAATTGACAGGTTATGAAATTGTGAATAAGGTTAAATATTTGGGGGTATATATTACAGCTTCTAATGTAAAATTATATAAGAATAATTATGAGATGTTATGGTTAAAAGTACAAAAGGATTTAAATAATTGGAAAAAATTACAATTATCTTTGTTGGGAAAAATTGCAGCTGTTAAAATCAAAGTTTACCAAAGTTTCTTTTTCTGTTTCAAATGATTATTATTATTTATTATTATTTATTATATTTTTATACCGCCCTTCTCCCGAAGGACTCAGGGCAGTGTACAGGGCAATAAATACAAAAACAGGATACAAAAGTTAAAAGCAATTAAATAAATGCCCAAGGTTAAAACAATGATTAAGATGTATTAAAACCCCAACCCTAACCCATCAGACCAGGTCAGACTGCTCAAATAGATACGTTTTTAGATCGCGCCGGAAGGAGCGAAGGTCGGGGGCTGTCCGGAGCTCAACCGGCAAGCAGTTCCATAGGTCTGGCGCGCCCACAGAGAACGCTCTCCCCCTGGGAGCCACCAATCGACATTCTTTGATCGGAGGCACCCTGAGGAGGTCCTATTTGTGGGAGCGCACTGGACGAAGGGAAGTTGACGCCGGCTGCAGGTGTTGCCGTAGGTAATCCGGACCCATGCCATGTAGGGCTTTGTAAGTCATTACTAACACCTTGAATCTCACCCGGAGGGCAACCGGCAGCCAATGCAGCTCACGGAGCAAAGGTGTAACATGGGAGTATCGGGAAACCCCCAGCACAACTCACGCGGCTGCATTCTGCACCAGTTGGAGCCTCTGAGTGGACTTCAAGGGCAGACCCATGTAGAGAGCATTACAGTAGTCTAGACGAGAAGTCACGAGCGCATGAGTGACTGTACGCAAGGCATCCCGGTCTAGATAGGGTCTCAACTGGCGCACCAGGCGAACCTGGGCGAAGGCCCCCCTAGTCACAGCTCCAATATGCTCTTCTAAAGAGAGCTGTGAATCTAGAAGGACCCCCAAGTTGCGCACCCTATCTACGGGGGGTAATAGCTCACCCCCCATGGCCAGAGATGGGATAATCAGAATTTCCCAGGATGCCGGCACGAACAGCCACTCAGTCTTGTCAGGGTTGAGTCGAAGCCTGTTCCTCCCCATCCAGACCCGAACCGCCACCAGGCAATGGGACATCACGTTGAGGGCATCAATGGGGTGGTTTGGGGTTGAAATAAAAAGCCGGGTATCATCAGTGTACTGATGATAACCAACTCCAAAACCACGAATGATCTCACCCAAAGGCTTCATGTAGATGTTGAACAGGAGAGGCGAGAGGACCGATCCCTGAGGAACTCCACAAACAAGGGGCCTCAAGGTCGACCTCTGCCCTCCTGCCAACACCGACTGCGAACGCCCCAGAAGGTAGGAGGAGAACCACTGAAGAACTGTGCCTCCCATTCCCAACCCCCTGAGGCGCCGCAGCAGGATACCATGGTCGATGGTATCGAAAGCCGCTGAGAGGTCTAATAGGACTAGGACAGAGGAACAGCCCCTGTCCCGAGCCCGCAAGAGATCATTCACCAGCGCGACCAATGCCGTCTCCGTGCTGTACCCGGGCCTGAAGCCCGATTGGTACGGGTCTAGATAATCAGCTTCCTCCAAGAACAGAGGGAGCTGATGCGCCACCATGCTCTCAACAACCTTCGCAAGAAAGCGAAGGTTGGAGACCGGACGAAAGTTATTTAATACAGCTGGGTCCAGGGCAGGCTTCTTGAGGAGGGGTCTCACCACTGCCTCCTTCAAGGCGGCAGGAAAACTATCCTCCCTCAGAGAAGCAGTTATCACTGCCTGGAGCCAGCCTCGTGTCCCATCCCTGGCTGCATAAACCAGCCAGGAAGGGCACAGGTCCAACAAACACTTGGTGGAGCTCAGATTCCCCATGATCCTGTCCACATCTTCAGGAGTCACAGGATCAAACTCCTCCCAGATAATATCGACAAGACTGCCCTCGTCCTCATCATCAGACTCTGCCCAGTCGGAGTCCAAACTGGTCCGAATCCGAGCGATTTTGTCCAACAGATGTTGACTAAACTCCTCGGCACGACCCTGCAAGGGCTCCTCCCTCACCTCCTGATTAAGGAGGAAGTGAGTTACCCTAAACAGGGCAGCCGGGCGATTATCTGCGGACGCGATGAGGGCAGCAAAGTGATTAGACCTTGCCATCCTCATCGCTGCGAGATAAGATCTCGTGAAAGACCTTAGTCGCAACCGGTCAGACTCAGATTGGCTGGATCTCCAACAGCTCTCTAGGCCCCGTCTCCGACGCTTCATCTCCTGGAGCTCCATGGAAAACCATGGTGCCCATTGGGATCTGCACCGGGTCAAGAGCCGCATGGGTACAACCCGGTCAAGTGCCTCCATGGCCGCCTTTTCCCAGGCTTCCACTAGGGCGTCGGCCGAGCTGTGAGCAAAGGAGGCAGGTGGGGACCCAAGCGCCGCCTGGAACCACTCCGGGTCCATTAAGCGCCTAGGGCGGAACCATCTTGTTGGTTCAACCACCCCATGACGGGGAGTGGCAAAACGGAAGACCAACCGCAGGAGGTAATGATCGGTCCATGACAGGGGTATAACAATTGGAGAACCCCCACCTAGATCATGTAACCACCGTCCAGATAAGAAAACCAAATCGAGCGTGTGAGCATCATTACACAAAGTATAATGCATATACAGTATATATTCTTTCAATGTATATGCTGGATTTCTTTTTTTAAAAAAATGCTTCAAAACAGGAGGCATTTTATGATAAAATCCTTTTAAGCATATCATATCCTGACCTTTGTATGAATCATGAGCATTGTACAATTCCATCACTCCCAAGCACACAATATTGATTCCATACCACGCAGGTTCCAAAAACTTAGCTATTGTTGTTTTCTTAATGCTATACTTTCTTTTTTAAAAACCAGTGCCTGATGAAAATTGATTGTTGAAACCTTATGCCTTATGCTACAATTATATATTCATTTAGAAGAAAGCCTAATTGATCTCAGTGGGGTTTACCAGCTGAGAGCTACCTCTGAGTAAAAAGGTAAGCATGAACTTTAACTCTTCTAAACTCTCAAGACTACACAACTTATTCTCTCAACCATGAACTCGAATGTTTGAATGAATTCTATTCTTCTCAAGCTCAGAATTCCTACATGCCTATAAAACACATTCATAATGAAGAATTTCAGGGTGAAATCAGTCACATTTCTTTTTTTTTATTGAAAAGTTTTATAAAAAGTTACAATATTATCCCCTTCCCAACCCCCCCTCCCCCACTTCCCAAAGCTGATTACAGGGTTACAAATATATAGTAAACATAATCTAACTAACATTAATCAACTATATAAAAAAACCAAATACATAATACATTTTAACCCACCTTTAACATAATTACCAACACTCTAAGATACCCAACTTCTAAAAAAAATTTAAAATTATAACAATAACAATCTAAAATTTACTCATAAGCTAAATGGAACTTTTTAGTCCCATATTTTTTCTGAATATAATCTATCCATCTTCTCCAAACCGAAATGTATCTCTCTTGTGAATGATTTTTCAAGTAAGCAGACATCTTAGCCATTTCTGCTAGATTTGACACTTTAAGCGTCCACTCCTCTATTTTATTTATTTTTATTTTAATTCCATTTATATCCCGCCCTTCTCCGAAGACTCAGGGTGGCTTACAAGCTTAGCAGTAGCCTTCATTCTATGTATATGCTTGCTTATTAGGGCTTTCACACACACCCCAAGCGGCATTATTACAAAGTCAGCTTAATTGCCCCCAACAATCTGGGTCCTCATTTTACCTACCTCGGAAGGATGGAAGGCTGAGTCAACCTTGAGCCTGGTGGGATGCGAACCTGCACTAATTGCAGGCAGCTGGTGTTACTTAAGGAGGCATTAGCCCACTGCTCCACCAAGTAGACAGACAATCCTTCTTCCAATATTGCCCTACCAATAACCTCGCACCTGTTAACAAATTCAACATCAAATTAATTTCTTTAGTGTCACAATCTATAATAACACCCAATAAAAATAATTGTGGAGTAAACTTTATCTTTCTCTTAAAAATCTTTGGAATGTTCCACCAAATTTTAATCCAAAAAGCTTTTATATTTCTACAAGTCCACCAAAAATGAAAATAGGTAGCATCCAAACTACCACATCTCCAACATTTAGGCTGTAAATTAGAATACATACAAGACAGCTTTTTAGGATCCAAATGCCATCTATAAAACATTTTATAAAAACTTTCTCTTAAGTTTTGGGCTTGAGTAAATTTTACATTTCTCAGGATATTCAGAATATTCCATCTCTTTCTATGGGGGAGTGAGCTATTACCCCCCGTAGATAGGGCTCGCAACTTGGGGGTCCTTCTAGATTCACAGCTCTCCTTAGAAGATCATATAGGAGCTGTGACTAGGGGGGCCTTCGCCCAGGTTCGCCTGGTGCGCCAGTTGCGGCCCTATCTAGACCGGGATACCTTGCGTATAGTCACTCATGCGCTCGTGACCTCTCGTTTGGACTACTGCAATGCTCTCTACATGGGGCTGACCTTGAGGACCACTCGGAGGCTTCAACTGGTGCAGAATGCAGCCGCGCGAGTTGTGTTGGGAGTCTCCTGATACTCCCATGTTACACCTTTGCTCCGCGAGCTGCATTGGCTGCCGGTTGCCCTCCAGGTGAGATTCAAGGTTCTGGTTATGACCTACAAAGCCCTACATGGCATAGGTCCGGATTACCTACGGCAGCACCTGCTGCCGGCATCAACTTCCCTCCGTCCAGTGAGCTCCCACAGAGTGGGCCTCCTCAGGGTGCCTCCAATCAGAGAATGTCGATTGGTGGCCCCCAGGGGGAGGGCGTTCTCTGAGGGCACACCAGACCTGTGGAACTGCTTGCCGGTTGAGCTCCGGATGGCCCCTGACCTTCGCTCCTTCCGGCGCGATTTAAAAACTTATTTATTTGAACAATCTGGCCTGGTCTGATGGGTTTGTGGTTGGATTTAGTTTTAACACACTTTTATTATTGTATTATATTGGGCATAATTATTTAATTCTTTTTAACTCTTTTTTAACTTTTGTATTTACATTTTGATTTTTATTGCCCTCTACACCGCCCTGAGTCCTTCGGGAGAAGGGCGGTATAAAAATTTAATTAATAATAATAATAATAATAATAATAATAATAATAATAATACTAATAATAATAATAATAATAATAATAAAATAATAATAATAATAATAATAATAATAATAATAATAATAATAATAATAATAATAATAATAATAATAATAATAATAATAATAATAATAATAATAATAATAATAATAATAATAATAATAATATCCTGAAAGATGCTAAGCACCTTCATAACATTCTGAGACTTGGCTTACTTCTGATAGTACATTCTATTGTCACAGAATGCAATTCTACTTTTGGTGCCATTTATATGGGTTTAGATTCAGATCGCTACTACTTAAAAGCTTGGAAATAGTTCCTAAATTTCTGGATCAAATATAGTTTCCTGGTGTTATAGCTCTTAAGGGGAATGGCCAGAGCACCAACCTTTTGTGCAAAAAGTCACATGTTTTATCTATGAGCCTTGGTGGAGCAGTGGGCTAATGCCTCCTTAAGTAACACCAGCTGCCTGCAATTAGTGCAGGTTCGAGTCCCACCAGGCTCAAGGTTGACTCAGCCTTCCATCCTTCCGAGGTAGGTAAAATGAGGACCCAGATTGTTGGGGGCAATTAAGCTGACTTTGTAATAATGCCGCTTGGGGTGTGTGTGAAAGCCCTAATAAGCAGGCATATACATAGAATGAAGGCTACTGCTAAGCTTGTAAGCCGCCCTGAGTCTTCGGAGAAGGGCGGGATATAAATGGGATTAAAAAAAATCTCCAGGGAAAAAAGTCCCAATAGAGGAGGAGACTATTTGTAGCTCAGGACTGAAAAGAAGGGTCCTTGGTGCTCTTTGAGCTTGATTATTTTCTTGCAAACATTATCCAACCCAGATAACATAATCAGTTTCTCCAATCTGTTTCTTTTAGTAGTTAACATCTTTTCTAGTATCTGCAATAAACAGAAATAGCCATATCCTTGAATCTCTGTCTGCATGCCTTCTAGTTCTCAAGTACCAATCTGGGTGAAGCCTGACAACAGAAGCGGCTACTGTATACTCCCAGTTTGATGGCAAGAAACATGACGTTGAGTTTTCTAGGTCCATCAGTGATTACCAAACCTTTAATATTTCCATTTATTTTTCCTAGCAACTTAGAGATTAATTGGGCTCTAAAAACAAAACTATCTAAATAACATTACTATAATCAGATCCTTTCTCTCCCAATGTGTCTGATGATAGAGGTCTTTGTTACCAATATTTTTGAAAGGAGGAAATATTTGGGGTGGAATATACCTTGCACGCCCAGTAAAGGAAAGTCAACTGCAATGTGTTCTTCACTGAAAAGTGTGGAAGAAATGTTTATTGTCTGTAAGCCTCCTTTGAACTCATGTCGGTCATCAGTGCCCCCTGAATATCTCTGCCTTTGTTTTCTGTTTAATATATTTAACCATCACAACTTTAATTACATTTTATAGACACTATAACTCCTTCTTTATGACATATATATTCTCTTGGTTATATTAATAAATGATCTTTGATTCATGAACTGTATCCCTCTGTAAGCTGCCAAATTCTCAAAGAAAATAATAATGGATGTGTTTACAACACTTCACATTCAAAAGGGAATACAAGCCTAAACTGTTAGAATTACAACCTGCTCATTCATGCTTTTCAAAGGCCAAACATCCTAAATTACAAAGTGCTGTCTTTCTGTACACAAATATCCCCATATACCCCAATCTGTATTCCTTACCAGCTGTAATTATAGGAGTATCTCTCTAAACCTACATAAGAACTTAACTGGTTTCTCATGCTCTTCAGTTTTAATAGCAGAAACCTGTAATTCATTGTCAGTTGTTAGTTTCAATAAAACGATTGTTGAATCCTTTCCAATTGTTGGCATGCTCTAAGGTGAATTTATTCAAAACAAAGGACTACCCAGACACACCGAGGTAGCAGATAATGTCTATGTGCTTTGCCTTCTGTGATAGTTTCATTTGCAATATCTTCAAAAATGTAATTTTCCACATTTCAGCTGTAGCACTTGCCAATTCTTTGAGCTCTGGGCGTTAGGAGGCTGATGATTGAAAGAGGAAGAAGGTGATTAACAATGAAACGGAATTCTTCCACTTGAAAATATAAGGGAAATAACTGGACAGAAGAAAAACATCGAAGTTGTAACAGTGACGGACATTCCTTTCCACCTGTTTCTTCTCAGGAAGTGTCAGTTCAATACAGTAAAGGTAAAGGTAAAGGTTCCCCCGCATGTGCGTGCTAGTCGTTTCCGACTCTAGGGGCCGGTGCTCATCTCCGTTTCAAAGCCGAAGAGCCAGCGCTTGTCCAAGGACATCTCCGTGGTCATGTGGCCGGCATGACTAGATGCCAAAGGCACACGGAACGCTGTTACCTTCCCACCGTAGTGGTCCCTATTTTTCTACTTGCATTTTTACGTGCTTTCGAACTGCTAGGTTGGCAGAAGCTGGGACGAGTAACAGGCGCTCACTCTGCTATGCGGCACTCGGGATTCGACCCGCCAAACTGCCGACCTTCTGATCGACAAGCTCAGCGTCCTAACCCACTGAGCCACCGCGTCCCTCTCAATACAGTAGTCCAGGCTAATGAACCAATGCCATATAGCTCAGGGCTACTTTTATTGTAATAGCTCTAGTAGCAGAATCTTACATGTTTGAGAGTGCTTTTGTTCCCTCCCACACTTTATGTGAACTAGGAAAGAGCCTGTCTGAGATTTACTCAATATATTCAATTAGTTTCTTGGAATGGACTCAAGCTGACTTTTCTGATTATTGCCTTGGCATCAGCTCTTCCTCCTGTCCTTCAAGCTCCATGCCTTCTACAGAAAGAAAGAAATATCCTCAACCCCCCCCAGTGGCCTTTTTGAGCTAAGATGGAAGGTTCTGTACTGGGAAGAGCAATTTAACAGGATAGAGCCTCTTGTCAGTTGACTGTTGTCAAGAGTAGATATGCTTTCCCTTTCCTATAATTGTCCCAATCCTTTAAGGCAGGGGTCTTAAAATGTGGCCCTTTAATGACTTGTGGATTTCAACTCCCAGAATTGCTCAGCCAGGCACGCTGGATGAGGAATTCTGGGAGTTGAAGTCCACAAGTCATAAAAGGGCCAAGTTTGAAGACCCCTGCTTTAAGGGAACAGTTTTGAAATGGGGGACTTGTTTAAGAAAGATAGAAAAATGTGGGTTAGACAGCATGAACAGCAGATGGATTTGTAGCTGGCCGACCAGCCATACTCAGCATGTGATCCTCAATGGAACTGCATCTGCATGGAGGGAAGTATGTAGTGGGGTGCCCCAGGGCTCTGTTCTGGGCCTAGTGCTCTTCAACATCTTCATCAATGATTTGCATGAGGGGATAGATGGGGAACTGATCAAATTTGCAGATGACACCAAGCTGGCAGGAATAACCAACACTCCAGAAGATAGGCTTAAGATACAGGAGGATCTTGACAGACTTGAACATTGGGTGCTATCTAACAAAATGAAATTCAATGGTGAAAAAGTAAGGTTCTACATTTAGGGAAGAAAAAACAAATGTACAGCCATAGTATAGGTGGTACTTTGCTCAATAGCAGTAACTGTGAGAGGGATCTTGGAGTCCTAGTGGGCAATCACTTAAATATGAGCCAGCAGTGTGCTGCAGCTGCCAAAAAAGCCAACACAGTGCTAGGCTGCATTAACAGAGGGATAGAATGAAGATCACATGAAGTGTTAATACCAATTTACAATGCCTTGGTAAGGCAATACATGGAATACTGTATCCAGTTTTGGTCACCTCGATGTAAAAAAGATGTTGATACTCTAGAAGGAGTTCAGAGAAGAGCAACAAAGATGATTAGGGAACTGGAGGCTAAAACATATAAAGAACAGTTGCTGGAATTGGGTACGTCTAGTTTAATGAAGAGAAGGATGAGGGGTGACATGATAGCAGTGTTCCAGTATCTCAGGGGTTGCCACAAAGAAGAGGGAGTCAAGCTATTCTCCAAAGGACCTGAAGGCAAGACAAGAAGCAATGGATAGAAACTAACCAAAGAGAGAAGCAACCTAGAACTAAGGAGAAATTTCCTGACAGTTAGAACAATTAATCAGTGGAACAACCTGCCTCCAGAAGCTGTGAATGCTCCAACACTGGACGTTTTTTAGAAGAGACTGGGCATCCATTTGTCTGAAATGGTATAGGTTTTCCTCCCTGAGCAGGGAGTTAGACTAGATGACCTCCAAGGTCCCTGCCAACATCATTATTATTATTATTATTATTATTATTATTATTATTATTATTATTATTATTATTATTATTATTGTTGTTGTTGTTGTTGTTGTTGTTGTTGTTGTTGTTGTTGTTTTGTTTAATAATAATAATAATAATAATAATAATAATAATAATAATAATAATAAGGCATTCCTTTTCCCCTGTTTTTCTTGAATGCATGAGAGGAAGGGAAGACTTTGTCAGCCCCAATCAATGTGCAATTTAAAAGAGAGGAAAAATCACATTCTAAGTTTCTCATGCCCAAAGAGAGGGAGGAGAAGCTCCTAACATCTTTCTGGACAAGGGAGGACAAGGAAGAGCAAATAGAGAGGGAAGTAGTGTGAAGGCTAGAGTGTATTTAGTTGCACTGATGCTCACCACCTATAATCCATAAGAGACAGGGAGTTGTAAGTGGAACAATAGGAATTTCCTTTTGATCTCTTGCTCTCTCTGCTCTCTGGCTATGAAATTGCTCTTTTCAGTATTTTATGCCTAAGATTCAGTATTCTATGCCTAAGACTCCTGCGAGTCCCTTGGACTGCAAGGGTGATCAAACCGGTCAGTCCTAGAGGAGATCAACCCTGACTGCTCTTTAGAAGGCCAGATCCTGAAGCTAAAACCCAAATACTTTGGCCACCTAATGAGAAGGAAGGACTCACTGGAGAAGAGCCTAATGCTGGGAAAGATTGAGGGCAAGAGAAGAAGGGGACGACAGAGAATGAGGTGGCTGGATGGAGTCACTGAAGCAGTAGGCGTGAGTTTAAAGGGATCTCTAGAAGATGGTAGAGGACAGGAAGGCCTGGAGGAATGTTGTCCATGGGGTCGCAATGGGTCGGACATGACTTTGCAACTAACAACAACAACATGAGTAAGATTTAGTTAGGAAGTGAGACTTTGCCTGTGTCAAGTCTTTCTCCTGACTAATGTATTTAAATATTCTTTCTTTTGAATTACGAAGAGCTGCTTCACTAGTCCTTGCTCAAGTTAAATTCCTCCTCTCCAGGAACCCACTCAAACAGGTTCTTCCAATGGGGCCAAGGGCAGAAGTAAAAGATGCAATCTATTATAAAAATGATGAACATGTGTCATCTGTGCCTTTTGCTGAGAAACAAGTAGCTTTCAGTCTGCTGTGACTAAGTGTTCTGTTCCCCCCCTCCTGGGGTACAAACAGACAGACAAGTAGGCACGACTAGCAAGGGCTAATTCCTCAGGCTTTAGTAATTGCCTTCTGATAAGGCCTTGGCAGCAAAATACAAACAGTCAGCCAAAATAGGCTTGTTACCTCAAGCATCCACTGGAATGAGATAACTTCCAAACAATTACTCAAAATGAGTCCAAGCAAACAAGCAAACAGTCCAGAAACAAAAGTCCAGAAGCGTTGTCAAGAATTCAGACCAGGGTTTCAAACAGGTAGTGAATCCGACAGAAGTCTGAAGGTGTGACCAGAAGTTGATTAAAGTGTTGTTCGTCACAAAGTCCTGAGAGCAGCCACACCCCCTTTTGTACTTTGTGGGGTGTGGCTCAGTGACTCAGCTAATCCCTGACCCTCCTACTCTTCCTATGCTGCTGTAAATGCTTCGCTCTGCGCCATTCTCGGGGATCTAGCCATGATTCATCTTCACTACTCTCCATCTGCTGCAGCTGCTCTGGCTCACTCCCAGCCTGGCTGATCACAGGCTGCTTCTGTTGGCCTTCAGATTGAGATGGAGGCCTTGCCAGAGGGGAGGGTCCCGGAGAGGGAGGCCTTGCCAGTTCCTCCCCATCATCCTCAGAGTCCTCTTCCTTGGTTAGGACAGGCTTGGGGGTCGGGGCCACAACACTAAGATTAATTAGTTTCATGCATTGGTTTTGAACAGTGGCTTCCACTGCCCTGCATCTGAAGATGCCAATCCATCAGCTCCATTCAGGAATATTCAGACTCTTTAGAAAAGGATGGGTGGAACAGCTTTCTAGTAGGCACATCAAATGATTTTCT
Source organism: Vipera berus (assembly GCF_964194415.1). Classification (NCBI taxonomy): domain Eukaryota; kingdom Metazoa; phylum Chordata; class Lepidosauria; order Squamata; family Viperidae; genus Vipera; species Vipera berus. The sequence continues at coordinate 96,072,454 of NC_138202.1, forward strand.
GGGTTTGTTTGCAGAAAAAGTAATTCATATCCATGTTGTTTTATAATGGCCTCACTCCTATCTGAGTGAGTGGTTCCAGTTGTTAATGCTGGGGGAGATGTACTTGAACCTGAGAGTTGTTCATTGTGGGATTCCTCTGGATTTGGTGCTCTCACCAAGCTATTGAACACCTACATGAAACTATTTGGAGTGCCAAATAATGGGTAAAAATCTGCTTGCAAACCTCACAGAACACTATCAATAATTGCAATTATAGTTACAATTTGCATTACCAAAGGTGGAGAAAATACAGGTCCGTGGCTGATTCTGTCCATGTGACACAAAGATCTTGTGTAGAAAATTTCTCAACATCAGCCTTAGTATATAGTTTTATTAACAGTCAAAATGAATGCACATTTGCCCAGAAGAATAGTGTATTGATGGCACTGTAGATTTTTCCCAGATTGGTTGCCTTGGTGTCATTTTTTCAAGGTTCCTTTTCTCGTCGTTCATTTTTGTAGTGATTTTTCCTCCCTTACATGAGCCTTGGAAATATAACACAGCAGTTGGGTTGGAAAAGAATCCCGGGTTTTTGTTTTTTGTTTTACTTTACTTTGTTATTCTAAAAAAATGTGAAAATAACACCAATCTCATGAAACGTTATCAAAGTCAGTGAAAGCTTACAAAGTACCGGTACTTTGCACTTTGAAAGTGAAAATAATGCTCAGTGGTATGCAGAATGCAGATGGTCAACCCAGTTCATTCAGCAGTTCCAAGAAATCTCCACACACTGCCCTGTGTCTCTTCACTGTTGAATACAGGCTGTTGGGGATGAGTCTGTGTTGTCTGCAAAAATGGTTCCTGCAGTCTTTAATGTTTTGTTATGCAAATGACCAGCTGTCTGCAAGGAATATAAATCCTTCCATTCCCCACCATCAAGTCAGAGCTGAAGGAGCTTCTTGGATGAGAAGCGAAACATCTTCAAAGAAAAGCAATAAAGTCCAGTTGCCTCTTGAAAGAACACCTTTGGGATATCAATGTCACACTAAGCACCAACTGAACAATATAAGCCATTTGATGTTCATACATATGTTAGAAATTATATTTAACCCTAATATGAATTTTCTATTTTGAAAGGTTTAATTTATTCTAATTACAGCATAAGAGATTCAATTTTCTTTTGTATAGACATCATTGTGCTCAGTTTTTATTTGTCTTCTATAATGCATTATTAGTATTTTATAATAAAATAATCAATTTGGATAATGTGTACATAATTGATAAAAATCAGTTCAAGCTGATGATCTAATAGTAGAATGTTAATTAAAATGGGAAACTTTAAAATGTGTAAAAGTTGATGATACTATGTAATATATAGCTTGTCAAAAGAAATAAAAATAACTATGTATCAGAGTATATTTTTACCCACTTTGTTATGTAGGGGCAATAGTTGGGTATGTTCAGACAAACAAAAAAGTTGAATGCTGTAGGAATGGGGTTCCTAAGTAACATGTGGAATTTCACAGAATACCAGTTCAGTCAGGAATTAAATTATAGATCATTAAACATCCCTGAAGTTCATACTGTACCTAACACATCAATATCATTTATTAAATAATGTTTGAGGGTAACTACGGTCAAATAATTACTTGGTGTTCAGCAATTACAATTAAGAATTTAAAAGCTAATCCAGAATTCTTAAGCATTTTAATGGCCCAATATTAAGACAGGCATTTTAAGCAGCTGGGCCAAAGTTGTCTCTACCTTGTAATAATTTGATTCACCAAAAAGCTGAGCTGTTTTACCAGATAGTATTTTTCACCAGAATGGATCAGTAGCTGTTTCTCCTTGGATTAAAACAGGGGTCCCCAACCCCCGGGCCATGGACCAGTACCGGGCTGCAGCATGCCAGCAACCGGCTCACACAAACAAGCAAAGCCCCATCCGTGAGATGCAGGCAGCACACAAAACCATGCACCCTCCAGTCTGCGGAAAAACCTCTCTCCACGTAACTGGTCCCTGGTGCCCAAAAGTTTGGGGACCTCCAGGTTAGAATATTTAATCATCACAACCAATTTCTAGCACTGCCTCATTTTCTAATTTTTACACTTCTCTTGCTAAAAGTGAATGATGAAGATGAAAATAGATACACAAGAAATACTGGAAAGTTATGGAATTATTATTTTTAAAGGAAAATTTTTAGGATGATGTCTTTGTATAAAAGTATGAAAAAATAATTAACAAAGAGGAAAAATTGTCATGTTTTAGAAGATGCAGGATATGCATAATAGATTCAGGGTTGCGGTTTGGTTAATGGGTTTTCCTTGGGCATAACAAAGGATAATGTCAAAGAATATCATTCATTAGGTATGAGAAGGATTTGTCTAACATATCTAATGAAAAGAGCCATCTATTAAATCTGCCTTTGTCTTGCTAAGAGTCAACAATCAGCCTTGACAATGGGCAGTCTGAGAATATTTTGATGAACTTTTAGTAATGTGTTTTGGAAAGATCACTTTTGGGTTATTTTTAATATCTTGAACTTCAGGCCTTTAACCTTAGTATTCAGATTCCTGCAAATGTTCAGTCAATTGGGAATGCCATTTAAAACATTGGGAATGAGTCATATAACAGCGTTTATACTAAAAGGGAATAAACTGGTGCAATTGGTATGTAAGTTGATATATATTAAAGACCCTCCAAGAGAAGCTGACTTTTGTTGACTTCATGAATGCTGAATGCATGTTGTTTCCTTGAAAATAGTGCAAAAGTATTTGGCTACTGCATTCTTCTGGGATAGACTTTTTAAAGCTGTAATTCAAAGCATACGGTTTTCTCTCTCTCTCCTATAAGTGCAGTCAGACACAGCTGGTACACAATCCTAGGCTGCATTAATAGAGGAATAGAATCAAGGTCATGTGAAGTGTTAGTACCACTTTATAATGCCTCAGTAAAACCACACTTAGAATATTGCATCCAGTTTTGGACAACACAATGTTAAAAAATGTTGAGATTCTAGAAAGAGTGCAGAGAAGAGCAACAAAGATGATTAGGGAACTGGAGGCTAAAACATATGAAGAACAGTTGCAGGAACTGGGTACTATATGTCTAGTCTAATTAAAATGTGATGATAGCAGTATTCCAATATCTAAGGGGCTGCCACAAAGAAGAGGGGGTCAAACTATTCTTCAAAGTACCTGAAGGCAGGACAAGAAGCAATGGATAGAAAATAATGAAGGAGAGAACAAACCTACAAATAAGGGAAAAGTTACTGACAGAACAATTCATCAGTGGAATGGCTTGCCTTGAGAAGTTGTGGATGCTCCATCACTTGAAGTTTTAAAGAAGAGATTGGACAGCCATTTGTCTGAAATGGTATAGGGTCTCCTGCTTGAGCAGGGGGTTGAACTGGATGACCTCCAAGGTTCCCTTCAACTCTGTTATTCTGTTATTACTGAGTAAAGATCTGAAGCAAGATTCAGGAGTCTTGTGGTTCAAAACTCAGATTTCCCTATTTGAATTTTATACTGTATTGTACTGTGCCTGTTTCAAATAGCTGGCTAAATTAGAACTTTTAGCCAATTGGTGTCTAGATCTTAATTAAGTGGATCTAGAGTAGTTTGAAATGCAATATGGCTCTCTTAATCATAAAATGTTTGAAGGGTGACAAGCCTAACCATTTTCCTAAAACCAAAATGGAGCCTCTATTGAATTTTCTGAAGTAGCATTGAGAAAAGAAGAATTGGAAGAATTAATGACATTTTGAAAATACCGTGTTACCCTGAAAGAAAATATGCAGTAGAATTGGAACATCGTGAAATATTTAACTTGTGCTTTGAGAGCCTGGAAGGATTTGTGTGGCACACCTTTCTTTCCTCAAGATGAAACTTATTCTGGGCAGCATCAGAAATATACCCACGTGGCTCAGCTGAAAACCAGACAGAGAAAGAAAAAGACTGAAGAAATGGAAATTAAGAATAAATCTGTGCCCTTTGGACATAAATCTCACTGTGTGCCTCTGAATTATGCTGAGAATATGTCATAACTCTGCATTATGTCCTTTTCTTCAACTTTCTAAAGAAAAAATGGTTCTTCTCATATTTAAATAAAATAAAGTTCCTTGACAGTAAATTGTCCCCCACACTTTCAGCCTCTGACAATAAAGTTTCCCAGAAGGAAAAGAAGGGCATTCTCTGCATGCTTTTCTTCTCTATTACCTTATTTAAAGCAAATTATCTGTGGTGACTAAGTGGTATATAGTTCTTTAGTTTTATTGACTTTACATGCAACATTTATACATACCCTTAAACATATGGCTATATTGCCAAATTAAGCTTGGAGACTTGTGCAGCATTGCAAATAATTTCTTAGTAAAGCCAGTCCATTTTCATTCTGTTTAACTGAATAACTGAGAGTCTATTAAGGGCAGTCCCCAAATAATTTTTCCAGCAATGAATAATAATTAAAATAATGTATATTTCTGTGGTGTATTTCCTGCCAAAGATGAACAGAGGGCAATCACAACAAAAACAAGGAGCTATAAACTAACAGACAGTGATAAAAGACAACAAAGAAAAGCATTTAGCTATACAACTACATTTAAATTAAAACCATTTATCAAGATAAAGCAGAACTATTTAAAGACAGTTTAGTCCTGAAAAAGTTGTTACCTTGAAAATGCTCAGGGAACAGGAATGCCTTAGGCTGTCCACTGAATTCAGACAGCCAACTTTTTCTTGTCCTGGGAAGTACAATATCAGGATACTATTATTGAGTCATTAAGTTGGATCATCCAGTTAACTTAGAGGATGGGACAGGTAAGACTGATGCTTAGATATTAAGACATTTAGGATGTTATAAGTTAGTGTTAGGACCTTGAACTGGACTTGATAGGGCAAAAATAGCAGCCAGTGTAGTGCAGCAAGGATGAGTGTTATTTGATCCCTTGTAATTGACTTCAATTGATGGCGCAATAGGTTAATGGTAGGGTTAATCTTGTTTAGTACTGGACGGAGGAGCATCTGAATCTCCAAGCTGTAGACTAGACTAGGAAGTTGGGAAAAAAAATCTAAAAGAGGTTAGTGGCAAAACACATTTGCAAAGCTACCAAGAAAGCTTCCTGGCTGTTGTCTTGAACTGAAGCTGAGTAGAAGGTCAATTCTGTTTTTTTTTAAATTCAGATCTAGGAAAGATCATAACTTCCCCATTAATAAAAATTGATCTTGGAGCTATTTCATTGCTTTTTCATTGAATGTAGAGATGGGGATGTTTTGGTTTCAGTGGCCAAAAAGTCTTATTTAAACAGACTGCACCCATACTGCTAGACCAATGATTCTCAACCTCAGCAAATTTCAGATGTATGGACTTCCACTCCCAGAATTCCCCAGCTAGCCAGCCATACTGACTGGGGAATTCTGGGAGTGGACGTCCACACATCTGAAACTTCCTGAGGTCAAGAAACCACGTCATAATTTATAAACATAATTTGAAAAGATCCTATATATTGAAGGGGCATTTAATAAATAAAATAAATAAAACAATCCTTAAAGGATAATCCATCCATTTAATCAGTTTCTGATATAATAAGAATAATACTACACTAGCGCTAAAAATATCCTTTTAGTCAAACCCAGGTGCTGATGCTAGGTGAAATTGTAGCTGTGCATGGTATTTGCTTTAAAGAAGACTATATAAATAGGTGCTAGTGATTTTTTCCCATAGGCTTGTACAATTGCACTTGCCTTCTTCACCTTTGGTAAAGTTTCAATGTCAATTTTCATCATGAATATTTAGTTATGGCAAAAATAAGCAGAAGGTTTTAATCATCAAAAACACACTGGAATCCAGGCTGTGAGTTAGCATGATTAAGCTAGTTCCATTTATCTTAGTATCACTTCTTTAGCCCCAGTCTTTGTTAGGAAACAGTACCCTGACTGTTAATTGTTAAATTAACAGTTAATTGTTAAGAAAACTCTTCATGATTTTACAAATACATCCATACTGTTTTCCTGATAATAGTATGGTAAGTCATTTGCCACTACTTTCTTTTAGGATATCTATTTTGGCAACAGGTCCAACCTACAACTCTGGTAGTCTCCCATTCATGTTCTCATCAGTCCAGGCTCTGTTTAAGTTCTGAGCTGAGAGTGTCAATGGAGATTTTCAATCATCCAGGCCACGGTTGTCCCAGAGATACTTTTGCGAAAAGGCAACTGGACTTTCTTGTTTTTTTTCTTTGAAAATGTTTTGCTTCTCATCCAAGAAACTTCTTCAGCTTCCTGTAATTAGTGCAGGTTCGAGTCCCACCAGGCTCAAGGTTGACTCAGCCTTCCATCCTTCCGAGGTAGGTAAAATGAGGACCCAGATTGTTGAGGGCAATAAGCTGACTTTGTAATAATGCCACTGGGGGGGGGGGGGCTGAAAGCCCTAATAAGCAGGCATATACATAGAATGAAGGCTATTGCTAAGCACATTGGTTTGTGCTTCTTAGATTGTAAGCCGCCCTGAGTCTTCGGAGAAGGGCGGGATATAAATGGGATTAAAATTAAAAAAATAAATAAATTCAGTTCAGTCAAGGTCACCCTAAGGCTGTAACCTATTGAGGAATTGCACTAATTGTTTGACTGATAGCAAATGTTTAACGTAAGTCTGTTCCAAACCAACTTCCACTGAATCCAATATGGCAGACATGTCAAACACAAGGCCTGGGGGCCGGATCCGGCCCGCAAAGTGGTTTCATTTGGCCAATGAAGCCATCCTGGAAACAGTTAGGGAATGGCCCCCACTGCCTTGGCCCTGGCCCAGAGACCCTCCTTCTGCCAGAGACCCTCAGATCTGTTCCACTCCTGCCCAGGTCCCCATAGGCACCCTTGATGCGAACGATGTAGAGTTGGCCATGCCCACCCAGTAGGCTATATGCACTCTAGCCACGCCCACCCTGGCCATACCCACCTGGCCCCCTGAGGGCAACTGCAACACTGATGTGGCCCTCAATGAAATTGAGTTTGACACCCTTGCAATATGGGATTTACTTTTAAGTAAATATAGTTAGGTTTGAAGGTTGAGTAGCCTCTGGGGTCTTTATATATTCCTGAAATGTTTGAAGGGACAGGAATGGCTTTTTTGAGACAATAGAGTGAGAAGCCCAGTGATCCAAATTTGATCAAAACTCTAAAAATACTTCAGCTTTCATTTTCTATTTCTGCCTTTCACAGATAATAAAGCAATAGGATTATTACATTCATCAACAGCATACACATCTTTCAGCCAGAATTATACCCCTAATAAGAGTCTGACCCAACATGTATTCAATGATCTCTGTTGACTTTATCAGAACCTGTCTCGTTTTTGTGAAACAGAACAAATGACTTGCATGATGTATTCATCTGGTGATAAATACACCAACTGCCATGGCTAAACTTAACCGGTGTCTTTAGAATCTTTATTTTCCTTCCCCTGTAAGATTCATTGTTGACACTGCTGTGACAGTGTGACTTCCAGACTTGCTAGTTGAAATGGTGAAAATACAGAGTGTGCGTGATGTGTATGTAATCTGTGGTTAAGATAAGTGGAACATGTCTATTTATGAATGAATAACTTGGATTGCATAATATATCATAATTTAATGGGAGACACTTACAATTCCCAGACCCCTTACAAGTATAGCCAGGTTACCAGGGTTCTTTAGATCTTATCAAACTCCTAGTAGGCTTCAACAATTGTTCCCTGTATTCATATACTGTACATCCATTAGTTATTTATACAGGAATGTATGGTTGGTTTCCATCAAAAATTCTCTATGTTGAACTCTGTTAGCTGTCTTGATTTTTATATGTGGTAGATACTGAGTTATAGTACATAATTATGGGAATTCACTCAATGGGAGTGTGGAGAGTGGAGTGCTACTTGTCTTATAAAACAAAGCAATATATACTTTCTACAATATAATAATGAATTATTTTAGTTTGTGGTATTTCACAATGGATCATTACCAGATTAAGACAGAAAGAAGCTAATATACTATAATGATTAAAATGCTGCAGTTTCATAGGTTGTTAAAGAGTTTGTTTTTCTACTCCACTGGTATCTCTTCCCATTTCCCATTTCCTTTTCTTCTCCCTTCATTTATTCATTTTTTTTCTTTGTGATAAACTTGTGACATCATCTTTAGCATTCTTTCTAACCTCTGGTTCAGAACTCTTGAAAGCTTGTATAAATAGACCTGAATTGTTTGTTGCCATAGCTATTGATATAATAGTTGAATGAAAAACTATTCTTCCATCTCTATAACTTTAGCTTAAATGGGGATACTTTACTAATAAAATGGAAAGATAATTGTTGAAATTGGTTCCTTTATACCTCTATTTACATCTCCTCAGAATACCATGTTTGTTCAGAATGGCAAGCTTATAGCTATCAGGAAAAACCCTCCATATTTCATATCTTCAACAAAACTCTGACAATCCTTTCCACTATATCATCTGAACTAAACAGATGTCCACAAATATATTCTTTCAATTAGGAGAAAAGGTGGAGGTTGCATGGCACAAAGTTCAGACTCTATAATACATGGAGAGATCCAACTTCTCAACTTCCTCTTGGATGGATCATGTAGTATGGGGCCTGGTGTTGTCATGTTGCAGCAAAATTTACTTCTAGTGGTTCTGAGCTCTGCTTAATGTTTGTTTCAAAGTGTTGATGACTGAACTTCAGTGTTGCAAAAACCTCATTTCAAAGATCATTTGGAGGCATTATTTTTCATCCAACCTATGTATATAATGCATCTAATGCATCTAATTGTATGGCTTAACCTACCATGTTATTGACTTATTCTACAAATATGAATTTAAAAAGGACGCATAGCTCCCCGTTTCCTAAATTTTCTACTTTAGAAAATCTACTATGCTAAGGCCATGTTAGAAGTAGAATACTCAGTGCTTTTTTTGTAAAAGAAAAAGGTGCCGGAACTCACACATGTCATATAACCCGCCTTGCCTACCCTACAAGGTTCCATCCAAAAAAGGTGCCGGAACTCTGTTCTGAGTGTTCTATGAGAAAAAAAGCCCTGAGAATACTTCTGTGTGTCAGTTTTTGTGGAAATTGAGCTGCAGGACATTTCTCCCCATGCTTTCCTTCTTCTTTAAACATTTTCTTTAGTAGTGTGAAGAATTAATGTTTTAAATATCCCTTTAGTATGATTTTTGTACACCTCCCACAGAGCCTCTGTGAGGGAGATAGGTGGTTCTTAAATGTGATAAATAACTAAATAATTTTTGTATAGTCATTTTATGACAGTCCTTTTAATGCATGCCAGCACTGATGTGCCTTCTTGTTAGGTGGCTGGGATCCTGAGCCAACATTTCCATTTTTCTTAAAGACTTGGAGAGCTAGAGCACCCCAATAGAAGTCAAGGTTACCAGGCCAATTTGGAGAATTAAAACGTTGTCTACCAGCTACTCATTAGCAATGTGGTGTGCAGTCACCTTCAATTATGGTTGAAGGGGGCATAAAGTTGATGGCAGTAGTTCTGGTGTTTTGGGAACTGAGGAGCCGTTGAGTTCAGGACTCATAAATACAACTGATTCTTTTGAGAGTTTTTAATATGAAGAAAGAAGTATTGCTGCATTTATTTGTAAGGAAGAGGCCTCCGAAATTAAGATGAACACTGAAGGAAAATTAAACAAAAAAAGTTATAAACCCAGACAGAAATCACAGGCAGTGCCAGCTTTGTTCATCCCAGACTGCAGATTCCATCTGAAATCACTCCTAGATTTTGCTTCTTTCTTTGCCTACGGTACCTTCCAAGGAGAAAACCATATTTCCATCAACACTGGCAGGGCAAGCTACTGAATATAAACACAGTGAAAACCCCACATTCGCTAACACTGATAATATTACCCAGACAGGTAATGAAATGCCTGCAAGCAAACAACATTGTTCAGAGAACACCAAAGACTTCGCCGCCTTCTTCTGTTTTGGCTCATATTTGTTCTTGAGTACAGCGGAAAAGTGGCATTTGCTGCGCATTGCTCCTGCTGGGCTAAGAAAAGCCTGCCCTAATTTTGTGCTATTCATTTCTGTATTGAAGCATGTGGCATTCAAGGCTGACAAAGTCATTAGCAAACCCACTCCCAGTGAGATCAATTTGGCTCAGGGTCAGATTATGTAGCAATGGTAATTACAATGGCTAATGGGATTTGGTTTTGCTGGTGCTGCCAGTGCTTTTCACTTCTTGCTTACCCTTGTCTTTGCATCCTTTACTTGGCATCCTGGGAACAATAGACATTACAGCCTGCTGGGGTCACAGCCACAATGAGCACGAGCACGGTGCGTTCTGAATCAACAAACATCAAATTGGGATGGAGTCAGTGATGGAGGTAAAACTCTTTTTTTGACTTGACTGATTTTTCTTTTTTTACACTGCTACTACTGATCTGTAGAGAGATTATTTTACCCTATTTTTCTATCCAGGCAGATGTACTCTTGCACGCTCATGCACACTTCTGAGGAACATTGAGTTTGCAAAGTAATTATACAGCAGAAGGAGCAGCTGGGGGAACTGGAGCTCATAAAAAGTCTCTGTTGCTTTCTTTTTCATGAGTGTGGGTACCCCCCTACCCGTTTGGGAAGGTATTTAATGGGCCACTTTGAAAGGATAATCTCTGCTTATTTGCCCTGAATGATTTCCCTTATTTTTGTATTCCTTGTTTTGAAAAAAAAAAAAACTGGAGAACTGCCGATGGATGAAGAGTCTCTTTACCTCTGACTGAATAAGAAAAATGAAATGAATGTAAGTGAAATCTGAGCATTGCTCTCTATTTTCGCTTACTAGCAGAGAGTGGCAGGATTAACACAGAAAAAAAAGAGCTGTGTAGTTGCTGATGGTAGAAAATGACAATGTAAATGAGTTTATTCATGTGTGGGAAAGCAGGCAAAAATCAGACAAAATTTCATGCAAGTGTTATAAAGGGGAATGAAAAGTGAAAACATGTGGGTGTTATACATATATGCATCCAGGCTAATTATAAAAGTAGGTGTTTAATACGTAGAATTTTTGAAAGAACTCTCTGGCATAAGGGAAAAATGCACGAGAACAGAGAATAGCAATGTTCAGTTCAATATACCAAAGTACATACTGTTTTGCCTTCAGAAACTTCTAATGGCACTTTTGACAAGTTGCCAGTGGAAGGGAAGATTGTCAAAACATGCTTTACTCAGCCTTCCTGAATTATTTCATTCTCTCTGGGCTGGGGGCTGTAATTTGCATTGCTTCCCCAGTGGCATGGCCATTGTCTGCTCTATCCAACAATGGAAAAGTGACTCTGGCTGAGGCCCAAATGTTCAAATTGCTCCTATATCAGTTGATGGTTCTGTTTGCTGGAGAATTGGCAAAGAGGACTCAAAAAATACAGGTATGGAAAGATAGATGGAAATGAAAAACCATGAAGGAGTGGTGAATCTTTCCAAACTTTCAAGGACAAGTTGGGATGTTAGCTTGTTACTTTTAACAACTGCGTATTTTTCATTTCATCATTTTCAGAAATACAGTGGAACTTTTGAATGGCTTTGCTTCCCAATTTAAAAAGTTGGGAAATAAGAGTTTTGGAAAACAGCGTGTTTTCCTTGTTTACAGCTGCTGGGTGCAGGAAAATAAGCAAGGCATCTTGCTGCCAAATGCTTTTTATGGCCTGGGTTTTGTAGTGTCAGAAAAGAAATTGAAATGCACAGAACTGTGTCCCTTAATGGTGTGTACATAACTTGTGTTATCCTTACAAACTAAGCAAGCAATAATAGAACAAGCTCTTTCATTTTACCCTTCTCTAAAATAAATTCAATAAATGTGGAAAAAAACCCCAACCAATCCAGTAAGAATCAGAGCTTCTCATTTTCCCACAGAACAAGGAGCAAACTTACTCCTTTGTATGTAGAGCTGAACTATAAAAGTCACACCATTTGTGAAGAATTTTTATGAAGATTTTACCAGGATTTTTAAAAGTACAGAAACATAGGAGAATAAGTAGAAAAAGAGAAAGATATTTAAAGAAGTCCCTCCTGAACTGGTGGGATGCAGGTTCGCATCCCACCAGGCTCAAGGTTGACTCAGCCTTCCATCCTTCTGAGGTAGGTAAAATGAGGACCCAGATTGTTGGGGGCAATTAAGCTGACTTTGTAATAATGTCGCTTGGGGTGTGTGTGAAAGCCCTAATAAGCAGGCATATACATAGAATGAAGGCTACTGCTAAGCTTGTAAGCCGCCCTGAGTCTTCGGAGAAGGGCGGGATATAAATGGAATTAAAATAAAAAAATAAATTACAAACATAGCAATTATCATGACCTTTCCACCCTCTCATATTGTATACAGTCCCAGGTACTTGCAGGGTCCCATTTCCTGATGAAGTTAACATCTATGGATTATAATAATTTCTTAGCTGCTCTATGTATTTAGATTTTTTAAATATTGTGATTGTAATTTGGTAATTTGGTAAGACTAACTTGTTTGAGATGGGTGGCCATAGAAATGGAATGAATGAAGAAATAAATAGTCACAGTTCCCTTCTTCCCATAAACAAATCTTTTTTAATGAATAAACCAAAAAAATCAGCAGTGCATTTTTATCCCTTTGCAGCAAAAAGTCTATAAATGGTCTTTCATAAAAGTAGTTGTAATAATGATGATGATGATGATGATGATGACAGAAGGGGCCTTGGAGATAATCTAGTTCAACCCCCTGCTCAGGCAGGAAACCGTATACCATTTCAGACAAATGGCTGGCCAGTCTCTTCTTAAAAACTTCAAGTGTTGGAGCATTCACAGCCTCTGGAGGCAGGTTGTTCCACTGGTTAATTGTTCTGTCAGGAAATTTCTCCTTAGTTCTAGATTGCTTCTCTCCTTGGTTAGTTTCCATCTGTTGCTTCTTGTCTTGCCTTCAGGTTCTTTGGAGAATAGCTTGACTCCCTCTTCTTTGTGGCAACCCCTGAGATATTGGAACACTGCTATCATGTAACCCCTCGTCCTTCTCTTCATTAAAGTTGTGGTTCCCTTCTTAATCAAAAGGTCATACCACTTACTTGAATATATTATTTGTGTTTGCTTGTTTGTTTCCTTGCTTATTGGCTATGGCTATCATGTTAGTAGATTCTGGAGCGCATACAAAATCTAGCTGATGTAACAGCATGCATGCAATTACCAGGTAGTCCAATAAGAAATGGGATCACTGCCTCCTTCCATGCCTCCAGAGAACACATTGGAATACTGGTAATAATAGATTTGGAGCAAAATCTATTGTGGCTGCCTCATAATGAAATAGATTCCCCTGTCCCTACAGCCTCTAGTGCTACAGAAATCTCAGGACAATCTTCAGGCTTACGAAGCAGATTTCACAGGAAGGGAGGAAGGCAGTGGTGAGATTCAGCCAGTTTGCACCACTGTTCTGTTCCAGCCTATGACCGGCCCTGTTTGAATGTCAGGGACAACCCCTTTTTATAGTCAACAGGCTGGAAAAAACCCAACCAAATTTATTTACAAAGAGTTCAAACAAAAGTTAAATGAAAAGTTCAAACAAGAGTTAAACAAGAATAACAGACCAGGACTCTAGCAGAAGATCTTCAAATGGTTGACTTCAGCAACCAGCACCTCCCACACCTTCCCCTTTTATCAGCAGTCCCAAGGCGTGGCTTCTCATTGCCTTTTCCCGAGTTGCCTCATTGCCTTCTTCTGTTCTGCTCTTCTAGATTGCCTCCTGCTCCTAGCGTCCCTGAACAGCGCCAGCTGTTGATTGTCTTCTTCCAATCCTTCGTGCTCACACGGCTGATTCTGAGGAGGAACAAGATGGGAGGGGCCAGGCTGAGAGTCCTGCAGTGCATCAGAACCTTCCTCTGACACCAAAGGCTCTCCAAACCACTCCTCCTCTTCAGAATCATCAGACTCAGCTGCCAGAACCACAGGCTGATGCTGAATCACAACAACCACTTTGGCAGAACTGGTAGCTAATTTTTTGTTGCCCAGGCCCAGAATGGACTTCCGGAAGCCACATCCACACAGAGAACTGGTTGTTCACATATTTGAATCCCACCACTGAAGGCAGGCTTGTGGTGAGCCGAAGGAAGTGAGAAGACATAGCATGTACTGTTTTCACTAATGAAAGCTCAGTTGCACAGCGTTAGATGAGGTGTTTTGTTAGAAGAAGACCAAGGAGACAACATTAAAAATGTATCTTTGAATACAGTGAATACTTGCAGTTGACTTTAATCCACTCTGCTCTCTCTCTCTTTCCCTCTCTCTCTCTCTCTCCCTCATGTATCTATCCTCTCAGATTATAGTGTTTAGTGTACGTTCATACAAAAAATGAAAAATCAGCAGCACTTGTTTGTTTTTTGGGTAGGGTTCCAATTCTTAACTTTAGATTTCTGCTAGTAGTTTGATTTTTGAATGTAATTCCACCATCAGTCTCCACTTAGCATTTAGAACTCTATTGTCCCGGAGTGGAAAATTTGAAACCCCCAGTGAGCTAATAAATATATATATTAACTGCTGGCTCCATTGGCACCATCACATCACACTGTCAGCTGCCAAACAGCTGGTTGACATTCTCAGTTCTGGTCTCAACCAGCTTGCAGAACTGCTGAAAATTTAACAATTGGATCTTATGAACTGGTATGAGTACAACACACTTGTATCTGAAGCCCTCTAAATGTTACTAAATGAAAACTCCTAGAAACTTGAAGCATGACAGCCAGTGGGCAAGGATGCTGGAGCTTCAGTTCAGTAGCATTTGGAAGACCACAAGCGCAACAATCCTGTTAGAGACATTGATGTTAGTGAAACGGTTATGTGCATTTTTCTCTCTTTAAAATCTGCATGTTTAAGACACATCAAAGAAGTTCTCAAGGATGAATGTGAAAAGAGCTACAGTTACAATTTATATGGTACATGGTAAATGGACTGACTCCAGTTTGGCAAAAGACTGAGACAAGCTGCATGTTCTCACCTAATTTATTCAGCCTATAACTAGAATATATAAAGAAGGAAATTGGAAAGACGATGAGTGTTGATAACATGTGCTGTGCTATGTTCTGATAACTAAAATCAGGGCTTTTTTTCTCATAGAATGCTCAGAATGGAGTTCTGGCACCTTTTTTGGATGGAACCTTGTAGGGTAGGCAAGGCGGGTTGTATGACATGTGTGAATTCCGGCACCTTTTTCTTTTACAAAAAAAGCACTGACTAAAATGCATATAATCGGCAAACTCTAGTAATAACAGTCAAGGAGCACAGTAAAAAAATGGGACTAAGATTAAAGATAAAGAAGACCAAACTAAACAGGTGCAAAAAGTAGTCATGCAAATCATAATGTAGAACAGTGAAATAATGGATAGTTTCTGCCTTTTAGAATTTCCTATCAACAATAAAGAAACTTGCAGCATAGAAATACACTGCAGACAAGCTAGGAAAAAATATACTGTATATATTTAGATTCTGTGATATGCCTATACCTATAAAACAGAGCATCATTTCCCTTGAGATTCTCTATGGAAGTGAAAGTTGTACTTTGAAAATGTGGGATAGCCTGAGAATAGCCAATACCAAGAAAACCAGAAAATGGATTATAGAACAAATCAATGCAAAGGCACTTTAGGTGCAAATGAACAGGTTCAGATTATATTTTGAGCACATTATACAAAGAGCCAGCTCTCTGGGGAACTCTATAATTTTGAAAAATGTGGAAGGAAAGAGAAAAAGAAGATGAGAAGAATCATAAAGGGGATGGACTCAATGATAGTGGCAATGGGTGCACCATTGGAAAACCTGCAGGAGTAGGTTGAGGACAAATCATTGCGTAGAGCAGACATGTCAAACACAAGGCCCGGGGGCCGGATGTGGCCCGCGATGTGGTTTCATGCGGCCCGCGAAGCCATCCTGGAAACAGTGAGGGAACGGCCCTCACTGCCTTGGCCCTGGCCCAGAGACCCTCCTTTTGCCAGAGACCCTCAGATCTGTCCCACTCCTGCCCAGGCCCCCATAGGCACCCTTGATGTGAATGATGTAGAGCTGGCCACGCCCACCCAGTAGGCCATACGCACTCTAGCCACGCCCACCCAGTAGGCCACGCCCACCCTGGCCACACCCACCTGGCCCCTTGAGGGCAACCGCAATGCTGATGCAGCCCTCAATGAAATTGAGTTTGACACCCCTGGCATAGAGAATCTATATAGCAATAGCAAAAGCACTTAGATTTATATACTGCTTCATAGTGCTTTACAGCCCTCTCTATGTGGTTTACAATATGAGAATATTGCCCCCAAAATCTGGGTCCTTGTTTTAACAACCTCAGAAGGATGGAAGACTGAATCAACATTGAGCGAGGGGGGGGGGAACGGAAAATCGAACTGCTGGCAGTTGGCAGAATTAACCTACAATACTGCATTCCACCCACTGCACCACTGTGGCTCTTAATTGTCAAGAGCTGACACCAGGTTGATGTTTCATCATCATCATCTTCATTGTCATCTTCATCATGATCTAATTTTCCCCATTAGTTTTTGATGGCTTTATCTTTCTTCCATCAGTATTCTTTGTTGGAGGTGGTGGATTAAGTATTCTAATTCCAGATATATGTAATGGGGGGCAGTCCCTAGCACTCAGGCCTCTAATTGACTTTTTTTTTTTAAAAAAAAATTGGTATAGGGCAGGGGTAGGCAACCTCGGCTCTTTTATGACTCATGGACTTCAACTCCCAGCTATGATGGCTCAGGAATTCTGGGAGTTGAAGTCCATGAGTCATAAAAGAGCCGAGGTTGCCTACCCCTGGTATAGGGTTACC
Source organism: Vipera berus (assembly GCF_964194415.1). Lineage (NCBI taxonomy): Eukaryota > Metazoa > Chordata > Lepidosauria > Squamata > Viperidae > Vipera > Vipera berus. Next base: position 96,089,252 of record NC_138202.1, read on the forward strand.
CAGCTTTTCTTTGGTTTAATAGCCGGAATTGCCCTTTAAATAGTGTGGCTGCAATACAATGTGCCTGCAAGGAAAGGTTCCAGACTGATGAGGATTCAGCAGACAATGTTATAACTATCTTGCACAAACTTCTTTGTTATCAGTTCAATTCATGGATGACAGAAAAGCAATAAAAAAAGCAAATAAGATGACCTATGCATGTTGATGTATCAATTGTATGTTGAGGAACAGTTTAGTTGCTACAATCCCTGCAACACCATCTTAATGTAGCTTGCTAAACAGAGTATGTGCAAACAAGATGGGTTTTTTTTGGGGGGGGGGTTAAGCAGAGGCCAAGGACTTGACAATAGGTGAGCAGTCCAGGGGCTACTCTCGAAAAAAAGTATTGGATGAGGCCAAGAGGAAAAAAAACCCCACCCCTTCTATTTTCTTTAGCCAACTTATTGAACTTAGCAACATTTGTATTGCCAACAAGACATTAGTTAAATCCAAGTTACTTTTTTCCTGAAAATTGTATTCTCCTGAAACACCTTCTGTAACAGGGCTTTTAATGCTTCATACCAGTGATGACTATTTTGTTGCCCAGGCAACTAGCGTGCCATATCATTGTGCGCCCTTCTCTTGCATTCTTGTAGCTGTAATAACAATGGAGAGTGGCAGCCACTCAGTTGTGGTTGCCAATCATACCAACCAAAATAAAGAGGCTAAAAAAGCACATCAGCTAGGAGGCAGTAAAAATAGCTTTAATATTCCTTCCCCCCCATATTTTTAATGTTGGTTACTACGCTTTATAAAATGGGCATCCCACTTAGGATTGCTTTCTTAAAATGAAAAAAGAGATTGAAATATTTATAAATTCAATTTATATTGCAGTTGTTTAATTACATTTCATTGGATTATACATTTTTATTCTTCGCTGGTATACAAGATGATCTTCTTGTACAAATATGAAGCCCCTAGCTTTAAAAATATGCTCTCGTGTGTTTGGATAATCCTTTGCAACAGGTCTGAGGGTGTGAGGTTGGTTGTGGTGTGGTGGTTGGGAACTGCAGAGGGAAGAAGAAATTATTTTCTCCTGGTTTTGCTAATATAAGTAGTTCTATCAGTGGAAACAGCTGTGACTAGTACAAAACTCTGGAGTAACCCTGGGAGGCATCTTTAGAAGTGATTAATCATGCAACAAATTTGAAGGAGGAATCTAAATGAGATCAAAGTTGGTTTAAGATAATAAACAAATGGCAGGTCCTCGTTACCTAAAATCAAAGAAATCCAAGACTAATTGTGTTAGTTTGGTACTATTCTCTCTCTCTCTCTCTCTCTCTCTCTCTCTCTCTCTCTCTCTCTCTCTCTCTCTCTCTCTCTCTCTCTCTCTCTCTCTCTCTCTCTCTCTCTCTCTCTCTCTCTCTCTCTCTCTCTCTCTCTCTCTCTCTCTCTCACACACACACACACACACAGAGTATATATTTAATTTATTTATTTAATTTAGTGAATTTATTTGCGACCATCTTGTAACAAAATGGCTTAACTAACATTTTTATATCTGAATATTTCCTTTTGTGCTTTAGAACACTTTTAAGAGCACGTAATGAAGCCCTAGGGATGCGGTGGCTCAGTGGGTTAGGACACTGAGCTTGTCAATCAGAAGGTCGGCAGTTTGGCGGGTCGAATCCCAAGTGCTGCGTAACAGAGTGAGTGCCTGTTACTCGTCCCAGCTTCTGCCAACCTAGCAGTTCGAAAGCACGTAAAAATGCAAGTAGAAACATAGGGACCACTACGGTGGGAAGGTAACAGCGTTCCGTGCGCCTTTGGCATCTAGTCATGCCGGCCACATGACCACGGAGACGTCCTCGGACAAGCGCTGGCTCTTTGGCTTTGAAACAGAGATGAGCACCAGCCCCTAGAGTCGGAAATGACTAGCATGCATGTGCGGGGGAACCTTTACCTTTACCTTTTAATGAAGCCCTGCTGTGCTTAGTTTTGTTTCCTATAGGAGATACTCTGCCACAGTTGTGTGTGTGGAAAACAAAACAGAGAGCTTGTTGCTTTTTCAGTAGGAAAGAAACACTTGCCCCTAGGAGCCTTCACAGTAGGAGTTCACCAGGCTTGCATTTAAATAACACTCTGTTAGAATAGCAGCACTGCTCCACTTCTTAATCAAGTTTGCAATCCATTGTGATTATGGTTTATGCAAACATGCTTGCTGCAGTGAACAAAGCAATTCTCTCCTGTGATAGCACCTCTAATTTGGGGGGATGTTTTCCCATAGACACACCGGTGATGAGCTGGTGGGCAATTCTCCTCTGTTGTTTCCATTCAGGGCAATTGTTAGCTATGGGTTAGAAAGGAAGCAAAGGGATTATTGATATAACATTGTTTTCATAGGTAGCATGAACTGATCGGTGTTGAAGGCCAACTATATCATAAAAATCCACAGTGTTTACTACTTGCAGAAATGGTTTCTTCAGTTTCTTCTTTGGCTCTTTAGGCCTAGATCTAAGCTTGAGCTTTCATGGGTATTACAGTGAGAAAAATGTGGCAGATATGTTTTAGAGCAGCAGTGATTTGTGTAATGGAAAAACCTTGCAAACCTTTCTAGATACTTGTTCTGTACCAGCCTGCTACTGGCCCTGCAGAAAAAGCAGGGACAACCCCTTTACAAATGGCAAGAGGCTGGAATTAAGCCTGCCAAATTTATTAACATAAAACAGAGCAAAACAAGACACCAACCATGAAACAGGAGCTATGAAACAGGAACTATTAAAGCGGTTGCCTTCAGCAAACCAGCCCTCCCACGCATTCCCCTTTTATACAGTTCAGGGTGTGGCTTCTCTCTGCCTCCTTCTGAGGTGCCCCATTGCCTTCCTCTGTTTACTCCTGATTGACTGCCTCCTGCGTCGGGCGTCCTTGAACAGGGCCAGCTGTGGGTCATCTTCATCCACGCTGTCAGGCTCACACAGCTGGGTCTCCGTCGTGACCAGGTGGGAGGGGCCTGGCTGAGGGCTCTCATCAGCAAGGTCTTCAACACCCCCCTCCTCCTCTGAGTCGTCCGACCCAACTGCCGAACCCACAGGCTGACCCTGAATCACAACAATACTTACTGCTTTACTTTGTCAGTGATAATGCAGACTATCAGCTACCAGGATCACTTCATGAACACAAAAGGACAGGTTGTCTTTTTCTTTCCCCCTGCCCCAGTAATGAAATGTGATCCTGATCAATGAATAAGAGAAGGTAGATCCAATTCTTATATAACAGGGAAAAATCTGAAAAGACAGAAACAGAATGAATTCAGAAAGTGAGGCCTTACACTTGGAAAAGCAGATTAAGGACTTTAAGTGATTTGTATAATGTTGCAATTGTATATCAATTAAGACCATTTTATAAAAAAAACACTTAGTTCGTTCCTATTTGTATGCTGCAGCAAATAAGGTACTTAGTCAAGCCATATAATAGACTTTTAAAAGCTTATTCAGGAGGGGAGTGGTCCTAACGAATCATTTTGGGGTTTTTGATATCTTAGTGAATTGCGCTACTATATTCATATTTTTTGCAGCAGAAAGGAATTAAGAGTAGTTTATGACAAATGAAACCAATCTGATTTGCTTAACATAGAATCTTGCTTCAGCACACAAACGTTGCTTGTTCAGCCATAGGGCAAGATTTAAGTGCCTGTTTTTTTTCTCTCTCTCTCTCTAAGTACGTGATTACTAATTCAGTTCAATAAAATGGATTTTTTATCTAAGTGTCTTTGCTTGTTCATTATCATCAAGTGCTGATGTCTAGACACAGAGCAAGCTTTGATTTCTGTCAACAGGAATTTTGTGCCACAGAAACAACCCAGTGAGGCAAAGAGGGGGTGTGCACCTTCTTTCATGTTGGCTCACTGCCTCCATCAACAATAGCTTATTACAAGTGCTGGTCAAGGCTGCAGAGGCAATCTTGGAGCAGTCAAAGTGACGATAATGGTGAAGACAGCGGACCATGTTGCTTTATCCAGCAGCTTTGGGGTGGAGAGTTTCAAATGAAACTTCACGGAAGTAATGCAATCCTACAAAGATTAGCAGAGTCCTAAAATATGACATGCAAGAGCCATTTTGGTACAGTGGATAAGGCACCAAGCTAGAAACCAGGAGACCATGAGTTCTAGTCCTGCCTTAGGCACAAAGCCAACTGGGTGACCTTGGGCCAGTCCTTCTCTCTCAGCCCTAGGAAAGAGGCAATGGCAAACCATTTCCAAAAAGACCTTGCCGAGAAAACTGCAGAGACTTGTCCAAGGAGTTTGCGATAAGCAGAAACTGATTCAAAGGCACACACACATAAACAAAATAAATAAAACACCCAACAAATGAATATTATGCAAATAAAAAACCTGATCTGGGGTGCATGCCATAATTTTAAGGAGAAAAATATCAATTCAGTCTGCTCACATGCTTAACAAACATTGAACAGTGATCTGTTTATCCAAATTTAAAAAATTGTCAGCTCCAAAAAACTTTTCCCAAGTAGACCTATCAAAAAAGGTTACATCTATGCATGTCAATGTGAATGCATATCCAGACTGAGTGTTGGCTGAGACTCTTCATCGCACCATAGTAAAAGTCTAAGTATGTGCAACTTGGGGATTTCTAGATGTGTTGGACTTCAATATCTGAAACAGACAGCATAGAAGGCACCAGGTTGACCAAGGCTGGACTCCATAAATATCATATTATGTATAGAATATATATATAGATAGTTGCCCAAGGAACAATAGCAAAGGAGAATGATTGAAATAATAATTAATGTTGTATCCATTCATTTATTCCTCCACCTCTCTGTTTCTGTCTTGCTTTCTCTCTTGCTGTGCCCAACCCTGTAGATTTTATTTTTTATTCACCATGTGCATGGCAAGAAGCAACCGTAATGTAAAAATAATATAAAAATAACAAATAAGCATTTAAGAAATACTGATAATAGTAAATTAAAATTCATACTAGCTCTTCAACATTATCCAATTACAATATGTCTTGTCTACTCCATTCCACCCCACCCCCAAATCAAAGCTAAAAGGTTTAAGTGGATCCTTCAGGTTTTCTGGATTAATGTGGTCAATATGGACATTTCAAAATATTAAGCCTTGAAAATGAATGACATAACTTCTTTCAGTGCACTCTGAACTGGGGAAAAACAGCAAAACATTTGATCATTTTCATTTGTCCATTTGTCTGCTTTTCGCAGAGAAGCAGCACTACATATGAAGTAAAGGTAAGGGTTCCCCCGCACATGTGTGCTAGTCATTTCCAACTCTAGGGGCCGGTGCTCATCTCCGTTTCAAAGCCGAAGAGCCAGCGCTTGTACAAGGACGTCTCCGTGGTCATGTGGCCGGCATGACTAGACGCCAAAGGCTCACGGAACGCTGTTACCTTCCCACCGTAGTGGTCCCTATTTTTCTACTTGCATTTTTACGTGCTTTCGAACTGCTAGGTTGGCAGAAGCTGGGATGAGTAACAGGTGCTCACTCTGTTACGCGGCACTTGGGATTCGACCCGCCAAACCCCTGACCTTCTGATCGACAGGCTCAGTCAGCATCCTAACCCACTGAGCCACCACGTCCCTTTAGCACTACATATAGACAGACTCAAATCATCAATATCTAGTCAACACCCTGTCTATGGCCTACAACCAGCTCAGCAGAGCTAAAATCCAGTAAAAGCTTCTTTAGGTTGATGGAAGACTTTGAAGAATTTGAAAGCGGAGTAGATCTATGGAAAGTTACAAAGAACCAACACTGGATGGAACCCAGTGGTGGGATTCAGCCAGCTTGTGCCACTTCGGCAGAACCAGTAACTAATTTTTTGTTGCCCAGGCCCAGAATGGACTTCTGGAAGCAGCATCCACACAGAGAACCAGTTGTTCACATATTTGAATCCTACCATTGATGGAACCAACGTAGGACCTGGCACCTGGGTCTGGCAAAAGCTGGGAAGCATGGAAATCATTGAATAGACCGTGCATGGGTACAATGAGATCTGGAGACATTCTGAACAAATGGGGCTATCCAGTGACTTCTGCTTTTTGTGATTGTGGAGACATACACACAACCATACATATGTAAATCTGCCCTTTGTGCCTCAAATCAGTGTACACTTGAGGACCTCATGTTAGCATGACCGAATGCAATTATTGTTGCTAGTTTTTGGGCAAGATCTGTTTAATTTGTACATATTTAAATTTTTTATTTTATATTTTATGTCACATAATATGCCTTATTTTAAATGTGATACTTCTGACACAAACAAACAAACAAACAAACATTTGTCCATTTGGTAAGACTTTTTTAAAACTTGATTTGGCTAGACTAAAGCAAGCTATTTCCATTCCCTGTATATGGATGTATTTTGCCACTGCAATAAGCCTCTTGACAGATAGCCTCTCCTGCATTGGCTGAGATAGTGGATGATCCAGGCACATTCCTAATCTTCAGTGCAGTGCTGTTTACTCCTGATGAATAATTACAGATCCTCTTACTATGACAAACCATTGTCTTTTGCCAGAGCAATGTCGTCTTACATTCCCCCCCCCCCGATAAAAACATCAAAAAGTTTGACTTCAGGGAATTTAATCAGGCGGATTAGTGAAAAACATTAACTCTTATTGAGGATAAGCCAGCCTCTAATCCAATTTGATAACTAGCATGCCAAAAAAGTGGTTTATACTAGAAAGATGAATAGTTTGTGTTTATATGAAGTTAAATTATCTAAAACTACAGGTAACAGAACATTTAATATGGGATTTAATGAAATCTTGGCTAGAGCTTTGACAAATGTTATTTCATCCCCTCCCCAAAAGGGAATCTTATGAAGGGTGACAAGCGCCAAATGGACAGCAGCAGAGTTCCTAAATTGTTGTCTATTTAGCAGAAGCTACAAGAAGAGTAAACAGGGAACGTTCAGGCAAAACTTTGTGTGGTATTTCAGTCGTGGAATGAAGAATACCCCCAAAATGGATGAGACTGTTCTAGCATCCCATTTATAGTTATTTGATTCAGTGTGTGGTGTTGAGTTTCAAACTGTGTGTCATTTCTGTGTTTAGGACCTAATAAGTTTTTAGATTTGTTTCAAAAAACCCACCCATACTTTTGAAACTGAGGGATGTCAAGATAGGACATGGAATAGGACATGAAAACCTTTAAATTAGTTAAATGAAAAAAAAAATCATAATGATGTGGTTGGTTTTAGCCAATATATTACTAAAATGCTATCTGCATCACAGTTATGGTGTTTAAACTTAGTGCTAAAATGTATTTTTTGGGTGGCAGTAGTAATTTTTAGGATAGAGAACTTGGCTTGCATAGACTAATGAGAGTAAGCTGGTCATCACAGTAGGCTTTGGTTTTTGCCATGGTATAATGGCCAACCCCTTCATGGATTACTGCCTTGTCGTGGCGAAGGGGCTTGCGTAATTCAATGAAGCTATGAGCTATGCCGTGCAGGGCCACCCAAGACGGACAGGTCATAGCAGAGAGTTCTGACAAAACGTGATCCACTGGAGAAGGAAATGGCAACCCACTCCAGTATCTTTGCCATGAAAACCCTATGGACAGTACCAAAAGGCAAAACGATATGACGCTGGAAGATGAGCCCCTCAGGTCGGAAGGCGTCCAATATGCTACTGGGGAAGAGCAGAGGGCTAGTACTAGTAGCGCCAGAAAGAATGAAGCGACTGGGCCAAAGCCGAAAGGACGCTCAGCTGTGGATATGTCTGGTGGTGAAAGGAAAGTCCGATGCTGTAAAGATTTTTTCTCCATAGGAACCTGGAATGTAAGATCCATGAATCAAGGCAAGCTGGACGTGGTCAAACAAGAGATGACAAGACTGAACATCGACATCTTAGGTATCAGCGAACTAAAATGGACAGGAATGGGTGAATTTAATTCAGATGACCATCAGGTATACTACTGTGGGCAAGAATCCCTCAGAAGAAATGGAGTAGCCTTCATAGTCAATAAAAGAGTAGGAAAAGCAATACTGGGATACAATCCTCAAAATGACAGAATGATCTCAGTTCGAATCCAAGGCAAACCATTCAATATCACAGTAGTCCAAGTCTATGCCCCAACCACCGGTGCTGAAGAGGATGAAATTGACCGGTTCTATGAAGCCCTACAGCACCTTATAGAACTAACACCAAAAAATGATGTCCTTATCATCATGGGGGATTGGAATGCTAAAGTAGGAAGCCAAAAGATAACCGGAATAACAGGCAAGTTTGGCCTTGGAGTACAAAATGAAGCAGGGCACAGGCTGATAGAATTTTGTCAAGAGAATACGATGGTCATAGCAAACACTCTTTTCCAACAACCCAAGAGACGGCTCTACACATGGACATCACCAGACGGTCAACACAGAAATCAGATTGACTATATGCTCTGCAGCCAAAGATGGAGAAGCTCTATACAGTCAGTAAAAACAAAACCAGGAGCTGACTGTGGCTCAGACCATGAGCTTCGCCTTGCAAAGTTTAGGCTTAAATGGAAGAAAGTAGGGAAAAGCACTAGGCTACTCAGGTATGAATTAAATCATATCCCTGTCGAATATACAGTAGAGGTGACAAATAGATTTAAGGAATTAGATCTGATAGACAGAGTGCCTGAAGAACTATGGACAGAGGTTCGCGACATTGTACAACAGGTAGCAACCAAAACCATCCCAAAGAAAAAGAAATGCAAGAAAGCAAAATGGCTGTCTGAGGAAGCTTTGCAAATAGCTGAGGAAAGGAGGGAAGCGAAAGGCAAGGGAGAAAAAGAAAGATACGCCCAATTGAATGCAGAATTCCAGAGAATAGCTAGAAGAGATAAGAATGCCTTCTTAAATGAACAGTGCAAAGAAATAGAAGAAAACAATAGAATAGGGAGGACCAGAGATCTTTTCAAGAAAATTGGAGAGATGAAGGGAACGTTCAATGCAAAAATGGGCATGATAAAGGACCAAAATGGCAGGGACCTAACAGAGGCAGAAGAGATTAAGAAGAGATGGCAAAATTACACAGAAGAACTATACAAGAATGAGCTTAATGTCCCTGATAATCACAATGAGGTGGTCACTGACCTCGAGCCAGACATCCTAGAATGTGAAGTGAAGTGGGCCTTAGAAAAACTGAGCAACAACAAAGCTAGTGGAGGTGACAGTATTCCAGCTGAGCTATTCAAAATCTTAAAAGATGATGCAGTAAAAGTGCTGCACTCAATTTGCCAGCAATTTTGGAAAACTCAACAGTGGCCACAGGATTGGAAAAGATCAGTTTACATTCCAATTCCAAAGAAAGGCAGTGCCAAAGAATGTTCCAACTATCGCACCATTGCACTCATTTCTCATGCTAGTAAAGTTATGCTTAAAATCCTACAAGCTAGACTCCAGCAGTATGTGGATCAAGAACTACCAGAAGTACAGGCAGGATTTCGAAGAGGCAGAGGAACTAGAGATCAAATAGCCAACATACGCTGGATCATGGAGAAAGCTAGAGAGTTCCAGAAAAACATCTACTTCTGCTTCATTGACTATGCTAAAGCCTTTGATTGTGTGGATCATAACAAACTGTGGCAAGTTCTTAAAGAGATGGGAGTACCAGACCATCTTATTTGTCTCTTGAGAAACCTATATGCGGGCCAAGAAGCAACAGTGAGAACTGGACACGGAACCACTGATTGGTTCCAAATTGGGAAAGGTGTCCGGCAAGGCTGTATACTGTCGCCTTGCCTATTTAACTTATATGCAGAGCACATCATGAGAAAGGCAGGGCTAGAGGAGTCAAAAGTTGGAATTAAGATTGTTGGAAGAAATATCAACAACCTAAGATATGCAGATGATACCACTCTAATGGCAGAAAGTGAAGAGGAACTGAAGAGTCTCTTGTTGCGAGTGAAGAAGGAGAGTGCAAAAGTTGGGTTGAAACTAAACATTAAGAAAACCAAGATCATGGCATCCGGCCCTCTCAATTCCTGGCAAATATATGGGGAAGAAATGGAGGTAGTGACAGATTTTATTTTCCTGGGCTCCAGGATCACTGCAGATGGGGACTGTAGTCAAGAAATTAAAAGACGCTTGCTCCTCGGGAGGAAAGCCATGGCAAATCTAGACAGCACACTAAAAAGCAGAGACATCACCCTGTCAACAAAAGTGTGTATAGTCAAGGCTATGGTCTTCCCAGTTGCAATGTATGGCAGTGAAAGTTGGACCATAAGAAAGGCTGAGCGCAAAAGAATTGAGGCCTTTGAACTCTGGTGCTGGAGAAGACTCCTGCGAGTCCCTTGGACTGCAAGGCGATCAAACCGGTCAGTCCTAGAGGAGATCAACCCTGACTGCTCTTTAGAAGGCCAGATCCTGAAGCTAAAACTCAAATACTTTGGCCACCTAATGAGGAGGAAGGACTCACTGGAGAAGAGCCTAATGCTGGGAAAGATTGAGGGCAATAGAAGAAGGGGACGACAGAGAATGAGGTGGCTGGATGGAGTCACTGAAGCAGTAGGCGTGAGCCTAAATGGACTCCAGAAGATGGTAGAGGACAGGAAAGCCTGGAGGAACATTGTCCATAGGGTCGCGATGGGTCGGACACGACTTCGCAACTAACAGCAACAACAATAATGGCCAATGTTCCAGTACTGATGTGCTTAGTATTAGCAGAAAAGGCTACATGTAACCTGAGTGTATCTAAGGCAAGTAGATAATTGCTCTGTCTTAGAAGATCAACAGAATACCTCAATTGACCAAAGCCCTGCTGGTAGCAGAGGTTTTTATCCATGAGGCCATCTGGTGAAAATCACGATATAAGGCAAGTTATTATTAGTTATCAAGTTTATTATGGTGGAATGTAGATAAGGAAGAATGTAGATGAAGAAAGCAAGTAATAATCATTAAAAGAAGCAGAGAGAATGCAGAGCAATTTTCATGGAATTAAAACAAATGTTCAAAAGTGAGTAAAGAGGATTAAATAAAGAACTTCAGTAGAGTATCTGAAATAAAAATAAAAATAAACGCGATGAAGGTATTTGGGATGAAATTGAACTGACATATGTTGAAAGAAGTATTTTTTGCAGTGTTTATTGGAATGATAATATGTTGAAGAATACATACAGTAGAATGATCATCCAAGAAAGAATTCATGGAAAAGAAGTCATAAATGTCAGAGTGGTAATGATATAAAAATGTTAAAATATGGTTGTAGTTTTAGGATTTAGTTATTATGTAACTTGGTTACTGTAAGTATAATGACTAGTTTTGTGCCTGATAACTGGAAGAATGTCACAATTATCCCCTTATGTAAAAAGAAATATAGCAAGTGTGAATATTAAACTACAGGTGTTTTGCATAATTGTGAAAGGTGTTTTGCATAATTGTGAACAAAAGGGAGTAAGAGGTGACACTGAGCAAAATTTAAGGAAATGTAGTGTGGTTTTATGATAAGCATGAAGTGTACAGACTAGATTTTGCACTTCAGTAAGACATGGATAAAAGTAGGAATGCAAGAATGCAACATTCTTTTGTTGGTTTAGAGGAAATACAAAAATAGGCTTGAATTATGGAATGTTTTGTGTAAATATAAAGTTCGTTAGTCATGAAATCCAACAATGTGATGGAAATAAGGGATGAGTGAAGATAAATTGATGCTTAGTGAACTGTTCAACATTGAACAGTGGATAAGATAAGGTTGTATAATGCTCTTTTAGTTGCTTGATATATTTATGGAAAATGTATAAGAAATATCTGTGGGGAGATTAGATGTGTGTTGGTACACACATCCTTTTGTATGCAGACAATGCCATGTTGGCAGAAAATCCAAATGATTTACAGTGAATATTAGGTAGTTTGTATGATCCAATGATACAATTATCTTACAATATCACTCTTTTAGCTACGTATAATAAAGGTATGGAGAATCCATTTACATTGTCCAGCTGTGAAATTCCACGTACTAGGTGTCTAAATATTATTTTTTGCTGTATAAGTTGTAGGTTAAGGCCCATTGACGCTCTTGGTATAGAAATTAGGACACACACCTTTTTTTCCCTTTCCTCCTTCTTGCCATATGCCTTAATTTGGCTTTTTATTTCTTGCCCCTTTCTGTGCTTTCCCAAAAGGGAACAGTGTTCTTGGTATGTATGTAGGTCAACCTGTACAATTGGTTGTAATGGAACTCAAAGCCAGTATCTTTGTTTTTTTCCCAAATATCGGACTGTCACTCCAGGCTTGTGGTCCTCCATAAAATGCAGAAACACCTAACAAAAGAAGCCACTGCATACTGTATCTGTTTTTCTTAAAGTTTTAGCTGGACCAGCCTGCTTGCAGCAAAGTTCATGCTAGCATGATTTCAACCTTACCTGCCAAATTTCTTTCTCACTCTTGGAAAATTATGGTTGCAACTCTGGCAACTGTCTCTTCACTGCACAGTGCACCTGCCTGACTTAATTCTTAAAGGAAGGGAGTTTGCTCTCTGATTCTGGTTGATAAAGGCATGGACTTCTGTTGTGGACCTGATGGAGATAATAACACAATATGGGAAGGTTTCTGGATTTAAAGTTAATACACAGAAAACCAAAATTTTGGCCAGAAATATGACAGTATCGCAAAAGGCTCTTTTAGAAGGATTAACTGGATTTGAGATTGCTAAAAGGGTCAAATATTTGGGGGTGTTTTTGTCACCCTCTAATACAAAGTTATTTAAAAATAACTATGAAAAACTATGGGGTAAAATTCAAAAAGAAATGGAGAGTTGGGGAAAATTGCAATTGTCTTTGTTGGGACGGATTGCAGCAGTGAAAATGAATGTCCTGCCTAAATTTTTATTTTTATTTCAAATGATACCGATTCTTAAGAAAGATTCTAATTTGGAGGAATGGCAGCGAGGTATCAATAAATTTGTGTGGGCAGGGAAAAAGCCACGAGTTAAACTTAAGATTATGCAGGATACTCGTGAGAGAGGTGGGCTTAAAATGCCCAATTTTAAATTATATTATGAAGCTGCTGCATTAGTAGGAATAAGTGATTGGATTAATTTGACACAAGAGAGATTATTAAATCTTGAGGGCCATGACTTGTTGTTTGGCTGGCATGCATATTTGTTGTATGATAAGAAGGTAGACAATGTGTTTAGAGTGCATATTTTAAGACAGGCATTGCTGAGAGTATGGAAGAAGTATAGACATAAGTTAGATTGCAAGATACCACTATGGGCAATTCCAAAACACGCAATAGAAAATATACATGCTGGTTTCAAACATGATGTGACTACGTACAAGGAGATCCTAAGTTTGGAAAGAAATGTCTGGTGTTTGAAATCATATAGCCTCTTGCGAGAAGAGAAGGTTGTTCAAAACTGGTTTCAATATACTCAGTTACGGGCCAGGTGGAAAGAAGACCAGAAAAATGGTTTTACAATGACTGATGAAAATTTGATAAAGCAAATTAGAAATCAGGGACCCGCACATATTAAACGGATATATCTTGCGCTGATAGAGATTGATTCGGAAACAGAACTTGTTAAGGATTGTATGATAAAATGGGCCCAAAACATCCAGGAAGTTATCACAATGGACACGTGGGAAAAGATTTGGGTGAGGAACGTAAAATTCACACAAGCTCAAAATCTAAGAGAGAACTTTTACAAAATGTTTTATAGATGGCATCTAGATCCTAAAAAGCTTGCAAGTATGTATCCGAATTATCAGCCTAAATGTTGGAGGTGCGGTGATGAAGACGCAACATATTTTCACATATGGTGGACTTGTAAAAAGGTTAAGGCTTTTTGGATAAAAGTCTGGTGGAATATGCAGAAGATTTTTAAACAGAGGATAAAGTTTTGTCCGCAACTTTTTTTGTTGGGAATAATTACAGATGCTACAGTTGTGGACACTAAGTTGATGTTGAATTTTATTACGGCAGCAAGACTTTTGATAGGTCAGTATTGGAAGAAAGAGGAACTGCCGACCATAGAAGAGTGGACTTTAAAGGTTTCCGACCTGGCAGAAATGGCGAAGATTTCGGCCTATTTGAAAGATCACTCGCAAGAACGCTATATTATGGAATGGAGAAAATGGATTGAGTTTATCCAGAACAAGTATAGGGTTAAGAAGTTTTATGTAGCATTTGAATGAGTCTTCTTTCTTTTTTTCTTTTTTTCTTTTAGTTTTTTTTATATATATTCAATATTACTAAGGTTTGTTTTATCCTATATAAGCTAGAGAGTGATGGATTTTAGAGTTTATAGTTGTTAGTATATGGTTGTTTATGATTGTTTTTTTTATATACCTTGTATTTAGCTCTGGGAAGTCGGGGGGGGAGGGGGGGAGGGGGGAGAGGTAGGGGGGAGGGAGAAGGGAGGGGGAGGGGGGTTTTTAAAGGAAAATTGTATGTTAAAACTTTTCAATAAAAAAAAAAGATAAAGGCATGGACTGAATGGGAAGGAAGATTGAAAAAGTGGCTGTCAGGAATCTGTTCAGAAATGATGAATCAGATCAATCAGATATGCAGAAGAGGCAGGTGCTTTGGAACCCCCCACCTCAGTGTTTCAGATGGCTAAAAGCTTTCAGATCTAGCCAAAGGCCAGCTGAGTCTTTCTCAGCTGAGCCACATTCATGCCAACCAACCCAAAATTGGAAGAAAAAGTTGACTTCCTTCCAACGTCTCATCAGCAGAGACAAAACATGAGGAGTCTGAAAAAACCAGAAAAACCAGTGCAGGCCATGAAAATTTAAAGATCAAGGACAGACATCTCATTTATTTCTTCTCATTTTGCCAAATTCTGATTCATTCAATTGTCTGTCATCCAATGTATGTCAATGTATTTTCCTGTTAATGGTTTCTTGGAATCTACAGCACACTGCCAGCATTATTTACCCCAAGGTCTGTAAAAGCAATCCTATTGCAACCAATTGCTGAGAATATTGCTAGTTGGCTAGCAGTGAAGTACAAATCACTGCACTCCAGCCAGAGTTATTTTTAGCAAAAAAAAAAAAAAAACAAAACACCACTAACAACAACTCATTTCAGAGCATTTTGTCATCACTCCACAAAAGAGAGAACTGATAACTCACCAACATGCTCTCCTAAATGATCTGTTAAGATGCACTACTAGGTGGGTTTGCTGATAATGCAGACAGCAGATTAGTTTCCATCAATAGAAACTCACCTTGCTGAAAAGCAGGTTGCTTGGCAAAATTCCCAGCACATGTGCTGCCTTATTTGAGCCTTCTCCCCAGCAGCCGCATGGCAGAATTACCAATAAAGTTACAAACTTGATACAGGTGTAGTAGGAGAAGGGAGGACATGTTTGATCTGAAGATGGGTAGCCACCAGCAAACGGAGCATAACAATGAAATGTAAGAAGGCATTTTTCCTTCAGAAGGAGGAGATGGACCACAAGAGAAGAAAGGATGCATAGAAGCTCAGCACGACATAGCACAACATAAAAAATGTGCAAGAGCTCTACATGTTGGCTGTTAAAACAAAAAGAAGAAGAAAAAAAATCTCAGAGGGGACTTGAGACAAAACAGTTTTAAGAAAGAAACTTGATGCATACGAACAATAGTGTGGAGCAAAATGTATAGAATAATAGATAATAAAGTAATAGTTAATAGTAATGTGATGAATGAATCTTTATTATCAAAGTACAACATGTATACAATGAGATTGGCTGAGTCTCCCTTCCTGCCCCCCCACAACTCACAGTGACAAGAAACCCACCATCTTGTTACACCATGTGAGCTAATTGCACAATTGGCCCTCTTACTTCTCATTGGTTTCATTGCTTATTCATGGGCTGGTTAAGCCATATAGATTTCCAAGAACCCAATACTTTGTTAAATACTGTAAATGTTCATATGGTTCTCTGCTGTTTTGATTCACCCTGCTCCTTGTTGTGAATTTCCAGCTGTCTTCGTGATTTGGCATTTGTTGTGAAGAAGCTGTCTTTGTTATTATAAGCTTGAAACAAACCTTCCCTTATGGGAATGCAGGTATTCTTATTTTTTCTTTATTCCAGTCTTATGCAACAATTTCTTTTTGTTATGTGCCTCTTAGATCAATTTTAGAAAGTTTTCTTGTTGACATTTGAACTTGTCTCTTTGCCAGGTTTGTTGACATTCTCTGTACCATTCTGATCATCTTGTTCTTCATACAATGGCACTCAGTAAACTTCAGATGCAATAGACAAAATTTCTACCCAGACATGTGCCTCCCTCACCAATAATAGACAACCCATTGCATTCGAAATACTCCAGACAAGGCAGTTAAAATTACATTAATTTTACTTCAATTTTATGACATGCATGGCAATATACTTCATTTGCGCATTAGTATAACCATGCAAATGACCTACGTTATGACAATGACATATTACCAGATTTAATGGTCATTTCAGAGTAATGGGTACCCCTTCCCCCCCAATGGTACATTAAGATGGGAGTTCATTGTCTTTGTTATTTTGTGTCCTGTTTGTAATTTTCTTATTAGAACTTTTTATAATTTACTACAATCATGCTAAAATGTTTGCATTTATCTCTCTCTGTCTACCTCAATATGTATGTTTGCAAAAGTTGTAGTATTTGAGAAGTCAAAGACCACATTCAGATGTTTGATTGTCTATAAAATTCCATGATGATGTTACAGGAAGTAATGACATGGTTTTCATCCCATTTATTTATTTAAAATATATTTGAAAGCATGCCTGCTATAATCAGAAGGATTCTTGAGAGTTTTCTATAAAACCTATAAAATATTCAGAGTATTCTAAGTCAAACAATAACATAAAATAATAAAATAAAATCAGTGCAACACAATAAAACATCAGTGGTAAAGAAAATGAAACAAAAAAGCAATAAACAAGTCAACGCATGTCTTTCTATCAAACTTTGCAGCATGACATTGAACTCATTTCTGTGTTTTAATGACCACTTCAGGCAGGGATTTTAGAGTTGCTGGCAGAATTTGAAATGGCTAGCTTCTTAGTGGTATCCTAGTCTTATTATCATTCTTACTTGTGCTAAAAGAAAGCCAGTTTGTTTTAGTGATTTAAAGTACCAACCCAGAAATCGTAAAGTCATTTAGCTTCCTGAATGCTTTTGTTTTTTTCATAGAAAAGTAAAATGAACAAGGCACATTTAAAAGATGACTAGCAGTGTGATGCCTACTTCTAATACAATGGGGAGTTTTCTAAGCAGAATCTGAAATTATCAGAGTGTGACTTAGAACACTGTTAATAGAGGCTATACGGAAGCTCCCTCAGTGAAAACTATTCAGAAAAACATACCCTTGTGTAGCAGAGAATTGGATTTAAAATACAAATGTCACATAAGGTGAAATCATATAATGTCTCTCTGTTTGCCACCAGCATAATTCAGTATAAAAAGGACAAGAATTCATTTCATGTTTTCCTTTAGAGTATGCTTTTAACAATATTAGTTGAACTCCTTGCCACAACATTTATGGGACTTGTACCTTGATAATTTTAGTATGTTTGAACATTTCTTTCTATTAGCCCATCATCATCAGTTGAAAAACAGAGATATACTTTTTTTTTAATTCCATTTATATCCCGCCCTTCTCCGAAGACTCAGGGCGGCTTACAAGCTTAGCAGTAGCCTTCATTCTATGTATATGCCTGCTTGTTAGGGCTTTCACACACACCCCAAGCGGCATTATTACAAAGTCAGCTTAATTGCCCCCAACAATCTGGGTCCTCATTTTACCTACCTCGGAAGGATGGAAGGCTGAGTCAACCTTGAGCCTGGTGGGATGCGAACCTGCACTAATTGCAGGCAGCTGGTGTTACTTAAGGAGGCATTAGCCCACTGCTCCACCAAGGCTCACAATCTATATGAACAAAACTACAACACTGTCTGCACAGTGCAAACCAAACCAAACCAAACAAGAGCCTTGGTGGAGCAGTGGGCTAATGCCTCCTTAAGTAACACCAGCTGCCTGCAATTAGTGCAGGTTCGCATCCCACCAGGCTCAAGGTTGACTCAGCCTTCCATCCTTCCGAGGTAGGTAAAATGAGGACCCAGATTGTTGGGGGCAATAAGCTGACTTTGTAATAATGCCGCTTGCCCCCCCCGAAAGCCCTAATAAGCAGGCATATACATAGAATGAAGGCTATTGCTAAGCACATTGATTTGTGCTTTAGATTGTAAGCCGCCCTGAGTCTTCGGAGAAGGGCGGGATATAAATGGGATTAAAAAAACAAACAAAAAACCAACCCCCCCAACAAAACAATTATTATAAACCAGCTTAGAACCCAGTATCAAAATATTACCAATATAATAATCAAAACAATAATAATTTAGAGCAATACCTGGCATAATAGTCTCTCTCTCTCTCTCTCTCTTTCTCATTTAAATCCATTTTCTAACCTATGTCTATCAGCTATACAAGAGTAGGATGGAATAATCTATTGCTATGCAAGGCCTTGCTCAGGGAAATTAACAGGATTGTTGGGAGAAATATCCTAGAGAGTTTCTGGGGGATTCAGAGCTGGAGATTCAGATGCTCCATTTCTCTGATGGTGTAATTAGAATCTACAAGAAGAGGAACTTTGATCCATTTGTGAATTACTCATATTCTCAATGTGTACCACATACACTGTGGTAAAATGTAGTCTGGATTCCCAGGGGCTGCACTGCATTGGAGAGGAACCAGAGACAGCAAAATTTAGATAGTTTGATTGATGTCAATTTCCAAAAACCAAGAAAGACACACCGAGTTACTTCTAAGCAGTTTCCTTTATTGTTCCTAACCCAGAAGCAAAAATCTTGCCAAACTAAACCAAGGTACTTGCATCATGTGCTCCTAGAGAGGAGCTGTGTCAACCTTCTTCCTTCTAAGCAAACTATCTGATTTTCACTATCTCTTATTCCTCTGGAATGCAGCTGGGAATCCAGTCTACATTCCACTCCAGGCTAGTGTCCAGCCCAAGCACTACCTTGAATGTTTAATCTCTGCCCAGAATATTTGCTCTAAAAATAACAGAGAATAATCTATGATAACACACCCATGATAACTGCCCTTGTGGGTTATCAGTAATAATTGCAGTATCCTAGGATTAAATGAAGTATTTTATTATATTTTTAAAATATCACTGAGAATTGGGTTATATATGCTACCATGTACAGGTGAACAGCAGAGGATATTTGTGCCTGTATGTGAAACATTGAGACAAGATGCTCTTGGTGAGAGATTAGATGAGAAGCTGGTGTGGAGTTAGTAATATGAGAAAAATTGAAGAGCCAGCCAGCCCATATGATACAGAATCAAAATTAAGCTAGCAAAATTCCTCTAAGTGTTGGTGAGCTGAGACTCTACTTCAGAGAAAATTTGAAGGCATTCTAATATGAATAAATAGGCTTGAGGCAATTAACTTTGTAGCAGGCAGCCACTCTAGCCCAAAACAAAGCCACTGATGATACTTATAGAAATTACATATTAAGTACTCATTGAAACAATCTCCTTATTACACTGCCACAAAGCTGCTACCATCAAGCAAGGAAACATTTAAAGGAAGTAAACTATCTCACAATTACCCTGAGAAAATGTATAAATAATTTGCTGAAATACACAACAAAGATTCTTTTATTCCACTAAAATGTTAATCTCACATTCTAATAATATGGGTGCTGACCCAAGTTCTCTAAGGTGGCCTTAACTCACCAAAGTATCAGTGTTTTTGAACATGAAATATTTCATTGCTGGTTTTACAATGAATGTTACTGAGGAGAAGCTATACTACAGAAATACTATATGGGCTTTCCACTGATTGTGGCTTCTTTCCAAGCATCATGGCAATGATCATCAGCTTGGGATATCAAATTATGGGACTGGTAGCCAGCACAATCTTAATAATAATAGAGTTGGCAGGCATATTAACAGAATAATAGAAAAGACCTGGTGCTTTGGAGAATAGCTTGACTCCCTCTACTTTGTGGCAACCCCTGAGATATTGGAACACTGCTATCATGTCACCCCCTCACCCTTCTCTTCATTAAACTAGACCAGGAGTGTCAAACTCACCACGTCACATGACGTGTTGTAATGTATCATGACTTTTTCCCCTTGCTGGAGCTGGGATGGGTGTGGCTTCCATGTGATGCATCTGGCCCAGGG
Source organism: Vipera berus (assembly GCF_964194415.1). Lineage (NCBI taxonomy): Eukaryota > Metazoa > Chordata > Lepidosauria > Squamata > Viperidae > Vipera > Vipera berus. The sequence continues at coordinate 96,109,378 of NC_138202.1, forward strand.
GCCGGCAGTTTGACACCCCTGAACTAGACATACCCAACTCCAGCAACTGTTCTTTATATGTTTTAGCCAGCATCCTTGATGATTTAGTGCATCCTGGGAGCACAAACCCAAGTGCTTCCATACAGAATTTATTTAATTGCCATTGCTATGTTTGTTCTATATTTGAAAACTGTCCAGTGACGATGCAAAAGGAGAGCTCTCCTCAACTCTTACTGGAAAATTTCTGGAATACTACTCATATTTGAGGGGCTGCCAGAAAGAAAAGCACCAAAGGGCGGACAAGAAACAATGGATGGAAACTAATCAAGGAGAGAAGCAACCTGGAACTAAGGAGAAACTTCCTAATAGTGAGAACAATTAACCAGTGCAACAGCTTGCCTTCAGAAGTTGTGGATGCTTTATCACCTGAGGTTTTTATGAACAGACTGGACAGCCACTTGTCTGAAATATTATAGGGTCTCCTGCTTGAGCAGAGGGTTGGACTTCTAGTTGGATTGGAAGACCTCCAGGGTCCCTCCCAGCTCTATTCTGAATTGAAAATTGAAACTTATCAGGAAGTGTGTGTGGTTTGAAAGGAGCAATTGGCACTTATTAAGGAGCACTTATTAAATTACATTTATTTTCTCTTTGCTTCCAGTGTTCAGAAATCTCTCATTCTCTCCCCTGCCTCCTAGTATTATGTACAGTTGCAAGAAAAAGTATGTGAACCCTTTGGGATTATGTGGTTTTTTGCATAAATTGGCCATAAAATGCGCTCTAAACATCATGTAAGTCACAACAGTAGAAAAGCACAGTCTGCTTAAAATAATACTACACAAACATTAGCTGTTGTCATGTTTTAATTGAAGATAAGATGGAAACATTCACAGTGCAGGGTGGAAAAAGTATGTGAACCTTTGGACTTAATAACTGGTTGACCCTCCTTTGGCAGCAATAACCTCAACCAAACGTTTCCTGTAGTTGCAGATCAGACCTGCACAACGATCTGGAGTAATTTTGGACCACTCCTCTGCACAAAACTGTTTCAGTGTAGCAACATTCTTGGGATGTCTGGTGTGAATCGCTCTCTTAAGGTCATGCCACAGCATTTCAATCGGGTTGAGGTCAGGACTCTGACTGGGCCATTCCAGAAGACGTATTCTGTTCTGTTGAAGCCATTGTTTTGTTGAATTACTTGTATGCTTTGGGTCATTGTCCTGTTGCATCAACCATCCTCTGCGGAGCTTCAGTTGGCAGACAGATGGTCGTACGTTTTCCTGCAAAATGTCCTGATAAACTCTGGAATTCATTTTCCCATCAATGACAACAATTCGTCCAGGCCCTGAGGCAGCAAAGCAGCCCCAAACCATGATGCTCCCTCCGCCATGTTTTACAGTGGGGATGAGGTTTTGATGTTGGTGTGCTGTGCCATTTTTTCTCCACACATAGTGTTGTGTGTTTTTCCCAAACAACTCAATTTTGGTTTCATCTGTCCACAGTATTTTTTGCCAGTAGTGCTGTGGAATATCCAGGTGCTCTTTTGCAAACTTCAAACGTGGACTTCAAACGTCATCTGTCCACAGAACATGCAAAAAATTCATGCAAAAAACCACATAATCCCAAAGGGTTCACATACTTTTTCTTGCAACTGTATCCAATCAGGTGGGTTAAACTGAAAAATATGACCTTCTTGGCTAACATCAACTAGAGCAGGGCTTTTCAACCTTTTCACCTACTGTACCACTTTTAGGATATGGCAACATCCGAGTACCACCAGTCGCCTAGCAAGGTGTCAGAAACTTGATGACTTGATGAAGTACAGGTAGTCCTTGACTTACAACAGTTCGCTTAGTGACTGTTTGAAGTTACAATGGCATTGAAAAAAGTGCCCCCCAAGCTACAGCCGAGCAAGACACTTGCCTTCTGGGCTCAGAAGTGCCAGGATTAGTGCCAAGCTCCAGCTGGAGCCTGGCGCTGATCCTGGAGCTTCCACTGAGCCCTGACAGCCCTGAAGAAGTGCTGATCCTGAAGCTTCCATTGAGCCCTGACAGCCCTGCAGCTCCAGCCATCTCTTGCTCAGGCTTGTGTGGTGCTGCCACCAGTTCAGCATATTCCCCTCCCATGCTACCACTTTTCTAGGATGGTCGTGTACCACCTGCTAGGTGCCAATGTACCACAGGTGGTACCCGTACCACTGGTTGAAAAGCCCTGAACTAGAGCACATGGTGTTATAGAACTTTTCTGGGAAAGAAAGATGATATGTGACTTGAAACTGGTTTGGTTTCTACAAAATTCTGAACCAAAGGAATCAAGGAAAATTAAGTTCAGGAAGTTATGCAGTCCTGACCCACATGGGCTAGTTTATATTTCAGTGTGATGTATAATCCCAGAGAAGTGGATTAAAATGAGTAAACCATGGATGAGCATGTGGTGTGAACATAGTCTATGCATGGAAAGAATGAATGTCCTTGTAATTAGTGGACTATTGTGAAAAGTTTTACAGTTAGAGCTTGAAGTCCCTAGTGAAAGAGAGGGAAAAGAGCCAGGTTTTAATTAGGACACAGAAAAATAGGATGACCCTGTGTAGTCTCATAGCCTCTTTCCTCTTGCAACAAGATACAAACATGCCTTGGCAACAACTTTTTTATTTTTATTTTTGCCATATTCCCATGACACTGCTGTCCTTTTATTTCCAGCTCGACTATAAATCATCTTTAGATATACTGATGTTTCTCACCCTAAGCTGACAGCATCCAGTGATAGCTGTGTGGTATGTCAAAATATGTTATGCTTTGCCACATATTTCATGGAAGGCTAAGCCAGGTGATCAGCAGCAGATGAGATCTGAAAGCGCTTATTATTTTATTTATTTACCCAATTTATATAGCCGCCTATCTCACCAGAAGTGACTTACTGGTCTTTCAGAGTGAAGTCAGCTGGTCTACAGTTAACCTCATCTGTTGCCATTCTGCTGTCTCCTCCATATAAAATTGGAAACCACTGGAGGTGAAGTGCAATGAAATAACACAAGGGCTGCAATTATGAATCAGCATCCTCCCAAAACCTTGCCTCTTGAACAGATGAATCCAGAAGACTGTTTTTCTTCCTTCTCTCTCTCATGAAAAATTGGTAGAATATTTAGAAAAAATAGCAGGAATACTTTTTTGTACATCTGAATATCTGGTCTCCTGGAGGACCTATGTTTCATGAGAACAGCATTCATGTTCATAGGAAGGAAGGGAGAAGGAAAGGGATCATGAGTTAGTTGCACATTTTCTCTTACCCCCAGTGCAAATGCCAAAAGAGTTGCAGTGCAGAGAATACCCATAGCAGGCCTGTGCAGCCAATTAGATCTGAACAATCATGAATGCATCATTAGTCTACCTAGCAAGTTTTGTGTTGGGAGAAAGAAATACACACTTCTTTTTTTTAAAGAAATGTTTTATTGATTTTTTTACAATAAGAATCCTTAATGCCTAGTGTATAGCGTGTTGTCTTGGTTCATATATTTTGAAAAAAACCCCAATCATTGTTGTTGTTAGTTGCGAAGTCGTGTCCGACCCATCGCGACCCTATGGACAATGTTCCTCCAGCCCTTCCTGTCCTCTACCATCTTCTGGAGTCCATTTAAGCTCACGCCTACTGCTTCAGTGACTCCATCCAGCCACCTCATTCTCTGTCGTCCCCTTCTTCTAGTGCCCTCAATCTTTCCCAGCATTAGGCTCTTCTCCAGTGAGTCCTTCCTTCTCATTAGGTGGCCAAAGTATTTGAGTTTTAGCTTCAGGATCTGGCCTTCTAAAGAGCAGTCAGGGTTGATCTCCTCTAGGACTGACCGGTTTGATCGCCTTGCAGTCCAAGGGACTCTCAGGAGTCTTCTCCAGCACCATAGTTCAAAGGCTTCAATTCTTTGGCGCTCAGCCTTTCTTATGGTCCAGCTTTCACTGCCATACATTGCAACTGGGAAGACCATAGCCTTGACTATACGCACTTTTGTTGACAGGGTGATGTCTCTGCTTTTTAGTGTGCTGTCTAGATTTGCCATGGCTTTCCTCCCCAGGAGCAAGCGTCTTTTAATTTCTTGGCTACAGTCCCCATCTGCAGTGATCTTGGAGCCCAGGAAAATAAAATCTGTCACTACCTCCATTTCTTCCCCATCTATTTGCCAGGAATTGAGAGGGCCAGATGCCATGATCTTGGTTTTCTTAATGTTTAGTTTCAACCCAGGTTTTGCACTCTCCTTCTTCACTTGCAACAAGAGGCTCTTTAGTTCCTCTTCACTTTCTGCCATTAGAGTGGTATCATCTGCATATCTTAGGTTGTTGATGTTTCTTCCGGCAATCTTAATTCCAACTTTTGATTCATCTAGCCCTTGCCGGACTCCTTTCCCAATTTTGAACCAATCAGTGGTTCCGTGTCCAGTTCTCACTGTTGCTTCTTGGCCCGCATATAGGTTTCTCAAGAGACAAATAAGATGGTCTGGTACGCCCATCTCTTTAAGGACTTGCCACAGTTTGTTATGATCCACACAATCAAAGGCTTTAGCATAGTCAATGAAGCAGAAGTAGATGTTTTTCTGGAACTCTCTAGCTTTCTCCATGATCCAGCGTATGTTAGCAATCATAGTTAGTTAAAAGTCAATAATAATTAATTTTTGTAATTCCATAATTAGTATATTAATTAATAGTATATTTCTTTGATCTTCCCTTCTCCCAATAGTATTCTCCTTCTTCAACATTAAACAAATATCATTCTTAATACTTTCAATGCATAAATGGTTAAATATAAACTTTTTTTCATGTTTATACAAATAATAACATCCATGTATGACATTTTTTCTTGTCGACTTGTATTATTTTTCTAAAATTCATCTTATTAGTTCACCATATATCCTATTCTCATAGTTCTTATTTAAGCTTAATTTCCCCTTAATATTCAAACAATTCTTATCAGTCATAATTTGCTCAATATTAATCATCTAAATATCCACATTTTCCATTTAGATACACCATCCCAATGTTTTCATATTTCATGCATTATAAAAATACTATAAAAATGCTTATCTATGTTATGACATCTACCTATAACATCTTCTTTGATCAGTTTATATTTCACTTATATTTGTAAACGTTAATTTGTTAAATCACTATATATCTTATTTTCAAAGTTCAGATTTAAGCTTAATTTCCCCTCAGTATTTCAGTCATTCCTCAATCCTAATTCTCTTCAGCCTAATTTACCTTTAAATTTCAAACTTTTCATTCACATATATCATCCCAATATTTTTACATTTTATATATTATGAAGAATACTATATTACTTATATCTCTTATCCCTCTTATTGTAGAGCCCCTTTATATCCAAAGTTATCTGTTCTTTTATCCTTATTCAAACAAGAGTTTGCTCATGAAACATTCCATCTGGTAGGGCGAGTCAAATCTCTTGAATCTGTCTCTGGCCTTCTTTTGCAAAGTAGCTTTCCAGGTTGATATATTCCACTTGCAAGGAAGTTCTTGTATTTTTGTAAGTACTGTTGGGAGTAGAGAAGACAGAGTGTGTAGAATATTTGCTTTTTGTCTCCCAAACTCTAATGGTTCTCCTTGCTGTTCTGTAATCCATTTTGTTAAATCTTCTTTCTTATCCTCAGGTTTATTTTATTTATTTACTTATTCTATTGTATTTATATACCGCCCTTTCCCGAAGGACTCAGGGCGGTTTACAGGGTGTTTAAAACGAAAAATACAAAAGTTAAAAACAATTTAAAAATTATATCAATCCCTGAACAAATAAAAACCCCAGTTAAAATTAAAATTAAAATTCTCCGCCTGGGCCAGCGAGCTCGAAGAGCCAGGTCTTCAGGTCCCGTAGAAATGAACGGAGGTCGGGGGCAATCCTAAGCTCCACTGGCAGCTGGTTCCAAAGGGCAGGTGTACCCACTGAGAAGGCCCTCCCCCTGGGTGTTATCCGCCAGCAATCTTTTACCGGCGGCACCCTGAGAAGACCCTCCCTGTGGGAGCGCACTGGACGAAGGGAACTTGATGCCGGCAGCAGGTGTTCCCTCAGATATCCCGGACCCAAGCCATTTAGGGCTTTATAGGTCATTACCAGCACCTTGAATCTCACCCGGAGGGCAACCGGGAGCCAATGCAGCTCGCGGAGTAGAGGTGTTACATGGGAGTATCAGGAAACCCCCATCACAACTCGCGCGGCCGCATTCTGCACCAGCTGAAGCCTCTGAGTGGTCCTCAAGGGCAGCCCCACGTAGAAAGCGTTGCAGTAGTCTAAATGGGAGGTCACAAGTGCATGAGTAACTGTGTGTAGGGCGTCTCGGTCCAGATAGGGTCGCAACTGGCGCACCAGGCGAACCTGGGCAAAAGTCCCCCTGGTCACGGCTCCTATATGATCTTCAAAGTTGAGCCGGGAGTCAAGGAGGATGCCCAAGTTGCAAGCCCTATCAACAGGGGGGGGTAACACCTCACCCCCCATTTGTTCTGATGAATAAAGTATCTTTTCCATTTTTATTGTTATGTCAGAGTCTTGTAGTTTTTTTCCTATTTGTGTTAAATTATATTTCCCTTCATTTGTAGCTTCCCTGATTAAGTAATTTTCTTCTGGTTTATGTTCTGTTATCTGATTTGTTTGTTCATTCTTTACCATCATTTTCTGAGTGCTTTTTTTTATTGTAGGTTTAGATTAGAGATGTGCTTATTTATTGTCATTTGTATCTGTTGTAGCATTACATACATTTCCTCCTGGAAAGTATTTGTCATCTTGAAATGTTGCTTTTGGAGGTCTTTGATATTCCAGGCTAGGTCCTTCAGGAGTAAGTATTAAATGTGGTTTTCTGTCATTTTTTGATCAGTATGCATATCCATGTTGTCTCCCCCTTTTAAATAGTCTTTTATGCCATAGTCTTTGTAATTAGTCTTATTGTAGCAGCCAAACTCAGAATTTTGTATAGTTCTTATCTTTATATATAATTTTTATAATCCACTGTATTTCCAATTGTCAAGGCATCAGTAAAATCAGTATTTTATAACAGTTCTTTTATTCAGGAGTCAGTTGTCAACCAGTCAAAATTGCAGTTCAGTTTATTTAGCCACCCTGAGTCCTTCCTATAGATTCCCCCCTAAAAGATTAGCCCAGAGTGAAACTTTTTCTTTTTCTGTAAGCAATTATTGAGTTTAGACAAGAGTCAGAATATTTATTTTCCTTCAGACACTTTTTAATCTTATGGCTGGCCCAGTATGTATTCTTTCTTTGTACCCACCAGCTGTCTTTTGAGGGTTATTAAAGTTCAAGGGAATAGATTATTCTTTGTTTCTGGGCATCTTGCCAATTTCTGAGTCAGTGTTATTAATGTTCTAGTTCTCCATTTGGTGTCAGTAGTATGTTTTTCAGCTTTTTCAGGCAAAAAATATTATTATTTATTATTATTTTTATAGTTTCATCAAAACCCTTTAAAATATAATCTTAGCAGGGTTTTCTTGATTTCTAGATTTATCCAGACTGTAGTATTTTAAATTTGATTTCAATATATTTCTTTCCCTTTTAAAGGTTAATTTGCTGCTTACATCTATGGGGGAGTGCAGGTGTAGTCCCTTCCCTTCACATTTGGAGGTTTTCTTACTTTGGGGATCTTTCCCAAGGTCTTAGTTACAAAGTAGAGGAGAGAAGATCAATACTCTCACCAGTTCCAAGAATGCTGTTCACTGTTCTGGTTTGTGCTCTTGGACTTCAGCTGCAAGTAGCTTGGGCTAGATGCTAGTGTGCAGCTAGCTTTTCTCCTGTTGGGTTAGAGGGCTTCCCATGGATCGAACAGAACAACCATCGTAGTTCCATGATCATCGGGGCACCCCTCTTTCTTTGTTGCCTCTCCAGGGTGACTTTGGACCCATTTAGGATCCACTGGCAGGACAAAATCAGCTGTGGGGTCCGGAGCTCCGCAATGCTATGGCCGTGTGCTACTGCGCAAAAACCAGAAGTCTCAAGAAACACACACTTCTATTATGACAACTAAGGATGATTCCAGGCTGCATTTCTAATGGACTGGGGATGGGATGAGGGTGACCATGCCCTGCAAACATTGAGGGTGACATGCCCTGCAAAAAACATTGGTGATGCATTCTTTTGTCATAATTAGAGGGCAATGGGATAAGACTTGTGTCTCAGTATTGAGCTGAAGTGTAAGGTTGGGGAGTCAATACAATGCAGGATGTTCTACCATTATCTCCATTCTAGGCTTTGGCATGACTGGAGTCTCTTTACTCAATCCTTGCTCTCTCCTATCTTTTTACTAGGAGGATCTATTTTAGGGACCATGACAGTGGTCTACCATGAATGGCAGCGTTAGCTTGTGTGCAAACAAATTCCTACCGTATTTACATATTTGTACAATAACTAAGCAAGCCAATACACTACATTAAAAATTGGAAATTTTACCTTTCTAATATACCAAAGGTGCTTTTTTTTCAAAAGGCAACTGTGACTTGTTTGGTTTTTTTCTTCAAAAATGTTTCACTTCTCATCCAAAAAGCTTCTTGGATTTCAAAGAAAATAAAAATAAAAAAGTCCAGTTGCCTTTGGAAAAAAGCATCTTTGGGACAACCACAATCTGGATGATTGAGAATTCCTACAGATATTTACCTTTCAAATGCATTTCTCCTTGATTCATGAGTAACTTGATTTAACGCTGTTTCCTGCCAAGTTTGCAAATCAAGTTATTAAAATAGTAAAGGAAGGGGACCTGAGTCACACACTTCTTCTTGAAGAGATCAGGCAATATAACTTGTTGACATAAAAGGTGAGAGTGAATTAGAAAGAAATAATTTAACATGAAACACTCTTCCCATATGATTATGCATATAGCAAAGTATTATAAATTCTGTTCTCAGAAATATATTCAGAGAGAATGTCATAGTGATGGCTGCAAATCTTCCTGCTTCTTTTCCATTTCATGCTTTGTCATTTTGTTTCTCTTGAGAAAATGGATTTACCTATTGTATCCAACATTCATCAGGGATTTGTTCCTGTTTTTCTGATGGCATTGTCAATATGTCTGCTCCACAGATAATTTCTTGTTGAATTACAGAAGGATCTGCACTGAGGAGAATTGAAATATCTGATAGGTAGAGAGAGGTTCATGACATGTGCTGTAATATAGTACAGTTTTAACAATAATACAAATGGTGTTCCCTTTTTTTATAAGCTGGTTTGAATGTCGAGTACCAAAGAACTAAATTGTTTAGCAATTTTTAGAAAAAAAATCTGAAAACTGTTGTGAGGCTACATATTGTAACTTCTTATTTCCTAGCATTTTGTTGAATAAAACATACTGCTGCTTTATGTCTCATGATAGAATCAGACATTATAGAAGATACAGCATGGTATGTTAATTAAAACCATTGTGGTTTTATAAACCATGGTTTATGGCAATAACAAGAGTAAACTCAACCACTATGCTATTCAGTAAAGCATGTTCAATAAGCAATTTCTGAAGAAGGTGGTATGTTCCTTTGCATAGGATATGTTTAAAGAACATACCATGCCAGGTGGATTATTTACTTTGGATTCCAACTAAATATTGAATATGATGGTGTAAGTGGGCATTTCCAGAAGTGGTTTGCCTCCTTCCTAAGCTGAGAGACAGTGACTGGCCTAAAATCACACAGCTGGCTTTGTGCCTAAAGTGGGATTAGAAATCTGACCTTCCTGGAAATGTACATATTAGGGGTAGAATATAAGCAGGCCTGATATCTCTTTAGAATTTGCAATGTAATACATGGGAAATGGTTTTGATCTCCTTATCATGTGGGCAGGTGCACACGATCAATTGGATTTGGGAGTATTTGCATTGTAGCAATTTAAATGGTAAGATGTTATTCTGGCCTTGAAAAATGCTATCCCCAGCTTGGATCTATGGGGAATTTGTATATTTTAACTTTCAGTTTTAAATTTTTTAAAATTTAAGAATCTCAAGTCTCCTAGAACAATAACCAACATTTACATAGATAATTAACTGGATTTTGTAGACATCTGTCTGTGATTGAATACAGCTGAACTGCAGTGGGGGGGAACATGTGTAAACCCCACTCCAGTGTCCTTGCATGTACAGCTGCTTGCAAATATTTTTCTGAAAGGACTGTAAAAGTGTTAATTGAATAAGATGGAAGGATTTTTAAAACTGAAATCTCTGTTGCATCACAACAAAAATAGAAGAGTAGTTGACTCTTACTTAAAAAGTGGCAATGGGATTGTGTCTTTCACTATTCTTTTAGGGAATGCTAGATAGTCTTGAAATTTCTGCCTATGGAGATTATCAGTCATCCAGGTCATGGTTGTCCTTTCATTCCCCACCATCTGGTCAGAGCTGAAGAAGCTTCTTGATGAGAAGCAAAACATCTTCCAAGAAAAACAAGAAAGTCCAGTTGCCTCCTGGAAAAGCACCTTTGGGACAACCTTGAAATTTCTGTTATCATTAAATCAGAGATCAGTATGGATGTTGAAGCTCATTCACATCCAACTTTCTGCTTGCATTTTAAGCAAGGGCTTACACAAACTACAAAACGCAAGGGAGAAGATGCGCTTGAAAGGACCATAATTTGGAGCAACACAGTATAAACAAACTTGGGTGGGATATCAGGCAAAATAAAAAAAGAATTTGCCATTGCTCAAGAAGTTTAAAACAAAAGTATATTTCATATACAGTATGAATTGGAGGCCTATAGTATGCTATTCTGGAGTAGCTTAGAAAATAAGATGTCATTTATTTCACTCCCACCTCATTTCCAGTTTCCCCTGGTTTCACAAACTTTGAAACATATCTTTATAAATGCCATATACCAGGGGTGTCAAACTCAATTTCATTGAGGGCTTCATTAGAATTGTGGTTGCCCTTGGGGGGCTGAATGGGTATGGCCAGGCTTGGGGTAGCCTACTGGCTAGGCATGGATGGGGTGGGTGTGGCCAGCTCATCGCCACTCACATCAGGGGCACATGTGAGGGCCTGGGTAGGACTGGGGTGGATCCGAGGGTCTCCAGCAGAGGGGTGTGTGACCGGGGCAAGCACCACTGGAGGAGCTTTATCATCCCTATCAGGACAATGTGGGGGGCCCCTGGATGGTGGTGCAGCCTGCCCAGAGCTCTGGGCAGCAGAGGTCAAGCACCCAGCCCAGTCCTCAAGCTCCTGCAGCACTGGGACCCCACAGCCCAGCCTAGTGCAGCCCCACTTCCTCGAGGGGGAGCCAGCTGTGCTTACCTCCTCCTCAAGGCTGCTGCGGCTGTGCTCACTCTACTTGCCAGGTTGCTCATGGTGGGTGCAGGAGGGCAAAGTCCTTCGGTAAGAGGGAGGCCCACTCCCTTGCCATGCAAGGAGACCCAGCTTTGTAACCAAAGCATCCTTAGTGATAGAATGGGAGGCCCCTAGGATAGGCCAGGAGGAGGAGGCAAGGGGATGGCAAAAGGGCAGCAGGGCTGCTGGTGGCCAAGTGCTAAGGCAGGATTCCCTCAGACCCTCCCTCCCTGTCATTCCAATCTTCCTTCCTTCCTTCCTTCCTTCCTTCCTTCCTTCCTTCCTTCCTTCCTTCCTTCCTTCCTTCCTTCCTCCCTCCCTCCCTCCCTCCCTCCCCTCCTTCCTTCCCTCCCTCCTTCTCATTCCCATCTCCTTCCTTCTTTCCTTCCCTTCTTTTCTGTTTCCCTCCCTCCCTCTTTCTCATTCCCATCTCCTTCCTTCCTTCCTTCCTTCCTTCCTTCCTTCCTTCCTTCCTTCCTTCCTTCCTCCCTCCCTCCCTCCCTCCCTCCCTCCCCTCCTTCCTTCCCTCCCTCCTTCTCATTCCCATCTCCTTCCTTCTTTCCTTCCCTTCTTTTCTGTTTCCCTCCCTCCCTCTTTCTCATTCCCATCTCCTTCCTTCCTTCCTTCCTTCCTTCCTTCCTTCCTTCCTTCCTTCCTTCCTTCCTTCCTTCCTTCCTTCCTTCCTTCCTTCCTTCCTTCCTTCCTGTTTCCCTCCCTCCTTCCCTGCCTTTCTCTTTCTCATTTCCATCTCCTTCTTCTCAAGGATGGCTGCACCCTGAGCCCTGGGGTGTGAGGCTGACAGAACTCCATGGCCCAAGCGAGGAGTGGGGCCAGGTGTGGTGAGCTGTAATCCAACAAAGCAGAGGTGGACGAGAAGAGGAGAGGCCCAGCAAAGGGGGTGCAGCTGGGTGTGATGGGGCGAGGCCAGGAGGGGTGGGTGGGGTGAGGCAAATGAGCTGCAGCTGCTGCTGTGCAATGCCAGCCCCTGTGTGCTCACTGTTTCCTGTGTGTGTGTGGGGGGGTGCCCAGCTGGGTTGGAGTGGGCCAGGGTCCCTTGCCATCTCTGGGGCAGCCCCATGGGCCAAATCTGGGCCCTTCATAAGCTGGATCCCGCCTGTGGGCCTTGTGTTTGACATGTCTGCCATAGACCAACTGAAGCTGTATGGCTGGTACCTTAAGCTACACTGAAGTTGAAGAAAAGCCTCCATTAGGGTCCTTTTTATCAAAAAAAGATGAGATAACCATTTCCACCTGAATGTGTTACCAGATGAAAATCTGAATGTGTTATCTTTTCTTTACAGAAAGAAGAGGCAGTTCATGGTATCATATCTGCTGAACAGATTTTCAAGAGAAAAATAAGACAGTATTATCTGGTTAACTATCTGCCTGCCCTTTCCTCTTTTGATTTTCATGAGCATCATCGGTTTCGTAGGAGATCAGAGATAACACGGTATAGCAGGGATCCAATTTGTTTGCTTCACAGAACAGATGGCTTCTTTCCCAATATCTCACTGTATCCCTACTTCCTTTTTGTTATGGGGGCATAGCACTATTTGCATTTTTCTACACAAAGTCTAATCAAAGGAGAGAGGAGGACAGACAACACCGCAAAGTACAGGAAGAAATGAAGGAAGAACATTGAGTCATGACTGAGAGAAGAGGAAATTTGTTAACAACAGCAAGAGCAGACAGTAGTAGTAGCTCTCTCTCTGTGTTGTCTTCTAAAACATGTATTTTCTCCTTTCTCATCATGGCTTAGTCTTGACTACAATCCTTGTCACAGAAGTGATGAAAATGTATTGATAATAGAAGAAAATTTTATTTATTTATTTATTTATTTTATTTTATTACATTTATATACCGCCCTTTCCCTGAGGACTCAGGGCGGTTTACAGGGAATTAAAAAACCAGCAATACAAAAGTTAAAACCCATTTAAAAAAGATTAAACTAACCCTGTGCAATTAAAACCCCGATTAAAATAAATTACTCCTCAGCCTGGGCCCGAGAGCTCGAAGAGCCAGGTCTTCAGGCCCCGGCGGAATGACCAGAGGTCGGGGGCAGTCCTCAGCTCCACTGGCAGCTGGTTCCAGAGGGCAGGCGCCCCCACTGAGAAGGCCCTATCCCTGGGTATCACCCGCCGGCAATCTCTTACCGGTGGGACTCTGAGCAGACCCTCCCTGTGGGAGCGCACTGGGCGAAGGGCATTTGATGCCAGCAGCAGGTGTTCCCTCAAATAAAATGATTGGGTTCTTTATGATTTTTTTAAAAAAATACATACATCTTCATTGCTGTGTTTGTATTACTTTCTATTTGGGGGAGGAGGAGGACAGGGGAGGAACATTACCATCCCCTCCAAATCCAGGGATTTCAAACTTCTACAGATGGCAGCTGCTATGGAAGCAACATAAGAAAGCCTGTAATTACAGTGAGATAGGAAAGACATTCTATCAGGGCCTTTAAGTTAGTTGCAGAGTTCATATTTAACGTTTAGAGAATTGGAAAGATGTTTTTATAGTATAGGGCTGCATTTTGCTATAGTTTTTAAATACAAAAGGTCCCAGTGCGGTAAATGCTGGGAGACTGAACATTTAGTATGGCATTGCAAAGGAGCAAAATCAAAAAGAAAGAAAGAAGCAAGTTCTTTTTTACTTACAGGGGAAAGGAGAGGAAGAGTCCGGTGAACCTTGTAAAACAATTTTACAGTTCAACGATCAACGTGTAACCAAGGCAAGAGATATATTTAGCATACAATAGAGCTGGAAGGGACCTTGGAGGTCTTCTAGTCCAGCCCCCTGCTCAAGCAGGAGAACCTATACGAACTGAGACAGGTGGCTGTCCAGTCTCTTCTTAAAAACCTCCAGTGATGGAGTGCTCACGATTTCTGAAGGCAAGCTGTTCCACTGGTTAATTGTCCTCATTGTTAGGAAGTTTCTCCTTAATTCCAGGTTGCTTCTCTCTTTAGTCGGTTTCCGACCATTGTTGGAAATATATAACCACACAAAACTTACCAAAAAGTGAAAATGGGACTGGGCCAAGACGTAAGTGAATTTAGGCCTAAATTCAAAGTCATAAAGTTAGTAAATATCTCAGCTGCATATAATGGAGAAAGGAAAGCCTTACAGTATTAGTAATGTTGGTGTTTTGAATTGCCTTGAACAGCTGGCTCTTTGCATAGGCAATTGAGGTGAGGATAAGGGAAGCCTCCTTTGGATTTGGGGATCTGTTTCTTTTCATTCCCATCCAATTTTTCCTCTTCATTTTTTTCTACCATTGTTTTTGACAATTTTATTTGAAATGGCCCAGAGTTTTGGGCAGCCAGGTAGCATATACATTAACTAAATAAATAAAATAAAGGGAGAAAGACAAAAAATTCAGATGGGGAAGGAATGGGTAAATTGGAAGCATTCAACATTTTGGGAGCCTACTATTTAGTATTCTAAGAGGAGTTAGAAGCATATGTACATTAGTGGTCAGAATGTATGTTTAGGGCAACTAACTAAAATATTTAAAAAACCAGAGGAACTTCATATAATTTTTGAGAGAAAATTGAGACAGAAAAGGATAGATTCCAATTTTTTGAATGGGCAACATCCATTGTACTAACCATTTGTGTCCATATATATTTCAATTAATCTTTCAAACTATTTCCCTTTTATTTTTGTTCTTATTTTTGTATAATGCAAAATAATGTGATTTTGGATATAAGATTTATCTGCTTTCCATTCAAAATTTGATGTTTTTGAATTCAAATCAAAATATTGCAAAGTCTCTACTCATTTGTAGCCTTTGGTGTACAAATTCTTTATCACCCTAATTCTCTGATATCTTGAGTGGTTTCTTAAATACACCTTTTGAGGTAATTGCAATATAACAGATATCAGTATTTATACTTAAAACAACAAATGCCAATATTAGATTATTGGATTTGGTGATTCAAAGTTGATGATATTAAAAAATAAGCCTAAAAAAATCAAATGCCAAGGGTCTATTAAATTCAACTGTTTCACTCAAGTGTCATTTGCTTCCCTCACTAATGATTAGTGGGGTTTTTTTGTGCCAGTGCATTCCTACAAGGTCATGATTCAATATTTCATTAAAATCTTCTCCTATTATGATTTTATCAATTGTCAAAAACATTCATAAAACAACAGGGGAATCTAAATTAGACCTATAGACTTTAACCATAACTATAACAATTCCTGTAATAATGCCCATTTACATCAGTCATAACCTGTTGTACATCAATTGTAAATCCTTTTCAAACCAAATTGGCTACACCTTTAGGTTTATTTGAAATATCTGTGAGGTAAACCTGTCCTCCACAATCTTCATTAATTAAGATTTATCCTTTTCTATTAAATGGGTGTCCTATAAATAAGTAATATCAGTCCTTGAATATTTTAAACATGATTATATTTTGTTTCTTATATTCTCAGTTATGTGAAGACAAACTAACATCATCCATTAATTTTATTTGGAGCCACTTATCAATCTTCTCCCATGACCAGTTCATTTTATAACCTGTACTATTTAACAAACAGCTAGTAACAAACATTTCTATGTTTGAAAATTTATCATGTTTTCTAGTATTGCTCATAGACATAGAAGCTCTATAAAAACTCAAATTAGCATTCAAATACCCCATTATATACATACATACATACGTACATGCATACATACATACATAGATAAAATATGTAATGGCATATTTACACACACATATACATACACATGCACCACCTATATGTGTGTTTGTGTGTGTTTGTTTGTTTGTTTGTGTGTGTAATTATGTGCAAAAGGAAATACAACAGCAAACCAGGAACATTATTGAAGAAACTAAAAAGGACCCTACAAAAATAAAAGAAAAAGAACTAATTCACAACTTTCCTAAATAGGATAGCACTGTGATTTCATCTGTCTTCTTATAAATGAAAATAATATAGCACTGTTTCAAACTTACTAGTTCAAGCTGATATACTGTGTGTAAAAATAGACACAGAGGTTGGCATTATACCCAGATTTGCTATCATGAAATTAATTATAGCAGAAACAAAACAAAACAAAAAAGGGCAGAAAAATGCAAGCATAGAAACTTTTGAAGTAAGGGTTTTTGCAGAACAACCTTCGGTAAATTCAAACTTCTCACTCAACATATTCTGTGGAATGAGACATGTAAAGCATTTTTACATTGAAGAAGAGTAAAAGGAAGGAAGGAAGAGAAAGAAAGAAAGAAAGAAATGAAAGAAAGAATTCCACCTTAGTGTAGATGTTACTGATTCCTGGTGAAAAATCTCATCTCTTGTGATAAGATGAAGGAATTGCTCAATAATGCTATTGGAACTAGTTCCGGTCTTTCTTAAAGGAATTTGAATCACACAATCAATCTCAACTGGAAAATCCATTCCCCAAAGACGTTTTCTGAAAAAAAAATCCTCTATAAATTCAACTAGGTTTGATTGATTTGTAGGATCTTCAGTGTCAATCACATAAAGACTTTTCCTATGAAATTGTGATTTTAAATAAGTAATTTGTTTACCCAAAATATTATGACTGGCTTGAGAATTTTTCTCCTGGGCATTTAGCCGATCCTCATTACAACCTTTTATTTATTTATTTTGCATTTCTTTTAAATCACATTTAAACTCTGCCAGACAATGTTGGATTGCTTTTAAGACTTGTACCTGAGTCAGGATCTCTCTTTTAACAAATTAGTAGAAGAATCTCCCTTTGCCATCTTTCCTGGCTTGGCAGATGGTGATGCAGCTGAAATTAAGCCAGCAGTTAAACATTTGCGTCTAATTGCCATCAGAATAGCTTGTTAAAAAATGTGATGAAAAGTTATATTTACCCAATGATCAAATTCTTTGCCCCCACAGGCTGATAATTCAGAAATTTGAAATCAGGAGAAAAGCAATTGATACTGTATGCTTTCATAGTATCATCCCAAACAGGGCACCAGAAGTAATTTTTTTGTAATGTTGGAAAAACATTAACGCGGAGATATCTAAAATAAAACTTCAGAGTTTGTAGAATTCTGTTGGGTCAAGGTTACTACAATACATCTTATATGATTGCCCTCCCCACCACACATACAATCTTCCTGGAACAGAACTTCATCCTTTTGGACCCTGTGGTCTGAACTGATTGTAAAGTTATATGCTATGGATCATGTGAGTGGTGGTTCCACACTTGGGACATCAGAAAGTCCTGATGCAATTATATGAAACAGATCCTAAAATTTCTGCAACGAAAATTTTTGGCTTATAATAACATATGATAGCAATAACTGGAAGAAGACCTGGATAGGATATTCAAGAAAGGCCCCTGATGTCAACTATATTAACAGCCCCCAGCACAAGATTCTTTGTACCAAAGCGAATGGTCAGAACCACAGAGTAAACAGGCTGCTGTGTAGGAAAAATAGTGGTGATGTTTTTACATATTCATTCAAGATGGTCAAAAGTGTGACATGTGAATTCTACAAATGTGGAGGCAACTTGCAACAACTTCGATGGATCTTTGACGTACAGGATTGGTCATGAATCTAATCAGTTTTTGAGCAAGAAGTGTTGACAAAAATGTTTGAATAAAAACTAGTTTCATGTAGTGGTTAAGATGTTGATCTAGAAACCAGGAGACTGTGAGTCCTCACGGCATGAAACTGGCTGGGTGATTTTGGGCAAGTCACTCTCAGTCCAACCAAAGTGTAAACTGTTGTGGGGAAAATAGACAGGAGTATTAGGTATGTTTGCAGCCTTGAGTTATATAAAAAAGGGTAGGGTAAAAATCTAATAACAATAGCAACAGCAATAGCAACAAAAACTTATTACAACCCAGCAGTGGCGTAGCGTGGGTTGTCAGCACCCGGGGCAAGGCAAGTAATTTGCGCCCCCTAACCCGTGGATTTTAGCACTCGAGTCTCTTCCACTAGCTCAGGAATTCTGGGAGTTGAACTCCATGAGTCATAAAAGAGCCAAGGTTGCCTACCCTTGAGTTAGGTTCAAGGCAAAAAAGGGTCTCTGGAGAAGAGGGAAAATGCTAGTTTAAAACTGAAACAAGGCAACTTTAAGGTGCCTCAGCTGTGATTTAGGATGAGACAAAGAGAGGACATGGCGTTGAAAATGGTTAATGGGGCATGTTTGTTCCACTCTTAGTGGACGTCAGGATAAACCCCACGAGAGAATGACCTTACAACAGATGTGAATAGGCTTGGACTACGTTTGTAGATTGAGTGCATACATCACATGGAGCGATGATGGGCTTCATCAAGATTTATGATCCCACAATTGGCTAGTTTTCTCCATCTTGTCCTAAACCCTGGATACCAACCACGGTTTATGGCTTAGCATGTGGTGTGGGGTGACCCAACATGTTAGGCAACAAACAATGACTTCCAACTTACAATGCCTCAGCTTCCCAAGGTTATTCCAAAGCCGGAAAAGCCAACCAACCCCCCCTGCAGCTTTGCCTGCTTAGGCTGAACCCCAGGAGTTCATACTTGCTGCGGCGCCTGACCTATTTTCTGCCCAGACGCTGCTTATCCAAGCCAAGCCGCCTCCTTCTCTTTGGCACCTCGCCCCAAAGATTCGCCGGCCTGGCTGGAAACTCTCGCTGCTGGCGACGTGTGTCGGGGGGGCATCCTGATCGCCTCCTGCAGGGGGAACCGAGTGGCCACAGAGAGTCAATACAGCAGGAGGAGGAGGAGAAGGAGGAGGAGGAGGAGCAGCAAGCAGCCGCAGGTGCGGCAGCTGCAGTTGTTACCTTTACCTCCGGGAAAGGAGGAGACGGGGGCGGGAGCTGGGTCGGGGGGGCCGGGCTTGCAGGTTGAGAGCCAAGCGGAGGAGAGCCGTGGCGGGAGAAAGAGAGGGAGGCGAGACGCCGCCAAGCCTCCCCACCCCCACCCGAGAAAGGAGGCGATCCGCAGCCGCGAGAGGACGGGATCCCGCTCTGGCTGGGCGCAGCAAATGCTTTCTATGCTCCGCCCACTCGCTCGCTCCTCCGACCCTCGGTGAAGCAGAATCGTCCCCCTCCGGCGAGCTTAATGGGCGCCCCCCCAGATGTTGCACCCGGTGCGGCCGGCCCCCCCTGCACCCCCCACGCTATGCCACTGCAACCCAGCATTAAATGATTTGACAATCAGGTCAGTGAAATCTTTCAAAGAAAATTTAAAGAAAAATGAGTAGAGACAAATTGGCTTGATTCTTGGTGAAATATATAACCAGTCCATAAACCATCACTGATACTAGACATCAAGAATAAAATCCACAAAAACATAGTCATAAGTAACCTGCAACACAGAGAAGACTGGGGTACAGGGTACATTCTAAGCCACAAATTTTCATATTTATCAATCAACTTGGTTTGCAATTGGGATCCAAAATAAACAATATTCTTGTCTTTTAAAATGGGACACTGAATAGTCAGGCATCATAGGGACAATCAATGACTTTGAATTGATCCCTTGACAAATTGCAGTAACAGTATAAAGGGCATAAGATCCTATCAGAATTGGCATTAAATCAAGAGACTAGGATTGCAAAATCCAAGATTTGGATCCCTCATCCTTACCTCTATTCAAGACCATAAAGAAGAGAAGAGAGCCATAATATGATGAGAAAAGGGAAGAGTACTTAGTCATTTGAGAGACCATATTGGAATTGCTATTGCCTATCAGCTATAATGTATGAATATGTATGTATGTACATACGTACGTATGTATCTCTCTATATTATCTATCTAGCTTGGGAAATTTTGAAAAGTGAGATTATAAAAGCCCAGTCTAGCACAACACCAATGAAGAAGAAAAATAACAGCTCTCAAAAGAAACCAACATGGCTGCATAAAGAACTCTCTCATAAATTGAAAGACAAAAAGGACAAGTATAAAAAGTGGAAAGAGGGGCACATAACTAAGGCGGAATATCAGCAAATAGCCCAAAGATGAAGTAAGGAAAGCTAAGTAAGGAAAGCTAAGGCTCAAAATGAACTAAGGCTTGCGACAAAAATCAAAAATAACAAACAAAGCTTCTTTCAACATGTAAAAAACAAGAAAAAAGTTAAGGAAATAATTGGTCCATTAGTGGAAGAAGGTGGCAAGAAGGTGACAAGCAATAGGGAGGAAGCAAAACTATTTAACTCATTTTTTTGCATCTGTCTTTACACAAAGGGAAAAAACAGAACAACCTATCAAAAACAATACCATAAAAAAACAGATTAGAAATACAAGTTAAGATAGGCAAGAAAATGGTAACTGAGCACCTGTCCAGCATAGACGAGTTCTAATCACCAGGACCAGATGGACTACACCCCAAGGTTCTGAAGAAACTGGCATATGTGATCTCAGAACCACTGAACTATATCTTTCAAAGATCCTGGAGCACTGGAGAACTACCAGAGGACTGGAAAAGAGCTGCTATAGTTCCCATCTTCAAAAAAAGGAAAAAAATGGATCCAGAAAATTACAGACTTATCAGCCTGATCTCAATACCTGGGAAGATCTTGGAAAAGATAATCAAGCAATGAATCAGTGAACATCTAGAGGCAAACAAAGTCATTACCAAAAGGCAACATGGGTTTGTCAAAAACAGATCATGCCAGACAAATCTTATTGCATTCTTTGACCAGGTGACAAAATTAGTGGATCAGAGGAATGCTGTGGATATAATTTACTTGGACTTCAGTAAGGCATTTGATAAAGTAGACCACAATCTACTACTTGATAAGATAGAAAAATGTGGGTTAGACAGCATCATCACCAGATGGATTCGCAGCTGGCTGACAGGCTATACTCAGTGTGTGGTCCTCAATGGAAGTGCATCTACATAGAGGGAAGCATGTAGTGGGGTGCCCCAGGGCTCTTTTCTGGGCCCAGTGCTCTTCAACATCTTCATCAATGATTTGGACGAGGGGATAGATGGGGAACTCATCAAATTTGCAGACGACACCAAGCAGGCAGGAATAGTGACCACTCCAGGCTTAAGATACAGAAGGATCTTGACAGACTTGAACATTGGGTGCTATCTAATGAAATGAAATTCAGTATGAAAATAATAAGGTTCTACATTTAGGTAAGAAAAACCAAATGTACAGGCATAGTATAGGTGGTACCTTGCTCAATAGTAGTAACTGTGATAGGGATCTCAGAGTCCTAGTGGACAAACACTTAAATATGAGCTAGCAGTGTGCTGCAGCTGCCAAAAAAGCCAACACAGTGCTAGGCTGCATTGATAGAGGGATAGAATCAAGATCACATGAAGTGTTAATACCACTTTACAATGCCTTGTTAAAGCCACACTTGGAATACTGCATCCAGTTTTGGTCATCATGATGTAAAAAGGATATCGAGACTCTAGAAAGAGTACAGAAAAGAGCAACAAAGAGGATTAGGGGGCTGGAGGCTAAAACATATAAGGAATGGTTGCTGGAATTGGGTATGTCTAGTTTAATGAATATAAGGATGAAGGGTGACATGATAGCAGTGTTCCAATATCTCAGGGGTTGCCACAAAGAAGCGGGAGTCAAGCTATTCCCCAAAGAACCTGAAGGCAAGACAAGAAGCAATGGATGGAAACTAACCAAAGAGAGAAGCAACCTAGAATTAAGGAGAAACTTCCTGACAGTTAGAACAATTAACCAGTGGAACAACCTGCCTCCAGAAGCTGTGAATGTTCCAACACTGGAAGTTTTTAAGAAGAGACTGGACATCCATTTGTCTGAAATGGTATAGGGCTTCCTGCCTGAGCAGGGAGTTGGACTAGATGACCTCCAAGGTCCCTTCCAACTTTATCATCATCATCATCATCACCATCCATCCATCCATCCATCCATCCATCCATCCATCCATCCATATCTATTTCTATCTGTCCTGGGGTGGAAATTAAGAGGTGTGATATGTGGTAAAACTGAAGTTTATCTGCTAAGAGTTAAAATGTAAGACTCCCTCTCCCCCAATTCAGTGCATGCGATCTTGCTTCCTGTTTACACTTAAGTTTTTGGTTTTTTTTTAATCAATAAACAGTTTGGACTTACTACAGTGTGTGAGTTTTGTTTTTCTTAGAAGCAATAAATTTAGCAGGACTTTTAGGTGAACATCCTTCTAAAACATTTGCTTGAACCAATAGTTCTATTCAGTGGTGGGATTCAGCCAGTTTGCACCACTTTGGCAGAACCAGTAGCTATTTTTTTGTTGCCCAGGCCCAGAATGGACTTCCAGAGGTGGCATCCACACAGAGTACCGGTTGTTCACATAGTTGAATCCCACCACTGGTTCTACTATTGAGTTTTTAATATATTTTAGTGGAGAGACAGCAGCCTAATTGAAATGAATATAGTAAAGATGAAGGAAAATAGAAGCTCTGAGTTTCATTTTAAATGTACATCCAGTGATAAAGAGGTATCCCTATGTGGACTTAATGAGAGCTTTTTTCCAAATTTTATTAATGGCAAAACTTTAATTTTGGGCAGGTAGGAAACCTGCAATAAAATATAGTCACAAGATGTCTTAATAAATGTCTTAAAAAAACAATAGAGCAAAGATAAATGCAAGGCAATAAGAGAACATTCAGAACAAATGGACAGAAAATCCCAATGTCAAAACAGTACATTTTAAAAAGTAATGATAGCAGATAAAAGCATATATTGAATGAACTCTGCTTGGAATCTGCTGTCATGCTAATGGCCCCATTAATTATGATTTATTTGAGCTTTTATTTTATTTGGAGCTATCTGCTGTCGACAAGTTGAGTCCAAACAATTTACTAGGTCTATTGTGGACAAAATGGAAAGAGTTAGTCCAGTTTGGATCTATTCTTCTTAGGCAGCATTCAGAGGACTCTGCCTCTATAGTTTTACAGACGTGCCTCATTGTATGTAGCAGTGTGTCTTTCACACAATTCGAAACTGAAAAGATCAGGTATTGTTGGAAATGTAAATGGCATTGCACACAGGTACAGATCAGTGTGACATGAAAGTACCACCCCAACTCAGTTGCTATTCAATGCTTTGATGAATTAATTTTTATAATAAGAACAATATTGTACGTCTTACAAAAAGACTTAATCCTTGTGGTGCTCTTTTCTTTACTGTTGTCTTCAGCAGAACCAAAATGTGCAGCAACCCAATGAGCTCATGTTTCACAGAACATGTATAGGCTTTTAAAAGACTTTCCATTTAGCATATTTAAACCCTGCTAGCAATATATATATATATATATATATATATATATATATATATATATATATATATATATATATATATATATATATATATACACAAATATGAGCTGCCACTGCTGTGGCTACTGCCTGTAGATGGCCTTGGGTTAGGCTGAAACAGGAAATAAGATTTGTCCCGTGTTTGGGACTTAACATATATATGTTAAGTATTTAGAATACCTTGCTAGGCCCCGTGTTTGATTCTGCTTGGTATCTGAATGAGAAACCACCAGAGAATATGAGATTGAGTTGACCTGGAGTTGAAGAATAAGGGATATTGCCAGATAAACTGCATATATGTGTCTGTCAGGTTGTTGACAGCCAAGTTCCATTTGAAGGAAGCTTTACTCTTACTCTTTACTCTTAGTGACGGTGGTATTCTAGATCTTGAAATTTGTTCATATTACCTTTGGTTTATTTATACTCCATTTATAAATAATTTTCCCCCAGCTTCAGCCTATGGTCCTCTCCAGCTTTTGAAGTCTGCTTTTTTGTGTGCTCAAATGAAGTTCTGCCCCTTTCAGAATATATCTTTTAATATGGATATTGCATGGCTCATTCCTGGAAATTTATGTGGTTTCCAGTTAATGTTATTCTTTACACATCCTCACTTCCAACAAACCTGTCCTCTCCAGTTATGTCCATGTGCACTCAGATTTTTTGTAACCAAAGCATTCTTACCAGAATTCTCAAATATTGATATTTGGTTGTCTGAGATTAGTTTGTTTCTTCGTCTTTTGTCTTCAGAGCATAAAAGATTGGTTGTCTTGCAAATGGTCTTGTTCATACTCCCGAATGACGATGCGAGCAGTCCTCATTTGTTTAACGATAAGCTATCATCCAGGCATCTGATGAAAAGGGCTGATGCAGGGAAGCTTATACACTTAGCACTTAAGGTGCAACAAGATGGTGTGCCATTTTTGCAACCCCTCAGAAATTGAGTGAGATTATGTTACCATTGCAAAAGCAAAAAGAACAATAACAGCAAGAAGCAATTTGAAATTTATCCATTTGTTTACAAATTTATATAGTTGCCCATCTCAAGAAAAAGCAATTCTGTGGGGTATAGAGCAATTGAACGAAACAACAGATATAAAAATAGCAGTTGTATGATAACCACATTAGAAAGAAATATTATAAAAACCATTTTACAAAACTTGGGGAAAGAGAGGATAAGAATGGTCATCTCAGCAGAGGTTCTATCTAAGCATGATATATTAAAAAAATACAGTTTAAAGGGGAGTTGACACTTTATTTCGACAATATGTCTTTATCTAAATACAGACACGGTGGCTCAGTGGGTTAGGATGCTGAGCTTGTCGATCAGAAGGTCGGCAGTTTGGCGGGTCGAATCCCAAGTGCCACGTAACAGAGTGAGCACCTGTTACTCATCCCAGCTTCTGCCAACCTAGCAGTTCGAAAGCATGTAAAAATGCAAGTAGAAAAATAGGGACCACTACGGTGGGAAGGTAACAGTGTTCCGTGCGCCTTTGGCATCTAGTCATGCCGGCCACATGACCATGGAGACGTCCTTGGACAAACGCTGGCTCTTCAGCTTTGAAACAGAGATGAGCACCGGCCCCTAGAGTCAGAAACGACTAGCACGCATGTGCGGGGGAACCTTTACCTTTACCTTTTAAATACAGACATTTAATAGATGTGTTTCTGATATGGTGGCCCCAATAATTATACTCGCCAATGCAAGAATCTGAGTCAGCACACCAATATTCTACCAGAAAGATTTCCCAATTAAAGGTGGCTGAGTGGGTGGAGAGGACATTCTAAAAGCAATACGGACTTAATCAAATCTACAGAAGGAATATAGCAATATCTTATGGTATTTTCTTTTTAACCTTTTTGCAAAATGGTTGGACCAATATTGAATAAAACTCCCTCCATCTTCATTTTTCAATATGCTGGAGCTCTTCCTCTTTTAAGAGAAAGAATCAAATGAAAGAAACCAGCTAGTCATGTACAAATAAGGAAAACTCAATTGTTGTTCCTCAAAGTAACAACAATAACAACCACAGATTATTAAGCTTGTATGCTGCCTGACTTTTAAAGACTCTACATTGTTCACAACAAACAAATCAAAATACAATGTATAAAACATACATATATACATATGTAGACCACGGAGACGTCCTTGGACAAACGCTGGCTCTTTGGCTTTGAAATGGAGATGAGCACCGGCCCCTAGAGTCGGAAACGACTAGCACACATGTGCGGGGGAACCTTTACCTTTTTATATATATAAAAAGTATACGGGAACAGAACAAAGACTTCCCTCCCTCCCTTTCTTCCTTTCTCAAAATAGAGCAGTAGGGAAGAAAAGATATATTTTCAGTACTAAGATCCATATTTATGGGGAAAGCTGGAATATTATCATCCATCCTGCCATATGAGTTTTAGAAAGGCCAATGAGACATTTTCAGTACATAACATTGCAGAAAGACAGCTGTGAAGAAATACTGAGTACTGCCACAAAAAAGAGAAATATATAGACTAATTACAGTACAGTTATATGTTTAAAGTACTAACTTATTCCTTTGACAACACTAAAGACAACTTTATTTTCACTCTTAATTGTAACTGTTATCTATTATAGTGACACAGAGCAAAATTAATGCATATGATATATTTGTATGAAAACTTGACACCTCCCTTTTTGGACTTGATGAAGAATTGAGGCAGTACTGATTTGTTTTGATTGTGGTGCAATCAGCTCACAAATAGTGGTGCCTACCCATATGCCAAAACCTCATTGAAGAGTGGAAAAGATGCAGTAGAACTATTTTATTCCATTGGTTGGAAATTAGAAATCTCTCTTCTTCTTAAAGTGACACTTTGAAGATCTGCATAGCCTTAACATGCAATTTTACTACAGTCCTTCTGAGGACAATTCTTGAGATAAGCCCTGGAGATAGACCCTGGAGAGAAATTCACTTACAAGGGACACTGGAAGAATTAAAGAGAAGTGAACTAACCTGCCAAGACATAGACAGAAGATTCCCTGGTAAAAACAAATCTAAAGACCACGTGTTTTTTCTTGCAGGTGGGCTTCTAAAGTCAGCTTCATTTTGCTTTGACCTATTGCTGCTCTTTCTGCAGGAGGGTTTTCTTCGGGGTTGATGGAAAAGAGATAAGAAAAGAACATCCATAACAATTTTAGTTGGAGAGCAAGGAATTATAGAGCAACCTAGGGATTAGTAAAAACTAGACATATATTAGAATTTGGTTTGATTCAATGGATTGTGATTTGAGAGGAAGGCCTGTGAGACCTGACTGAAGGAGGAGCTCATATAAAACTTTTCAGAACAACTTCTTCTTCTTCTTCTTCTTCTTCTTCTTCTTCTTCTTCTTCTTCTTCTTCTTCTTCTTCTTCTTCTTCTTCTTCTTCTTCTTCTTCTTCTTCTTCTTCTTCTTCTTCTTCTTCTTCTTCTTCTTCTTCTTCTGCTGCTGCTGCTGCTGCTTCTGCTGCTTCTGCTTCTGCTTCTGCTTCTTCTGCTTCTGCTTCTCCTCCCTCCTCCTCCCTTTTTCCTCCTCCTCCTCCCCCCTCTCCCTCCCTTCCCTCCTCCTCCTCATCCTGTGATATTCAAGGGGCCCATTCTACAAAATGAGCAGAGACAAGATGACCAAGTGTGTAGGGCTCTCAGAAACTACTTCCAAATTAGTTTTAATTATGTTGAAATTAAATGAATACAAAAGTAAGAGAGGCAATCTGGTATGGTGGTTAAAGGTCAGCACCTTTAGCTTAGAGGCTGGGTGAATATGAGTTCTGGGCCTGCCTTAGGCATAAAGGTTAGCTGGGTTATCTTGAGGCAGTTCTTTCTCTCTGTAATAGGAAGAAGGCAATAGCAATTCACTTTTCAAAAAATGTTGCCAAGAAAATTGCACAAGGAAAAAAATCCCATTGCATAATATGGGAAGTTATATATTTAGACAATATAAATGGCTGATCTAAAAATCTCCTCACTCATCTCCATCATAGGTTTGATGGGGCTTAAAATTCTTCAGATCATTGACCTTCCAATTCCCTAATCTGCAATGAGTATAACTCCCAAGGCTGATGGGGAGGATTTTTGTACTTAAAGCAGGAAGTATCCCATTCCCATGGCTTTGGAGATGCTGCCTTGAGGACCATAGAATAGGCTCTTAAAGCCTCCATTTTAAGCCAGACATTAAATGAGTTTTATCCATTCCATTGCAATTTCTCAGTACAAGATATATGCTACTTTGCCACCCAGCCACATAACTTGTTTAGGTTGTCCAATTTCTTTGTTGTAGTTTTTATAATGGCTTTGCAAAGGGGGACTATGGTAACCCTCTCTAGAATTGGGAAGTCTTTGGGAGGAGAAAATGCACTATTAATAGATCACTGCCACAATGCAAACTTAGTTAGACAAGGCATGCTTTGTTACAGAGTGTTGTGCACTGAATGAAGTAAAGATTGCTTCATTATTGCAATAACCGGTTCCTCAGCAATGGTAAAACCCTAATAAATAAAGGAAAATAGAACTGTGTAGTAAACAAATTAAGCGGTAAATAGTGACAGCAGTGTTGTCTATGATGGTCTCATGAATATGCATAAAATAAAAGAAAGTGATTGCTGGCCTAGAGCAAAATTACCTTTTGCAAATAACAATTAGCAGAGCGATGGTAAAATGGTGCACTGGTGACTGGAGCTAAGAAATCTTGATAAATTGAGACTTTGCATAATTTGCAACTAGTGCCTGTGAATCAGATTGCAAAGACAAAGTCCCTTAGAAAAATGTTGGAAATGCAGCCATTCAGTTGTAAATAGGAAGAATTCTAACAAACACATCATCATCAACAACAGTGTTTAGACAAAGATCAGATATGTAGCTGTAGTATTTTCCCACTCACATTTTCATGCTCACAAAGAGTGCCGACCATGGGAGAAAAATACTGCCTGGAAACTCTTTGACTCTAATTTGTCTCCCCCCTCCCCCTCCTCTGGAATTTCAGTAATAAAAGTATAAGTATGTATCAAAGAGGTTTTTTTTAATTTTTGAAAAATGGGCTGAAGTTTGTATTTCTCATTTCTATAAAAACCTCGGTGACTCTTATCAACAATAAATATATACATCAGTTGAATATGTAACATGTCTGCATTTATTTATCTCACAAAATAATTGATCTCAAGGTCTCAGGTAATATTTATAACGTGAGATACTGGAATTTCCTTTGTTTTAATGGTACTTCCATAATAGTGCATGAATTGTTCTTATTGATGTAAAAGTTCATAAGACCTATTTTTTAATTTTCGGTTCTGTTTGTGGGTGTTTTTCGTGATGTAGGTAAGGCATTCTTTCACTTGGTATCATGTTTATTTGGCACAATGATGAAATCGCAAGAAAAGAAAAATTACGCTGTAATCTGCATTCAGAGGACATAATGTATTTATTGTTTTTCAGTTTTCGATAGATTCCATAACACTTGAAATAAAAACATCAGTACAAAAATACAGCTGGTAAGGTAGCCCAGTTTTTGTGTAGGGTAAGATTAGATTGCTTCCATTTATTCCTGTTGAGGAGGCTTCAGTTCTCCATCAGTTATTGGTGTGGAAGTTTGCTTTACTTTGGGGACTTTCAGAGAAGTACCAAACATCTGTGAACATTCTCAGAAGGCTGCCAAACACCTGGAGCATGCGCACACACACACACACACACACACACACACTCAAACACAAAGATCTAAACAGAAGAGAACAGAATAACAGAGTTGGAAGGGACCTTGGAGGTCTCCTAATCCAATCCCCTGCTCAAACAAAAGACCCTATACCAGGGGTCTTCACACTTGGCCCTTTTATGACCTGTGGACTTCAACTCCCAGAATTGCTCAGCCAGGCATGCCTGGCTGAGCAATTCTGGGAGTTGAAGTCCACAAGTCATAAAAGAGCCAAGTTTGAAGACCCCTGCCCTATACCATTTCAGACAAATGGTGGTCCAGTCTTTTTTTAAAAGCCTCATGCCTATGCACTTTTCTTGGCAATATTTTTCAGAAGCAATTTGTCCTTGTCTTCTTCCCAGGTTTGAGAGGGAGTGATTGGCCCCAGGTCAACCACCCTGAGATAGGATCATTCTCAGATTTTCTGGTTCTTAGTCCATCCCTTTATCACTAGACTAGACCACTGGCTCTCACATGAAAATTGGATTCTTTGCTATTGTTTAGTGGCCACCCAGAATTTTGTACTCCTAATTTAGCAGACCTAGACTTTGAACTGACTGGGAAAATCTGATCAGACTTACCAACTGACTAGAATAATTTCTCATCTGGACATTGTGGGAAAGTTAAGCATCAGATAGCTGTTGGATTATTTTTATTTTTATTTTTTTATTTTAATTCCATTTATATCCCGCCCTTCTCCGAAGACTCAGGGCGGCTTACAAGCTTAGCAGTAGCCTTCATTCTATGTATATGCCTGCTTATTAGGGCTTTCACACACACCCCAGCGGCATTATTACAAAGTCAGCTTAATTGCCCCCAACAATCTGGGTCCTCATTTTACCTACCTCGGAAGGATGGAAGGCTGAGTCAACCTTGAGCCTGGTGGGATGCGAACCTGCACTAATTGCAGGCAGCTGGTGTTACTTAAGGAGGCATTAGCCCACTGCTCCACCAAGGCTCTTAGGATTATGATAAGGCAGGTTTCTTAACACATAGAGTAAACCTGCTGTAAACCCAAGGTGGTGATAGTGAATCTGTAACAGAAAAGGCTTGTTGTTGGGAATATAATTATATAAATTAATTTTCTCATCCATAGCAAGGTTTTTAAATAACCCATACTTAGAAAAAAAAGTCAGCATATAGAATTCACGACTCAGTGTGGGAGGGAGGTTAATCTACCAGGCATTGCCAGCAAATGTTCACTCAGATAGTTTTATCTGAGTGTGCATATGTACAAATGATTAAAAAAGCAATAAGCATTATTAAAAATCAAAATAAGCTACTTCCCTGGAACAGAGTACTTCATCAAAGCTATACCTTGTTTGCATATTGTTCTTAAGTAATCTTCTGTTTTCACTCTCCCATCTTACTTAGTATGCAGTTAGCATGACTTTTGCTTTCTGAAAAAAATTAACTTGACTGTCAATTTTGATACAAGTTGATATTTGACTCTTTTGCTGGGTTTCATGTCAGTAATTTGGCTTTGGACTTTATTTCTGTTTGGATTTATTTTGAGCCATAATCCTGACACTCTCCCTTGAGCTAATATCAACACCTGGGTAACTGGGTTCTTCCAGATTGTATCACAGGAAAGAAATGGAATAAGGTCTGTGAGCCAAATTCACATTTTCCCCCATAGTGAATTTCTGACAGTAAATGGAAATGTCATAGGCTTTAATTCCATAGCAGACTGAAAAACATACCTCCCTGGCCCCAATGAAGTGCAGGTGTATTTAAATGAAAAAGGAATGAAATTGCTTTGACAAGATTAATCTTCAGATAGGCATAAATTACCCAAATTGAATTTTCTTTCTGCTATCAGTGGAATCCACATACTGCTCAGACAGAAAGTTAAAAAAATCCAATATTTCAAGAATTCATACTGTACTAGAAACAAGGCAGATATAATAGAAATAATGGTGACCAATAATTTTATTGGCTATGATAGATCCCTGCTGTTTATCTGCAAAATATTACTCATTTAAAAATTAGAATATATACCTTCTCCCCCTTCCTTTATTTCTTAAGTTAAAGTTTAAGAAGCCAATTTATTTGGATTTTTTAAAGAAATAATATATAGGGAAAGACATACTTTAATTTTGCTGTATTAAAAATATAGGCATAAATAAAATATAAAGTAAAGCATAATGAACCAAGAGAACTAAATCAATCAAACAGGAGGAAAAAAGGAAAGGAAAGGAAAACAGAGGAAAGGAGAGAGGGGAGGGGAGGGGAAAAGGGAGGGGAGAGGAAGGGAGGAGAAGGGAGGGGAGAGGGGAGGGGAAGGGGAGGGGAAAGGGGAGGGGAGGTGAAGGGAGGAGAGGAGAGGGGAGGAGAGGGGCCTGGGGAGAGGGGATGGGATGGGATGGGGAAGGGGAGAAGATGGGAAAGGGAGGTGAGGGGAGGTGAAGGGAGGACAGGAGGGGGAGGGGAGGGAGGGGTTGAGAGAGGGGATGGGAAAGGGGAAGGGAGGAGAAGGGAGGAGAGGAAAAAAGAGGAGAGGAAAGATAAATCATAAACCGGCAACATACTTCAAATTTGGCTTTTAAACTCTATTATTATGAAAACAATAAAGAAAGGGACAAAATACACAAATAAGGTATTAATTATCACCACAAAAGTCCTTTCTTGAATGAGACTTACTTTTGAGTAAACATTTATAGCACCAGGGCTTTTTTTTGTCATAGAATGCTCAGAACGAGATTCCGGCACCTTTTTTGGATGAACCTTGTAGGGTAGGCAAGGCAGTTTGTATGACGTGTGAGTTCCGGCACCTTTTTCTTTTACAAAAAAAGCACTGTATAGCACCATTAAGACTGTGGGTCCATTATTGTAAGGTAAGTACACACTCATCATGCTGTCCTCCTTTGTGGAATGTGACTGGAAAAAAATAAAATGGCAAGCACAATGCATTGAAACATGAGGTAGAATACGAAAAGGATAAGGACAGCAACACCATTCACTGTATCATCCCATTCTTTTGTTTTTTAATCTTTGCAATCTTTGCTTTCAGCTTACTATTTCAAACTTTGTCTTTTGTTCTTTAAATTTTTCACCTCTTTTTCTGAAAAGCTCATTGCAGCCATCAGACCATGATTTTTTTGGTATTCTTATACATTTCTTCTTCTTTCATATATGTATTTGTTTTGTGATTCAGTTCTCATTCCTTCTCTCTATAGGACCAAACCACTCTATGCCTTTCTTGCTAGTCACTCACTTTGTAGTCAACCCACATTCATTAGGACCCATTCTTGAACCTCTCTCTTTGTTATTCTACACGCCCTTTTATATAAGTAATCTTCGACTTACGACAGTTCATTCAGTAACTGTTTGAAGTTACAATTGCACTGAAAAAAGTGACTTACAATCATTTTTCACACTTATGACCATTCCATCATCCTCATGGTCACATGATTTACATTTGGATACTTGACAACTGACTCATATTTATGACGCTTCCATGTCTCGGGAGGTTATGTGATCACCTTTTGCGACTTCCTGACAAGCAAAATTAATGGGGAAGCCAGATTCACTTAACAACTGTGCTACTAACTTAACAACTGCAGTGATACACTTAACAAATGTGGCAAGAAAGTCAGAAAATGGGGCAAAACTCATTTAACAAATTTCTCATTTAACAACATAAATTTTGGGCTCAATTTTAGGTTTGTCTTCACTTTTATATAATAAATGAGCAGACTTTATCTTCCAATTTTTGATAATCTGGAAAACATATTGACATATATTAATGTGCGATCCATTTATGCACATTTAAAAAAGAACACTTCAGAACTGCTTTATATATAATTTTCTCAGCTCCCTTACTGGGTTTCTTTCTATGGGTATTCATTAAAGCTCTATACAATTATTGCAGAAAAAGAACAAGATACCAGGTTTAAATAGGCTACCTTTCTTCATCATTATATGTTTTTTATCTATCATAATGCCCATCATTTATTTCTATTTATTATAACAGAGTCCAATCTATGTAAAGTGCGATACTGAGTGATTAAAGAAACAACAAAATCAGTTTAGAGCTTGTCAGATACAAAGAAAAATTAACCTTTGTGCTGGGTTATTCTGGTAGAGCATTCTGTTTGGTTAAAAAAAATCCTTAAATGACACTTCTTTTTAAAAATTCTTTTACTTCCCTATATTTTCTTTTAACTGAACAATAGGTTTAAGATTATAAATCTAAAAAGCAAATGTTCTTTGTTGTAAAATGATCAGAACATATAAGCTTACAAACAAAGGGCTTGTGACCAAATAGCTCAGATGTTCTATTAGGAATTTGCTGCACCATCTGTATATATTCACTTGCTTCCCATGTTGGAGAGTCTACATGTTTTTTGTATGACAGGGTTATAAATAACATGCAAATGTTAACTAGGATATGCATTTGGCTTTGCTATCATGATGAATTTGACTTCCAGTCACCCTAAAGTATTCAACTACCATCTCATGGAAAGATTATTTTGTGTTTTGACTTTATTTCAATCCAACAGCTGAAGTTCTTTTGCTTAGGAACAAGGTATGCTTTTGCAATTGTTTCCCTAATTTCATATCCATAGATCATAAATGCTAAAGTAGAAGCTGTTTGAAAAAAATGGGTGAAGATAATGATTTAATGTAAAAAAGGGATCTTGTAACTGGAAAGGTGGCACTATTAGAAAACCTTAACATCTACACTTAGATAAAGGGACTAGTGCAGAATAAAGACTAATTGTGTACACAAGAATCATAAATTTAATATACTATATCTAATGTAAGAAGGACATTATATTTGGTGTTGTCATGGTTATTCTCATGGATTCCAGAATGCTATGACTGGGAAATTTGTTTTATTATTCTTTGGTACATAGATAATTTACTGACTTTTATCCAATATTTCATTCAATTCTCACATATAGCAATCCTTCTTCAAATTATGGACCTCCTAACTACAATATGCAACCTGTCTCTATACCTGCCCTCTTTAGAAGATGGGAAAGTGGCCAATATAACTCCAATTTTTAAGAAGGACTCATGGGGAGAACCAGGAACATTATACACCTGTCAGCTTAACATCTGCTCTGAGGAAGATTGTGGAAACTGCTACTGTATTAAAGATAAAATTAACAACCATTCGAAAATACAAGCCTTGCTCAAGGGTAACCAAAATGGCTTCCCAATGTCAACTAAATTACTCAAGTTTTTTTTGTTAATAAACATGTGGATAAATATGAACTAGTAGATATTATCTACTTAGATTTTCAAAATACCCTTGATAAAGTCCCTCCTTTATGACTTCTCAGTAAGCTTAATAGCAATGACATGAAAAAGATAGATCCTATTGTCGACAAGCAACTTAGTGAAGAATAAAAAAAC
Source organism: Vipera berus (assembly GCF_964194415.1). Classification (NCBI taxonomy): domain Eukaryota; kingdom Metazoa; phylum Chordata; class Lepidosauria; order Squamata; family Viperidae; genus Vipera; species Vipera berus. The sequence continues at coordinate 96,143,914 of NC_138202.1, forward strand.
AAAGAGTAACTACTGGACTAGATGGCCAGGGGTCCAGTCCAGCAAGACACAGCTTATGTTTTTATGACTGTAACCTTCAGTTATAGGGAAAAGGGAGATAAATTCTAGCATCCTTCTGAAGTTTCAGGAATTGGAATTAATTTTTAAGGCATTTCTACACTGCAACCATTTCTACTTTATTGGAGTTCTCAAAAGTCCTCATCTTTTCCATTGTCTCAAAAGGCTAGGAAATAATTTCAAAACACAAGCAGCCTGATGTTTTCCACTCTGTTTGTCCCGTCAAAGAAAATGTAGTGGATAGAATTGTTATCCATTGATACAGGGGACTGGTAAGTGAAACCAACCTGTCCCTTAAAGAACTTGCTAGAGCTTCCGGGTCTGAGTCCACGCTCAACCTGGTTACTTGTGATCACCTCTGGATACACAGGTCAAGAAATCAAAAGAATAACAATAAGACCAAAGAAAAGCAAACAAATTCCACATTGCTGCCCAAAAAACTACATGAACCCATCTATGAACAAAGCAAGAGCTTGACTCAAAGACATCTTTAGTTTTATGAAAACCGAAACCCGGGAACTGAGAAAAATGGAGAAATAGACTATCCTCAATCTTTGCAGGGATTCACTATTAAAAAAAATCCTTCCTTTCCCTCCCTTTTTGCAGTATGGGTTTCACTTCAAATCCAGAAATAAATTGGGCCATCTCTCTACTGATCTGTGAGCATCAGGGGTCCTTTTGAATTGGGCAAAGTCCTTATGTAGAAGGGTCTTTAGTTTACTGGGGATTTGAAAGTCTTTATATATAACAACCAAAGAAAAGTATGGAAAAGAGTGGACTAATGTCTAGCTTCATAGAAATATGTAATAAAATTATTTTCAAAAGCCTAAGAATAGAAATGATCTCCCCTCCGTCCAACATTTTTTGTCTGTGGGCTAATGGAGTGTTTATTGTGATAAAAGACTTTAAACCTCTATTGTGGAAATTCAGTTAGGTGCATGTAACTATAATATATTTGTTAGGCATTTTGCAGGAAAAATTCTCAAATATTAAACTCAAATTATCATTGGAGGAAGAAGACGTATGTATGGTGCCATGCTACATTTGAATTGAATTTTGTTTGATTGTTATTTTGTATGGGCTACTTTCATCTTTTTTCTCTGAAGAAGCTGACAGAATAAGATAGGAATAGGCAACGTTTCATGGGCAATCTGATTTTTCTTTTTAACGCTTGGTCTTTGAGAACTACAGAAGATCTTTCTAATGATGCCATATATTTCTGATATTTCCCAGTGAATTTTTTCTGATTAATATTGAAAGATGAGGTTTTATTATTTGCCAAAACCTACATGATATAAAAGATGAGATATGGAGTGAGGAGATTTTTTGGGTTAAAATAATAGGGAAAGTATTAAGTAACTTTTCCTTTTTCCTTTTTATATATTTTCCCTTCCACCATTTCTTATTTTTCTCTTTGCGCTTTTCTTTTTTATACAGTATTTTCCTTAGTTTGTATTAGTAGTTCTTTTAACTTTGTGTTTTTAAACTTCAATAAAAATTATTATTTAAAAAAAGGAAGACATCTGGCTTAAAGAGAAGATGCCTGACCATTTATAAGATATCCTCATTGACTCCCTCTATGAAAAATAGTAGAAGCAAACCAGACTGAAGAAACTACTGTGATATCTCACAGATTTTTGTCCACATTCTCCTGAACAGGTTTATCACTGACCTGGAAAGGAACCTCCCAGAGACACAATGTGATTTTTAATCAGAATGGAGCACAGCAGACATGATGTTTGGTGTGAGACAAGTCCAGAAAAAGTGTATCAAGCAGAACAAACCTCTTTATTCTATCTTCATTGACTTACAAAGGGACGTCAACAAGGATACTGTAAACAGAGAGACTCTCTGGACCGTCCTGAGATTCCAAGGATGTCCAAGAAAATTCATGAAGTTGATTCACTTACTCCATGATGAAATGACAGAACAGGTCCTCTACAATGGTGATATGTCAGTTGTGTTTGCCATTTCCAATGGGGTGAAGCAGGATTTTTTGCTAATCCCAGTCCTGTTCAATTTGTTCTTTTTTAAAATATATTTTATTGATTTTTAACAAAGCATAAATCACTCAATAATTGGTAAACAGTGTGTTGTCTGGGTTACATTTGTAGAACAATCTTTAACTTAATTTCTATAAATTTGTGTTCCATATGTTAATTTTAGTTGATTTCCTCTTTCCCCAAAATATCCTTTTTTTGCAAACATTGAGTTAATACAATTCTTATTGTTTTGATAAATAACAACTTAGTATATAGTTTTTCCAATATTCCTAAAGAATAATAATCATATTAGTATAATATTTCTTTTCTTATTAGTCTTTTCGGTTGTCTTATCATAAATCCTGTTACAATACTTATTTTAGTTTATTTCTCCCACCAAATTCTAAATATTCTTACTAGTAAAAAATTTCTCAACGATTAATTACATTTACATTGACAGATTTAATTCTATTTTTTCCATATAAGCCATATCACACTTTTATATTTCTTAAGAAATAAATAAATGAAAAGACAGAAGAAAAAAAATGAAAAAAGAAGAAAAAAAAGCAAGAGCAACAAAACATAAGAAATAACATACTACTTAAAATATATATCCCGCCTAGGTTAATATATATTTATTTCCTCAATTTCTTATTCTTTTTAACCATAGTTAAGAATATATTTAATCTTTAAACCTACCATTCAATAGATCTAGTCATCTAGTCCCTTGACTCTGATTCAAAATATTTTTTAATACTTTTCTTAAATTCAGTCATGTTTAAGTACCTAAAACATTTGCTTTATTTAAGTCATTTCAGCTTTTTTTTTACAGAAAAGAAAGAAGCATACTATATTATTTGGAGAATTCATCCCTCTTAAAGTGGTATATTCCAAAGTTTTTCTATTTCTTTAACCATATTCAAACAAATGCTTCTTTTTAAAATATTTTCTCTGATAGGTCCCATCATCTATTTTCTTAGTTTCCATTTTAATCTTTTTTCTTTGCCCAGTGTCTTTCTTAATCAATGTACTTTGCTGAATCAAAAGTATTACTGTAGATAAAGAAAGTAAATCAGTATCTTTGTTATGGGCATTTGCCCACTCCTTTTTATTAGGAATCCTTTTCCTTCCTTTCCACTTCTCTTGTCACTTTTTGTCTCTCCAGTTCTGGTGTTTTCCCTAGTATCTGTAGAATGTTTTTTTCCAGTCCTTTTTCTTATCCTCAAATTTGCTTTGAAGTGTTGAAATGTAAGTTATCTTTTCTTGCATTTGAATTAAATCATATTCTTTTGTTTTGTAAAATTTCATCTTTAAGTCTCTATCCTCTGATTTATGTTCAGTCATCTCTGCTGTATTTTCCTGAGAGTTTTCTTGGAGTAGAATTAAATTGGAGATAAGTTGATTTATACTTTCAAAGTTGTTCTATATTTCTTTGTAGTTTGAGATCATTGTCCTTTGAATTGGTTGTAGCTTATCATATATTTCCTCTTGTGAAATATTCATTATTTCTTGATAAGTATTTTCTATAAGTCTCTGATTTTCCATAATGACCAAAAGTCCAGATTTTTTTCCTCCCCCCCCCCTTGGAAATGGCTTTGAAGTCAGAATTAAATAGATATGTATAGTCCAGAGAGTTCATAAAAAAGGTCTTTTTTTCTTTGTTTATGTTCCCTCATATTTGTAAGTCTCACTTTATCTAAACAGCTGTGTTTATTAAGAACTTTGAAGGCCAGAGGCAGAAATTTGTCCCCAGATAATCCTCCTCCACCAGATCTTTCTAATCTTTTCCCTCCCCTCCTTCTCACTCTCGGAGGTCTTTTGTTTTTGGGAGTTCTCTTCTTCAGGAAAGTAGGTAGGATAGATAAAATCAATATTCTTACCCAGATTCAAACACGCTGTTTACAATCTGCTTAAAGTAGAGCTTTTGACTTCCGTTGTTTGCAGCTAGGGCTAGATAATGGAGTTAGCTAGCCTTTCTTCTGTTGGTTTCTGGAAGGCTTTTCCTGGACTGATCGGGAAGACTGCTGTCTCTCCTAGGTCCCTGGTACTACCTTCCTTCATTGCCAACTCTCCGGGGCAGCTCCTGGCCCATTTAGGTTCCCCAAACAGAAAGAAACTCAGCTGAAGGGCTCGGCATTTCGAATCCCTTGACTGCTTTACTGCTCATAGGAAACTGGAAGTCCCTGTTCAATTTGTTCTTTGCTAGCATGTTATTAGGTGCTGTCCAGGGTCTGAAGGAGGAAGTATACATCAGATTCAAATTTGACTCTCTTTGACTTTGGCTGCTTGAAAGCACAGACAAAATGTCTCCAGTCATTCAATAAACCCTCTTTGCTGATGACCATGGATTCCTGGCATACAAAGCAATCTACAGTTTGATGCTGAACATATTCTCAGAGGCGGCTATGCTCTTCAGCCTCTCCATCAGTCTGAACGAGACTGAAGTACTTTGCCAGTCTACGCCAAATATCAAATGCATAGAACAAAAATTACTGTTGATGACACCCTGCTGGCAAATATAAGCAAATATTTGTGAAGCATCATCTCAAATGATGGGTCTTTGGACAAAGAAAGTGATTCCTGGATCTGCAAGGCCAGCTATGCCTTGGGTCTGTATGTATTAGACAGCTCAATCAACAAAACGTCTGCATTTGCACAAAGCTGAAAGTCTACAAAACTGCTCCTCAGCTGCCTCTTCCATGTGTTGTACTGGGAATTTTCCCCCTGGATTTCTTTTCTGTGCAACCCCTCATTGAATGTATCTAATTTTCACAGTCAATCTTTCTTTACCTGGAAAACAACTCTACCCATTTTTTTTGTTTGTTTTGGGAGAGTTATTCCACAAGCAGGCAGGCAGGCAGGGGTCTAGCCCTTTGTTTCTAGTTTCTTTCCATTATTTTGTTTGTTTGGAATGAATTCAAAAGGCAAAACATTTCAGTAATATGATTGGTTATGATCCATGGTCTGACTTCAGGGTAAGGTGGAATTTGATTTATCTTAAATAGTTTTGTTCAAGTTCTGCCATGGCTAACCAGCGTAAATAAGGATATGTTTGGTCTGATAGTCATTAGGTGACATTAGAAGGTAAGTATATAAGAAAAATGCTTTGGCTCGCTTGAGTATCCTACTTACCAGGCTTACCAAGCAGATGTCTATCAGTTTGGCGAAGACAATCTGATGCCATTAAGAGAAAGGGCAAAGCCGTCTCTGAAAAAACAATTGCTGTACCTTGATTCCAATTATAGTAACTAATCCCCACTATTTAGGAAATTTAATTGCATGACTGAACCCAACTTTTTCATATTAGTTTTCTATTTCCCTAAGATTCTCCTTGACTTATTAAAAGGAATTATCTGAATATTTTAAACCTTATTATTTGGATAGGCTGGAAACTGGGTCTTAATGAGATTAGTTATAAATGATCTAAGAAACAGAAAATTTCCTTGCCTTCTCATAGCAAAACACAACTAAATAAGTGCTCCCAAGAAAGGGGAGATTTTAATATAGTAAACACTATCTGTTTGTATTAAAAATCTAATGTAATTTTCTATTTTCTGATCTGATTATATAAAATTAAATTTCATCATGCATATTTAGCGTAGCATTTAGGATGCTTTATAGCATTCCGAATTTTCAAGCATTGTGCAAGCATTTAGAAAGAAGTGCTAATTAAAGCTAATCTATTAGGTCTAGAAAATGTATTTTCATTGATGAATGAATATTCTCTTATTACTCCCATCTGCCATTTCGGAGGAATACACTGTTCCACTGAAAACTGCCATTGTGTTATATTTTTAAAAACTCCATAAAATCTGCACTGTATTAAACTCTTCTGTACTATACTTATTCATGCTTGCCTAATGCATTCCAATTATTTTAGTATTTCATATTTTTGGCACAATACTGATGGTATCACTTTCCACATAGTTCCACTTTAATGTTACATGCTATACTGGATTTTTAAAATTTGTGAGTCTTCATTTGAATCCCTTGAAATAGGATCAAAGATAAGACAATCCATATAATCATTCTTATACAGTAGGTATATGTTTATGTGTGCTACCGATATATGTTTAGACACAGTTTGGTGAAGTGATTAAAGACACCAGGCTAAAAATAAGAAAATGGTGAGTTTTAGTCTTACCTTAGGCATGAAGTCAACTGGCTGATTTTGGGTCAGTCCACCACAGTCACTCTCTGTCTACCCTAGGAAGAAGAAGGCCATAGTCAACCACTTTCCCAAAAATGTTACCCCAAAAAATTGTATGGAATTTAGGCAATTTTCAAGAGTCCAGACTTACTTGAAGATATACGTTTGCTGATTTTGCTGTAAATGAAGCATGTTGTACCTTCTCACAGACAGATTTATTGGTTTTATTACTTTGGGCTAGAACAATCCAAATGAGCATTAGCTGACAGCAAAGAGTTGGAGATAATTTTGGGGGGGATGGCACTTGTTGTCCTCTACTAACCATCAGGGTTTTTGGAGGCCATATCTCATAGCTATAAGCCTTATGTGAATTGGACTCATCGTGAAGCCTCCAAGACTCAAGAGCAGGGGTCTTCAAACTTGGCCCTTTTATGACTTGTAGACTTCCAGAATTCCTCAGCCAGGCATGCTGGCTGAGTAATTCTGGGAGTTGAAGTCCACAAGTCATAAAAGGGCCAAGTTTGAAGACCCCTGCTCTAGTGATAGCGACAGATTGCTTGTTCCTACCCTATCGAAAATAACAGTGAGGAAGGAAAAGGTTTATGAATAATAGCTTTAACTTCTATCAGGCTTAGGTTGCAAAACTGGTTGCAAAACTGCTAGAAAGCAGCAGAAAAATACCGTTTACCTTTGCAGCATTTGCCTTTGTACATGTGCACATGTGCAGTTCGGCTTTGGAAAACTAGTGATAGGTCAAAAACTGCTGAGTGTTGGACTCGAACAGGGAAGTCCAGATTTAACTTTGACATCTGCCATGCAAAGAGTGACTGGGTGACTTTAAGCCAGTCAATCTTTCTCATGGGATTATTGTTGTGAGGTAAATAGGAGGAAGGAGTATTCTGTGTGCTAACATGAGCTCCTGAATGAAATGCATGATACAGAGTAAATTAAGATATAAGTAGCATTATGCATTTCTTTAAGAAGTAATGATATTTAGGGCAAGCCTGTCAATTAAGCGATAAAGCAGGCCAAATGTCTTGAAAACTTATTTACATATATTATATGCCATTGCTGCAATGAGTGCACACAGGTGTGCAGTTTTTTGTCTTTAATCACAACAGGCGGTGTTCCTTGTGATTACATCACTGTTTGTATTTTGTATTTCAAAGATTGTCAGTCTAAATAGTGAAATACGGTGGGCACTCTAGGTAAGCAAGCTTGGTTTTTCTCTGCCTGCTTTTCTTTCTTTCTTATTAAAGGTTTTAAATTCATTTACTGTCATTTTTTTACTGACAGTACTGTAACAAAATGCCAAACATAAATATATGTACATCCAATTTAAAATTTGGAAAACAAGAAAAGAAAGGTCAGAATATAACTCTGGGTCATAATCCTCCTTAGATAAGATGTTATTTGAAATGTTCATCATGTGCTTAGAAGAAGATGATGTTTGAGTTCTTTTTTTCCAGTTGAATATTGTTTCCAAGTTCATTAAAAATGTACTTTTATTCACTGTGGTTTTAGCTGTGCTATAACACCAGGTTTTTTTTGGAATATGACATATATTTTAAGTCAGCTTCCACAACCAATCATTTTTTAAAATGTTCCTATACTGCTTTTGAAAAGTGCTCAGATTTTCAAAATGTAAGGCCCATGATTATGGTAATAATTCTTTTCATCTATAGAGGTGACTTTTTTTTTGGCTTAGTAATTATGGAGGGGCAGTGCAGTTACTCAATTGTGTCTGTGAAGGAATATAACACCCTTACTGAGAGTCCAATTTTCATCGCTAGTGATAGATTTCTTAAGCTGTTATAATCACACTGTGCTAGACTATATAAAGTTCTGAGTTGTTTCTTGTATGACATATTGCTTCCTATTTTTCAGGCTCAGAACCAAGATGATACCTATGATATACATTCAAAGCCAAATATTATTAATGCAATGCGTTTAGTTAATTACTAAGCATCCATCTCTGCCCTTTGCTCAGGAATAAACTGCAACAGCAAATCACCATGCAAATATGCATACAATATAAAGTTGGCGACAGTAGAAAAGCTGTCTTTATTTGTTACTGCCTTATATGACAATCAAACTGGGTTTAGGTGAGTTCTAAAGACTCTTATGCAGGAGAAGAGAATGGAATAAGGAAAAAAGTGGCCCAATAGGTAAAAATATAACAAGAATCCTACTGAATTAGTTTAAAGGCTTTTCTAATTCCATCTATGTCAGGGGTAGGCAACCTTGGCTCTTTTATGACTCATGGACTTCAACTCCCAGAATTCCTGAGTCAGCATAATTGACTCAGGCATTCTGGGAGTTGAAGTCCATGAGTCATAAAAGAGACGAGGTTGCCTACCCCTGATCTATGTCAACCAAATATCTACAAGAACCCAACAGCTTTCTTCTACTTCTGTTCCAAGCAACTGATTGTGGAACGGTTGCTGCTACAGCTAAGAACATTCCTGTAGTAGAACTTTTATTGTGTCTTCATAGATCCTGCAGCCATTGTTAACATGACATAAAGCCTATCTACATTACTGCTGTTTTGACACAGTGATGGTTGGGTGGTTATTGAAGAAATTAAGAGCATGAAAATTATTTGATTAACTTATCCCAGCCTTATCTCACTTTGTTTCTGATCAGAACTCCCTCTTTTTTTTTAGCTTGTTCAGTTTTAATGCAGGTCATGGAGGAACAGGCAACATTCATGCATACACCTCCCAAGGAAATTGTGCTGTGTGTTTTTTTTTCTCTACAGTAAGATCTTGAACTGGTATTGTTGCCATTGCTCCTATTGTTCAACATCCATACAATGAAATATCTCTCCCAAATCTTTTTATATCATATGCAATGATATATGACACAGTCCATTCAAGAGAAAGGATCCTTGTGAAATTTCAGTGAGCAGTTTCTATTGTGGGCTTCCAGAAATGAAGATCTTCCCATAGCCACTTATAGAACTGCTCATTTCCTACAATTTTTTCTTCAATTTAGGTTCAGCCCTCTTTTTATTTTGCCCTCATGATACCAAATTAATGACTGTAATTAATACTTTAAGGAATATTTCAGAAGTTATGCTGTGGAATGTGACAGTAATTTGGGCAATAAAGTATTTAATGGTATCCTTTTTAACTGAGCCACCTAATAAAATTCCCATCTTATTGGAATGAATAAGTATTATTTTATTTGATTGGCAAAGCTTTCCACAGAGAATCTCTAGAAGGCAGACACTGAGTTTCATTTACAGCCAGTCACTGGCAGATTTATTTTCTGAATAGATGAAAACTAATTAGCTTTTTTAAAGACGTGCCATAAAAATCAATTTTTATATACCATATGAGTGCCTTGAAAAATCTAGCACTGGCTTACTTAGGAAGAGACCATATCTAAAATGGACAAATGAGAAAGTGATGACAAGCTGTGCATTTCATTCTTACCTTTCCACTTTATAAGGCATTTGTTTACCCAGGTTTTGACAGAAATTCAACAACTTACCACAGAATAAATTAATTTGGAATCAGAGTTATATAGTACCTCAGACTTCAACTGGTACAATCACCTGTATTTACTGCAAGAAATACCTATTACATAAGATGTAAAAAAGATGTTGAGACTCTAAAAAGAGTACAGAGAACAGCAACAAAGATGATTAGGGGACTGGATGCTAAAACATATAAGGAATGGTTGCTGCAATTGGGTGTGTCTAGTCTAATGAAGAGAAGGACGAGGGGTGACATGATAGCAGTGTTCCAATATCTTAGGGGCTGCCACAAAGAAGAGGAAGTCAAGATATTCCACAAAGTGCCTGAAGGCAAGACAAGAAGCAATGGATGGAAACTAACCAAAGAGAGAAACAACCTAGAACTAAGGAGAAATTTCCTGACAGTGAGAACAATTAATCAGTGGAACAACCTGCCTCCAGAAGCTGTAAATTTTCCAACACTGGAAGTTTTTAAGAAAAGACTGGACAACCATCTGTCTGAAATGGTATTGGGTTTCCTGTCTGAGCAGGGGGTTGGATTAGATGACTTCCAAGGTCCCTTCTAACAATTATTATTATTATTATTATTATTATTATTATTATTATTATTATTATTATTATTATTATTATTATTATTATTATTATTATTATTATTATTATTATTATTATTATTATTATACAGTCAGCCAGATGTTCAGACTGGATTTGGCATTTTTGTCTACCTATTGAGTCCTTACCAAGGACCTGGGATAGGCAGATGTGGATGTTTGGTGGTATTACAGATATTGTCGAAGGATGGAAGCAGTTCCTAGTAAGGCCGCCTTTTGCAATTGACTAATGGCAAATTTGTCAATGCCAATGGTGTTCAAGTGTTGCTCCAGTTGTTTTGGGATTGCACCCAAGGCAATTATCATTATCATTATCATTATTATGGACCTCCATCTTCAGCATAACCCACAAAAGTTTGCCATTCAATCCATCATCTTCCCATCCTCCCACTCCTTCTGCTCCCAGTTCAGCAGTGATAAAAGCCTGTTCTCTCTAAATGATCTAGCAGCTTTTCAACTCACTGCTAAGATTGCTCACTGCTTTGAAAAACAACAGTGTAAATGATTAGTTATCCTCTTCTGAATCTTTTTTTTAATACAGTGTGGACTCCCAATAGTGGACCACTGTGTTTCAGATACTCCCACTCACTATTTTAATTTCACACTCCATTAAGAGTCCGTCTAATTAAGTCATTGAGTTTATACTGGGGAGACTCAGGTTCAAGTTTCCACTTGATATGAAGTTCGACTGAGTGATTTGGGGATCCTTATTTTATCATCCAATACTCTGTCGAAAAGTTTTAGCTCTGGAATAAAACTAAGAAAGAAGGAAACCATGCTGGTGCTTCATGATTTAAAGAAGACCGATATTGTAGAAAACATGAACTAGCCTTAGAATTTCTCCTTTTTGATGACTATGAATGTACACATTTTCTTTTCAAGCTAGCTTTACTTGAGTTTAGTCTGCCAATGTGTTATATGAAATCTTATACTGTATGAAAATTTTCCTGAAAATCTAGAAATATATGGAAATGGAAAAAATTAACTTGTTCTGCTGACTTAGTGTGAATAACAGATAGAAAGGAATTACTACTTTTATGATTATATTGATTTTATATTGTGTTTTATATTTAAGTTCAGTAAGCTGCTTAGAGTTCATTTGGTTTCAGGCAGTAGACAAATCCCATAAATAAATAAAGAGTGCCCTTTAAGTCAAGCTTAATTCCTGGTGACTTCATGGATTCAATGTTTGTTTCCTTGACAACAAGGTAGACGTGGCCTTCTGATGGCTTTTTCTGCAATACTACTTTTGTTTTGCCAGTCTTAGTGGCATTTCCTTGAGTTTTCCCTCCTACAATCATAAAGACATTACCCTGCCTAGCTTCTGGGTCCAGAAAAAAGTCTGACACTTGCAGAAGCTTTCTAAGACCAGGGGAGATAGGAGTACTGCCAATATTTGTATTGTATTTTAATTTACCTCATGGCTGTTCTCTCTTGAATAGAATTTGGTAGTTTCCACTTAAAATACAATATTTTTACATCTTAACAAAACATTGGTCAGTGGAGGTAACATTTCCTATTTACTACCATTATCTCTTGAAAATAAATTCCAAAGGATTTAAGGGTTAAAAATAGTATTCAAAATCCCCATCTTTACTTTTCTGTGTATTGATGTTCCCTTTGAGGCAGACATAAACCCTCACAATTAGCACAACAGGCTGTTAAATCTTCAGACTGGTTTAAGACATAGCTTTTTAAGTTTAATTCCTTGGTATGGTATCTAAAACCTGTAGCTCATTTAAGAGATGAACATGAATAATTAATTCCAGGATAGTGATGTCCTGCAGATTTTTTAAAATTTCTGGACTATATTGAAAGAACTGGGAAATATTAACAGAAAAACTGCCTAATAGAATAGAAATTTGACAGAGGAACCAATTATTCAGAGAGATGGTGGACTTCTTTACAGGATATATTCAGACCAGAGGTTGCGCTGCTATCTATCAGGGATGTTTTAATTTGGATTCTTAGATTTTGAATTCAATGACCTAAATGGCCACTTTCAACTCAGTGTTTTTAATTAATTATTGAACAGGCTTTTATTTATTTACTCGTTCAGTATATCTTCTCATGTCTATTCGTGGTTTGAGGGCTATTTCACACGACTGTAATTAAGGAGCTATCTAAATGCCCCTTTTTTGTTTATTAATGCTATCACTCAGCCTTCTCTTGTTCTCTGTCTTGCAGTATTAGGATGAACCATGATACATCATGATGTAATCAGTCATGATGGTTTATCTCACCTATATGACTTGAAAGCCCAGCAAACTAGTATGTTTTGTAAGTGCAAGAACACCATTGAAAGAATTTCAGACCCTTGCTGTTCACAAATGCCTGATATTTTGCTCCCCATATTCCCACATTGATCCACTCTCACTGTAGTGGTCCTGAAGAAAAAAATATCCTTGCCTGTTCTGTGAGCACTTCGCTCATCCTTAATTTGTTCTTCAAGAAGTCTGTTGAGAGGCAGAAAACTTTCTTTATAGTTATCTAATGGTTGTCTGGAATTTGGTTGGCTAGATAGGATAGTCCAATTTGAGTTGTACAGTAGGTTAGATTGCAACCCAATTGACCATCTGTATGAACAGGTCAAATATTTGACAAGCCACAAGAAATGACTCATAGGTTGCACATTAGGCTTAGTGAATTACTAATAGTACATAAATTTGGCTGCAATTAGCTGTCTTAAATTTTCAGTTTGTTGGTTTTCAATTTGTGAAATATCAACAACCACATCTTTCCACTCTGACAAGGTTATTGCAAGATGAATATATTTATCTTGCTGAATTGTTTTTAAGCTATGGCGATGACTGTAACATAAGCCTAGACAGGTATTTCATTCTAAGAGAGACATGTAAATAATCAGTTTGATGGGAAATAAAAAAAGCACTGGCCTTTTGTGAGGAGATGTCCATGCAGTAGCTTTCTCTCTGAAAACCAAGGAGAGCATATTGTTATATTTCCAGGGTTCATATTGTTTATATGTCCAATATTTCTTGCAACAGGAACTTGTGCAGTTTCTGGAGTTACATAATAAGACATTCTCCATTTCCAATAATGGTGCCCATCTCATTCTCAGGATATATTGTCCTGCAATAAAACTTTATTTTTGTAAAAATTGTGTAAAAAATGTTTTTGCATCTCATCTCATTACAACTTTATATAAGTAGCTCAGAATCTGGTGAAAGGACTAAAGGTGATGAGATAGGATCCAACATTTTCCATATGTAAGAGAATTGCCATTTCAGTATAATCTGGCTGCAATTGGCCCAGCCCCATGGCCTGGAAGAAACCCCAGTTGCTTTGGAAAGCCAAGAAGAAAAGAGCTAGGATTTTAATCTTTGTTTCTGGAGCATTCAGATGTAAAATGCAGCTGGCAGGTCTGGTGAATATTAGCCTTCTGCGAATCTCTTGAAACATGGTTTTCTCAGCAGACTGGGGGAATCTCATGAAAACAGGGAGTGTGCAAGGTGACTATATTGTGTATATATTGGTCCATTCTCTCAGTCTTATTTATATTTATGCTTAATTGTTTTAATGGTTATGTATACTTGTTTTTCCTCCATCGCAACTTAATTTAGAAGCAAATAGAAATTAATAAGTGATCTGTGGTTCTACTATCAGTTATTGCCACTACATGGAAACTGTTTTGTGAGAAATGTTTACAGGCAACAGTTCAAACAGTGGTTTGAGTCATTTCATCCAAACTGAGACATACGTTCAAAACTGTTTGTTAGGTTTTTCTCCATGGTTAACTATTAAGTTCATCGTTTTTGACTTACAATAATATAACTATAATAGAACACCACTTAAATCACTTCATATTTTATTTATTTATTTATTTATTTATTTGTTTTTATAAACCGCCCTTCTCCCGAGGGACTCGGGGCGGTGTACAGAATAGGGTAGGCATACAGAATGAACAATAGTGAAAAACAAACAATAGCAAAATACAAACTGGGACCCCAATTAGAGCTATCAGGCCAGGCCGGACTGCTGGAACAGGTAAGTTTTTAATTCGCGCCGGAAGGTGCGGAGGTCAGGGGCCATCCGGATTTCGGTTGGCAAGCTGTTCCAGAGGGCTGGCGCACCCACTGAGAATGCCCTCCCCCTGGGGGCCACCAGCCGACATTCCTTGAGCGGTGGCACCCTGAGGAGGCCCTCTCTGTGGGAGCGCACAGGACGGTGGGGTGCTGACATTGGCAGAAGGTGCTCCCGTAGGTAGTCCGGACCCATGCCATGTAGGGCTTTGTATGTCATTGTTAGCACCTTGAACTTCACACGGAAGGCAACTGGAAGCCAGTGCAGCGCACGGAGGAGAGGTGTGATATGGGAGTATCGGGAGGCTCCCAAGAGTGTCCGTGCCGCTGCACTTTGCACCAGTTGAAGCTTCCGAGTGGATCTCAAGGGCAGCCCCAAGTAGAGAGCGTTACAGTAGTCTAGGCGAGAGGTCACAAGAGCATGGGTGACTGTACGTAAGGCATCCAGGTCCAGATAAGGCCGTAATTGGCGAACTAGTCGAACCCGGGAGAAGGCCCCCTTGGTCACAGCTTCTATGTGATCTTCCAGGGAGAGCTGCGAGTCAAGGAGGACACCCAGGTTGCGGGCCCTATCAACAGGGGGTAGTAACTTGTCCCCGATGTTAAGGGATGGGATGTTCTGAGTATCCTGGCTTGCCGGTACGTACAGCCATTCAGTCTTGTCCGGGTTCAGTTGAAGCCTGTTCCTCCCCATCCATTCCCGGACCGCTTTCAGGCAGCGGGACATCACGTCGAGGGCATCACTGATGTTGTTTGGAGTTGAGATGAAAAGCTGGGTGTCATCAGCATACTGATGGTACCCTACTCCAAAGCTGCGAATGATCTCGCCCAGCGGTTTCATGTAGATGTTGAACAGGAGAGGCGAGAGGACCGACCCCTGAGGGACTCCGCAAGCGAGAGGCCTCGGGGTCGACCTCTGTCCCCCTGCCAACACCGACTGCGAGCGACCCTGGAGAAAGGAGGAGAACCAACGCAGAACCGTGCCTCCCACTCCCAGTCCCCTGAGGCGTCGCAGCAAGATACCATGGTCGATGGTATCGAAAGCCGCCGAGAGGTCTAATAAGACTAGGACAGAGGAATGGCCCCTGTCCCGGGCTCTCCAGAGATCATTTATCAGAGCGACCAATGCCGTCTCCGTGCTGTAGCCCGGCCTGAAGCCCGATTGGTACGGGTCTAGATAAACCGCTTCATCCAGGATCTGAGGGAGTTGGTGCGCCACCACGCTCTCAACAACCTTCGCAAGGAAGCGAAGATTGGAGACTGGACGAAAGTTATTCAATGAGGATGGGTCCAAGGTGGGCTTCTTGAGGAGAGGTCTCACCACCGCCTCCTTCAAGGCGGTGGGGAAGTGACCCTCACTCAGAGAAGCGGAGATGACCGCCAGGAACCAGCCTCGTGTCCCCTCTCGAGCTGCATATGCCAGCCAGGAAGGGCACGGGTCCAGTAAGCATGTGGAGGAGCTCAACCTCCTCATAATCCTGTCCACTTCCTTCGGAGTCACAGGATCAAATTCCTCCCAGGTGACGTCGACAAGACTGTCCATGCCTTGTTCTTCCAACTCAGCCCAGTTGGAGTCCAGGCCGGTTCGGATCTGAGCAATTTTATCCAGCAGATATTGGCCGAATTCCTCGGCTCGACCCTGCAAGGGTTCCTCCCTCACCTCTTGGTTCAGTAGGGAGCGAGTCACCCTGAACAAGGCAGCCGGGCGATTATCTGCGGACGCGATGAGGGTGGAAAAGTAGTTGGTTAGTGGCTATAACAGTGGTGGCGAACCTAAGGCACGTGTGCCAGAGGCGGCACTCAGAGCCCTCTCTGTGGGCATGTGCGCCATTGCCCCAGCCCTGCCTCCCCCTGCAGCCCACTCCTCACTAGCAGCCCCCCTGGAGGAGAGTCGCCCCTGAGCGTACCCCATGTGGAACAGCATAGCCAATGACATGGTAGCTGGGCAGCGGGGACAAGACTCCACCCTTATGCCCCATCATGCCCAGTTGATGCTGTGGGGCGCAGGCAGAGGGTGTGGCCATCATGGTGCTGCTGGGCCACCTGGGCAATCTGTGGTGGGCCGTGGAGGTGGTGAGGCCCTATGGGTGGACAGGGTGGGGACAGAGCAGGGGCAGGCTGGGGCAGGGCGGGGCAGAGTAGGGGCAGGCTGGGGGGGGTGGCAGCAGTTTTTGGGCACTCGGTCTCTAAAAGGTTCCAATCAAACTTATTGTAGATGTAAAGTCTGGAATCATATTATTATTAGCGTGGTATAGAAGAAGAGAAGGCAGCATAAATGCAAACAGGATTCTTACATGTCTGCAGGTTTGGTTTAACTTGCAATTTAGCTATCTAAATTGCAAAGGAAATCATAATAGTCTTGAATCTATTGTAGTGTATGGCTTTTACAAAAGGCCATATGATGTCTCCATTCTCTTTAGTATAAAACAGCTAGATATTTTAACTAACACAACTTTATGTTTAGCAATGAATAAAGAAGTAAAGAAGATATTTTATAATATATTATGAATATTGTAATATTAATCCCACACTAAATAAGGAAACATGTGTTGGACAATGAGATTTCTAAGTTTCTGTCATGTCTTATTTCTTGGGAACATGGCTGCAAAAGAAAAAAACCTGAATTTCTTGAGAAGCATTTTAAAAATCCAGGGAATTACATCTTTGAAGGAAAGAATTTTTCAGTTGCTCTCCAGAGAATAGACTCTTTGATTCACAAGAAAAAGGCTGGCTCACACCCACATTGCATTCCCAGGCAATTGCCAAATGTCAAATTAATATCTATTTAATTTTAATTTTAACCATTAATGTTAATTTCCCCCATTTTTAAAAAATCATAAGCAGGCTTTCTGATGAATAAAGCTTATTTGTGAAGAAATGAAAGAAGATAGATGGAAGAAAAGATTCACATTAATGTAGCTCTAGTATTGTTATAGGTCAGTAGAGTTAACAATGTAGGGTCAACAGAAATGCAAATGTTGAAAATGAAAAAAGTTTGAAATAAATCAAATTAATATCATATGAGTGTTTCTGAGGTCTATTTCAGAAATATGATCTACAAGTATTTCTCAGATAATGGTAATTGCTATATGAGGTCTGCCAGGCCACGCATCTAGCAGAATCTCATTATAACTATGGGTAAGGCTGTATCTGAACCAAATCATAGGATATAGTTTAATATGGAGAAAAAGTTTATAGTTCCAAATTATTTTAGTGGCATGTTATTTAGGATCATAATTAAAAATGCCAGCTGGTGTCTTTGGATTACCTGCTCCCTCTCAGCCCAACCCACTTCACAGCGTTATTGTTGTGGGTAAGTAGGAAGCCAGAGTATTAGATATAAAGCTTGACAACTTCAATACATACACACACACACACACACACAAACACACAGACAAACGCATATATGTTAAGTGTTAAGTATTTAGAATGCCTTTTTTGGATTGCTTATATATATGAATCATAACTATAGTTTTAACTGCAGCTGAACTATTTTTCTTACTATCTAGTAAAGTGTCTTTCAGGGCGAGTACCTTTTTCTTTTCTTACATCTCCTCCTGCAGAGAAGAAAATAGAAGCTAGTGATGAAGTGTGATTTGATTCAAAGTCACCAAATTGACTGCAAAGCCTACAGGTTGTCTTACTGAAATAATCTGAGAACTAGATCCTATAATTGGATCAGCCTGTGGAATCCCCTGCCTACAGTGTCTTCTGAAAGTGAGTGCTGTCAAGAGGAACCATCTACCTGAGTATTTGATGGCTTTGCATGAACAAAGACTTTGCTTATTCCTTATTTTCTGTTCTTCTCACAGTGTTGTGAAATAATTCTGCTGTGTGACAAAAGCAATCAGTCTCAAAATCAGAAACGATGATTAAAACATACTCTGTCTTAATTATTTAGCATCCAGTTGTTTTTTCTTTCTCAATCTCAAGTACATCTTTAAATGTTACCTTCCATCATGAAGTGATTTTAATTTCATCTGTTGCCAAAATAGAAGCGAAAGTGTCTTATTGTGCCATGGAGGTGATTGTGTGGGAGGGATGGAAGATGAATGTTTCGGAGGAAAATCAGCAAATGCGGGTGACAGAAACCAAGGGGAATCATTATTCCATAAAATATTATGGAGAAAATGGTCTCTTGTGTTTTCAAGAAAAGAATCACAAAACCTGCTACTGGAATTGTAAAGACTGCTATGTATTAATGGTATGAGTAATATATCTGCCGTTGGTGAATTAAACAATGCTATGAACATCTTATCTATGATATTTGGAGGTTGTAAGGAAATGGATGGGGAATAACAGGCTTCAGCTGAACCCTGTCAAGACCGAGTGGCTCTGGGTTTGCGGGTCCACTGGTTCCACTACTGTGCCGTCTTTGGTGCTTGATGGGGTGGCCCTGACTGGCCAGAATTGGTGTGTAATCTGGGATTCCTCCTAGACTCATGACTCCTGCTCAAGGAGCAGGTGGCAATCATGGCTCGTACAGCTTCATGTTGTATACCTGTTGTGCCCTGGATTGGCAGACTATGCATAGTCACTCATGCCCTAGTCATTGGACTACTGTAATGAGCTCTACATGGGGCTGCCATTGAAACATACCTGAAACTTCAATTCGTGCAGAATGCAGCAGTTGAGGCTGTTATGTGTGCTTCCAGAACAGTGTATGATATACTTCTGCTCCACAAGCTTCATTGCCTGTCAGTTTGCATCCCTGTCCAATTCAAAATGCAGGTTTTAACCTTCAAAGCCATTCATGACATGGGACTGGGTTGTCTGAGAGACCTCCTTGCCCCAATTTGATAAAAGCCTACCCCATTAGGTCTGTCAGAGAAGGCATGCTATGGGCCTCATCTGCCAGGGAATTACATTTTGTGGGTCCCAGGTGACAACATTCTCTGCTTTGGTGTTTGCCTTATGGAATATTCTTCCCTCAGAAATTAGATGTCCCTTTTGATGTTCCAGAAGTCCAGCAAGAACTAGTTATGTCACCAGATTGGGGTTCCCAGGGAACTGAATATATGCTTAGATAGCTCTATTGGTGAGGTGGACCAGTACCGGGCCACGGCATGCCAGCAACCAGTCTGCGTAAACAAGCAAAGCCCCATCTGTGGGATGCAGGCAGCACACAAAACCACACCCCCTTCGGTCCACGGAAAAACCTCTCTCCACGGAACCGGTCCCTGGTGCCCAAAAGGCTGAGGGCCTCTGCCATAGATCATTTAATAGGTCTCTTAAGAACTGTGATGCACACTTAATGTAACAATGAATTACATCTTACTTCACTTGATAAAAGCTGATATGAAAACCAAGACCTTCATATATATTGACTCCAATTCTAGATCTGCCAAATTTTCAAGATTAATTTTATTCATAGAATCTTCTGGTTCCTTTTATATGGATTAAAGATACAGAAGTTATTTTATATAATGAAAAAGTCAAAGTAAATGGTGGCATTCCAGCGATGCAACTATATATATTTTTTAATTTAAGAATGAAAAAGATAGAATTCATGTATGCAATGCTGCAAATGATTAATGGTCCATAAAATAGTATTTGACTGTTTCTGGGATTTTTTTTAACCTTAAAAATGAAACTGCTTGCTGACTTTTAGAAATGCAGTTCACATTCATGATGTAACTTGCTCCCTGCAGTGAAGAAGTGAAGGACAAGAGAGAAACGCAGGACTGAAAGAAGTCCTGCCTGACAGATTGCTTCACATCCAGCCTTCTAAACCAATAAAACTTTAGGAGAAAATGCTAAGCATCAGCTTTGTACTGAGGTCCAAAGAGACATCAAGAAAACAGGACTCACCTTCATGTGTACTTGTTTTTTTTTTTGACAAAGAATAAATATTAACACCCAGATGGTTCAGTTTAAAAAAGCCACACGGTGTGCTACATAGGAGAAAGATCCTGCCACCCAGAATTATCACAGTCTAGTTTGGGAGAAGATTAATTGTCACTTTCTAATATGCTAATTAGTCTAGCTTTTAGCATGCAAGTAATGCCTGTTCAGCATTCTACTGAGGTGTGCCTGAATGCTTTCAAATTTCTAACAATTCTAATTGCTACTTCTGTCCTAATCTCATAGATGACTATCCCTAGAGAAATGCCTATAGAGGATTAGGATCGAAATGCAAAATCTGTTCCATACTGCTAGTCTTCTGTTTGATGGAAGAAAAAAAAGAATATTTTGACTACAATATAGAAGCATGTTACATATTTGACAGTGAATTTGGCTTGCAAAAATATGCACAACAATATTAGTATAATTAAAACCTAGATAAAAATTGAACAGTAAAAATAAATAAATGTTGCAGAATTGATAGCAATCATGGGCATGGTTAACAAATCTTCAACATTGTCTTCCTAAAATCTGGCAGTCATGCTTGCCCCAAAATTTATGGAAACAATGATTTCAGCAAAAGAATTATGTATCAGTTTTATTATAGATTCCTGTACATGCATGAATAGCAATAGATGGATGGATGGGTGGGTGGGTGGATGGGTGGATGACATCTGTTTGCATTGTCTTACTTTTAGAGAGTGCATGTTCAGGTATGATAGGTCCTTATTCTTGTTTACTTTCTGTGTAGTTTTCAGTTTGTCTTATTCAAAAACAAAAAACATATATATTTTGAGTGTTTTGTTCAGGCATGGATTGAAATACAGTTGATTGGTTTGAGACACAGTCCAGACCCAGATGAAAGTATTTAAAACACTTTTCCATTTTAGCACCTGTGATTAAAGGTTTTTTTTCCTGCTGCATTTGGGATCTGTCATGTTCCTTGTGCTACAGGCTTAGGGTGGGGTGGGGGATTGAGGATGCGAGTAAATGGTCTGGGAGGAGTTACAGTATGAATAAAATACCAGGTACTTCATGTGTTTATATTTACAGGTATTTATATTTATACATAGCAAGGTGAAGGAACCATTTTGGATTTAGCTGCTATTGGAGAATGACTATGAAGAGGAAGAAATTCGTCAACTGACTACCTGGATTTAATGGTAGACTATGCTTCTGGTAGAGTGGTGGTTACTAGTGGTAAGTCACCAGCCTGCCCCTGAGGCACATGTTATTTTACTGGAGTTTCAGTATACTAGGGTGGGTGGTGATTTCAGTTAAATGGAAACTGGGAGGGATTCTTCTACTCCTGATATTCCCTTTCTTTCAAACTGGCTCCCTTTAGTTTAAAACATTGCTCCCTTAAAGCACCGTTTCCCACAACATTGGGGTAATAATTATTCCAGTTAGCTTTTGTGCTGAGATCCTGAGCATGCTATTACACTGCAAGACCCGGAGAGCCTTTAGCCAGTGTCAGCAGGTCTGCCAGCTGTACCCCTTCCTGGATAAATCAATAAGGGGACTCATCATTTCATAGTCAAACTGTTGCAGTTTGCTTTATGTGGAGTCATGAAAAGAAAGCTCAGAATCTCCAGTTGGTACAAATGGAGCTGCCTACTTCTATTTGATATTAACCTGTTTAGCAGAATAATGCTCATTTTGTGAGAGCTCAGTGGGCTTTGGGGCCACATACCAGGAGCTGATGATTACCTATAAAGCTATATGGGTTAGGAAAGATCTAATAGGATCTAATAGGAAAAGGATGCTTAACAGGAAAGGGATGCTCTAATACAGACATGTCAAACTTGTGTCATCACGTGATGTCATGCATCATATCGGGACAGCAATGGGGTGGGCACGGCTTCTTCATGACGCATCCGGCCTGCAGGCCGGTGGTTTGACACCCCTGCTCTAATAGGAAAAAGATGCTTTGGGTATCCACCCCACAAGACTTTGGAGACCAGGGATTTGGAGAATGATCTTGGGCACTATTGATGCAGGATCAAAATACTCAAAATGGTGCACTTTCCTGCAAAGGCATATTTGTTTTGCCTATTTGATTCTGTTGGCTTGATCTGTTTGCTACATTTTTTCTTCAGTACTGTACTTCAATGCAATTAAAGAACGGATGGTTTCGTGAACAGGGATGTGAGCAAAACCCATGACCCTGTGTGCTATGACATAATGTTATAATCTACATTTACAATATAAATGATAGCAGTAGGTGTTATGTTCGGAATGACGAGCGGAGACAGCGATGTCTAAAAATGAACGTTTATTCGAACTCACATGGGTCAACTGGCTAGCAGCCGTTGGACCCTGCCTTATATACTTGGTTCCATTCGAACGTAACCAATCCCCGGCTCAGAATCTCCCGCCGGGAAGTAACAACCAATGATTGCACCAGGTTTTCCCGCCGAAGGGAACCCACTCCCATAACTATGTACACAACACCCCTTCCCCCCTGGATGAAATTTACTATTTGACATAGTCCTTCAGATAGCTAGGGGTTTTATGTTGCCTGACTGGATATCGGCTGGCCGTACTAACTGCTGGGGTTCCTTCAGTTCCACCATTGGCTACCACCTCTGACCCTGTTGTGAGTGTGGACGGCTCTGGTGGTGTTTCCTTATTGGGCGGTTGTTGTGGTTGTTGTTGTTGGGGTTCATTGGATTGACTGGATGACCCAGGCGGGCCGTCAGGGGGCGCTGTTTCTATCCCTGCATTACAATTCTGGGGTTTTGCTTCTATTAATCTGAATTGTATTCTTCTCCCCTTACCCCCTGGTACTTTGTTAACCTTGGCTGGGGAAAGTGCAGTGTCAGTTGTAGTGTTTTCCCTCTCTTTGTGGGCTTGTACACATTCAGGGGCCCTTTTCCTTAACTGATCGATGTGTCTCCTAATCAGCTGATTCCCTTCCCCCTCAATTAAATAAGATAAAGGTCCGGTTTTGTCAATCACGACCCCTTGTGCCCATTTGTCCCCTTGTCCATAATTCCTAGCCCACACCATGTCCCCAATGTTCAGGAACCTGGTTGGTGTAACCAGGTCGTGTTCAGCAGGTAGTCTGTCAGGGTGTAATCTGTCCAATTTTGTTATCAATCGCCTGCCCCACCTCATTTCAGCAGGGCTCTTCCCTGTGGCCGCGCACGGTGTGGTGTGTTGGGCCAACAGGAACTGAGCCAGTCTCTGATGCCAGTCGCCGTGGATGATTCGTCTGAGGGCGTCCTTGGTTGTTCTGACGTTCCGTTCTGCCAAGCCGTTAGAAGAGGGGTGGAAGGGTGCTGATGTCGCGTGCCTAATCCAGTTGGCCTTGAGGAAGTCCTGAAATTCATTAGATGTGAATTGGGGCCCGTTGTCAGAAACAATTACGTCAGGTAACCCATGAGTGGCAAAGAGTCCCCGTAAGACCTGTATGGTTTTGGCTGACGTCATGGACTTCACAGGCACAACCTCCAACCACCGGGAGTAGCTATCCACTACTACTAGGAATGTGAGGCCCTGGAATGGGCCAGCAAAGTCAATATGGATTCTAGACCACGGGTTTCTGGCCTCTTCCCACTTGTGTACCGTTGTGTGTGCTTGCTCTGGTCTAGATCGCTGACACTGGTAGCACCCAGCTACTTTGTCCTCTATGGCTGTGTCTAACCCTGGCCACCATACGTGGCTTCTAGCTAGGGCCTTCATACGCACAATTCTGGGGTGCCCTTCGTGTAATTCCCCAATCACGGTGTTTCTATGACTCTCTGGTATAACAACCCTGTTTCCCCACAGGATGCATCCTAGGTGGGATGACAATTCGTCCTTCCTTCTAACATACGGTGTGAACTTAGGGTCAGGGTTTTTGCTAGGCCACCCTCCTTGTACCCACGCTGCTATTCTGCTGAGTATGGAGTCTTTTCTGGTAGCTGCTGCAATGTCCCTGGCCGTTAGAGGACACTCAGAGAGTTCTTGTAGGGACATGATTTGTCCCACAGGTGCGGGGTCTGTACCTGTATCCTCTAGAGGTAACCTGCTGAGGGCATCAGCGTGCCCCATCTCTTTGCCCGGCCTATGCTTAATTGAGAATGTGTATGCAGAAAGGAAAATTGACCATCTGAGCATCCTGGGTGACATTATTTGTGGTGTCTGTCTATCGGTAGTGAATAACCCTAACAGGGGTTTATGGTCAGTGTAAATGGTAAAGTCCCTACCATACAAGTAATCGTGGAATTTTTTTACGCCTGCCACGATGGCCAATGCTTCCCTGTCAATCTGTGCATAATTCCGTTCCGCCTTTGTTAAGGTCCTGGAATAATATGCTATAGGCCTCTGTTGACCCTGCTCATCCATGTGGCTTATGACTGCTCCCACTCCATAAGGGGACGCATCACATGCTAAGAATATGGGTTTGTTTTCTATAAAGTGAGTGACTGTAGAATTGCTGGACAGTATGTCCTTTAGTGTTTGAAAACTAGTCCTATGTTTTTTTTGCCACTGCCAGGGGGTCTTCCTGTCTAAAAGTCTATGGAGGGGCTCATCAATAGCTGCTTTGTGAGGCAGGAATGTGTGATAAAAATTAATTAAGCCTAGGAAAGCTTGTAATTCTGCCTTGTTCTTGGGTTCTGGAGCTACTTTTATTGCCCTAATTTTTCCCTCTGTAGGGTGGATGCCTAGTGCATCAATTCTAAACCCAAGGAATTCTGTTGATTTTTCCCCTATGCAGCACTTATCCTTTTTTAATTTCAATCCTGCCTCCCTAAACTTCCCCAGTACCTGTTCTAGCCTCTCAGCTAGGATGTCCTCAGTTTTTCCAGCAATGAGGACATCGTCGAAGTAAGGGCATACACCTGGAATGCCCTTCAAAGTCCTCTCCATCACCTCCTGGAAGATGCCTGGAGCTGCAGCTATCCCGAACTGAAGTCTGTGAACGCGGAACACCCCCTTGTGGGTAACTATCGTTTGAGCCTCGGCGGCTTCCTTAGACACAGTAAGTTGCAAATACGCCTGCGGCAAGTCGAGCTTGGCGAAAATGGCGCCGTCCTGGATCATCGCGAGGACCTGCTTCACCGTCGGGACCGGGTAAGCATGTTTTTTCATGGCGAGGTTCAGGGTGGCCTTATAGTCGGCACAGATCCTCACATCCCCGTTTGGTTTCAGGGGTGTGACGATCGGTGTCTCCCACAGGCCCCCTTCTACGGGTTCTAAAACGCCCTGGCCTACTAGCTTATCTAGTTCGGCCTCGATTTTCTGTTTAAGGGCAAAAGGCACCCTCCGGGCCTTAAGCCTAATGGGCCTGACTGCGGGGTCTAAATTAAAATTAATGGGGGGTCCCTTGTACCTCCCTAACGACCCGTCGAATACGTCTGCGAAGTTATCGCAGACAGATTTTAGGGTTTTACTCTGAATGGTGTTAATTCCCCCCACCCAGATGCCCAGGGCCGAGAACCAATTAAGGCCTACAAGGCTAGTTCTCTGGCCCTCAGTGACTAGAACAGTTAATACTCCGCTAAACCCTTTGTATTTAACCTTAATGGAAGCCTCTCCCACTAATTCTATAGGTGATTTCTGGAAGTCGGCTAATTGTAATTTAGTGGGTTCAAGGGGAATTCTCTGGCCACTTCTGTTTTCTATGTACCTAAGGGTGTCCCTTGAAATTATGGATACTGAGGCCCCGGAGTCCACTTCCATCTTGCAAGGAATGCCTTGCAGTTGGACTTCAATTCTTAATTTGGGCCTCAAAATGTGGCTAATTCTAGGGTTGTGTTTGAGTCTAGGGATTCCCACGTGGTTGACCCCCACCCCAGCCCCCGGGTTGGAAGTGCGTGCCTTAGGCCTAGGGATCTCTCCGCCACTCCGTTCGGGGTTTACCTCACCTGAGGCCCAGGTGTCGAGCTCGTGGAGGCGGTTGTCGTGCGGTCGGCTTTGGCAGATGGCCTGGATGTGGCCCGTTTTTCCGCACCCTCGGCATTTGGCGTTTCTGAATCTGCACGTTGATCGTTGGTGATTTCCGCACCGCGTCTCTGGGTCGCGAGGCCTGGTTGTGTTGTCCCTCTGGGGTCGTTGGAACGCGGTGGGTTGCTGTCCTCTGCTCTGGTCGGGTCCTTCGGCGCGTGGTGGTCTCGGCACCATCTTTCCGAACCTTCGGGCTACTTCGGCGATCTCGGCTTCCCACTGGTAATCCACCTCCCCATCGTCCACATGGCTCTCAAGGTTAACTTCGGCTGAGGCAGCCATGCTATTGTGGGGGGGGGTCGCGTCTGCCTGTAGACTCGTACGTGAGTAGCTCGTCTAAGACTTCTTGGAGGTTGCCTGTGGGCTTAGAGATAATTCGGTTTTGCAAGTGTTCGTCTCGCAGCCCCAAAACCACTCGGTCCCTGATGCGAATCTCGAGGTTGTCGTATTTACAGCGCAGGGCTGCTTCTCGGACTGCCGCCACAAATTGTTGTATAGATTCGCCCGGCCGTTGGTTCCGCTTCTCAAATATCCTCCGCCAGAACAGTTCCGACCGTTTAGGGGTGAAATGGACCCTTAGCTTAGCCAACAGGTCGGCGTACGATACGCTGGAGACCGGCAGGGGTTGGCACAGGCCGACAGCCACCCGGTAAACCGGAGTGCCACTGATGGTTAGGAGAGCTGCCGCCTTCTTCCTGTCCTCCGTGATCCCGTTGACCAGCATGTACCCCTCGACTTGACCGACATATTCTTCCCAGTCTTCCGGGTAGTTAGGGTCAAACTCCTTCAGGGAACCGACTTGCGCCATTCTGTAAGCTCAATTCGCTTGCTGCTCGGTTGACTGTGATTCAAATTTCCCGCTTTTCGCTCTGTCGGCTTTCCGCGGTTCTTTCGCTGTTCTGCCGTCGATCCCACCTTCGTCGCCACTGTTATGTTCGGAATGACGAGCGGAGACAGCGATGTCTAACAATGAACGTTTATTCGAACTCACATGGGTCAACTGGCTAGCAGCCGTTGGACCCTGCCTTATATACTTGGTTCCATTCGAACATAACCAATCCCCGGCTCAGAATCTCCCGCCAGTAAGTAACAACCAATGATTGCACCAGGTTTTCCCGCCGAAGGGAACCCACTCCCATAACTATGTACACAACAGTAGGCAGAGATGGTGTTTTTTATGCTTCCTGGAATGGAGCTGCACTCATGGTCAGACTGCCTGTTTTACTTTTAATATTGAAAATCTGAGGTAGAAAGATAGAGTTGATGTTCTTGACTGTCTGCAAAGTTAGTCTTAGAACAGGATTTTTGTTTGTTCTGAGTAGACTGAATGAAATTATTATTATTATTTTTGCCAGGAAGTCCTTCTGCCTATCCTTTCACCTCTTCTCACATTCACCTCAATTAAAATTCATATTTCTTTGGGACAAATGGTTGGTCTGTGTTTAAAGAAATCTAGGGTAAGGGTACCAAATTCAGACTGCAAAAATCTAAATGACCATTGGATGGCAACATATTAATTATGTAGTAGTAATCCACTGTTTCCATGACCTGAACATCTGAGTCAGCTAAAGCTAAATTGTTTCCAGTCCAAAATCATTGACCGAGCTTTTGGAACACGATATTTTGTTTCAAATTCAAAATAAAACATATTTTCTATTTTGGATAAATACCTCTCCCAGAATTTTCATACCAGAAAAGCAAGGACCATAGAAGCTCCTGTAATAAGGAGCTTGCAAAAATCAGAATTCCCCATCTTAAGTCGGGCTTCTTCTTTCTTTTCTCCGGCACAGATTTTAAAGAAACTCTCTCTCTCTCTCTTAATTTGTTCTTTTGCTACTTTAAGATACGGTTGACCATTCTTACAATAATTTCACTCAGTTCTTCAGTTCTGTTCATAATCTCAACAAACAAGGATTTTAGACTTTACTCAGAATGAATCAGAACACTTTTTCTCTTGATTTCATACCTTCGTTTTTTAAAAGCTTTTGTTAGTAATTGTTTTACTTTCTAGTTTGCTCTAACTGTGTTTCAATTGCATATTTTACTATGTATTTACCTTTGCAAACTCTTTTGCAATGTTTACTCTCAAAGGTGTTATACCAATGGTGTTTAGTGAAGTTTCACTCTGAAAAGTAAATTTGCTTAATAAGTCTACCAATATGAAACATATTTTATCAAATTTGAAAGGCAGTGAAACAGAAACTCTCTGGAAGTTTATTAAAACTGAGAGCAAACTTTACTGTCTCTTCTTTGCCTTGTCTGACACTAACTGACTCTCTTTACTGATTTAATCATGAATTATTAAGAAAAGATTTTGGATGTAAAAGTGTTCCTGAGTGGCAAGCATAAGAAAAGTATATCAGAACAACTATAGTCAACTTTTATGTTCAATGTTATTTCAAAACAGTGCTTTTCATTTTCAAGTAGATTTGTCAGGACAGAAATTCTTTACAATGCTACCCAGATTGTTCTATTTGGGGGAGGGGGGCAAGGGGGAGGAAGAGGAGAAGCCTTTCCTCGTAAAAGGCTGAGGGAGATAACAGAAAGAGAAGATGGCTTGTCAGGAAAATTGATGGGAGGAAGGACATTCTGCTTTTCCACTTCACCAAACTCAGGACAGACAAAGTGCCTGGCCAGTTACGTAAACATTTTCTGTTTTTGCGATGTTTCCAAGTGCTTTGGGCAAAGTGAATCAAATTAATTACATATCGCACTCAGCATCAGATTGACAGTGTAAATCTCCTCAAGCAGAGATCAATAAGGAGCGGAGTTGCCTGCGCAGAGGAATCGCCACCACAGATCCCTGTGTTTAAAGTTTAGTCAAAGAATCTATGTGAAACAAAACATATTTCCTTCCTGCAATTTTCAGATCGAGTGAAGCTTCTATATTTATATTTCTTTTTTCTTGTGCCTCGGTGTGACCTATCTTCTATTGGTTAGACTGAAACTTTTGGGATTTTCATCATTTCCTCTCTTTTAGTTCACCCTACCTTTCCTACCCAGGCAATTTAGGTTCTCACCTGAAGCATTCTCTCTCCATAACAAGGGGTACACATTTCAAGTTTTAAGCTATGGAAGGACTGATGCTTTCTTTGCATTAGATTACAGCCCAAATAAAGCTCATCTTCATTTCCTCCGATGCAAGCACCAGCTTTCAGAATACCAAGTGTTACTCCTGTCACTTCCATGTCATTCTCTCATGTTCTTTTCACTGAGCAAACCAGCCTGGTAACCAATGCTCTTTCCCAATCAATCTCTCTGTGTTTTCCTACTTACACATCATTTGGTCCCAATATATAAAGGCTGAACTGTGTGTCCTAGACTTTGCATATATATTGTGCCCAAATAAACACACTGATTCAACTCCAATTCTGCTTCAGGCATTGTTTCCTAGTTATTTCTTCCTCAATCCAGCTCTGACTTTTCTCTTTCTTTACTGATGCCCTTGTTAATATTAATCACCACAGCTCTATATGTGAGCAAAATCAAGACTAGGCAGCTGTGATTAAGTGCAAAACTCCCCCATCATTTGAAATAAGGCAGGGGTCTACTGAAGGGGGAAATAAAAAGTCTTTAGACAAAAGCCATCTCTGTGGTAGGTCTGCTTTGTTGTCTGGGCTCATTTCTAAGTGAGCTGCTGTTGCTGCACAGTAAAATGAAAGACACTTTTCTAAAAAGCTATTTATAAACACATTTACCCCACCATTAAAGAGAATTACATTAGAACGAAATTTCTTGCCTTGTTAAAACTTCTCTAACTGGTGAAGAATAGTAGTGAGGTACAGTAATCAATACCTCCGACACTCAGCAATTCTGGTTTAGATCAAAACATGCAAAGCAGAGAAATATGCTCAAGAAATTACGAAGACATATTCTTAAGGCATTTAGAAATAGGATTTTCGCATGTATCACCATGTGAACTTTCATGTTAGATATATGGTTACTTTTTAATATAGGAATTTGATAGTTCTTGGTGTACATATGGAGTAATCTGTAATGCAGTAATATTCTTCTATTTGTTTGAAAAGCGGATAATCAGAGGACAGCTAAGAACAGGCTGGAAATTGGACTATAACTTGAGGAGATATTAGGCCAGTCACAAACTGCCAATATAATATTCACATTGGAAAAGCATTACCTAGAATTGCTATAAAATTTGTACCAAGAAATAAACCAAAGAAAAAAATTGTGGCAATGATGTTCATTCAACACTGTGAATACATTTTTCATTTTGATGACTTCAGCATGGAAAGAAAACTATTATCATTCATCAGGCAATTGTTCAACAATAAGAACCAACTATAGCAGCCAACCAGTAGTATAAAGTCCATAGACTCATTTAAGAAGCCTTATAGACATCTTGCTGAAGAAAAAAAAAGGGCAGACTATGAAAACAAGGAAATTATGATATAGTTTTAGATAAATAAATATATTTCACCCTATCTAAAAGGTGCTTCTTATATCTTTTCTTTCTTTTTCTATTTTCTTTTCCTTATTTTCTCTCTTATCTATTCAGTATTTTTCTTCATTTTCTTCATTTCTTTTCTAAAATTTGTGTTGTTTTTATCTCATTAAAAATTTCTTTAATAAAATTATGTAAAAAAGAGAATCTATCTAGATCTGTCCCCATGGGACTTTTATAATTTTATATGAGTTTGATGGAATTCTACAGTGTTGAGCTTTTGGTAATCTTGGAATTTCCCCCAAAACTGTATTTATAGGATTCTAAGTATCAAAGATTTCAAAGCTGTTCTGTTGTAATAGCTACCCTTGTCATTGCAGGGGAAAAGAGGAACTGTGCAAGATGAATAAACATACAGTCTTTTCCTACTGCCTTCTGAGGGGAATACAATCTTAAAAGTCTTATTTTGCCAGGCTTTCCTATGTGGCTTAATAAAGTTAAGAGTTTGGAAGACTAAATTTAAAAAAACCCCAAAACCCTTTCCTTGAAACACCCAAAGCTGTGACTCAGCAGCAATAGTAGCTCCATACATACCATATGCCCATATATGAACTCTCAAGCTTCCTCCTTCCGTTATATTTTCAAGATGGACAATAATATTTATTTGTTATGTATATGTAGGGGTGTGGGTCTGTACATATGTTGTATATAGTATGTTAGGTGTGTGTCATGCATGTGTTCACTTTGAGAGCAGGCAACTAAATTTCATTTTTGATGTGTGCTGTTGTGCCCACAGTTAAAAAAATAACAACAAAGGTTATCTTGTCTTGTCTTGTCCCGTCCTATCCTATCCTATCCTATCCTATCCTATCCTATCCTATCCTATCCTATCCTATCCTATCCTATCCTATCCTATCCTATCCTATCCTATCCTATCCTATCCTATCCTATCCTATCCTATCCTATCCTATCCTATCTTATCTTATCTTACCTTACCTTACCTTACCTTGTCTTGTCTCATCTCGTCTCGTCTTGCCTTGCCTCGTCTTGTCTTATATATCCATCCATGAATACATGTTATCCATTCCTTTTTGTGATTCTAGGCAGTTTCCAAAAAAATGTTATTTAAAATTCAGTGTAGCAATTAAACATGATTATAAGTGGCAGCAAAAATATCTAGTCCAAAGGCCTAGATAAAAAGAGAGATTTAACTTCCCCCAAATGATAACAGAGGTGGGCCAGCCTCAATTGTCCCAAAATATAGGTCCAGTCACAGAAAAAAAGCAGTTTTAGTTCTAAATTTATCCCTGGCAGGACCAGAATAAAATGCTCTATTTGGAGCGCTGAGTTCCACTATTTTAAAAAGGTCTAGATATACATAATGGTCTTAATGTCCTTGCAGTACTCAAGGCAAGGATTGAAGTAAAGATTCAGAATCATCCACTCTCAAACTGAGGGCAGAACTTTCAGCATCTGTTTCCTCTTTGTTTTTCACTTTCATGCAGTCTTCAGATCTGAACTTTAGGTGAGCAACCAGGCATGCTGTCATTTCTTTTAGTCTTATCAGCGATCCACACCCCAAAAAGCAAAGCAACCCTCCTCATTTAGGTTCAGAAAGTAGAAATCTAAGAGTTCAGTTTTGTGTTTTTTCCCCCTGGCATGTTTTGAACTCCATGTAGTTTGCACATCCCGTCAAATATTGCAGCTGAGAAAAAAAAAGATTAACACTCAATATCATTAAGGAATAAAAGAAGGACAGTGAAAAGTATGTGTGGGTGCATGCATATGTATGTGTATATACACAAACATAAAAACTAACACACAAACAATAGGGAATAAAAGAATAAAAGATTAAAAAGTCTTAAAGGAATTTGGAGAGTTTGAGTTTGGATCTGCTCACTCATTGCCTTCCTTAATTCTGGATCCTGCAGATGCTTACCAATGCTTACCACTTACAATGAATGGTATCCTTCAAAGATCATTTTTCTATTTCTTTCTTCAAAGCATAGACTGCCTCTGGGGTAGCTGCTGATTTGTGAACCACTCTTCCTTTAGAAGTACATGCAGCCTCTTTTTTTTTTTTTACATTGTGGAAACTAATTAAAACTGTGTCATTTCAATGAGCTTTCGACCCCAATGGATTGTTAGAGGACCTTTATCTTGAGCTTTGATTAGATGTTATTGTCTTTTTTTCTATTGTCTCCTATTTCATTTTTCATTGTAGGCTGTCCACTGTCCTTTGGGATGGGGGCAGGTTGCAAGTACTGCTGAATAACTATATAAAATGTCTAAGGACAATGTGGAAACAGCACAATAAAGTTTGCGAATAATAATAATAATAATAATAATGTATAGGCCAGTTTTTAAAAATATATTTAATTTTATTCAATTTAGACTTCACCCAACTCTAATTGACTCTGGGTGGTTCACAAATAATATTTTTCCCCTAAAATTAATATGACAGTGTGGGGAATGATGTATATAAACCAGGAGTCACATTTAAATATTCTGAGCCAGAATTTCTCTCTATGCAGGAAAAATTTAGTTGCTATGATGGAAACATGTAATCATACTGATTGATTCATCACTAAATTAAAACCGTTTTTAGAAATCCTAAAATTTCAGATGTGATCCACAGAACCTAAATATACATGGGCATTAAAATGTAGTGCAGAATATAAACAACTAGGTACATCACCTCTTCTTTCTAACTCCTCCATGTTTTGAAAGAACATATTTTCATAGATCACTTTAGTCCAGACTGTAAGATCTAATTATCTGAGCACAGCAGCCAATTGGTAAGAAGCAAATAAGAAGATAAATTATTGCAGAAGCAGATTACAGCTGTGAACACTTTGGGAAAATAGATATTTCATAATAATGAAATGTAACTGGAAAAGTTCTTCCTTTATCTGTTTATTTTCAGGGTTTTCTTCTTAAACTCCTGGTGAGCTCTCACTATCTATTCTTTACTCAATGCCTTTTTTTAAAAAAAGGAGAGTGGAAATAATCCCATAAAGTTGCATTTTACTTTACGGGAATCTCTTGAAGATTTTCTTGCAGATGCAAGAATGTAGTGCCCATTTTCCGCCTTATTCAGGCAGTCTTTCCCACAACAGTGCTTTCCACTTTTGTTGAACTTCAATAATTCCTAATTAGCACAAAAAATAATCCTGATGGCAAAGGCCTATGGAATTTAAAATCTAACATACCTGAAGGATAGGAGACCTGGAAGGCTACATTAAGGAGTAGACGGCATTCCTTTGGCCTTTTGCAGCATTACTTGTAATTTCAATGTTGAAATTAGAAGTGATGAGAGATTCCCTTTTAATGTATTCACTACATTGTAGATGCATGGAGGGGGAAGGAGAGTTCATTCTGAATAGGTAGAAGATAAATATGTTCTTGTGTTCAGCTTTTAACTCCTGGTAACTATTTATATATGATCATATATAATAGATGTTTTTACACCAATTATATATATAATTATATGGTATGTACAGTATATATAATTATAACAGGGCTTTGACATTGCCTTTTTCCAGAACTTTTTTTTTCAATTTTGTATTCTACTCAGTGGTCCAGATATTCCCCAATGGCCTCTTACCCAGGTTCTAACTAGCTTCAACATGTCTACTGAGCCCAGCCATGATTAACCAGGGCTAGCTATCACCTGATATGACTGAATAAAATTACGCACGAGTGCAGCTACTTATACTATTTATAGAAAAAAGCTATATGTATATAGTCCACATCTTGTTCATATACAAAGTAAGATACTTTTCTAGTCCAAATGCTTTCATGTGTTGTCTCATCATGACCAAAATGCACAGGTACAGCCACATTTTAGATATGTATTGCTGAACTCTTGGAAGGTATGCATAACTTTTCATTCATGATGCAAATTCAAGATTATTTCCCTGTACAGGAGATGGAAAGATTTTCCATGGTGGGGACCATGAGGTAAAAGGACAGAATTAAAAATATATCCATATGCATGATTTATATCCTATATGGTTGCAAATAGAAGATATTTTTTGGAAAATGCTAAACAATCACATGCAAAAGCATATGCACATTTGGCACAAGTGGTTTCACTCTTATTTGCCCCAACATGATATAAACCATTCTTTCAAAGCTTAAGATAACACATTTTAAAAGGGACAGAATGGTGTTAACCAACACATAAGTATTTTATCCATACAGCTTTTCTTTGCTTAGTAGAAAGTTATAGAAACATCCCAACAATCTATTTAGCCTTTTCCTTTAAATACGTGGACAAAAAACATTTTAAAACATCAATGTCCCTGTACAAGAAGATCTGTGTGATTCCCCCACCCCGTTTGTAAATTTGCTGAAGGATAGGCTTAAAACAAAATAATATAGAATGGAAAAGAGACTTTGTTCTCATTTATTTAGAAAATATATATGGCTACCTAGCTCATTCTCATAATTCTGGACAGTTAATAGTACATTAAAAGCTCACACAGAAATCCAAACTATCTTTTAAAAGCTCCAATAACAACACTATGCAAACAACAACAATAACAACAAGCAGAAAACTCTAGACTCTCATTCAACTCTGCAGGTTGGGCCTAGCACCAAGAAGAACAGCCAGGTGTTTAAAGCTTTCTGGAAGACTAACAAAGTTGGAATCATATGAATCTCATGGAGAATACTGTTTCACAGGGCAGGTATCATGGCAGGAAACAGATCTCTTGGCCCACTATATGCTACTGCTTCATAGAAGGAATCCAAAGCAAGTTTACTCTGCTGGATTTAGTGGGATGAGCAGAGGCCATTGGAAATAGGCAGCTCCACCCTATCCAGTATCCTGTAGAGCTTTATAGATGGGAACCAGCACTTTGAATTGTACCCAGAGGCATACTTGCAGCCAGTGCATCTTGAGAAGCTATGGTGTTGCACGGATATACTATAAGGCAGGGGTGTCAAACTGCCGGCCTGTGGACTGGTTGCATCATATGGAGGCTGTGCCCACCTCAGCTCCATCAATGCAAAAAAATGCCATGATACGTCATGTGATGCAATGAGTCTAACACCCGTACTATAAGGTATTCCAAATTGCCCATGCTGCTACATTTTGGACCATCTGTGCTTTCTGACTGCTCTTCAAGAGCAACATTATGTAAAGTAAATTGCAGCAGGCCCATTATAAGGTGACTAAGGCATGAGTAATCATGAGTGCCTCCTGTTCTAAGAATAAGGATATTTGGTGCACAAAATGGATTGGTGCAAAGTAGCAAGAGCACTTAGACTTACATACCATTTCATAGTGTTTTACAGCACTTGCTGAGCATAATATCAGCATATTGCCCCCAACAATCTGGGTCCTCATTTTACTGACCTTAGAAGAATGTAAGGCTGAGTCAACTTGAGCTGGTCAGGATTGAATTCCTGGCTGTGGGCAGAGTTAGCCTGCAATTTGCATTCTAAGCACTGTGCTACCAAGGCTCTTAGTCCTTTTAGTTAAAGATGCCATCCATCTGTTCCTTGAGCCATGAATGTGAAAGGACCTCCAAACTGCTCACCAAGTTGTCTGAGGGAGTGCTATCCTATTTGGAGTTAAATGTGGAAAATCCTAGATCCATGGGACCTCAAACCCTACAGTCATTCAGAGTTGAGCCAATGCCTATTCTTCCCATCCTGACCTTCACAGCCTTCAGACACAGGGAATAACTTTGATCAAAAGTGGGTCAAAGATATCCTCCATCAATACTGATTGGACCATGGCTTGGAAGGTGGAGGAGAAGCTCAAAACTAAGCCCCCCATTCCTAACCCCTTAACCTGAACTTGAAGGACAACATGGTTGTACTAAAAGCAGCTGAAAGATCAAGCAAGGAAGTTTAAGATTCTAAAAGAATACTGATTTTTACTCAAATATCAACAAAGATGATGATATATATGATTTTAAATATTGAGTGGCTTTGCCCCAGTTTACAGTTTCTCCCAAAAGTTTATATGTTTTATTTAATTTGGTTGAGGCACCTTAGATAAGGAATTTTTAAAAAAACCCAGAAATTCAGTGTGGCTTCTAAAGTCTTGGTTGATTGCAGTAGACTTGTTAATATCATCATATGAAGATATAAGGCTTTAAACCATTATTTAAATGTATTTATAGTACATTAATACATATTTATATAGAGAGATTTATAAATATTTATTGATATTTAAATATGAGAGTCCTCTTTCACTGAAGGATTTTTTTTACCAAAAAGGTATAAAGATAACTGTATGTTAAAGATAGTTTCATGGAAAAACTTTATGGACCTCAAGAGAGATTTTTAAAGTATAAGTGCCACTTTTAAAGTTTGAAAAGAGTTTTCTCCCCTTCTCTGCACAGCATTATTAATTTCAAAGAGATTTCATAGGCATTTCTTTTCATTAGTCAGAACAAGTAATCCATCCTCATCACTAACCTCCTGTAAAACTTTTCATATGTTCCCATTGTAGCCTCTCTTCTCTATGGATCAGATTTTTCTGAGTATTTGAATAACCAAATTCTCTTCAAAGAGAAGTTTATATATACAGTCCCTTCTCAACTTCTGTCTCAGTTGTTGCTCAGTTTTATTTTAAACCACTAGATACAGAGTTCTGGTGCATATGAAGACAAGGTTGAGTGAAATATGATTTTCCAAGGAAGAGGGAAATGTGGAGATACATTTATGTGTTGTAGTGGATATATATTTATGTGGCCAAGGATTTGCAGGCAGAAAACATATAAACTGAAAGCCCTGAGTGGCTCTGAATGACTGTTTATTCCAGCATTTTCCAACCTTGGCAAATTAAGATGGGTGGATTTCAACTCCCAGAATTCCTCAGCCAATGTGGCTAGCTGAGAAATTCTGAGAAGTCCGCACATTTTAAAGTTGCCAAAGTTGAGAAACAATGATTTCACTATAAAAGCATCTGTTTCCTGAGTGAAACCTCCCCATATTTGCATCTGATTTGAAGAACAATGTAGAACTCAAATAAAAATTCACTGCTTTGTTTCTTTGCTGTGAATTAATGGAACATTTCTAAAAAGAAATTTCTGCAATCTCCCATCATACCCCCAAAATGAGTTTGAGACATTTTCAAAATTCCAATCAGCTAATGCTTTGATGATGTTTCTTTTTATGAAACCAGTTCTTCCATTTCCCAAGGAAAATGACACCTTGTAGTTAATCAAATTTGGCTTTGTGCTGATGAAATCTTTTTTGGAAGCTTGACTATAAAGAGCTTGAACTGAAAATGTTCCCTGAGATGTTAATTAAGCATATCTCTTCAGAAAATAGCATTGCTGAGCAACACCTCAGATACCTGCTAGAAAAAGTTTATATTTGATTGTTTTACAGAGAGTTTTTAAAGTCATTCTCGTCTGAGATCCTCCAGAGGTGCTGAAAGATAAGAGAGTGATAGGAAGAAATGAGTGCTTTCTTGTGTATAATCTTCTTTACCATGTTAGTTTTCGCCATGCTTGTATTAAATGAACAAATAAGAATACCATGACAATTATGTTGACCCTTCATAATTAAGAATTACTGCATCTGTCAATTTCAATTTTTCTTGGTTTCCAATTTATTCCAGTCAGACATTTGGATTTTTCCATTTGGGTATTTATTTGACCTTTACAAAAATTAGAAGAAATGACGTTGATGCTGTCCTATCCACTGAACCTTTAGGAGTGGGAGGAAGGAGCACACACACACACATATAACACACACACACAAATCCCAATACCTAATCATAGAAAAATTTCCCATCTCTGCCATTGGCATCAAGTCACATCTACCTGGCCATATGTCAACTTCTGCATATAAGCTACTTGAGCATTTTTAAAGTGTCCTTTAA
The DNA here is from genome assembly GCF_964194415.1 of Vipera berus. Classification (NCBI taxonomy): domain Eukaryota; kingdom Metazoa; phylum Chordata; class Lepidosauria; order Squamata; family Viperidae; genus Vipera; species Vipera berus. The sequence goes on from NC_138202.1 coordinate 96,182,267, forward strand.
AGCACCATAATTGTGTTAGGATGACAAACCTATGCCAGAGCACTGTAGGAGTTGATAACCAGTTTCCTCTATCCATGATGCCTAACACATTATTGTAGTGTTTATTAAACTTGGCATCTTTAAGGTGTGTGGAATTCAACTCTCAGAATTCCCCAGCCAACATTCAGAGAATTGAAGTCCACACATCTTAAAGTTGACAAATTTGGAAAAAAAAAACACCTACATTAGTGGGATAAGCTACTTTAAAAATAAAAGCAGTAAAGATACCTAGTTACCAGAGTATGTTTTCTGAAAAATTATATTATGCAGAGATAAATTAATTAATTAATTAAATGATTAGGAGAACTGGATTCAGATTATTATTATTATAAAACTTTTATTGATACCTAGTTACCAGAGTATTGTTTTGAAAAACTATATTATTCAGAGATAAATGATTAGGAGAACTGGATGATGATGATGATGATGATGATGATTATCCTGGTTCGTAATTTGTCTCATTGGGCAACACGGGATAAATAATGGAACCTAATTCAAAGAATAAATGTGGAATTCAGCATGATGCAATCTATTAAATATTTGGTAAAGGAAACATGCTTTATGCATGAGAAAAAAATAGTAGTAATCATTTAATTTCTCTCAAGAGGAAACTCTAATGAAGCTTACTATAGATCTGGAGGTCCCCAACCCCCGGTCTGTGGACCAGCACTGGTCTGCAGCATGCCAGAAACCAGTCCACACAAACAAGCAAAGCCCCATCCGCGGGATGCAGGTAGCATGCAAAACCACGCCCCTTCCAGTCCACAGAAAACCACTCTCCATGGAACCAGTCCCTGGTAACCAAAAGGTGGGGGCCACCACTGTAGATAACTGGATATGGCCCCAGTATATATAACTGAAACAAAACCCACAACCTAAGTATATGTATTTTGTGGTGTTTCCAGTAGTTGAATTTGAGTTCAGAGGAAATTTTATGCCTGGCTCTGCTGAAGTGTTTTACCCTAGTATGAGTCCCTTAAATACCTAAGACAATATTTCCATTTTCAGGAGGTCTTTAATGGCTGGAGCACTCTAGAAACTAATCCCCAAAACAAATTTTGGGCTTACTTATTTGTTTCCACCATACATATCCTAGATCTCTTATTTAACATTCAGAGCACTTGTTAGGCAGTAAAGGTCATATCAAAAATTGATTTCGTCAACTGGACATAAGTTAATTTTCAAACGTTACCAGAATTTAGCTTTGCCTTTGAAATAAGTTCAATTACAAGATTAAATTTTCCTTAGTTTAATTTTAAGCCTCTTTAAGTTAGCTGCAGTAATAAGTCCTTCATCCTCCCAATCTTCATTAGATAGTTCAAATGACAATATGTACATGGACTAAAGTTTTTTCTTTAAAAAAGAAGGCAATTAAAACAGTATTCTCTTTTTTATTTTTTTCACACCCACCCATCCTGTGTCCAGTTTATTGCATGTACAAACACATATGGAAGCATAGAACTATATGTTAACTTCCAATGTGTTTAGATTAGGGATCCACATTTGTGCAGAATAGCATGAGTTTACTTGGGGTTAAAACTGGACTGTATTTGTGGCATACTGGCCACATTTTTACTAAAGTGTGCAAGTGTGCATAACACCTGGATTGACCAATGTCATAGATGACACAGGAAAATATGTTTTGGTCGTCATCATCATCATCATCATCATCATCATCATCATCATCATCATATCCTGCGCAAAGCACATTGGACAGCAAGTGTTTTCCAGTGGTTTTGATCATTGGCAGCATCTTGGGCATCATCCCATGGGATTTTGCTATTTTGCAAATTTTGGAAGATTGGAATTCTGAAAGTAAGAAGAGTAATGATAAAAAGTATGAATGATGTAGGTGAGAAAAAAACACATTTACACAAAAGAAGAATTGTTACAAGAAATGGGGATGAGAGAAAAAATATTTAATTGCTTGATTTATTTCCCACTGCCTCTAGGTTGGAACTCCTGGTGGGAAGTGTTCTCACTAGGTAGGCTAGCTAGAGAGGGAATAGTTTGAAATCACCTAGTGAATTTCTCTGGGGGAAGATGAACTAGAACTGAAATTCTTCCAGTTCAGTCCAACACTACACACCCACTGGCTGTTTTGCATAGAAGAGTGATGTATTAATTAATGATTGTGCGTATATCCTGCCACAATCCCTAAGGACTCTCAGCAGCTCAGAAATAATTATAATGCAATATCAATTAGAACATGCATGGTTAAATTAAAATTAAAACATAGAAACAAATTAACACATAAATATATAAAGCACAAACATTCCTGGGTGCCTACAGTCAATAAACCTCATTCAAGATAATATCTCAACTCAAATATCCTCTGGAAGAGCTCTATGTTTAGCTGTCCCTGTAATGCAGTTAAAGTAGCCTGGTCACCATTGGAAACTCTACCAAAGGCTGGCCTTGTTACTGAAACCAGCACTTCTAAGGCTTGGCCTCCTATACCTCCTTAAGTGGGGAACTATCAGCAGCTTTTCCTGGCAAAGTTGAGTTAGTCAGAAAGGAGTTCTGCCGGTAACTGGTGCCAAGTCATGAAAAGCTTTACAGGTCAAGAACAGCACCTTAAATTGCACCAAAGCACTTTACTATTGGTAACCAGTTCAGGTCTATAGTACAGCTGTAATGTGATTTCAGTAACCAACACTGGCTACACGTGGTCTACTGTACTGTGAAGCAATTGCAGCTTCGGAGTGGTCTTTAAAGACAGTCCACTCCCATTAGACTAGGGGCTGTAGTAATCCAGGGCACATGAAAGTATGAACTACCATAGCAATGGTTACATCAGATGAATGACTTCCACCTGCTGTTCCAGCAACAGCTATTTATTTTATTTATTTTATTTATTCATACGGTTTATATACCGCCCTATTCCCAAAGGACTCAGGGTGGTTTACAAGGCAAAATTTAAAAACAATCCAATATAAAATTAAAATAAATTAAATTAAGTCTAGCCACAAAAATTAAATCACAATTTGAAAACATTAAACCCCTCAGTCCAGACCAGATAGCTCAAAGAGCCAGGTTTTTAGGTCCCGGCGAAATGAACGAAGGTCGGGGGCAGTCCAGAGTTCCGTTGGCAGTTGATTCCATAGGGCAGGCGCGCCCACAGAGAATGCCCTCCCCCTGTGGATCGCCCGTCGGCAATCCTTGACCGGCGGTACCCTGAGGAGGCCCTCCCTGTGAGAGCGCACAGAACGATGGGAAATTGATGCTGGCAGCAGGTGCTCCCTTAGATAATCCAGGCCCATGCCATTTAGGGCTTTATAGGTCATCACCAGCACCTTGAATCTCACCCGGAGGGCAACTGGAAGCCAATGCAGCTCGTGGAGAAGAGGTGTTACATGGGAGTATCGGGAGACTCCCATCACAACTCACGCGGCTGCATTCTAAATCAGCTGAAGCCTCCGAGTGGTCCTCAGGGGCAGCCCCATGTAGAGAGCATTGCAGTAGTCTAGCCGGGAGGTCATGAGCACATGGGTGACTGTGCGTAGGGCATCTCGGTCCAGATAGGGCCGTAACTGGCACACCAGGCGAACCTGGGCAAAAGCCCCCCTGGCTACGGCTCCTATATGATCTTCAAAACTGAGCCATGAATCCAGGAGGACACCCAAGTTGCGGGCCCTATCAACAGGGGGTAACACCTCAACCCCCATAGTTAACGATGGAAAAGATTGGTTAGTCTGAGATGCCGGTATGCACAGCCACTCAGTCTTGGCAGGATTGAGATGAAGCCTGTTTCTCCCCATCCAAACCCGGACCGCTTCCAGGCAATGGGACATCACGTCGAGGGCATCACTGGGTTGGTTCGGGGTGGAAAGAAAAACCTGGGTATCATCAGCATACTGATGATACCCCACCCCGAAACCACGAATGAGCTCACCCAGCGGCTTCATATAGATGTTGAACAAGAGGGGAGAGAGGACCGACCCCTGAGGAACTCCACAAATGAGAGGCCTCGGGGCGGACCTCTGCCCTCCCGTCAACACCGACTGCGAGCGGCCCAGGAGGTAGGAGGAGAACCACTGTAAAACAGTGCCCCCCACTCCCAACCCCCCAAGACGCCGCAGTAGGATACCATGGTCGATGGTATTAAAAGCTGCTGAGAGGTCTAATAGGACTAGGACAGAGGAACAACCCCTGTCCCGAGCCTGGCAGAGATCATTCACCAGCGCAACCAATGCCGTCTCTGTGCTGTACCCGGTCCTGAAGCCCGATTGGTATGGGTCCAGATAATCAGTTTCCTCCAGGAACAGAGGGAGCTGAAGTACCACCACGCTCTCAACCACCTTCGCAAGAAAGCGAAGGTTGGAGACAATAGTTGTTCAAAATAGCTGGGTCCAGGGCAGGCTTCTTGAGGAGGGGCCTCACCACTGCCTCCTTCAAGGTGGCAGGGAAGGTACCCTCCCTCAAGGAAGCAGTTATTACTGCCTGGAACCAGCCTTGTGTCTCCTCCCTGGCTGCATATACCATCCAGGAGGGGCACGGGTCCAATAAACACATGGTGGAACTCAGTCTCCTCATGATCCTGTCCACCTCATCTGGGGTCACAGGATCGAATTAATTCCAGGTAACATTCTCTAGACTGCTCGATTCCTCCCCGTCAGTCTCTGCCCAGTCAGAATCCAAACCGGCTCGAATCTGAGCGATTTTCTCCGTCAGATGATAGCTAAACTCCTCGGCTCGCCCCTGCAAGGGCTCCTCCTTCACCTCCTGATTAAGGAGGGAGCGAGTCACCCTAAACAGGGCAGCCGGGTGGTTATCTGTGGATGCGATGAGGGCAGCGAAGTAATTAGACTTTGCTGTCCTCATTGCCGCGAGATAAGACCTTGTAAAGGTTCTTAACCGCAACCGGTCAGACTCAGACTGGCTGGATCTCCAACAGCTCTCTAGACCTCGTCTCCGACGCTTCATCTCCCGGAGCTCCACAGAAAACCATGTAGCCCACCGGGATCTGTGCCGGGTCAGGGGTCGCAAGGGTAAAACACGGTCGAGCGCCTCGGTGGCAGCCCTTTCCCAGGCATCCACCAAGGCGTCGGCCGGGCTGTGAGCGAGGGGGATAGGTATAGACCCAAGCGCCGTCTGGAACCCTTCTGGATCCATTAGGCGCCTTGGGCAGAACCACCTGGTCGGTTCCACAGCCCAGCAGCGGGGGGTGGCATAGTGGAAGACCAACTGCAGGAGGTGATGATCGGACCATGACAGGGGGACAATAGTTGGCGAGCCCCCTCCCAGATCATCAAACCACTGCCCAGATAAGAAAACTAGGTCGAGAGTGTGTCCTCCCCCATGAGTCAGACCCTGAATTACTTGGGTCAGGTCCATGGCTGTCATGGAGGCCATGAACTCCCGGGCCAACTCAGACGACCCTCCCAGAGAAGGCAGGTTAAAGTCGCCCAGAACTATAAGTCTGGGAAACTCAACTGTCAACCCTGAGAGGACGTCGAGAAGCTTGGGCAGGGCTGTTGCTACACAGCTGGGTGCCAGGTATGTTAGCAGCAAGCCCAACTGAGCCCCAGGGCCACACCTCAGGAGGAGGGATTCACTCCCGCCTATCTGTACAATAGTAGTCTCCCGCGGACATAAGGTCTCCCGTATAACTACCGCCACCCCACCGCCCCTGTCCTGAGCCCATGGCTGATGTAACACACAGAAACCTGGAGGGCAAAGCTCAGTCAGAGGGACACCTCCCTCTGAGCCCAACCAGGTTTCTGTAATGCATGCCAGATCCGCGTGTTCCTTCTTGATCAAATCACGGATGAGGGGAGCCTTGTTCACAATGGATCTGGCATTAAAGTACACCAGCCTGAGCTCAGGGGCCTGATCCCTCTCAACCCCAGATAAATGGGTACCAACTGGAGGGTTGGAGCACGCCACCGCTTGAAGACAGCGGGGGCGCGATCCCAGGTGTTGATATGGCCCTCCGTGTAACCGCCTGCTGCCGTTCCCAATCATCGTGGGGATTTGAAACCCCACCCCAATGCCAGGGAAACCAGGAGACCCCAACCCTAACCCCATCTCGCCGGGAACCATTTCAGGCCTGGACTGACGACCGGTTGGTGGGGTACACCCCAATTCCCTCCCAAACCTACCATTCCCCCCCTCACTAACCCTTTAAAACAGCCGGCTAGAAAACATATTAGGGGCCTCTTAATATATCTCCACCAGAGGCCCCTATCTATGCCCAACCACCTCTCGGGGTCCCAAGAATTGGGCCCGTCCTTAAGGGGATTGGAGGAAAAGGCAGCAGGTCGTAACCAGGAGGGAGGTGCCCTCCTGAGGGCATACAGGTCAGCACTGGGGTAGCGCAAACGAGCCATATAATAATAAAAAATATCCACATAGGGCAGTTGTTAACAAATGGGTAGTCAGATGGTATTAAAATAATATCAAGATGACATTGATATTGAGTCCGGAAAGTACCTCAGGTCCACCAATCCAGCTCCGCTCTCACCTGAGCCGGAACCAGGCAAAGAAAGCCCAACCGCCCTCTCACTACAGCTGGGCATCCAACCTGGGGTGGACAGAGTATGGGCTACTGGGATAAACCTACCCCAACTGGTCTCTCACACCAGTGGGGTGGTTGATGACCAATCCAGAACCGCCCTTTCACTGCGGTCAGGTCCCAGAACCATTCCGGACTATCAGTAGGGAAGTCACAGGAGCAGGGGCATAAACCATATCCAAATAATCAGCATAAAATTAAAGATGAGCAGATTAGCAGAAAGGACCTGGGTCAAAACACCACAGCTATATTTCCAAGACCACTCCACAGCCGAACTCCAGGCTGCTGTTGTCACCTCGCTGCTTCTGCTGTGGAAAGGGGGGGGGCACCGTGCAAAAAAAAAGCATCCTGCATCCTGCTCCAACCTCCAACCGGGCATTAAAACGCAGCCACAGCTGATCTTTGGGCCGCCATAATCCCCGGCCACTGCTGCCATTCTGGAGGGAAAGGAATATCTCCACGCCACAAAATATAGAAAATATAGAACACAGCCAAACTAGAGTCTTGGACTTTAAAAGAGCTAATTTCAATAAACTTAGAGAGACCATGGGAAGAATTCCATGGATGAGAATCCTAAAGGGGAAAACAACTCAAGAAGCTTGGGAAATTTTGAAAAGTGAGATAATAAAGGCCCAGTCTAGTACAATACCAACAAAGAAGAAAAATAACAGCTCTCAAAAGAAACCAGCATGGCTGCATAAAGAACTCTCTGATAAATTGAAAGATAAAAAGGACAAGTATAAGAATTGGAAAGAGGGGCACATAACTAAGTCAGAATATCAGCAAATAGCCCGTGCCTGCAAAGATGAAGTGAGGAAAGCTAAGGCTCAAAATGAACTAAGGCTTGCGACCAAAGTCAAAAATAACAAAAAAAGCTTCTTTCAACATATAAAAAACAAGAAAAAAGTTAAGGAAATGATTGGTCCATTAGTGGGGGAAAGTGGCAAGAAGGTGACAAGCAATAGGGAGAAAGCAGAACTATTTAATTCGTTTTTTGCATTTTTCACAAAGGGAAAAAGCAGTCCAACCTACCCAAACCAGTGCCATAAAAAACAGAATAGAAGCGCAAGTTAAGATAGGCAAGAAAATGGTAAGTGAGCACCTGTCCAGCCTAGACGAGTTCAAATCACCAGGACCAGATGGATTACACCCCAAGGTTCTCAAGGAACTGGCAGACGTGATCTCAGAACCACTGAACTATATTTTTCAAAGATCCTGGAGCACTGGGGAACTACCAGAGGACTGGAAGAGAGCTGATGTAGTTCCCATCTTCAAAAAAGGGAAAAAATAGATCCAGGAAACTACAGACCTATCAGCCTGACCTCAATACCTGGGAAGATTCTGGAAAAGATAATCAAACAACAAATCAGCGAACACCTTGATGCAAACAAAGTCATCACTAAAAGGTACCAGAAGGGAAAATGAGCAGATTTAGGAAAATGCAGTGTGGTTTTAAGTGGGGCTGGGATTATGCAGATCCGGTTTTTGCTCTTTAATGTGTCACTGAGAAATATGAATGCTAGAAAATGTTGAATGTTTGTTGAAATCAGTTTGAATTTTAAAATGTTTTGCGTTCATATGGAACTGAAAGTTGGTTGTTAAATGTAGTAGAAGCAGTATATCATAGAATTAAAGCAGATGTGAGATTAAATGAAATGCTTAGCAATCGGTTCAAATCTGAGCTTGAAGAACTTAGATGAAAGAAATACTCATGTGCATTTGTTGTTTGTTGACTTCAGTTCGGCAATTAACACAAGCATTCCCCAGCATCTAGTAGACAAACTGGGCCTTTTAGGTTTAAACACTCCTTTTCTGCAACTGGATTCTTGATTTTCTTACCAACAGGCCCCAACATGTGTGAGTTGGAACAAATACCATTTTCTTGAGCTCAGGTTCTCCTCAGGGCTGTGTCCTAAGTCTATTGCTGTTCACCCTGTTGACCCATGACTGTTGTGCCAGGTTTGCCACCAACTGTATTGTGAAGTTTGCAGATGATACAACAGTAGTGGGCCTTATTCATGATGCCAATGAGGGCACTTACTGCAAGGAGGTTGAGGGGTTGGTGAACTGGTATAAGGAAAACAGTCTAGTTTTAAATACCAGAAAAACCAAAGAAATCATTGTTGATTTCAGAAAAGGCAGGCACAGCCACACTTCTCTGTGCATTAATGATTCATCTGTGGAGATGGTTACTAGCATCAAATTCCTGGGTGTGCAGCTAATGAGTAGGTTGGCTTGGTTGCTCAACAGCGAGACACTGGTGAAGTGGTCACAGCAATGCCTGCATTTTCTGTGTTGCATGAGAAAAGCACATCTTCCTTCTCCTATCCTTACCACTTTCTACAGGGGGACGATCAAGAACATCCTGTTATGCAGCATCACAGTCTGGTTTGGAAGCATCACTGCTTCAGACAGGAAGGCGGTGCAGAGAGTGGTGAGGATGGCCAAAAAGATCATTGGCAGTTCTCTTCCTCCCATCCAGGACATAAACAGTGTTAGGCATATGGTGTTAGCCTACAATGTTGGGTTGAAAATATATTAACCATGATGTTATGTCTTTAAGATGTTAATTGGCCAATGGGTGTGTAAGTGTTCTCATGGCCATAAGAGGGAGCTAGTAACGTAGCTTCTTTCTCTCTCTGAATTCACTGCTCTCTACTATTACTGCTTTTGCTCTGTTACCTGAACTGTGTATTGACCTCTGAACCGGTAAGAAGACTTTGTATTTTGGATTGCTACTTGGACTGTTGTTGTTTGATTGTGCATTTTTGTTTTTTACACCACCTCAAAGGTAAACTACTTTTTGCTTTTACAACTCAGTGTACTACTTTAAGAGCAGCTTTATTATGGGCGGCTAAAAACCAATATATGGTTAATCATGTAGATGTTGAAACTGCATATTTACATGCTCCAACATACTATTTATTTAAGAATACCACCAGGATTGACCAATGATAGAGACCATGACTGTTGGAAATTAAAGAAAAGCCTCTATGGATTGAAACAATCAGGCTATGAGTGGAATAAATGTTTAGTTAATGAGTTAAGTGCAATAGGCTTTGTAGCCAGTAATGCTGATCCTTGTTTGTTTAGAAGAGAACACAATAGAGCATTATCTTTTCTTTTATTATTCACAGATGATATTGCAATAATAACTAAAACTGAGTTAGAAGCACAAACTATCATTTCAAGATTGCAAAATAAATTCACAATTAGGAATCTTGAAGAAATAAGCCACTATTTGGGGTTAGATATTGTGAAAACGCATAGGGGTTTTAAGGTGTCGCAAGCCAGTAAAATATCTCAGTTATTAAAGAGATACAACATGGAATTATGTAAACCAGCAAAAACTCCGATGGCTATGGGTTTTAAGGACACTAATGTTGAGAGTCCTGTATTTGAGAAGACTATGTACCAATCTCTGATAGGAAGTCTTATGTATCTGAGTAATTGGACTAGACCTGATATTTCTTACTGTGTAAACCAATTAGCTAGGTACAACAATGAACCAACTGGTAGACACTGGCAAGCAGCTAAACGAGTATTAAGGTATTTGAAGCAGACTATTCACTACTCATTATATTTAGAGCCAAATCGTGAGTTAATCCTCACTGCATATGCAGATGCGAGTTTTGCCTCTGAGACAAGCACTCATAAATCTACTTCAGGGTTGGCTGTAATGTTGGGTGATTCTTTGATTGGATGGAAGTCCATTAGACAAAAATACATAAGCTTATCTACAATGGAGGCTGAATTTTCATGTCTATCAGTGTTATGTACAGAACTGCTAGTGTACAAACAATTATTGTTAGATATGGGTTTAAATGTAAATGATCCATTTATTGTATATGAGGACAATCAAGCTGCGATAAAGATGGCAAACTATGCTGCAGTAAGAACAAGATCCAAACATACTGATCTTTGTTATTTAAATGTCATACAATGTGTCAAAGATAAATTAATACAGCTAGAGTATTGTTCATCTGATGTAAATATTGCAGACCATTTTACAAAGGTACAAAGTGCTGTGAAACACAATGCTAATTGTGAAAGAATGTGCATAAGATTGTAAGAGTTATATATTATTCTACCCAAAGGGGAGAATGTTAGGCATATGGTGTTAGCCTACAATGTTGGGTTGAAAATATATTAACCATGATGTTGTGTCTTTAAGATGTTAATTGGCCAATGGGTGTGTAAGTGTTCTCATGGCCATAAGAGGGAGCTAGTAACATAGCTTCTTTCTCTGAATTCACTGCTTTCTACTATTACTGTTTTTGCTCTGTTACCTGAACTGTGTATTGACCTCTGGACTGGTAAGAAGACTTTGTATTTTGGGTTGCTACTTGGACTGTTGTTGTTTGATTGTGCATTTTTGTTTTTTACACCACCTCAAAGGTAAACTACTTTTTGCTTTTACAACTCAGTGTACTCTTGTGGTTACTGTGTGACTCTTACTGCTCTCAGTACCCTTCCTTGTCTGTGCAACTCTTTGGTAGCACAAAGAGACCTCGCACAACAAATTCCTTAACAAACAGGGTTCGCAAGATTGTCTGGGACACTACACATCCTCTTCATGACCTGTTTTCCTTGTTACCTTCTGGAGGAGGCTTTGTGATATCCATACCAGAACATCCAGATTCAGCCATAGCTTCATTCCATACAGCATTAACCTTGTGAACTCTCAAGCTTCCTCCTTCCATTATATATTCAAGATGGACAGTATTTAATATTTGTTATGTATATGTAGGGGTGTGGCTCTATACATATGTTGTATATAGTGTGTTATGTATGTGTCATGTATGTGTTCACTTTGAGAACAGGGAACTAAATTTCATTTTTGATGTGTGCCGTTGTGCCCACAGGGAGAAAAATGACAATAAAGGTTATCTTATCTTGTCTTGTCTTGTCTTGTCTTGTCTTGCCTTGCCTTGCCTTGCCTTGCCTTGCCTTGCCTTGCCTTGCCTTGCCTTGCCTTGCCTTGCCTTGCCTTGCCTTATATTTTAAGTTCCCTATTCTTTTTTTAAGAAAGACCAAACATCTTTCTTTCGTTATTGGAAATGATCCATAATCCTCAGGGCACCCCATTATCTGCTGAACACTTCATGCAGTGTTGTTGCAACATTAGCAAGTGTATGTACAAATAACCAACGTAACAAAACATCATGATTCAGCTAACAGAACAGTTGGCACTAAACATACCACAACCACCAACAGCTTTTAGTACAGCCAATATTTTTGTGCTTTTGTGGTAACTTTGGAGGACAACTATCCCTGAATTTCACATCTCAGTGAGAACTATTTATGGCAGGTTGACCAGCAGAATTTCCCATAAATCACACTAAAGTAACTGTCAGACTGAGTTTGTTGGAAGAAGGGGAAGTAAGCTTTTATTATATAATTACAATACAGAAATCATTGAGTGATCTAGGAGAGTTTTCAGTAGAGGAGAGCAATGCATCTGCACTTTCTTCCCATGACTATGACAGAGAGGATAAGAGGACTGAGACAGAGATGTGAGATAGAGGGTAGGAAAGACCTTGAGGAAGATGTGCAAGCATTATTGCCTGAGTGATTAGGGGTAAAGCATATTTGAAGTCCATAACAGATATCATTTGGAAGAGACTAGACAGACACCTCCCTAATTCATTGAACTATAAGTATTAGTAGAAGGGACAACATAACCAGACTTGCAAGATTCTGTTATTATAGCCACTTAGGAAGATGGAATGAGCCTTGGTGGAGCAGTGGGCTAATGCCTCCTTAAGTAACACCAGCTGCTTGCAATTAGTGCAGGTTCGCATCCCACCAGGCTCAAGGTTGACTCAGCCTTCCATCCTTCCGAGGTAGGTAAAATGAGGACCCAGATTGTTGGGGGCAATAAGCTGACTTTGTAATAATGCCGCTTGGGGTGTGTGTGAAAGCCCTAATAAGCAGGCATATACATAGAATGAAGGCTACTGCTAAGCTTGTAAGCCGCCCTGAGTCTTCGGAGAAGGGCGGGATATAAATGGAATTAAAATAAATAAATAAAATAAATATCATTGGTAACATATCTAAGGATGTTTCAGTGTGATGTGATTGCCTGTTTTCCTCAGCATGCAGACATGGGAAAATGATGTGATGATGTTTGGGAGTATGAAGCCAGTATGGCCCTCCCTTGTGCAAGCTGCTAATAAAAGGACCCTATTCTTAACTCTTCTCTAAAAAAACAGAATCTATACTGACAGCTGATTGACTGGTTTGGGCAATCTTCAAAGATTTGGATTATTATTAATAAATGACCATTGCTAATGATAGCTGTTGGGATTGCTACCACTTGCATTGGCTTTAAAGTGACACAAAGCAATATTTTAGGATGCTCCATTCTACAGAATGCCTCTGTTTTCTTTAAATGAGAATTGTTCTTCACCATTCAAGGCCAACTGAATATTTTTAACAGATATATCTATTTTGTCAAATGTGTGTGGGAGCCTTCTTCCCCAAAGTGTATATGAGAGTTTAAGACTGACATGATTTAAACATAGGGGTGCTATCATACAGTGTGTTAAAGTACTCAGTTCCCACACATACTACTCATCAAGTGCAACCTATTGGCAAATTGACTGTTTATCATGTTTTTTTTTTATTTTGGGAAATAGGCTCGATCTGGAATAACTCTATAATATGACACATTTTCCACATTTTATTATGGATCTGTTATCGCTATGCAGAAACCTGTAACTATATTTGGAGCGTTGTCTGCCACATAATCATTTCACTAACAGTAAAATGTACTATGGGAAAAGACTGAAAATGAAACAGGTCTGAACAACGAATAATACAAAAGAAAGAAATAGAACCATTTGGGTAAATATCCCTGACCAATTTGAGAGCTGTGGAGTAGATTCCATAATTTCAGCCTTTCCTCTTAGATGACTTCCCAAAAGAAGAGGGAGAGTTTTGTCCTATAATCGGTGTCATTAAATGTAACTAAATTGTCATGGAAACCAAATGTGTGATTTCTTTTTTTAACAAGAGAAGGAAAATTCTCTCCTAACTTTCATTTGGTTTTGTTTTTCCCCCCAATTTTTCAGAGGTATAACGTTTTGCAAAGGAACATCTCAATGCAAATGAGCTGGGTCTTTCAATGTCTTTTGTACAATATTTGAAGGTTTTATCCAAATGTTTTATTTGAATAAAAGAGAGAAATGTTCAAAATGCAAAAAGACAAACTCCACAGCAGCTCTTTGACTGTCTCCAAGCCTGCTATACACCATTTTTTGTGTTCTCATGCTATATCTTGGAAGATGGGACAACAGCAACAGCCATTCTATCTGATTAGATTCTTTTCGTTGAAGGCTTAATGGATTCTATAGACAGTGATGACAGTGAATTCTATAAAATTGTCTTTTAACCTGATTAAATAATGCTGCAGACCCCCGTTTGCCTTAGAACAAACCCTAATGAATGAATTTACATCTGAGTAGTAGAATGTGGTAGAATGTAGTTGCAGGAGGGAGGAGCTCTTTCTCAGAGACTAAAAAGACAGTGGAGCTTGGAATGTCTGGTAGGCAGGAAGAGGGCATATAGAGTACAGCTAATAATAATAATAATAAAGTTGGAAGGGACCTTGGAGGTCATCTAGTCCAACCCCCTGCTCAGGCAGGAAACCCTATACCATTTCGGGCAAATGGCTGACCAGTATCTTCCTATAAACTTCCAGTGTTGGAGCATTCACAACTTCTGGAGGCAGGTTGTTCCACTGATTAATTGTTCTAACTGTAATAGTTATGTGGATAGTTGCTTTAGTCTGGCAAAATTTTGTTAGTAGGTGAATAATAATTTAAAAAAACTACTCAGAAGTAATTACACATATCATTGTTAGTTCTTTGGGCCTGACAGAGTAAGAACATAGCATTGTGTTCTATGGTAGTAATTCTTCTAATGGGTCAGGCTCTTAGATGATTATGATGATCACCATCAAATCAGCATCCATTCTTAGCAAATATGTAGACTGATTTTCCCCAGGAAGATTTGTTCCAAACTTGCTCCTTCAGCTCTTCCTTTGCTGAGGTAATGAAATCCATCTATCTTGCTACCGTTGTTTCTTTCTCTTTCCACCTTTCCAATCATATGGACTTCTCAAGATACAAACCTAATTATTTCTTTCCTCTTTGATGTATAAGGCCAAGTTAGCTTTCAGTGAATATCATGACTATAATGAGAATGTTTCAGGACTTTGAACCACTTCCCCTTAACTAAAATCGGAGTTGCAATCACTGACTCCCAACTTGTTTCTGCTGTCTCCCATTCAGAAGTCTCAGAAGTCTCCCATTCAACTGTAGACATCTCTAATATATGATATTGATACTGTTGAAGGAAAAGTCTTCATCATGGTTCAGTCCAAGCCGGGAGTAAACAACATGGTGACTGCTTTAGAAAGAAGGTTGCAGTTTATTGAAGAGGAGAGCCAGACAGAAAGATGGCTCTGGAAGAAAAGAGAGAGAGCACATGTAGGGAGTGGGTTTTTATACCCTCTGGAGCCTTTTGTTTGGATTGTTCCTGTGGCATGAACTTTGATCTGAGTCTAAGTGTGTCCTTTAGTATCTGTGGGTTAATTCTATAATGTCCTGTCTTAGAGTTTGGGTATCGTATACTGTATATGGTATTGTGCTTTCCAGAGCACGATACCATAGTCTCTCGAGACTGAAGGATGCCAATGATGATGAGAGTTTGGGTGTGGTATATAGATTTTAGGTGTCTTTGTCTTCCTGAGCTTCTAGCTGGGGGCCTCCAGCCTTCCTGGATTATTTACATCTGCATTTCTACAGAGCTGGTTTCTGCTTGGGGGAGGGAAACTTGGGGCTATAAAGAAAAACTGTGCATGCCTTTCTGCCTCTTTAATATTTCCTTCTCTGGGGGGGCTGACTTCCAACAATACAACCTTCCAATATTTGAAAGACTATCACAACGAAGAGAGGGGGGGGGTGTCAACCTATTCTCCAAAGCACCCGTGGGCAAGACAGGAAAAGAAGTAAAGGACAGAAACTTTTCTAAGAAATATACCACCTAGAATTAAGAGAAATTTCCTGACAGTGAAAACAATTACACAGTGAAACTGCTTGCCTTCAGAAGTTGTGAGTGTCCCAACACTGAAGGTTTTTAGATGACATTGGACAGCCATTTGTCTGGAATGTTACAAGGTCTCCTGCTTGAGCAGGTGGTTGGACTAGAAGGCCTCCAAGGTCTCTTCCAACTCTGTTATTATGCATTCTGTAATTTGATGTTATTAAAACTCCCTCTGTCCAACAGAACTGAACAGTCTCTATAGCCCATGGTTCATGTACAGTCACTCTCTCACTCTGACCTATAACCCTGTCCACTCCCAAAAACTGATGCATAAATTTGGTTGTGCTGACACCTTAGAAAATGCTCATATTTTTTAAGCACCATCATATCAAGTCTCTCCTATGACTATAACCTGACTGCCTCAAGCAGATATTGGCATAATGCTGTTTAGCAATGATTTTATCTCATAATTGGAAACAAGGCTTGATAGCCCTTGGGAAATTCTTCATGTTTATTAAGTACAAGACACATATTGTAGAATAAGATAAATGTGGTTGCTAGAAAACAAGGGCAATGAGTTTATCTTTGGATGAAAAAGGAGATAAAGGAAAATAATGAAAAACTTTGCCTTTGCTTACTTGTTACAATGGCAAGTGGGCTACACAGCATTATGAGGAAAAGGGTTTCTTTAGAAATGAATGAGAATTACATGAGTGAGGATGCTTAGGGATGCTATTAATTGGTGGATTATGGAATTTTTCCATGAAGCTGATTAATATGTGTTAAAATAATAATTAATATGTGTTAAAATAAAGGGAAATGATATTCTTTTATAAATGAGCTAGATATTGCCCCCGTTAAGCAAGGTCTCTGTTCTGACTTTCACATTTTGTAAAATTTGAGTCCTTTAAGGTTAGATCTTTTTTAACGTTTTTGAAAAGAGTTAAATGCCCTAGCTCAGAACTGCTCATAATCCATGATCATAAGTTAGAGGCTGTTTCTTGGGCAAATTTCCATCAATGTTTGCTTTTTGGAAAGGAAAAAAAACAGTTTTGGAAAATATTAGACCCTACTCATGTCCCCAGCTAATTTATTCCATTTGATATGCCTCCAAGCTTTTTTGTAGAGCTCAGAAATTCCTATATATGAATGCAGAAATTACTACTTTGCAAATTAAACCTAAGCTATTTAGGCACATGTTTTAGTTTTAATTTGAAAAGTAGCGACTTGCCTATTCATTTTCTTCTGCCCGGTATCTTTAGTTTATGTTACTTAGTATACTTTCATGCCTAGCATTGTAGTTTTTATTAATGTTTGTATTTTCGGTGATGTACTGAAGTTGTCAAAGAAACACTTACAAACTGTAGCAGCCCAAACCACCATGAATGACATGGAAATTGGGCCCTTGCAGCTAATCTTGGATGCCAAGAACGTTACTCCATCAATATCTGAAGAATAACCAAATGACAAAGTTGGAAGGGACCTTGGAGGTCTTCTTGTCTAACCCCCTGCTCAAGCAGGAATAACAGAATAACAGAGTTGGAAGGAACCTTGTAAGTCTTCTAGTGCAATTCCCTGCACAAGCAGGAGACCCTATACCATTCTGGGCAAATGGTTATCCAATCTCTTCTTAAAACCTCCAGTGATGGAGCACCCACAACTTCTGAAGGCAACCGATTCTATTGGTTTATTGTCCTCACTGTCAGGAAATTTCTCCTTACTTCTAGGTTGCTTCTCTCTTTGATTAGTTTCTATCTATTGTTGGATGAAGAGTTGCAGGATTGTGAATATGGTTCTGTGGTTTCAATTTCATGGACCTCTAGTTGAAATAATAATTATCTTCATATCTATCTATATCTATATCTATATCTATATCTATATCTATATCTATATCTATATCTATATCTATATCTATATCTATATCTATATCTATATCTATATCTATATCTATATCTATATCTATATCTATATCTATATCTATATCTATATCTATATCTATATCTATATCTATATCTATATCTATATCTATCTATTTATCTATCTATTTATCTATCTATCTATCTATCATCTATCTATCTATCTATCTATCTATCTATCTATCTATCTATCTATCTATCTATCATCTATCTATCTATCTATCTATCTATCTATCTATCACACTGAAAAAAGTAATCACAGTATATGGTATATGTTCACTTTGTTTTGTGGTGTATGGAGAACTCTTGTACATTACCTGTGACAACACAGACCCTTATTTTGGTTTGAATATACTTGGGACATATACTGTAATATACATTACAGTTGGATTAAGGATAAATGTCAGTAGTGATGATAGGATTTGTAGGGCTCCACAACCAGGATATGCCAGAATAGGAAAGGTGGACTTATTTTCTTATGCCATTTTCAGAACTGATAAATTAATTCAAAAGTTTAATAAAACAAGAGAAATAGGGAATTGAAGATTGCCCAGTTACTTATATTACTTGGTGTCAAGTAAGAGAAAGCCGGGAGAAAGTTGAAGGCATAGCACCGTGTAAAAATGAAAAAAGTGATTCATTCAGTGGTGAAATAGGCATGAACTGACAGAATGCATTGGGGGCTGCCATTTAGATTGTCAGCTTTTGTATTGCTGGCAACTTTTGACTGACAACTTGCATAGCCAGAGTTCCAATCAGAGTTTTATGCAGAAAATACTTTTGCCCAGATGGCATAAATGGAATTGATGTTGATAAAGAATGTTTGTTTCATTACAGTTATTTCAGAATAACAAACTTTTCTCCAAGTCAAAGAGATATTGGAACAGCTAAACTGAAAAAGGATTAAACACCAGGTCCTCATTATTATTATTTTTTTTGAAAATGTAAGTTGTTAGAAGACAGTAAAACATTCAAATATTTCAGAATTCATAGAATTATTATACCTACAAATAAATGCAAAAAAATTAACACATGCTTTGCAGAAGCATTATTGATATGAATAATAATCAGAATGATTAGGAAAAACTTGAATCATTCAGAAAAGTTTTGGAGTGTTTTTTTGGTTTTCATTTTTTTTTGTTTTCGCTTGATTTTATGTTGAAGTAGTGGAGCCAAGTCAAAGGAAGGCATTCTTTCAAGAGAAAAATCTTCAATTCTCCAAGGAGTATATGGAGTACATTTCAAAGCAAAAGATGGTTATACGTTCTAGTGTCTTTTCTCTCATGTAACATTTCTGGCAAAAGAGAAGCAAATGAGAAGCTCATTGTGAAAAAAGAACAGCCTCCAAGGCACAAATTAAATATGAAAATTGATAAAAAATATGAGATGGGAAAGGTTGGCTTCTCTCGCAGCGTTCACCAAAACACACAACATTAATCATTCTGCATTAATGGAAAATTGTCTTTGAACAGAATGATCACACATTCCTAGAGCCAAATATTAATTTCAGCTTATCCACAAAGACATATATCAAAAGCAATGCTTGGTATATGGTTGGGTAGTGTTCCAGAGCTGCTGGCAGTGAAGTTAAGGCCCCCTCCAAGTTTTTTCATTATATTTTGCCCCCAGTACCTAAAACAGGCTTACTTGGTGTAGAATCCTTTGGGCTGTCCTAAGATGAATAGCCCTGTTTGAATTGTTCAACAACCACCGCATTTAAACACTGATAGGTTAAGCCTGGAATTCATTCAGACTGTGTGAGACCAAACTTTCCTTTCAAAAGGCATTTGCAACATTCAAAAAGAGAGACCAGAAAGATCTCAATTCTTTCACCTATAGTTTGTAAAGAGTTATGGATGATGGTGGTGATGGTGGTAAGGCAATGAGAATAATGTGGTTAAAGCTAGCGGGTGGGTGAGCTTGTCAATATATGAATGCCGAATTCTGGAAATCAGCTCTAAATGTTCTAAGGTTTTAAAGATACTTTACTCAAGGAAAAATGAAGTTTGCTAGAGCTACTTGATTTGGTCTGCAAAAATCCTGAGGACCACTGGATGGTAATGTTTGAGTTTTCTGTGCCTGTTTCATCTAGTGGCTATCCATATTTTTGTAGGCCATTCTATGATTTGCCATTTTCCAATAATTACCTTTCAAGTGTAGAAGGTAGTCTTACATCAGCAGACTAGAATCACACAGAAAGCAAGGAGCATTGAAACATGAGCAGAGTTCATCAACACAGAGTTTTTCCCTATTTGTGGACTCTGCACATTTTTAAAAGATTTTTCTCACTTAGTGAAATGAAAGCTATGTTCCTTGAATATTTGGACGATATAAAAAGGGGAATAGGGCTAGCATTTCAGTTCCTTCAGAAGGGAGTAATGACTGAATAGGGCTAAAACTCTTGAATTCTTGGGAGTAAGAACCATTGAAATTAATGGGATTTCCCACAGAGGATATATCTCCCTCATGTAGTAAACAAAATTAATATTTCATGCATATTTTTGTCGTGCAGCACAATTAAATTATCGATATTTGACTTAGTTCACTTAATAGTAGGATTTTTTTTAAAAAAATAGCTTAGGTAATATAAAGTTTTGAAAGGTCAGGCTTTCTAATTAGGACTTCTGGAAATAAAAAGGTTGTGACAGAGGTGAATTGTTCAGAGTATTGTATCATTTATGGAGAATAGGTATCCTTTTAACCTTCTAAATTCAATTCTTTTGCAATCATTAAGCGTGCAATATTCATTTTGTTGTCCTCCTGCTTATTTTCAAATAACTGGTATATAACTCTGAAGACTGTGAATATGAACAATAACCAATGAGGGTTCCAAGACAAAATGAATAATGAAATAACTTTTATCCAAATGAGTGAGCATAATTCAAGACAATGTACAATTACCCAATGCCCCATTGAAGCTCCAGCTATTATGTGTACTCATCTATTGGCTTTCTAAAATGATTCATGTATGCCAAATAAAAAAGAGACGAGGAGTCCTTGATGCTCTCTGAGCTTTTCCTGCAGATGTTTCATTATCCAAACTAGGTAAGATCATCAGTGCTAAAAAGGGATGTACTTGAGTCAAGCTCAGTTCCTGGTGATTACACCTTTTCAGTGTTTTGGAGAGTAATAAGAGAAGTGGTTTACTATTGCCATTTTCTTTTCTTTTTTCAGTTGCCAATTGAGCCAGCAGTAGAGTTTCCATAGTTGGGCAGCAAAAATCTAGCAAAATATTAGATGGCAGCAAAGAAATACGGAGGATGTTGGCATCATCTTCTAGATGTTTGAATAAGGATGGGATGAGATTTATTTGTTTATAAACTTAGAAGAGGACCCTAAATAAGTTAAATTTTAAGAATGGTTACACAAAGTGAATACCATCTGCTAGGGTGCATGTATTAACTCCTGTTTAGATATGATGAGAACAAAATAAGTTCGAAATGGTCATCTCAGCCTCCCTAATTCTTTATTAGCAATTTGAATAATTTACACAAATAATGAGCTGTCATAAGTTGACTATATCCTGTGGATAGCCTTGGGTTAGGCAAAAACAAACTTAAAATATTCAGTTTCACAACCAGATCTCAGAGTCTATAAGTTTAGTTGATCCAGAAAAGCCAGCCAAATGATTAAATGAATAGAATGATTTCCTTGAGAGGAACGTGTCTGGACCTTTAAAAGAATTCCAGGAAGTTTTGAATGAAGACGAATTATTGGAAAGCTTATGATGATACTATTTGGCTTTTCTGGGTTTAATATTGGTCCATGAAAAAAAAATCTTCCCTTCCTTTCTTCCTTCCCTTTCTTCTCTTATGCTCAAAATAGAATAGAATAGAATAGAATAGAATAGAATAGAATAGAATAGAATAGAATAGAATAGAATAGAATAGAATAGAATAGAATAGAATAGAATAGGAGGGACCTTGGAGGTCTTCTAGTCCAGCCCCTTGCTCAAGCAGGAGAACCTATACAATCTCAGACAAGTGACTGTCTAGCCTCTTCTTGAAAATCTCCAGTGATGGAGCGCTCACGATTTCAGGAGCCAAGCTGTTCCACTGGTTAATTGTCTTCACTGTCAGGAAGTTTCTCCTTAATTCCAGGTTGTTTCTCTCTTTGATCAGTTTCCAATCATTGTTTCTTGCCTGCTCCCTGGTGCTTTGATGAATAACATGACCCCCTCTTCTTTGGGGCAGCCCCTCAAATACTGGAATACTGCTACCATATCTCCCCTATTTCTTCTTTTCTTTAGACTAGCCAAACCCAAGTCCCGCAGCCATTCTTCATATGTTTTAGTCTCCAGGCCTTTGATCATCTTAGTTGCTCTTCTCTGAATTTTTTCCAGACTCTCAGCATCTTTTTTGTGATATGGTGACGAAAATTGGCTACAGTATTCAAGGTGTGATCTTATTAGGGTTTCATAAAGCAATACTAATACTTCATGTGTTCTTGATTCTATGTCTCTGTTTATACAACCCAGGATCGTATTGGCTTTTTTGGATGCTGCTGCACACTGCTGGCTCATAGTCACATGATCGTCCACTAGGACTCCCAAGGTCCCGCTCACAGTTACTGTTTTTAAGCCAGGTCTCACCTAATATGTACTCGTACCTTTGATTTTTCCTGCCTAAATGTAAGACTTTGCTTTTTTTCACATTGAAAGTCATTTTGTTGGATAGGGCCCATTGTTCAAATTTGTCAAGATCTTTTTGGATCCTGAGTTTGTCTTCTGGGGTGTTAGCTACTCCTGTCAGTTTGGTGTCATCTGCAAATTTGATGAGGTCCCCTTCAATTCCCTCATCTACTGTAAGTCATTGATGAAGATATTGAAGAGTACTGGGCCTAAGACGGAACCTTGTGGTACCCCACTGCTTACTTCTCTCCATGTGGATTTAGTGCTATTGAGGACTACTCACTGAGTATGGTTTGCCAGCCAGCTACAGATCCATCTGGTTATGATGTTATCTATTCCACCTTTTTCTAGCTTACCAAGGAATAGGTTGTGGTCTACTTTATCAAATGCCTTACTGAAGTCTAAGTATACTATGTCCACAGCATTTCTCTGGTCTATTAGTTTAGTCACTTTATCGAAGAATGAAATAATATTGGTTTGGCATGATCTGTTTTTAATGAACCCGTGCTGGCTACCAGTTATAACTTTGTTTGCTTCTACAGTAGTTGTTCACTGATCTGGTTTTTTTATTATCTTTTCCAGGATCTTCCCAGGTATTGATGTTAGATTGATTGGTCTGTAGTTTCCTGGGTCCGTTTTTTCCCCTTTCTTGAAGATGGGAACCACATCAGCCCTTTTCCAATCCTCAGATACTTCACTGGTGCTCCAAGATTTGTGAAAGATATGTTGTAATGGTTCTGAGATGACATTTGCCAGCTCCTTCAGAACTCTGGGATGTAGTATGTTGGGTCCCATAGATTTATATTCATTAAGGTTGGGTAGTTGTTCTCTTACCATTTTGTTGCTTATTTTATTTTTTGTTTCCAGTTTGTCTTTTGCAGTGGTTTTTTCCATATGTTGGTCTATAGTTTCTTTTTGTGTGAAGACTGATGCAAAGAATGAGTTAAGCAGCTCTGCTTTCTCCCTGTTGCCTATTATTTCCTTGCCATCTTCTCTCTTTAGTGAGCCTACAGTTTCTTTGCCTTTTTTGTTGTTAATATGTTGGAAGAAACTTTTTTTTATTATCCTTGATTTCTGTTGCAAGTCTTTGTTCATTCTGAGCCTTCATCTTTGCATGTTCTGGCTGTCTGCTGATAATTGGCCTTAGTTACCTGCCCCTCTTTCCATTTTTTGTATTTGTCCTTTTTGTCTTTCAATTTGTCAGAGAGATCTTTGTGCAGTCATGGTGGTTTCTTCTTACATTTTTTGTTTTTCTTTTTCAGTGGTATTGTGCTGGTATGGGCTTTTATGATTGCATTTTCCAGAGTTTCCCATGCTTCTTGAGTTGTTTTCCCCTTTAGGATTTTCACCCATGGGATCTTTCCTAGGTCCTTGTAGTTCATTTGCTCTCATAGTTACTCTCTAAGTCTAAGACACACTAGCAAATTATATTGATATACAGCCTGAGCCTGTATTCAGTAAGCTAGGGACATGGATTCAGAAAATGCCTGCAAGCAGTCACTAAGACTCACCATTTGATTCAAAAAGTCTTAAGTAACTGCAGCAACAATTTTCAAACTTTGCAACTTTAAGATGTGTGGATTTCAACACCCAGAATTTTCTAGCTGTCAGAATCCATTTATATCATATTCATAAATGGAATGTTTCAAACATATCCTATGGATTCTGCCATCTCCCGAAGAGAAGAGGATAGATGTGTATTGAACCGGCAATAGGCATTTCAAAGGAAAGGAGAAGCCTTTTGAACTGGGGAAACAAAAGGGGGGGCTAGCATCTGGCTTTTGTCATGGAAGACAGCAATAAACAAAAGGGTCCTAACTTCCTCTTTCCCACGAGATGGATGATACGAGAGGAAGGATGGGGGGACTGACCAAATGGGGATTAAGGGGGGTTAAACCGGGAACTCTTTATAAGGATTTACATCGTGGAACCATTAAGCCCTGTCTCATTTCCTACAACCGAGCATGTCATAGTAAAGATTTCTTTTGGACTAAAAACCTGACTCCAAGAGTTTTTGTCTTCCTAAGACGTGGTTTGGGGTGGGTCCTGACATTAGACAGGGCTTGCAACGAAAGTCAACCCGGGAAGAAGAACCTTACCGGGGGACTTTGCAAATAATTATGATGTCTGACGATGAAGCAAGAAGGGAAGAAAGCCCCACGGAGAAGGAGCCTTCCCCCCAGCCGAACTCCCAGAAACATTGGGAAGCTGAGGCATCATATTCCTCCTGGGAGGAAACAGCGGAGCAGCACGAACAAAAACCCCGGTGGTCGATGGGCGTTGGAAGGAAAAGTGAGTGGGAAAAGGCTTCGAGAGAAGTGACCCTGAGACGGAGCGACCACCAACCGGAATGGAAACAAGAGATGGAGAACTCCCTGCACGCCAGTGAGGAAGAGCGGATTCTGGAAAAAGCTATTGACTTGATGAAAACAACCCTGAGCTCACTAAGGGAGGAGAGAGCTGGAAACCACAACACCTGGGGTCGCAACTGGAGGGGTAACGGAAGGAATCCAACACCTGAAACCCCAGGGCTGTCCAATGGAACAGGAGCCGCTGACTCAGCGATACCCACCCCCCCCCAGACCCACAGATGGGGATCGAGATGAGGAGCGATACACTCTGCGGCGCAGACAACGATCCAGCCAAAGATTCCCACCCCTGGAAGCAAAATTCAAGGGGGAGCCATCACGACTGGGATTTTTCCTAACCCAAGTCCTCAGCTACATGGAAGAGTACGGACGGGACATCCCCAGTGACAAAACACGCATCCGAATTGTGCAATCTGCCCTGGACGGGACGGCCGCAGACTGGGTGGTGAACCTGCATGACTCCAACGCCCCAGAACTCAACGACTTCAACCGATTCATGTCATCCTTGAGGCGACGATTTGAGGACCCTTTGGCTGACCGGAAGGCCCGGGAGAGAATCAAGACGGTGAGGCAGGGCAGGAGAACAGTGGCCGAATATACCCAAGAATTCCGAGCCATCGCCAGCAAGCTGAACTGGCCAGAAGACATCCTCCTCAGCCATTTCAAAGACGGTCTAAACTACGACCTGTATGACGCTTGCCTGCCTCGGGGAGACCCCTACCATCTCGATGACTGGTATGTCCTGGCAGAGGAAGTGGAAATAGACCTATTGAAAAGACAACGCAGAGGAAAACCATGGGGCCGCCCGCCACTCGAGCAAACACGTGAGGGGGAAAACCCACCGGCCACGGCTAAAAAATCAAAGGGATGTTTCAATTGCGGGAGAGAGGGCCACCGTGCTGCAGAATGTCGTTCGAAAGCCCCTCCACGCAAAACAGAGGCACCATCTTCCAAAAAGCTGGGGAAGTCTCAAGGCAACCCAAAAGAATCTTCCATGAAGGGGACAGAGGCTGTAGAGTCCACAATTTCTGCCAAAACCTGGGATTGGACTCCGGCCTACACTGCAGGGGCGGTGGACACCTCGGAAGACAGCTCAGAGGGAGAACCTTTGGTAAGTGGACCTCTTCCACCCATACTTAAGACAGTAACTATATTAGCTTCCTCTGCACCAAAAGCCAATGAAATAAAAGCTTTGATAGACTCTGGCTGCATCCGCTGCCTCATCAGCCCAACGCTGGTGGAGGAACTGAGCATCCCAGTGAGGAGGCTAAAACAACCAATCTCCTTCAGTCAATTAGATGGGTCTATAGCGGGGGGGGGACCAGCTACCCTAGCCACTCTACCACTCCACATGTCCCTGGGGTCCCATGAGGAAGACATAACATTTATAGTGGCCCCACGCATGGCATGCCCAATGATTTTAGGACTGGAATGGCTGAAGAAATGGAACCCTGGGATAAACTGGAGGACTGCAGAACTCAACTTCCCAAAAGGGGAACATGAAAACGTAAAACCCCCAAACACCCCCCCAACCCAGAGGGAGGAAAAAGCAGCAGTGGGGGAAGAGAAGGGGCTAACAGAGATACCGGAGGAATACAGGGACCTGGCTGAGGTTTTCAGTGAGGAAAGAGCAGATGAGCTCCCCCCCACCGCCCCACAGACTGCACCATAGAATTCAAACCTGGGGCAAAACTCCCAAAACCCAGGATGTATGCCATGAGCCCAAGGGAAATGGCAGAAATGGAAAGATTCATAAAGAAAAACTTAGAAAGAGGATTTATTGAGCCCGCCAAACCCAAAGTAGCCACCCCGGTTCTGTTCAGGGAGAAGAAGGATGGTTCCTTTCGTTTGGTTGTGGATTACCGGAACCTAAATACAATTAGTGAATGTAATCTATATCCCCTTCCCCTAATGAAGGATATGCTATCCCACCTATCGAAAGGAAAGATTTTTACCAAACTAGACCTGAGGGAAGCATACTACCGTATTAGGATTAAGGAAGGAGACGAATGGAAAACTGCATTCAACTGCCCAATGGGGTGCTATCAATTCAAAGTATTGCCATTTGGACTGCAAGGGGCCCCCGCAGTCTTTATGCAATTAATTAATGACGTACTGAGAGAGCACCTATATAAGGGTGTCCTGGTTTACCTCGATGACATCCTTATCTTCACAGAAACCAAAGAGGAACATATCAAACTAGTCAGAGCAGTCCTGAAGAAATTGCGAGCTGCCCATTTATATGCTAAATTATCGAAGTGTGAATTTCATCAGGAAAAAATCGACTACCTGGGATATCGCATATCCCCAGAGGGCATCGAAATGGACCCAGAGAAGGTCAGGGCAGTACTAGAGTGGGCACCCCCCCGCACACGGAAGCAATTGCAAAGTTTCCTGGGGTTTGCAAATTTCTACCGCCAATTCATCCCTGCATTTGGCCAAATAGCCATGCCCCTCACAAATTTGTTGAAAACGAAGGGGGGGTCACCCGTGAAACCCAGCCAGCCTCTGAAATGGTCAATGGAATGTCAAGCAGCATTTGAGAGGCTAAAGAGACTCTTTTCTGCGGAACCTGTACTTAAACACCCAGATCCCAACAAACCTTTTGTAATACAGGCAGATGCGAGCGACGTAGCAGTCGGAGCCGTATTACTACAAGAAAATGATGAGGGGGCGTTGCAACCTTGCGCATATACATCCAGGAAACTTACAGAAACTGAACAACGATGGCCAATATGGGAGAAGGAAGCATTCTCATTAAGGTGGTCATTATTAACTTGGCGTCAATTTTTGGAAGGAAATAAAATACCTTTCCAAGTCTGGACTGACCACAAAAATTTAGAAGCACTAAAAACGCCCAGGAAGCTCACTCCTAAGCAAGCCCGCTGGTCCCAACACTTTCACCGATTCAATTTCACACTCAAACACTTACCGGGGGGGGGAAGAACTTCCTGGCAGATGCATTATCCCGCATGCCCCAATATAACAGCACAAGAGTTACTGACTTTAAACCACTTGTACCGGAACAACAACTGGCAGCACCAGTCACCACCAGGGCACAAGAAAAAATGAAGCCGAAGGTAGATAGCCAAACTGGAATAGAATTCAGGAAATCTTTGGAAAGTGATGAATGGTTCCAGAAAAATAAACATGTGTGCACAATTAAAGATGGACTGCCGTGGGTGGGGGAGAAGCTATATATACCTGCCACACAGAGAATCAATTTCATGCAACTGTGCCATGATACAAAATCAGCAGGACACTTTGGCTTTGTAAAAACCTTACACTTAACTAAAAGGCAATTTTGGTGGCCATCTATGAAAAAGGACATAGAAAGCTATGTGGGTAGCTGTCAAATTTGCGCAATGGCCAAGAGGTTACAAGGGAAATCGCCAGGACTGTTACAACCAGTGGCGAATCCCTCAGCCCCATGGAAAGAAATAGCCATGGATTTTATTGTGGAACTACCAGAAAGCAACGGAAACACCGTTATCTGGACTGTTACTGATCTGTTCTCTAAGCAAGTCCATTTCATACCTTGCCCAAAAATTCCTACTGCAAAAACATTAGCAAAACTTTTTGTACAACATATTTACAGATTGCATGGGGCACCACAACGCATCATATCTGACAGGGGGGTGCAATTTACCTCAGCATTCTGGAAGGAATTTTTATCTCTGTTAGGAACCACCCAAGGACTGACATCTAGTCATCACCCTCAGGGTAATGGGCAATCGGAAAGGGCTAACTCTGTACTTGAACAATATTTAAGATGTTATGTACATTTTCAGCAGAACAATTGGACAGACCTGCTGCCCTTCGCAGAAGTGGCATATAACAACGCAATTCACTCCAGCACAGGTTACACTCCTTTTCAAGTAGCCACAGGCCAGAGCTTCAACCCCATACCTGATCTAACTCCAAAAGAACCGGTAATTCCAGAACTAAAGGAATGGATTGCTCAGTTACAATACACCTGGCCTATTGTCAGAAAAGCATTAACAGAGGCTAGATTAGCACACAAGACACAGGCAGACAAGAAAAGATCTGATCCCACACCGTTCAAGGTGGGAGAGATGGTATATCTGTCTACAAAATACCTTAAGTCTCTCCAACCCTGTAAAAAACTAGGACCAAAATACATTGGACCTTTTCCAATCAAAAGAATCATAAACCCAGTAACAGTTGAATTAGAACTACCTAAAAATCTTAGACGAATACACCCAATCTTTCACTGCAGTCTAATAAAGAGAGAACAACAATCTCCCCTACGAACAAAAATTCCACCACCACCACCTCCCATCATGGTGGAAGGAGAACAACATTTCGAGGTGAAGGAAATTCTGGATTCCAGGAGACATCATGGAACAACTCAATATCTAGTGGCTTGGAAACACCTCCCCTCCTCAGAAAATGAATGGGTCAGCAAACACCATGTTAAAGCACCAAAGCTGCTTAAGAGATTTCATACAGAATATCCAAACAAACCGAGTTAACATTTACACATGTTTTTTTTTCTTCTCTTTTCTTTTCTCCCCCTACAGATGGACACATCTTTCTTCTAAGGAGAGCGGACTGTCAGAATCCATTTATATCATATTCATAAATGGAATGTTTCAAACATATCCTATGGATTCTGCCATCTCCCGAAGAGAAGAGGATAGATGTGTATTGAACCGGCAATAGGCATTTCAAAGGAAAGGAGAAGCCTTTTGAACTGGGGAAACAAAAGGGGGGGCTAGCATCTGGCTTTTGTCACGGAAGACAGCAATAAACAAAAGGGTCCTAACTTCCTCTTTCCCACGAGATGGATGATACGAGAGGAAGGATGGGGGGGACTGACCAAATGGGGATTAAGGGGGGTTAAACCGGGAACTCTTTATAAGGATTTACATCGTGGAACCATTAAGCCCTGTCTCATTTCCTACAACCGAGCATGTCATAGTAAAGATTTCTTTTGGACTAAAAACCTGACTCCAAGAGTTTTTGTCTTCCTAAGACGTGGTTTGGGGTGGGTCCTGACACTAGCCAGCATACTGTGTGGGGAATTCTCAAAGTTGAAGCTCATACACCTTAAAATTGCCAAGTTGGAAAAACACTTATCTACATGATAGTAATAAAGGCTGTATGTTAAGAATAAGTCCTTTTGAAATGAATGTTTATATTGTATAGAGATGTATAGAATTGCACTGCAAATGACAGACACTGGGAATGCAGTGTTAGAGAAGCTTATGCCTTTTAACAAAAGTTGTTGGTTGGAGAAGGTGCTATGAGACCCCTCCTGAGTTTTGTCTGCCATACACCAATATAATTCTCTTACAATGATCGCAGATGATCTAAGTTGTCTCAACTGGCAATGCAATTGCAGAATATCTAAAAAAAGTTTGACTTCATTCAGAATCAAATGTATTCTAAGATCAAACAAAATAATCGCAGGGAAACAATGGCTTGATTATTATTTATTTTATTCAAATCTGAAACAATTTTGATTTCAAGTCAAGAACCGCCATTTCCCAACCAGCTTTGTACCTTGGGAGCAGACTCTATGTAGAGTTAACTTAGTCTAATTGAAAATAATGAAGCATTTGCATAATTATATTCTGGAGATTGTTTCTGCTCAGTGTACTGAAGTCTCCAGAAACATAAGGAAGCAAAGTTCAATGAACCACTACTCCCAGTTTTACTCCATTCATTTGTGATAAATCACATTAATACAAATGATAAGCAGGCAACATTTTATCTGCTATGTGTTTATATTAACTGTGCTTAAAGCCATCTTTTCCTGATCAGACATGATAATACTACTAAATGCAAACATCTGAAACTGTTTCCACTGATTCTTTGTATGAGAAAGAAACATTTCAAATACTTGGATTGTGGACTTTGGAAGTACGTATAATAGAAATGAACCCTAAACTACAGTGTGTTACTGTATATGTTTGATGTTGTTATTATTTGTATTATTTGTCTCAGTGGTAAATTTCAGGAAAGAATAGAAACAGAATATACACTATATTTATTAATGTAATTGCCACTGATCCCATAGCTACAAGTTACAAATATTCAAATATTTATGTGTATAAACAAAAATTATTTGATGGATATTTTTTCTTTTCTAGCCAGAATGCTCAAACAGTTGTTTTAACTGAATTGTTCCTTAAATAATCTTTATCCCAACTCACATTCTATATTCCTATTCTCTTCAATCCTATGATAGGTTTTGTGTACAGAAGGGAATTTTGATTCATTTCTTGATAAGAATTTATCAATATTTGAAAGTTTCCCCATAAATGAAAAGGAAAATATATGTGATCTATGTGTGCATGCAAAACTGAGTGGTTCAGGAAGATGGTATGGCTCTAGGCTTAAATTTTTCTGGTGTTGTACAAAGGTTTTCTGATTTTCTGACATCTTAAAGAACAGGACAATAAGTTCTCTCCATGCTGGAAAAAGCTGGGGAAACTGAATTTTGCCATTGTAGATAGACGGATGAGAATTCTGTTTACTTCCAAAATTCCTACATTTCCTAATATAAGGATATGAGATTCAAGAAGTGATAGAGAAGATATTCATACCCATACCTCAATTACTTCATAACTAATGTAAGTGCAAGATCATTATTTGCCGAAGAAAATTTTACGGCGATTTTTTTTTAGAAAGAAAATTTATTTATATTAAACTGTATGAACACAAACAGAATTTTTTTTTTCTTAGCACAACTCTTATGTGAGGCACAGGGAACAAAAAACTATAAGCACAAGATTTTGAAACTAAAGAACATTAAAAATGAGCCCTGGTAGCGTAGTGGTTAAAGTGCAGTATTGCAGGCTAATTCTGCCCACAGGCTGGAGTTCAATCCTGATGGGGTTCAAACTGGACTCAGCCATCCATCCTTCCGAGGTCAGTAAAATGAGGACCCAGATTGGGGCAATATGCAAATAATGCTTCAACATTGTAAACCACTCAGAGAGTGCTGTAAACCTCTATAAGGCAGTATATATGTCTAAATGCTATTGCTATTTGCACCCCAGAGCAAATGTGGACTCAAAAAATGACAACATACATATTCCAGAAAAAAGGGGTGAATTTTACTGAGGATCCCCATAATGCAAGTAGGTCACTGAGAAATGACTGTGAAGGAGTTATTAGGGGAACATTTAGTTACACTGAAAGCACAATTTTGAATAATCTCTGAGGGCTAATGAAATAACTGTATGGACAGTGCAATTATCAGAAGAGATGGACTAAGTCTAATGTATCTTCTGTTTAAGAACTTTTGTTGTAGATGGGAGAGTGAAAGAGTAAGTGGAAAAGAAAGAAAGATCACAAATTTTAGAGAAAGGAGAAATGCACTGCCTAACGATTAGGTATTGAGAATTTGAAAAAAGAACAACAATTTCTTAAAAAATCAGGGCTGAGAAGCCCAACTGTGTATAGGCAAAAGAGAAAAAAAGAAATAAACTAGGAAGGGGAGGTGAGAATGGAAGACTCAGATATAATTCCATCATATAATTCTATTCTTGAGAATTGGTGGTTGACAGAGCTTGTAGAAACTTGCAAACAGAACTGAAAGAAAGATGGGGGATCTTTAGCATTTTCGTGGGTTTCCTGAATCTTTGGTGATTCTGGAGTGAGGAGTTCAGAAGGCAAACTTTGATGAAACCACTTTGATCTAGATCCAAATGATCAGCTGAAGTGATCTAAATCTTTCAGGTTATGAATCTGATTTAGGGATTCAGGAAAAAAATTAGCAGAGACATCATACTGGAACACCAAGCAATGCCCTTGGAACTATAATTGCAAGCCTCTTAGAGGAAAACCTGTATTGTGATGCTGGTTGGGTTCAAATCCAGTCCATTAAGGCTCAAAGGGTTTTCTTGATTTGGGTGAAAGAAGACAGAATTGCTGTCCACAAAATAATTAAAAAATATTCAGAAACCATCGGACATTTTTTAGCTTCCTTTCTTAATCTGCATGAGGAAGCTTTCTCTCTAAAAGAGCACATTCAAAGGTTGGGTGTCCTCTTGGACTCATAGCTACTGCTGATATTTTTGCCTTCTTTAACAGTACTTTAACATTATGAATCTGAATCACCATGAGTCATATGATTTTGGTGGTGTATCAATGGATAAAAACATTACATGGATAAAATTCTTAAAAGTAAACAGATCAGAATCTAATTAGTGATTGTTCAGGAAGCTGCAAAAGACTGCTAGGTACATCAGCCTAAGATTCGTGATGGAAACATAAAGTTATTGCCAAAAGATACCCTCTGATTTATCTGCAGAATTATGATAATTCTGAAGATGAAAAAGCATCAACATTTACACTGAATGGATTATATAGAACCAGATTATACGAGGGCAATTTGGTAATAAACCTCCATTTGGTTATCAATGACAGACACTCGCAGATGTAGAACTTTTATTATACACATTAAAAAACTACAACATTACATTACTTTTCAACATAATCATCATTCAAATTGAGGCACTTGTCATAACATCTTACAAGGTTTGAAATTCCTTTGTAGTAGTCACTCGGTGCCAAATCTGGGCTATGGGGGGGCAGTGATCAAGAACATCCCAACGGAACTGCTTCAAAAGTTCTTGGGTATGTCTAGCAGTGTGCAGGTGAGCATTATTGTGAACCAACACCACACCGTAAATGGTGCCATAGAAAATCTCGCCAAGTGTGAAGATGCCAAAGGAGTATTGCTAGTGAACTTCATGGAGTATGGTTTAACCATCAATTCAGAAGTCTACTGTGAAACCATCCATAATAAGCATTGGGGCATGCTGACTTCCAGTGTGGTGTTAGTTCACAATAATGCTCACCCAGACACTGCTAGACGTACCTAAGAACTTTTGAAGCAGTTCTAAGGAATTTCAAACTTTGTAAGACATTACTGTATGACAAGTGCCCTTGAATTTCTCAAGTCCTGGAGGTGAGCAGCAAGTGCGACATACTTGAAGACACTTTTTTTTAGCTCCTTAGAATTGTCTTTCATTGCACCAATGAAGCCTGCTGATGTTCCTTCGGGGTCCCATTGGACAGGAATGGAGAAAGATATGGAATGATATGTGAGAAAGATGGATGCATTTCCAGCTATGCTACCTTTTACTTTACTTTACACTGTAAACGGTGTAAACAGTGAAATTTTTTGCTATGTATCAGATATAATATTCATGATCATTTCCAGCTGCTTCCCATTCATTTACATTGATTTTCTTTCTCTCACAGTAGCCTCCTGTGAATTTTCCTCCCTTTCTATATGTAACCTCAGAAATTATGTTCCTTTGCATATGGCATGCATACACTTATTGATAATTCTGCATCCCATATATATAATACCCTGTAGTGCAATGTTCTAACAGCTGTAAGCTGTCCAGCTGCTCCTGGAGCAGTTTTTGCATTTGGCAGCAGCATTTCTGCTGGCAGGTGCCAGATGAGTATTCATTTTAGTCCTGCTTGGAGCCAAAATAGACTATTTTTAATCCCAGCTAACGGTTCAGGAACACAAATTGGACAGAATCCGGCAACAGAGAAGAGAAAGCTACCATGAGATCAGTCTAAACTGTAATGCTTAGAGAAATGAGATGGACTGGCATTCAGGTTCTACCCACTGGTGGTATTCAGCCAGTTTGCACCACTTGGGCAGAACCAGTTGCTAATTTTTTGTTGCCCAGGGCCAGAATGGACGTCCGGAAGCGGCATCCACACAGAGAACCGGTTGTTCACATATTTGAATCCCACCACTGGTTCTAACAGGCAAGTGTAGACTATGCTGCAGTCACAACATTGGTCCAACAATGAGGGTCTTGAAATTGGATTTTTAAAGTGGATACTCAAGAGTCCTATTTGAATGTAAGCTTTCAGTGGTCCGTCTCCTGAGTAGATCCATATTCGTGAAAAATCCAAGTTTTTAATGTCTAGGTTTTTGTGCAGCTGGCATTTTCAAATACTTTTTCAGTGAACAGTGAAGATGGGGTTTGCAGTCCTATATTCATTTCCCAAGAATAAGTCCCATTGTACTCAATAGGATTTTTAGATGGATGGATATAAATAAGATGGACCTGTAAAATATATTTTTTCTTAAATGGTGCTAGGTTGCAACAGCTTGTCATATTTCCTCTAGGTGCTATAAAAAAAGAAGAGAAAAGCAAAGAAAATGAAATATTGTTAGAAAAAGATATAGACATTTCAATATTGTAGGTCACTGAGGTCTTTTTTTAAACTTTTGGGAGGACTGATGTGGATTATCTAAAAATCTTCTAAACGTCTGGAGTGTTGCAAGCTTTATTAAACAGAGAAAGAAAGAGAATAATAATAATATTGTCTTGATCTCAATATGTACACACATCTTGGAAAGATGAACAGTGATTCAAGATTTTGTTGCTTCCAAGGTCTTCTTTTCTGGCTTGCTGATTATATTGCCATTTATGCAACACTAAAATATATCTTTCTAAACCTGGAAGTGACTAATGACAATGGTCAGTAACCAAATTTGGAACGGCTGCTTTACAGCCTAGCCAAGAGAATAGAAGTGCTTTTCCAAGGGCATTTTGAGAAGCATTTAAAATGCTAAATATTAGATAAGAAGCGAGAGAAGCACCATATTTTTCCCCTGCAAGAGCTTTTGAGATTGACTTGGTGAAGTGTGAAATGAATACCACGCCAAGGAGATAACCAAGTTGACTCCTAATTATTTCCATTTGAATCTTTTCCTGAGCATTTCATAAAGGAAATGCAGGATATAAATACAACAAAGAAATAATTTAAGTGTCCCTCTTTCCCACATATACAGCTTGAATGCCATTTTACCTACAGCACTCTGATCATTATATATCATAAAATCCATAGTAAGGTTTTCCTTATGGGCCAGATCGATACTGCCATTGTCCAGGGGCATTTAAACTAATCTTTTCAGTTTTGCTCATACTCAATAATTAAATTCTGTCAAATTCTGCCATTTTAAAATCTGAAAGGTTTTTTTTCTTTTAAATAAGTATGCATACATCAATTCTTCATATGACTATTTTTGTATATAGCTTATATACTGTGTTTTCCCGAAAATATGACCTAGCCATAAAATAAGACCTAGCTTATTTTTGAGGGTTCAGACTAATATAAGCTCTACCCCAAAAAGTAAGTCCTACTTAATCCTGCCCACTCCATCCCACCATAGTTTTTTTGACAGGATGGATCGTGTGCCTCCCCCCACCTTACCTTCTGCTGGTGCTGCCACTGCAAGTTCAATTTTGCAGCTTGGCTAAATTGTTCAGCTGTGGTGGGCTGCAGTTCCCATCATCTTCAGAAAACATTAGGCCAGGCTTCTCACAGCTGAAGCAATCCAGCTTGCCCAGGGTCAGGTTGGCCATCATGGAAGGCATGGCCCGTCCTCATCCTCCAGCTCTGCTGCACATGCGGGATGAGCCTCCCGCGGATGGCCAACCTGACCCTGGGTGAGCTGGATTGCTTACAAGGAGAGGCTGCACATTGCAGGAGGACTGCAAAGGACGCTCTTGGATCCCTGAACCTCCTAGAGGGATTGCCTTCTGTCTTCCCTGCCTCAGAGGTGTTGTGGCAATTGGATGGTGGCCATGCTGTGAATGGGATAAATCATCCCCCCAAAGCGCCACCGAAAACAGTGAGGTAAATGCTGTTTGCCAGATGTGGTGCCAAAAACAGCAGCGTGAAAAGGGCGCGCACGGATCCCTGCAGCTCCTGGAGGCTCTGAGAGCAGCCCCGGGGTGGCAGTGCTGGGTGTCTGTGGGAAGGGTGCTGAGGTGGCAGGTGGAGTGCTGGAGGCATGGGGAGGGAGGGGGTTAAAACTGGCAGGTGGCGCACATGGGCCCTTCCCATGCCAGGCCACCCCCTGCAGCCCCTGGGTGGCCATGCTGGGTGGTGGTGGGAAAGGGAAAAAAAAGATCATGCAAAGTTGGAATTGATTGACCTTTCCCCCCAAAAAAACTTCTTTTGTTGCCCTGCAAGTGGCGGCGGGGGATCATGAAGGAGAAATGGCACAGGGCTGGGAGTCAGGTAAGGAAAGGCATGGGTGCTGACAGCAGGATGCCCACTTGTTTCATCACCCTCCCTCCCCGAGCCTCCAGTGCTTCACCTGCCACCTTGGCACCCTTCCCACAGCCACCCAGCATAGCTGCCCCGGGGCTGCAGTGGCTGGCCTGGCATGGGAAGGGCACATGCACCCTGCCTGATCCAGTACCATACCTGGTCCACCACCATGTTCTCACTGCCATGTTGCTTCTCCACCCCATTCACAAGGCCCGCCCCACCCCCATGCATTCGCGGCCTACTGGTACCATCAAAAAAAAGCCATCCCTGAAAGTAAATCCTAGTGCTTACTTCAGAGCCCACAAGAAAGTAAGACTGGTCTTACTTTCAAGGAAACACGGTAGCTATATGGAATATTCTTGGCAGTAGCTATTTCTTTACAGTTTTTGAGCCAAAAGCTAAATTATAAAATCAGGAGACGTAGAATCTGAAGGTTAACTGTGTTCCATTTATCACAGAAATTCAGGAAGTATGCAGACTAAACATATGTGTACATATCCAGTCTGTAATATACTTATTTTTGTTCTGTGAGAAACTGTGCTCTATATATCTTATACATTTTAGTCATCCTCATTCTCAGGATTTTTTTAAAAAAACTGCTGGATACCTCTAGAGATTAGATGTGCATTGCTCTGAAAAACAAATCAATATTATTATTATTATTATTATTATTATTATTATTATTATTATTATTATTATTATTATTATTATTATTATTAATCAACAACAACAGTAATAATAATAAAGATGATGATGATTATTATTATTAAAGATCAGCTGCTCATTGACAAAATGGTACTTAAAAATGCAAAATGATGAAAAACAAATTTAAATATGGCATGGATTGATTACAAGAAAGCATTTGACTCATTACCCCACAGTTGGATTAATGCATGTCTGGAAAACTTTGGAATCAGCAAAAACCTCTGTACATTTTTGAAAGCAAATATGCAAAAATGGAAAACAGTTCCAACAGCAAATGGGGAGAACATTGGTGAAATCAACATCAGACAAGGAATCTTCCAAGGGGACTCACTTTCACCACTACTGTTCAACATTGCATTAATTCCATTGACAATAATATTACAAAACACAAAACTGGGATACCACATCTCAAGCCAGCATGGCAAGATAAACCATCTACTATACATGGATGACTTAAAACTGTATGCGAAAAGCCACACTGAACTTGAATCAATACTCAACGCAGTTCAACTGTTTAGCAGCGACATCAGAATGGACTTTGGACTTGGAAAATGTGCTATATTATCCATGCAACTAGGAAAAGTGGCAAAAATAGAAGGAATAGAACTGGGAAATGGAAGGATTATGAAAGCACTAGCAAAGGATGACGGTTACAAATACCTAGGCATATTGGAAGCAGATAACATCTTGAATGGAAAAGTCAAAGAGTCAACACAAAAGGAATACATCAGAAGAGTCTGCAAAATACTAAAATCAAAGCTGAATGCTGGAAATATAATTAAAGCCATTAATACATGGGCAGTCCCAGTGATATGCTACCCAGCTGGAATTATCAACTGGACATTGGCCGAATTGGAACACCTAGACTGGAAAACGTGTAAACTTTTGAACATACACCATGCTCTACATCCATGAAGTGACGTCAACAGATTGTACCTGCCAAAAAGAATAGGGGGCAGAGGGCTACTGCAAATCCACCAAACTGTAGAAGAAGAAAAACAAAGTTTGAATGACTATGTGAATCAAAGTACAGAAAAATTGCTGCAGGCTGTGAAAACAGATAACATTATAAAAATACCAGAAACAAAGGCAGAATATAAGGAAAAACGGCTGGATGATAGATTAAATAGATGGAAAACCAAAGCTTTGCATGGACAACATTTGAAAAACATTGAAGGAAAATGTGATAACAACTTGACATGGGCGTGGCTTAAGATGGGAACCATCAAGAAAGAAACAGAAGGCTTAATACTGGCTGCTCAAGAACAAGCACTACAAACTAATGCCATGAAAGCAAAGATACAAAAATCTACTGACAATCCATATTGCCAACTTTGCAATGACAAAGTTGAAACTGTTTCACATTTAATATGTGAGTGCAGCAAAATCGTGCAAACTGATTACAAAGCTAGACATGACCGAGTTGCTAAACTAATCCACTGGGCATTGTGTAAAAAATACGACTTGCCTGTGTCTGAAAAGTCATGGGAACATAGGGTGGAAAAAGTTGTTGAGAATGAGAGGGTAAAGATCTTGTGGGACTTCCAAATACAGACAGATCGCCATTTGGAAACACAACACGCCAGATATCACAGTTGTAGAGAACCGAAGTGTACAGCTGATTGATATCACTGTACCAGGAGATGACAGAGTCGAAGAAAAAGAATTGGAAAAAATTACGAAATACCACGACCTGGCCGTCGAAACTGCATGATTATGGATGAAACCCATAACAGTGATACCCATTGACATCAGGGCACTGGGAACTATGTCCGAAAACTTTACAAAGCACACCAAGAAATTGCAACTTCCTGCAATAACTCCAGCAAAGCTACAAAAAACTGCGCTACTTGGAACATCTTACATTTTAAGGAGATACCTGGTTGATACCTAGGATGCTGGCAGCAGCCCGTGTCAACCATTAGTGCCAGTCAATTTGAGTGTTCAGTTGACTGAGTTTCATGTTTTATGAATAAAAGTTTAATAATAATAATAATAATAATAATAATAATAATAATAATAATAATAATAATAATAATAATAATAATAATAATAATTTTAATGCCATTGGAGCAGAATTTTCAAGAGGTTATAGGAAATGCAATAGTATCAAGTAGTCCATAAATTGGGGCTACCTGAGCATTGTGTAACTTGGCAATGCATTTTATGAAGAGAAATTTATCTTAAACCTTGACAGGGATGGGTTGCTGAATCACAATAGAAATAGATGTGCCTTCAGTTTCTGCCTCATAATCCCTTGGGCCCATGCACAGTAAATTGACTGACATTGGGTAAATATAACATTTGGAATGCAACCTGCATGCACAAAGCTTATTTTATGTTTTCCTGTCCCATTGGATTATGTTTCAATGTCCAGACTCTGCACAAAAAGCAGCATTGATTCACTTTTTGGGTCCTATGTGGGAGAATTGGATGTGACAGCACTGCTAATAAGACATGCAGGTCACATTTAAAATCATATTTAATCCACTCTCTAAAGTGCTGATTTGTGGCAATATCTATACAGTTTTCATTGGCATTTCTTTATTTGAAGGTAAATAGATATTGATAGATCTTGATAGGCAACAAACCTGTTATTAAATGGTGGTGGTTAATTGATATCAAATTTGTGCTATTTTAAAATAAGACTGTAGAGGTTTTTTAAAAGAAGTACTCTATGATCTAGTAATTAGACCTATGTACAAAATAAAGGCTTGGGGTACTCCAGAGTATTCTTGCATAGACACATAGAAAACTGACAGCAGAAAAAGACCTAGTGGTCCATTGAATCTGCCCTTTGAGTTTATTTGGTTTTTGTATTTAACATTTGTTTTTAGGGTCCTTAAAGCCATAGGTGAGTCCCTGAAAGTTCTTTAGAAGTTGTTACCTAATTTTAATTTGAAGGAATTTATTCTGAGTCAGGACACTGAAGTATAATCCGGTAGGACAGAAAAGCAGAAAATAAGCTTTGTGAATACAGATTCTATTCAATGTAATTTCCTATCTTTTCATTTGGGGAAACCTTTCATGAAGACATTGTTGTAGATTAATACTTAGGGAATCAGCTCCCACCATGCTAAGATAAGTCAGGATTCTTCTTTGTGATTTACAGATCTTCTACAATCATTTACATTGGTGTGCCAATATAATGCTAGTAAAGGTTAGGGCAGTGGTGGCAAACCTATGGCATGCGTGCCAGAGGAAGCACTCAGAGCCCTCTCTGTGGGCACATGTGCCATTGCCCCAGCCCCACCTCCCCCATGGCCCCATCACCAGCAGCCCCCCCTGGAGGAGAGTTGACCCCTGGCACAGCCCATGTGGAGCAGTGCAGCCAAGCACATGGCAGCCGGGAAAAGACTCTGCTCTCACACCCTGTCGCATGATGATGCTGTTGGGCATGGGCAGAGGGCGTGGCCATGGTGCTGCAGGGCCGCCTGGGTGATCTGCTGAGGCAGGCCATGAAGGGGGTGGGTGGCCCTGTGGGTGGGCGGAGCAGCGGCAGAAGGGGCGGAGCAGGGAGGGGGTGGGGTTTCGGCACTCAGTCTCTAAAAGTTTTGACATCACTGGGTTAGGGTTAGGGTTCCTGTCACTTCAGTTATGCCTGGGTGATGTCCTAGGTCTACTCTATTTGGACCTCCCCATATCTTCCCTATTTATTCCCACCAGCCATTTATCACAAATATACTTAGTATGGTATTGAGCACTTCAGCCAATCATTGCACAGCCCTGGCCAGCCAATAGCTGACCTCTGAGACTACCAGCCAATTAATCCTCAGTTTTTCTTTTTCAGTTTCTTTCTCAAATGCCCTATAAAACAGAGAGAAATGGAGAGATAGAATCTTTATTTTACAACAGCATTATTTGGGGTTGTTGTCACAGAAAATTGGATAGGGTAGCAAGTCAGAAAAGCTGCAACCAGGATCTTTTCCCTAAGATGGCCTAATTGAAATAAAATGGGGAGGCAAGTAATATGGCTGGCAGTTTGTCTTGTGACAGAAAATGACCACAAACAGAGGGTAACTTTACTGGAATACAGAATACTAGCAGAAGCATGGAAAGAAATAATTCTATTTTTCAAGGATCATAGGGAAGTGGAGTTTTTGGGATTTGGCAGCTCACCATTTATTTTCATCAATGTCACAGTGTAATAAATGTAACTTTCCAATAGCAGCAGTATGGTAATAATATAATGTTTTATGGCTCATATTATGAGATTTTATATGGGTGTTTAAAAACTGAAAGGGAGCTAAGTTGGCATCTACAGCTTTTTCATAATTTGTATGTTCAAACTCTGGGTTCCAGAGCATACAGATGTGAAGTCCTGGGCTTTGTTCCCAGAGGTCTGGATGCATTATGCACCTAATTGCTGGTTGTATAAGTGAGAACATGAGAAAAGAAAAAAAAAACATATGCA
Source organism: Vipera berus (assembly GCF_964194415.1). Lineage (NCBI taxonomy): Eukaryota > Metazoa > Chordata > Lepidosauria > Squamata > Viperidae > Vipera > Vipera berus. The sequence goes on from NC_138202.1 coordinate 96,223,983, forward strand.
GTGTGTAATGTATTGGGCCTTTTATTTGAACTGTTTTCACGTGTCTTTGAATGCTGCTTGAGATTTCTTTTTTTTATTGAAAAGTTTTACAATACATTTTTGATTACAAAAAACCCCCTCCTCCCCATCCCCTCTCCCCAGCCCCCCCCTACCCTCCCCTGCCCCCTCCCCGACTTCCCAGAGCTGAATACAGGGTATAATAATACAAACAAACATAATCTAAAATATGCTAACAACAATAATAAAACATTAAATTCTATCACACTTTAACTCTCCATAGTCAAAATATTAATAAAATAACTACTAACTAATTATACGTCATAAAAATCCGCTACTTATTCAAATGCTAAATGATACTTTTTAGTCCCATATTTATTCTGAATATATTCAATCCATCTCCTCCATTCCACAATGTATCTCTGTTGCGATTGCTCTTTCAAATATGCTGAAATCTTTGCCATTTTCGCCAAGTTAGAAACTTTCAAAGTCCACTCTTCTATAGTCGGCAGTTCTTCCTTCTTCCAATATTGTGCTACTAAAGGTCTCGCTGCCGTAATTTAATTCAACATCAACTTTGTATCTATAACAGTAGTATCTGTAATAATACCCAATAAAAACAATTGCGGAGAAAACTTTATCCTTTTCTTAAATATCTTTTGCATATTCCACCAAATTTTAATCCAAAAAGCTTTAACCTTTTTACAAGTCCACCATATATGAAAATACGTTGCATCCTCACAGCCACACCTCCAACATTTGGGCTGGCAGTTCGGATACATACTTGCGAATTTTTTAGGGTCTAAGTGCCACCTATAAAACATTTTATAAAAATTCTCTCTTAAATTTTGGGCCTGTGTAAATTTTACATTTCTAACCCAAATCTTTTCCAAAGTGTCCATTGTTATAACTTCTTGAAAATTCTGGGCCCACTTAATCATACAATCTTTAACAAGTTCCATTTCTGAATCAATTTCTATCAATGCATTATATATTCTTTTTATATGTGCTTGACCTTGATCTCTAATTTGTTTTACCAAATTTTCATCAATCATTGAGAAACCAACTTTCTGGTCCTCTTTCCATCTTGCCTGTAATTGCCCATACTGGAACCAAGTTTGTACAATCTTTTCTTCTTTTAAGATATTATATGGCTTTAATTGCCATACATTCCTTTCTAAACTTAAGATTTCCTTATATGTAGTCTCATCATGTTTAAATCCCACATTTATATTTTCTATTGCATGTTTAGGTATTGCCCAAATTGGTATCTTATAATTTAACTTATGTCTATACTTTTTCCAAACTCGCAACAGAGCATACCTTAAAATATGTATCTTAAACACATTATCCACCTTATCATACAATAAATATGCATGCCAACCAAATAACAAATCATGACCCTCAAGATTTAATAATCTCCCTTGTGTTAAATTAAACCAATCACTTATCGATGACAAAGCAGCAGCCTCATAATATAATTTAAGATTAGGCATTTTAAGACCACCTCTTTCATGCGTATCTTGCATTATCTTAAATTTAACTCGTGGCTTTTCCCCTGCCCAAACAAATTTATTAATTCCTTTTTGCCATTCCTCCAAATTTAAATCCTTTTTAAGTATAGGTATCATTTGAAATAAAAAAAAATTGGCGAAACATTCATTTTCACTGCTGCAATTCTTCCCAATAAAGATAATTGTAATTTTTTCCAACTATCTAATTCTTTTTGTATTTTTCCCCATAACATTTCATAATTATTTTTATATACAGTAACTTCACATTTGAGGCTGACAGATATATCCCCAAATATTTAATCTTTTTAACTATTTCAAATCCCATTAGCTCTTCTAAAACAGCCTTTTGTGATACAGTCACATTCTTAGACAATATTTTAGTTTTTTGTATGTTTATCTTAAATCCAGAAACTTTCCCATATAACATTATTATCTCCATCAATTCTACAACTGAATAATCCGGCTGAGTTACTGTAATAACCAGGTCGTCCGCAAACGCCCTCAATCTATAATCCTGATCTCTTATTTGGATTTCCCTGATTTTATTCGAATCTCGTATTTTAATCAATAATATTTCCAATGTTAAAACAAATAATAAAGGTGACAGCGGACACCCCTGCCTTGTACCCTTTTCAATATTACATGGTTCTGTCAAACTGTTATTTACTATTATAGGGGCTGTTTGCTTTTGATATATTGCCCTAATAGGTTGTAAAAAATTTTCCCCAAATTCCATTTTCTCTAATACTTTCATCAAAAATTGCCAATCCAATTGATCAAAGGCTTTTTCAGCATCCAAAAAGATCAGCACTGCGGGGATCTGATTATTTCTTTCCAAAAATTCCAATAGATCTACAATGTGTCTCACATTATTCTTCATTTGTCTACCACTTATAAATCCAGTTTGATCACTATGAATCACTTGTTGCATTACCTTCATTAATCTGTTAGCTAAGATTTTTGCAAATATCTTATAATCAGTATTTAAAAGCGATATTGGTCTGTAATTTTTGGCTTGGGTGGCATCCTGATCTTCCTTCGGGATCAACAAAATAAAAGCAGTTTTCCACGATGGAGGTACCCCTCCTCCCAATTGAATTGTCTTAAACAGTTCTCTTAAAGGTTCCACCATTTCTAACTGTAAATTTTTATAGTAAACAGTGGTCAAACCGTCAGTTCCCGACGCTTTACCCACTTTTAATTGTTTAATTGCTAGAAAAATTTCTTCATCAGTTATCAATTGGTTCATCCCTTCCTATTGTTCTTGCGTAAGAACAGGAATATTGGCTTTTATCAAATATTCATCTATATCTACATCTCTAATCTTATCTCTAGCATACAACTTAGAATAAAAATCAACAAAAATCTTTTTAATAAGATTCTGCTGATACACTACTTTACCCTTATGTTCTATTCTATCTATATTACAAGCTCTTTGCTTCTTCCTTAACAAGTAAGCTAACCATCTACCCGGTTTATTAGCATTACAAAAAGTGTTATGTCTAGCATACCGTAAGTTAGTTGCCACTTGATCTGCCATTAACATATCAAACTGACCCCTTAATTACCTCTTTGATCTTCCCATCAGATGGATTCAGAATTAAAGCCTTTTTTTCCTTAATTTCATCCTCTAATTTTTTCCTCTTAAATTCCAGTTTACGTCTATGTTTATTATTCAAATATATTAATACACCTCTCATATAAGCTTTACTTGCATCCCAAACCATCTCAATAGAAGTACCTTTATGCATATTAATTTTAAAAAATTCTTTCATCTGTTTTTTACACTTTTCCACATTTTCCTGGTATCTAAACAAATTTTCATTTAAACGCCAAGTCCGTCTATCTCCATTATCTTTTTCTATCTCCAACCATACTGGACTATGATCAGATATAGTTCTTGGACAAATCTTGATCTTCTTAATCCTAGAAAAAAAATCATTAGTAATTAATACAAAATCGATCCTGGAGAAAGATTGATGCCTGTTGGAGAAAAAAGTAAAGTCTTTTTCTTGCAAGTTCCTTGCTCTCCAAACATCTCTCAATTCCAAGTCATCCTTCATCTCAAAAAAAGATTTAGGCAGTTTAGCATGACTTGGCGTGCTTTTAAAAAGGCCTCCCTTGTCCATTTGTACATCCAAGACGCCATTCCAATCTCCCATAAAAATACAAGATTTACAATCCCACTGAATAATCTTGCTGTGTAGCAAATTGTAAAAATCTCCTAGCTGTTGAGTAGGAGCGTATAGTCCAACCAAAAGCGTTTTCTTGCCTTCTATTAATAATTCAATTATAACATATCTTCCTTGTTTGTCTGCTTCAATTAAACTCGCTGTTAAAGTATTCTTAACATAAATAATAACTCCATTTTTCTAATCAGGCACAGAAGCAATAAACTGTGTGCCCAACCTAAAGTTTACCAAGTACTTTTGATCAGCCGCTCGAATATGTGTTTCCTGTAAGCAAATAATATCATTTTTAAATTGCTTTAGATATTAAAATACTTTCTTTCTCTTATGTGGTGAATTTAGACCATTAACATTCCAGGTTAGGAGCTTTGTCGTCATCTTTTGCAACCTGAAGCTTTTGGAGCGCCTCTTCCAAAATCACCTGCACCCTCTTTGGCCTCGCTCCTCCCACTGCTTCACTGTAAGTAGGTTTTTGAGATGCCGTCATAACTCTCTGCTGTTCTTGCTCTTGTCTCATTCGTCTAGCTGCAGCGCATGTCATTCTTTGGTCTCTGACCTCCTCCGTTGATACTGAAATCTGATCCACTCCTGTAACTTTCTGGAATTTTCCATCTTTCAGCTGCGTGACTCCTTCAGCACCTTGTGTACTCTCACTTTGTGGTTGACACTCTCCTTCACTATTCTTCCTTTTGGATTCCAGAAGTGGTATGGGGACTGCCTTCAAAATGTTGGCATAAAAATCATCTGCCTGTAATACTGTGAGAAGACAATATCTCGTGCCTGCATACATCACCACCATACCTACTGGGATCTCCCATCTAAACTGGATATCCCGTCTTCTTAATTCTTCTGCCAAAAAAGCAAACTCTTTCCTTCTCCTTAAAATTCTTGGAGGGATCTCTTTTAAAATTAAAACTTCTTGCTCTGCAACTGCAAATTTGCTATTGTAAAAGGCTTGAATAACCTCATTTCTAATTGCTCTCTTTGTAAAATAAACCACCACATCTCTAGGTAGTTTCCTTTGTCTTGCAATCCAGGAATTGACACGAAATATTTTATCTATATCCACCATAATATCTTCTGCTGAGCGCCCCAAAACCTCTTCAAGGGCTTCTGAAACTACTTTTTTCAAATTTTCCTTAGGATCTTCCTTCATCCCTCTAATTCTCACAGCAAATTCCATCTCTCTATGCTGAACCAATAATAAATCGTCATCAATCTTTTCCATCACCATTTCAGCATCCGTCAATTTAGCATCTAATCTCACATTATTTTGGCTAAGTTCTTCCACTCTCTCATCCAAACGTTCAATACAAACAGCCATGCCTTGAAGTGCAAGTAAGATGTCTGCCCTTATTTCTGTGTTCTTCTCCTCAATAAGTTCAGCTAATTGTTGAGATTGCTTTTTCAAAGCCTCTTGCAAAACATCCTGTAGATCTTTTATTGTCAAGGCTGGTGCGGGTGCAGGTGCCAGGGGGGCATTAAAGCCTATAATGAAGATTGCTGAACTGGCGAAGCCCCCGCGCTTCTAGGAACTTTAGATGATTTGGCAGCCATTTTCACCCACTTAATTCTGTTGCGCACTTTCACTTTTAAAAGTGTCCACAAAATTTACTGAGTTAAAGTTCATATACTTGCTCTGACAACATTCTCCTGTACAGCTCTGCCTGCATCCAAGTAATCCAAAGTTCACTCTCGCTGGCAGGGATGGTTGCTGCATCCTGCTCTGCTCCAAAGCCCTGGAGCAGAGGCGTCCTGAAGTCTGGAGCAAACTCAGGCTTCGGGGGGGCTCAATCCTTCAACCACTAGAGTTTCAACTCTGGCAGTCTGGAAGAGCTCTACCCCTGCCTGGGCGCTCACCCCCTCCTCTTCTCCCGAGGAGCAGGCTTCCGAGCCACCAAACAGCTGATCGTCGCTGTTTCTGGCGGCTCTACGGAAACAACGGGGCTGACAGCCGAAATGGCTGCCGGCAACGGAGCCTTCCCACCCGGAAGTCTTGCTGCTTGAGATTTCTTAATCAGGGTGTCTGTGTAACAGTCGCTGGCTGCCCAGACATGCAGTCTCCAGGAGGATCATTGGTTGGCTCTGGGGCAGGAATAGGTTCCTTTAAACCTATTGGCCACCACCTAGTGGCCAACTGTATAAGTAGCTGCATAGAAGCCTCAGTTCTCAGTTCTGTTCCTGTTACTACAATAAAGCAATGCTCCTGTTTGAACCCTATTGTCTTGCCTCCTGCTTCCAAGAAACCCACTACACAACACAGTGCTTAGCCAATTGCAGAACTTTCCCAAAAGATTATTTTTTCCATTTTTCTTTCTAGTCCCCAAATGAGCTTTTTCATTGGGTCTGAATATCTTTTTATTACTTCAATATTTATCAGCTGTTCACAATGTGAATTCCAGGCTTTTGGTATTTTTGAATACATATTTTAGTGACCAATATAATCAATGTAGTTCAAGAAGACATGGTGCCAAATGGAGACAATGCAGAAAATAAGAATCAAAGAGAATCTAGAACCCTGGCAATTGTTCTGAGATTTTCTTTGATATAAAACACTGAGAAAAATTGTTTTACAGCAAAGCCCATCACTTCTCCTTCACACCATCTTCATGTATAATTTGAAAGAACATCTGATGGCTCTTAATCCGCATGTCTAGCCTTCTCCCTGACATGCTGATACAGGGTAATTTTATGTCCACCAGATTGAAAGACGCAACTGATTGTATAGTTTAGTAAGTGTTCTCATTTAAATAAAAGCATGTCACAGTCATAATGTATGATCACTCTTACTGTAAACAAAGCCTTCTTTCAAGACTGAAATATTACTCTAAATCCATATATCATAGCACGTTGTTCTAAAGTAGCCGCTTCACAATATACAATGAGACAAAACAATCACCATCAGAAAACAAAGATGAACTCTGACTAAATGTATGCTAATGATGTAATCAAAATTCTTCATTATTGTTCATCGTCAAAATGCTTGCCCCAAAAAAAACAAAAAAAACAACCACAAGGATCTGAAAAGCCTTATGTTTGGCCCTAGGCTTTCAACATAAAAGTCATACAGAGGTCCATGCTCTTATTTTGTATCTCAAATGTAATTCCTGAGTGTGGGGGAAAGAGATAAATGTGCCAACTTTGTTCTAGGAATAAATTAACTTCGTTAATTTCACTAGAAACATTAGCAGTGGTTAGGTAAAGGAAGACAACATTTATGAGATAATGGATGCAGTGTTCATGTCCATGTTCTAAATGTCACCATATATGAGCAATGCTGCATGCATGTACAAATGGGGCAAGGTTTCAATCATGATACCATGCCTAACAGAGTTTGACTCCATATGGATATGCATAGTATGGGTCCATCTCTCTCAAAAAGAGACATTGGAAATTATAGCCCAACACATATACTGTAGTGCTTGTTCTATTGACTGCAAAGATATTTTCATCTTCTTGAATAAATCTTTGGCGGCATACTGTTGATCCACTCAGTGCTATTTCTTATTTTTCTGGCTCCTGTCATGTGCACCTGTAATTTTTTTTTAATCTTACAAACATGAGTCAGTTTTATGTACAATTAAGACAGAAGAGGAATGATAAAAATTTCTTTAACAATGTCTTAGAGAAATATATATATTGCCTTATGTGAATACATCAGTGTATATATTCCCAGCAACTAAAAATAACTATCTTCCTTTTAGTAGATCCTTTTGAAGGAGGAGACATTTGAGGTTAAATCTTCTGAAAATCTTCTGAAATTCAAGGGTTTATGTTGCTAGATGCAATGTTGGAATATCTGCCATCTGACTGCTGTGCAAATTCATTAATAGCACGTTTGAAGGCATGTCAATTACTTCTTGATGATAAGAGTCTGGTCCCTGTGGATATATTGAACAAAAAATAATGTTGGCATCAAGGAGTTAAACCAGCTGAAGCAAAAAGGCAGGCAAGAAAAGGTGCCAGATTGTAGGTATCCCATGGAAGAATGCTCTTTACTGAAAACAAAACAATATTAAATAGATGCATCACAGCAACTTGGCCTGAATATATTATGCTCAGAACTGTCGTGAAGCATCTTGCTGCCATATATTTATCTGATCGTGGAATTGCCGATTGGGCTGTTCACGGGGAAGAGATTCAAGGTCAAAGAGAACCTTTTTATCTTGATATCTCTCCTTGCCACCCCCTGCAACTACTTGATTAAAAATAAAACACCTGTTCCTGACAGAGCCCAGATGGGGAACCAATTCGTCTTTTAAAATGAGAATGGTCTTAAATGTCAGTACATGATTCAAACTAAACTGAACTTTAACATTTTGAAGAAATAAGCACTTTTCTCTCTGAAGATGCTCTTGAGAATTTACCAGTGTCTGGAATCATGTCCACTGCTACTCTCCACCTATACAAGTGACTGGAATTTAATATTTTCCCCAAAGGATCCATAAAACTAACATCTCTGCTGGCGGTGTGGAGCATTAAACATAAATGCCTTGTGATAGACATTAATAATCTGTCTTTATGCCATGGACTATATCTATGGACCTTTCCCAAAGAAATATGAATATAGGATAGTTAAAAAGAAAGTGTATGATCATGATTCAAATCTCATAGGAATTTGAACTGGAGAACAGGAATTGAGACGAGGCTGAGTTATGTTGTCAATCTAGCAAAAAGAGTTGAAAAAGAGTTAGATTACTACTGTTGTCTAAGAGACGTGTGTATCTGCGTGGAAACATATACAGTAGTTTTTAGCTGCTGGAATACATATTTTGAAAACCAAGGATTTAAAATCAGATGATAGCATGTTCTCTTCACAGTGTTCGTTGAGAAGACCAGTGATGCAGGTGACATATTCAATACTAGTTCTACAGTATGATTTTTTTTCTCCTTGCAGGTTTTCTGAATTTTACATTGAGTGGAATCAGAGCATTTTTTTATAATATACTTTGTGATACATAAAGGGAGTTTCAATAAACAAACACCAATGTTTCATGCTTGTATTTTTATTTAATAAATAAAGTAATGCAATATATAGTGGGCTACAGCAGACCTGCACATGTGGCCAGTGTGTCCCATGTAGACTGTCAAGCAGTTGTGTATGGCCTGTTGGCATTTTTTGAAAAATAACCTGTCAGCTGACACCAAAGATTGCCACAGCCAGGAAGGATCTCCCACCACTGCCTAGGCTTTTGCAGCTACTTCTGTCCCCAAGCACCTCCAAAATCTCCAGCTGGATACCGGTAGCTCCATCGCTGCCATTGTAGTGCTACCTGATCAGCATGTCAGCTATTCTTTTGCAGCCCATGATCACTTTTAAGATGGTCCTTTCCCTTCTTTGAATTGGGTAGGCCTGGATTAAAATTCATTAAAGGGTTATACCATCTTAACTACAATAACTGCAGCCAGATGCTTCCTGAAATTGATCAGCCTGTCACACTGTTGTGTAGCAATTCAGACCCATTCCTTCAAGGTAAACTGCTTTAAGTCACTAACATTTGAGGGTTTTGTAGCACAAACCATACACGTCAGGTTTTACAACATTTATACACAGTTTAGTTTTCAGTTTTAGTTTTTTGACTGTTCCAAAAAAGTGAATTTATTATTCATCCTTTCTTTTGTAGACTCACTTCTATGTTTGGGATCACTGTTTTGCTTTATCACCTATTTGTGTTTCAGTTTCCGCTTCTGAAAATATGTTTTGATAGTCTCTTGTAAAATTCTTTGGTACAAAACATAATTTATGCTTCATTCATTGATAGCAATTTGTCCAGATTCTACAGCAGCAAAACGTTTCTAAACTAGATTCTGCCACTTCCATGCTTGGCACTTAGAATGAGGTTCTTATTGTGTAATTCAGTATTTGGCTTCTGCCAGATCTAATGTCAACCATAGGGCTTGAAATGTTCCACTTTTGGTTCATTTGTAAATAGAACATTTCTCCAGAAGTCTTCAGGGTCAACAAAATGCTTTTTTGGTAAACCTGCAATAAGTGTCAGTGTTCTTAGGAAGCACTGATTTCTGTTCTGCTATTCTCCCCCAAATTCCATTTTTATTCACCATTTTTCTGATGCTGGAATCATGAACGTTGATTTAGAGAAGGTGGAGGTTTACAATTCCCCAGAAGTTCTGGGGTTCTTTCAGATTACCTGCCTGTTTCTCTGCTATACTCTTGGAGTAATTTTTGACAGAATGGCCGTTCTTCAGAAGATTTCTTATTGCCTCAAATCTTCTCCATTTTCAGAACTATTTCCTATAATGGAAGATTGGTGGAGCTTCATAGTTTTAGAATTTTTTTTAAAAAAAATTGTCCATATTAAGGCATCAATTCCTTTTATTTACAGTAATCTGTAGGACATCTTTTTGGCAAATACTTTTTCATAGAACTGTAGAACAATAAATCTGCATTCCCATAGGCTCTTAAACAGAAAGTTTAAGAAAATAACTGGTTTAGATATGGTGGAGAAGAGAAGTTACATAGCCCTTGTCTTAGTTTTTGTCCTGGCTTTTCACCGTTCATCTTTATGAACAGTTGTAAGAAGCTCAAAAGCTTGTAACAATTATGTAGCAGAGTTCCCTTTGTGGTATAAGAGTGGCTATGTAAATTTGATACATTTGATAAATAAATAAATATAAATAAATAAAAGTTTCAGTTGGTCTAATAGATTCTTTCTATGGCTTGTCCAGAAAATGAATTGGGAAGGTGGAAATAAGAGACAGAAATTCATGAAGCAAGATTTCAGCTTTAAAATCCACAATGAAAATACTTAGGAGACGCCCTTTGACAAAATGTTTAGAGAAGAGTCATAGTTTGATTTAAGCAGTAGAGAAAGCACTTGGCCTGTTTAATTCCAATTTCTGGAGATTTCCCAGAAGATTTCATTTTATTGAAGATATAGCACCTATTATGTTGCTGTTAGAAAACTTAGCAGATTTCCACAGCAAATGTATATAATCTGTGTTTTCCCCCAGTGCATTGTATTTGCTTATTTGATTTTGAAACAGCATTTTTAATGAAGTTTTAACTCTGCGTACCGTCTCGAATCTCCTGATTTGGTAGCCTATCAACCTAGTAAATACTGTTATTGCTGTAAATATAACCAAAAGATTCTCATCTCAGTACTTTCTAAGTGGATCAGGCTGCATCATCAGTCAATTACTTTGAGATTGTATTTTACCTGCCCCACCTAGTATATTGTTCTGTAACATGAAGACCCAGGAATTAGAAATCAAAGGCAATGTAATTATTTCAAAAAAGGGCTTAAGTGAACATTTTTATTTCAGACTTCTAAAGACACAGTTCTATGATTCTTCAATGGCATCTGAGAAATGTTCTGAATTTCCCCACCTGAGATCCAGTCTAGGAGGAAAAATATGACTTTAGCTCTCTTTTTTTCCACACTGTTGCTGGCCTTTGAAACTAGCTCTTTCTGAGGATGGAAATGCTGACAGTGGGAAAGCTGAAAAGAGATAGTTGGCAAGGATTTTGGCTCTAGATGTTCTACAGCTTCTTAGCTCTCAGTCCCACTCCTGAAACAAAGAGGAAGATTTTCAACTGTTATCAACTGGTCCAGTGGTGGGATTCAAATATGTGAACAACCTGTTCTCTGTGTGGATGCCACTTCCGGAAGTCCATTCTGGGCCTGGGCAACAAAAAATTAGCTACTGCTTCTGCTGAACAGGTGCGAACTGGTTGAATCCCACCACTTAACTGGTCTAATGTATTCCCTCAGACTGCTCACAGTGGAATGGATTTTTTTAAATTTTTTTTTTAAAAATGCATTTAACAAAATAAAGCAGAAGTCTGTCTAATATCTTTCTTGTCTGTACTTTGGGCCAATGTCACCCTAACCCTGTATTCTATTTTATCACACACTGTTCAGAGGGGAACAGCTCGAGACGATGCTTCATCATAAAAGAAATTCTCCATGAATTGTTATGAGAGCAGATGTGATAATTATTGAAAAAGACTACATGTAGCAACAGTCTACAGCGATGAATTCAATCTCCTAAGGAACGACTCTTTTAAAAAAAAGGATTATGTACTCAGCTGCTTATAGAAAATCCTAGGAATTTTTTTTTCTTCATGCAAATTTCCTTATTGATCTTTCTTATGGAAATTACCCTATGTACCTATGAAACATAAAATTAAGCTCTGGATGGCATGTAAAGTGGGTTTTGCTACTCTGGGTTGGTACTGCTGGGACATTTTCCATGAAGAAAGTACCCACTTTGCTTCTTCCCTGCTTCTCCAAAAACAGAGGAACACAATGTTCAAGGGCATCTTGGCAGTGCTTGGCTAGCCCATGCTTACCCAAAGGGAAAAAGTGAAGGATGGGGAAAAGCCCACTCAGAGTTTCATGGCATGTTTAAAAGGGAGCTTACTATAAAGCAAACAAGGGTGGGAGCTGAAACTAATTGTTAACGTGACTGAACTGCACTGAAACCAACATCAGCATTATATGAAGTAGGTTTGAGTTCTAGAATGGATTGTGGAAGTGGCCAATTGGAATAAAACAATGAAATGAGATGCTTCACTTTTTAAGCATGCTAATTCTTCAGTTTGAGTCATGTGTTCTTCTAGTGTCCTCACCGATACGGAAATATTTGTCTTCTATATGTATGCTGTTTTGTTCTGTTATTTTTGAGACACCATAAATATGCAAGTAAAGTAAAGGTAAAAGTAAAGATTTCCCCTGTCCAGTCATGTTCCACTCTAGGAGCCGGTGGTCACCTCTGGTTTTAGCTACGGGAGACAGCATTGTCCAAAGAAATGTCTGTGGTTATGTGGTCAGCATGACTGCACACCAAAATGCATGGAACATTGTTATCTTCTCATCAAAGTGGTACCTATGTACCTACTCGCATGTGCATGCTTTTGAACTGCTAGGTATGCAGGAACTGGTGCAAGTAACAGGAGTTCACCCGAGTTGTGTCTCAAACCCAGGCTGTCAGCTTTCCAGCTGCCAAGCACAGGATCTTTAACTGTTGAGCCATCGTGACCCCTTGCAAGTAAAGCATGTTAAAAAAAATATTTCAGTTGGGTTTGACTCCAGCTGACTTCATGGGCACATCCAGGTTGTTTTACTGGTAATAATAGCTCACCATTGTTTTCTTTGGGGTTTTGTTTTTCTTTTTACTTCCCAATCCAATCTATATGGCCTTGGTATTTCCCAGGGCTCTGCTATTTAGATGCGGAGGTTGCTATCTTTCAGTCTGCTTAGTAGTAAAGCTGTTTAAAAAAGAGTACTTTTAATCCTTTTTAGTACTAGAGCTTTTTGTTTTTTAAATTTTTATACATTTAATTTTTCATATTACGTCTTGTTACTGAGAGTCATTCTGATGGTATACAACAGTTGCAGGAACTCGGTATATCTAGTCTAATGGAGAGAAAAATTAGAGGTGGCATGACAGCAGTCTTCCAATATTTGAAGGGATGTTACAGAGAATAGAGGGTTTACCTATTCTCCAAAGAACCTGAGGAAGGGATAAGAAGTAACAGATGGAGCTTATCAAGTAGAAATAAAACCTAGAAATAAGAGTAAATTTCCTGACAGCAAGAACAATTAATGAGTGGAATGACTTGTCTCTAGAATCTGTGGGGGTTTTGAAGAAGAGATTCAATAGCCATTTGTCCAGAATGGTTTAGGGTCTGCTGCTTGAGCGGAGTTGGACTAGAACAGGGGTGTCAAACTCAATTTCATTGAGGGCTGCATCAGCATTGCGGTTGCCCTCAAGGGGCCAGGTGGGTATGGCCAGGGTGGGAGTGGCCTTACTGGGTGGGTGTGGCTAGAGTACGTATGGCCTACTAGGTGGGCGTGGCCAGCTCTACATCTTCGCATCAAGGGTGCCTATGGGGGCCTGGGCAGGAGTGGGACAGGGGTCTCTGGCAGGAGGAGGGTCTCTGGGCCATGGCCAAGGCAGTGGGGGCCATTCCCTCACTGTTTCCAGGATGGCTTCCTGGGCCGCATGAAACCACTTCGCGGGCCGGATCCGGCCCCCGGGCCTTGTGTTTGACATGTCTGGACTAGAAGAACTCCAGGATCCCTTCCAACTCTGTTATTCTGTATTCTATTCTGAAACCTGATAGATGATAGATAGATAGATAGGTAGATGATAAATAGATAGATAGATAGATAAGTAGGTAGATAGGTAGGTAGGTGGGGAGAGAGAGAGAGAGAGAGAGAGAGAGAGAGAGAGAGAGAGAGAGAGAGAGAGAGAGAGAGAGAGATCAGATTTGACTGTGCTTAACTTTTTGGGACTGGCTAAGTGCTTTCCATTCAACTAAAAAGTGGGAAGGAATGAAGAGTACTAATGAAGTGGATTCTCCATTTTGCAGTAAGAGCCTTTGAGACTGGAATTATAATTTCAGTTCAAGTATGCTTGGACTAGAACATGATATCCTGGTTGTCACTGCCGGGTTTTTTTATTTTGTCAGCAGCTCGTTTCGGTCTGTACATTTTTCCTTTGCTCTCTGCACCTGTGTTATTATCTTATCACGTAACCATAGTGAATCTCATATGTCCAGCTATGGTATTGTTTTAGACTGTTTTGTGCGCATGCCTAGAAAAAGTTTCTCACAGTTACTTTCTAACTTTTCTCTTCTGCCTGATGAGAGAATGTAGTCAGTTTAGGTCTTTTGTTTCCGAGAATATGCCTCGGATTTTTTCTTCTTCGATATTCACCATGCAAATGAACCACGGTCCATCCTCCTCTGGTCGGAATGTTAATTATTCTGCGAGATTTGGTAGCAGACAATGGTTTGTTTTTATATCTGAGAATCGCTTTACAGGTTCCAGGTCTAGACACATTGATATCCGTTACCAAAACATAAGACAAGCAGTTAAACAAGGTTTTCTGAAATTGCAGTACGTGCCTACACATGACCAAATTGCTGATATGCTGAACAAACCACTTCCTACAGTCCAACACGAGTATCTACGCAAGAAGATGTGCCTTATTATTGTCTCTGTCACAAAGAAAGGAAAACAAGATTTTCTGAATCCTATACTCTACCTCCTCAGTTAAGCATGAATCAGAGGGAAAAATAAATGATATATAACCTTGGAAGGCTATGTCCTTCTCTTTGAAATGAAGTAGAGCCTGTCTTTTTTGTGACTGGACCTCACAACTCTTTTTGAATTAACCTAAACTAATTGCAAAACCCTGCTGATTCTTTATAATGCAAATAAGAGAGGGAGCATATGTTGTTGATTATTTAGTTGGGACCTGAAGCATCCAATACATATTGAATTGGGTGTTGTTATAAGGCACAGAATCAGAATCTTATCAGCAAAACCACTACCTTAAACAAATAAATGAGCATTCCAATTAATTCATTTATTTACTTTTTCATAATAATCAGTCATACAATAAAGCATTTTATTCATTACCCATGTAGAGATCTATGAAAAATATGCCTCAAACATCCTAAACAGAAGAAGGACAGAAGGAAGAAATGTTCTTAGCGTAAGAACTTCAGAGAGGGAAGCATTTCCCATCGGGATTGCAGGTCCTGAAGTGTCATGATTCCCACATCTTGCCATTGTTATTCCCCTTCTTGTTGTCTTAAGGAAGCAAAGGAGTTCATTGATAGGCTGGAGATGGTTCACAGGAGGACAACAAAGATACTTCAGGGACTTAAGGACAAGCATGATGAGGACAGATAGAAAGAATTTGGGATGTTCAGTCCAAAGGGAAAAAAAAATAGTGGAGACATGACAGCAATGTACATAAAGGGAGGCTACAGTAAGATGGCCAAGAACTATTTTCCATGTTGATAGAAATCAGGAACACAAATAAGGGTATAAATTGCAGCTGTCTAAATTTCAATCAAATGTACAGGAAAAGCTTCTTGATAGTAAGAGCTGTCTGTACAGCCATAGAATGGTCTGTCTAGAAAAATGAGAATTCTCCATCTCTGGACATTTGAAAGAAGAATCTGAACAATCCCTTCTCAAAAATGGCTTAATGGCTTTTCATTTTATTTTTTATTTTATTTATTTTTTTTATTTTTTTTTATTACATTTATATCCCGCCCTTCTCCGAAGACTCAGGGCGGCTTACAAGCTTAGCAGTAGCCTTCATTCTATGTATATGCCTGCTTGTTAGGGCTTTCACACACACCCCCAAGCGGCATTATTACAAAGTCAGCTTATTGCCCCCAACAATCTGGGTCCTCATTTTACCTACCTCGGAAGGATGGAAGGCTGAGTCAACCTTGAGCCTGGTGGGATGCGAACCTGCACTAATTGCAGGCAGCTGGTGTTACTTAAGGAGGCATTAGCCCACTGCTCCACCAAGGCTCTAAATTCATGCTCATTACAGAGGCAAGGTGGATCTTTATGCTCCCTCCCAACTTTCTAATGCTTCTTGGCAGCATTAAAATAGACTAAGTTGTGAAGGCAACCAGATTACAGGATCTGAAATGTTGAGAACTAGAAGAAAGAAAGAAAGAAAGAAAGAAAGAAAGAAAGAAAGAAAGAAAGAAAGAAAGAAAGAAAGAAAGAAAGAAAGAAACCTATTCTCTTGTGTTCCATGTTGTTATCTGCAGCACTGCCCTTATGATGGCCATATTAACAAGTGTAGCTTTTTTTTTGCAGACTATCTACAATCTTCCCCAGGCACAAATTAAATCCATAACAATAGCTGCAATCAGAAAAATATTCCGTCTGTGAAGTAAGGGATCCAAGGACTACATAGTGCCAAACATGGAAGTAAGGCCTTTCTAGGATATCCTATTGGAATGTTGCTGCTGAAATAGTGACCACTTTCATGTGCTGCTATGAGGAGCAGGAGGCAGTTGGTAACCCCCAAAGCCTTATTTCTAATCTCATTACTGGGCCCAGTGGTCAAAATCCTACAGTAGACATTGCCTTGTTGCTGCCAGATGTTTTCTACCCTGAAGATATAGGGCACTTATCTACAAGATTCAGTGGCTAATCCATGAAGGAAGAACCATAGCTAGAGCTCCTTATGCCTGCAGAGGTTTGGAAAAAACCAGAATCCTTGCCTGGAAACCAGTTGGCTCCATTCTCTATTTCTGCCCTCTGTGTTTCTGATAATTCTATTTGCTTTGAAATATCTTGTTCATCCTTTTCAGCAAGTTTCTGAAGTAGAGAAAGGTGATCACTTACTTTAACAAGGTGAATATTCTTTCCAGCTCTGCTGGTGGTCCCTACCTC
This sequence comes from Vipera berus, assembly GCF_964194415.1. Lineage (NCBI taxonomy): Eukaryota > Metazoa > Chordata > Lepidosauria > Squamata > Viperidae > Vipera > Vipera berus. The sequence goes on from NC_138202.1 coordinate 96,240,867, forward strand.
TGCAAGCAGGAGAATTAGTTTTAAGAAAGTGAAAGACAGCATCTGCTCTCTCCTACTGTGTGGTATTTTAAAAGGTCTTTCTTTCCTCTCTTCCTCCCCCTCTCTCTTTCCAAAGTGGTGATAGCCAATCAAATTTTTACATTCCCTAAAGTTCTGAGAACAAGGATGAGGCATGTAAGGACAACAAAGCAGTAACAAACCCTGGGGCCATGATTAACCATGTAAGTCTTCCTGCCTTAAAATATTAAATCAGTATTCATTTCTTTTACCATGTAGAATAGCTTTAGACTACCAGTTGCTTTAGGGAAGCTGAATAAAAGAAAATGCCCATGATTTTGCCAGCTAAAATGTTATAAAACCAGAGGGTTCATGTAACAGAGGAAAGCTCAGGCTCACAATCCTGAACCCTTGTCTGGGGATATGAATTGGAATGCATGCTAATAAAATTAAAGGGGCAGCAGCAGCCTTTACTTCCACTCCAGCTGGGAATGTGAGGTTGGTGGTAAACTGTGATATATCTGCAAATTCCTTTATGGAAGGTGGAATCTGAGGTGGTTCAGGATGGCTGCACTGAAAGTTTCTTTAGTGAATTAATGAAGAATTCTCTCCTCCCTTCCCCACCTCATGACAACTTGGCAGAGTTGTGAGAGTCAATCCCAATGTTAAAGTGCTGAAATAAGCTTAGGTCATAACCCCAACTTTGTCACTTAATTCATTCCATAGCCCAAAGGTGAGCCATTATTTCTTAGTACATCTGTATCTGTCTCTGTTGCCATAAGGTTAAAACGAAATCAAGATATGCTGCAATTGCCCTACATCACTGGGATTTAGTGGGAAAGCAAGTATATGTTTAGATATTCCCATCAACTGTATAACTGCAACAATTTATTAGGAGCATTATTTTAAGAATGTGGACAAGTATAATCTGATTGTAAAGCAGGGCTGTATTCTGAGCTGACTCAATACAGAAAGAGGTGACCAGGGTTGATTTTTAGTTTGCTAAAGCAAGAGAGTATAATGGAGTTGTGGAACATAATGTCTGGAAGAGATATAAAAAAAATCATATAGTCCTACCCTCTGTAATAATAAGTGCAGGAGTTTATTATTACAGCATCCTTAGTTGTTCCCTCTTGAAATACCTTGACCTGTTCTGGGCATTGTAGTCAAAAGTGGACATTGTCAAACAAGATTGAGGTCAGAGGAGGGCTACCAAGATGGTGAAGGAACTGAAAACCAAAATTTATGAGGAATATTTAAAAGAACTCAGTAGATTTATTCTGCAGAAAACAAGACTGAGGGAAGATATTGCAGTAGTCTTCAGACTTGTTCTTTGTTGCCTGGTAGAGGAGCAGAGCAGAACAGTGAAGGGAGATAGGGCAAAAAAACAAAACCATCCTGCAGAAAACACAACTTCACAACACAGTCCTTTTAGCAGTTCCAAGATGGCTCCATACCCATTTGCACTACCCAGGTGACCCTGAGGACACAGACAAACCTCCAAGTGGCCTCAATGATTCTCTAAAAGAATACAAATGACCAGCTGTCTGCAAGGAATATAAATCCTTCCATTCCCCACCATCCAGTCAGAGCTGAAGAAGCTTCTTGGATGAGAAGCAAAGAAAAACATCTTCAGAGAAGAACAAGAAAGTCCAGCTGCCTCCTGAAAAAAGCACCTTTCGGATAGTTTGGGTAATGAAACGTGTGCAAGAAAACAAGCAGACTCAGAGAGCACCAAGGATGCCTTTACTGCTTTCATTATTCGGACAGAAATATCAGTACCTTGTAGTTATTATTTTAGTTCTAGAACAGGATGGGCCGGATGCATCACATGAAAGCTGCGCCCTGAGTTTGACATGTTTGTTCTAGAAAGTGTTCTGAAAGCTCTGGTCATCAGAAGTCCTGAGATAATTTATTGGAAAAAAAATTATATATTTTTTATTTTCCATGGGTGTTCTGATCTTTTCAGCCTAGCTATTTATTTTTTGGCATCTGAATGAGAAAGGCATCAATACCATGGGTGGGAAAACTGAGGACACTGCTAAGCTACATTGCTTAGCTACTTTAGTCAGCATAATTAACAGCAAGTTGTAGTCCAGCAGTCGGAGAGCCACTGTTCTCTATTCATGACTTATAAGGGGATATTTTTTCTCCTAGTGTTTGGAGACTTTCTTCCAGGAAAAAAAAATGTTATTAGGTATAATGTCATTGAAGAAAGAGCATTTGAATATTCCCACTAGAATATTAGCTTAATTTGGGGGAAAAATCTATTGCATGATTTCTTCCAAGTGAACTCACATAATGGAATTGCTGCAGTGCAATATTTCCTAATTAGTGCTTAAGAATGTTCAAGCTTGTGTGAGCCAACCATTTTATGAAGGAGAGAAGAGTAGAGCTATAACAGTAATCTAGGGTTATATCTACATTTTTCATTAGTGCTTTGAATTTATGGATCAAACTAATGTTCTTCAGACTTGCAAAATGAAGTGCTTCAGCAATGATATCAACTCTTCTATTTCTAGTAAAATGTTATCGGGGTATTAGACTTGATGCTCACCTAGTCCAGGGTAATTATATTTTTCCTAAATAGCATAGTTTAAGTCCACATGCACCCAAAAGTGTAGGCAGACTTCCATTTTTTTAAGAAAAAACCTGCAAAACTGTATTAATTAATCACAATTTCAAGAATTTTATTAATTCCCTGTAACTGACCCTGACTTAGGATGAAAATCACTTGAGAAGGCAGAACACAGTTTAAAATAACAACAACAACAATCTTATTGTAGAGTTTCCGGCTATTTTTAAACATAGGCACTATGAACAAGAGAATTGGGACCATGGAATTGAAAATGATTTTTCCCATGGAACATTCTACAAAAATATGTTTGTTACATTAGGTAACTTAACACTGATGCTAACAGTAAATAGCTGTTATAAAATCATTGTAGGTCTTAGAATATCATAGTTGGAAGAGATTTTTAAAGTTATCAAGGTCAGAGCAGAACCATTTTGGCTACATGGCAGCCCAATTCTATCTGAAAGAAAACTCTTATCTCCAGTAACCTCTAGAACTCATCATTTCATGTGGCAGCCTGTTGTACATGCTGATAGCTTATACAGAGATTTTTTTCCTGATGTCTAGCCTGTTTCCTTATTTTATATATATATAGGTCTTGGCGTATTCGGGTCTTTTCCCATGTAGGATTGAGGGTGTCTTGGTGACATTTCGACGAGGTCCCACTTGTCATCTTCAGGCTGGTGTCTTCGGCTTCATGCAGCACAGAACTCAGGATATCACTACACTAGAGCTCAGGATGTCATCACACAGCCCATTATCCAGGTTGTTACAACACAAAAGACTAATGGGCACACAGCCAACACCTCAGCCACACAGGATGTTACAAAACAGCTGACTAATCCACAAACAATAACCCCATCAACCAATCAACATGATATGTCTTGAGTGTTTCGAACACCTTGCCGGCCCAAATACGGGCCAAATCTTTTCTTGCCTGTATCAGCCTAAACTCAGGCCATCCACAGGCGGTAGTCGCAACTGCGACAATCATTATTTTGCATAAATTTTTGGATTGCTAACAATTTTTGGATTGCTAACAATTATCTCCCCTGCCTCTTCCCTCCCCGATGCAGCTGACAAAGTGAGAAAAAGCCTATGGCCTAGAGGTTAAAACAACTACCTAATGTGCAATCAGCCCAGGTTTGAATCTCAGAAGGGTGTGGCTGACTGATGAGAACAAATAAGTTTGAAATGGCCATATTAGTCTCCCTTTAATTCTTTGTTAGCAATCCAAAAAATTTACACACACACACACACACACATATATACACACACAGTATATATATATTTCAGTGTCTAATTTAAAATCACATCAACATATTTTTCTACAATGTCATTTAACTTTCTCATCTTCCTCAGTCCCCAAGGTTTCCTCCTTAACTTTTCTACAGATTTTTTTCAAGCTTTTTTTCCCAGGAATGTGAAGATCACTTATGTAATGGTAGCAATTTTCTTGTTTCATCTGCAGATAAATAGCCTATTATTTTTAGCCTTTACTTTTGATACCCACTATTCTGTACACTTAGGAAACATAAGGTAGTATAACTCATCTCTTCAGTTCCAGCTAATGGTGCTCACTTCTACTTCTTCCTTCAGAAGTGAACCTAAAAAAAAGGAAAAGGAAAAAAAAAGAGAAATGAGAAACAAATGGAAAATTAAAGTAAAGAAGAAAAGTGGAAGGAAAGATTGAAGCAAAGTGAGCAATGTCTTGGAAGTTCCTTCTGCTTCCATATCTGGGAATGCAATAAATAAATAAATAAATAAATCCACATTTTTATTTATTTTATTTATTTATCATATTTAGAGATGGCCTCATAGAGTGAATCTGGGCAATACTAAATAAGCACAAAAGCTAGAAAATGCAGAAACATTCTACCACAGCCAGATATTCAGGGTTTTTTTTAAAAGTAAAATAATGAAAATAAGTATAGTTTGCCAACCATCTTTGTGCCATTCACACATGATGAGACATGATACAGCTGTATGACAAAATGCTGTTTGAGTCACATGAAGTTCCCTTCATTTGGATCTAATTCTATTATGTTGGTAGAAGTGTATCAAATTGGCTAAGCATGGTTAACCTAAGCATAAATTAACACATTCCATATAACATGGGCATATACAGTTCAAATATTCTAGTTACACATACTAATATTTTCTTTCTTTCCATTTTTAATGTAAGCTCATGCAAGTATTTCCTCCCCCTGAACATGGATTTTGCTATGATTTAGATGAACTCATGCTCCCAGAAGAACAGAATGTGTGAAATAGAAGTCTTTCAGCCCAAGCCCCATAGTCTATAGTGGCCAGGAAGGTTAACACCCCTCCCCACACATATTTTATTTTTTTATTTTAATTCCATTTATATCCCGCCCTTCTCCGAAGACTCAGGGCGGCTTACAAGCTTAGCAGTAGCCTTCATTCTATGTATATGCCTGCTTATTAGGGCTTTCACACACACCCCAAGCGGCATTATTACAAAGTCAGCTTATTGCCCCCAACAATCTGGGTCCTCATTTTACCTACCTCGGAAGGATGGAAGGCTGAGTCAACCTTGAGCCTGGTGGGATGCGAACCTGCACTAATTGCAGGCAGCTGGTGTTACTTAAGGAGGCATTAGCCCACTGCTCCACCAAGGATCTCTTATATATATACAGATTAACATACATAATTCACCAACAAGATGCCAATATCTGTGTATGTCAGTCATGATTTGTGCCATTTCAACTAAAGATGTATACCAGTCTAATAGAGTCAGAAATTAGGGGTTTAACGTCTGCAACCATAAAATAAATAGTTACATCCTACATGTGGTGTAATGGTAAAAATACAGAAAGCAGAAAGACGCAGGACTTAAAATACAGAAGCTCCTGGGGAACATTGGCCTACTCACTGTCTCTCAGCTCAACGTATTTTACAAGACTGTTGCAGGGCAAAATAAGAAGAGGGAATGTAATCCACGGTGCCTCCATTGTTAAATTAGGTAGGAGAAAAATAAATCTATCTCTGAGGGAGATGGGCAATTTAGAAATCAGAAATATAAATAAACATAAATATTTGTCTGATTTTCTCTGTCTACCTCTGAAACATTTCATAATACAAATAGACTACCACAGATTATAATGTAGAAATATGCGTACATGTGCACTTGTACACACACACAACAAACACACATACAAACACAAACTCTTATTTCAAATCTGCTTTTCCAAACTCATCTTCAGGACAGCTGGCAAAAAGAGATTGAAATAATATTAATAAAAAACATTAATAAAACTAAAAGATTAACACAACGGCAGCCCAACATAAAGCACTCATATTATATACCCATACAGAATAAATAATAAAAATGCTCTAGGGCAATGATGGAGAACCCTTTAGAGACCAAGTGCCCAAACCACAATGCAAAACCCACTTATTTATCTCAAAGTGCCAGGGGCCGCATCAGCATTGTGGTGCCCTCAGGGTGGGTGGAGTTGTGTGACTCACTGGGTGGGCACGGCTGTGGTGGTCATGGCAGACTGGGTGGGTATGTCCAGGCTGGGCATGGCCACCTTGATGTTGCTTGTGGGGGGAATGCCTGTGGGGGCTGGGCAGGATTGGGGAAGATCCAGAGGGTCTCTGGTGGGTGGGACGGTGGGCAGGAGGCTTGTCCTTCAGGGTGAGGCAGGGGGTGTGGTGGGGGTGCCATTGCTGTGGGGCAAGGCAAGGCGAGGCAGGGGTAGCTGCTGCCTGACACCATCAGCTTCTACACACAGAGGCCAGTGAGCGCATGGGGATGTGATCTACCACCTCTACTCGAGCTTGCTAGCCGGCTGCTTTGCCTTCTTTGTGCTGGGCAGGGCTGCTGCTCAGGGCACTGGTGGTGGCCTAATGGACCTGTGCAAGCTGCTGGCAGCGGCGGCAGGCATGCCCACAGAGAGGGCTCTGAGTGCCGCCTCTGGCACATGTGCCATAGGTTTGCCACCACTGCTCTAGGGAAAGTAATTTTGTAGGGACAGAACATAGTTGTTACTTCATGGAGTACTGGGATATATACATTTCTTATTCATCCACGATATAGAAGATTCTGTTCTGTGGGATAGTACAGCAACAGCAACCTCAGAATGTTGCTTTCCATTAACAACAGGAAAGAACCCAGCTAGATCAGGGATGTCAAACTGCCAGCCCGCAGGCGGGATGCATCACGTGGAAGCCGCACCCACCCCATTGCCAGCAATGGCAAAACTGTCCTGATACATTGCACGACACCACATGACATCACGAGTTTGACTTGTCTGAGCTAGATGAAGATGGAGAAAGCATCATCAACTAACACCAGCTGCAGCAGGGCAGAAGAATGACAAGCTGCTGTCATAAGGATTTTACAAAAGATGTAAAATTAAATATTGCTGCACGTGGGTAAATGTCAACCACAAGCACAGTGAGCAAATGACAGGCAGTTGGCTGAAACGCTCCATCCGAAAGATCAAGTTTCAAAGAGAGCCTGTTTGTTCTTTAAAGGCAACTGTCAACTTCACTCAGACAGGGTAGCAGGAGCTACAAATGGGCTTGGAAATTGCATCTGAAAAACAATCTTTTTTGAATAACAGGCTTTGTTTTGAAGTAGCTGCAAGAAATCAAAGTCAGAGCCTGCAGATGAAGCTGCATACCAACCATCCCTCTGTACTTGGGCTTTTCACAGGTGCTGTCCAAGGTAGCCCTGACTCAAACCCCAAGCCGGTTGTCTGAGTTTAACATGCAGTTTGAGGATTGGTATGAGAATGCATGTCTCAAACCTATCTCACGCAGTACGGTACTTGTGATTAGGTCCTTGGGAAACATGACACTTAGCAAGCCTGGAGTCAACCAATGATTATTGTTTTCTAAAAGGAGAAAATGTGGAGTGTACATGTGGGGATAGCATATTTATCATTCAGCCATTATATTTGCCAAAATACCACTTTTATGGATGATTAGAACCACCCCAAGTAAAAACCAATCATAATCTTAAAAACTCCTGCAAATGTGAAGACTGTTTTAGCAACAGAACAGGTTGGAAAAGTTGCAGTTGCTGAACTTGATACAGTTATTACTAGTACCAACTTCACTACGAAGGTAAACTAGAGTACTTTTTCAAAGCAAAGAAGAGGAAAGGGAAGAAATAACATACTGTATGATATTTTGTGGATTCAAATTTTATCTCAGAGCTATGCTTTTTAGAGTTCTTGAAACTCTAAAAAGAATCAAATTGCTGGGCCTGTTATAGTCTTTATTAGGTTGTGAAGCTGCAGCCTGACATTCTGTGTAATTGTAGTTAAAACTGTAACAATTCACCACAGCTTGAATCCTTACAGCTTGCGTTGAGTGCCCTAAATTGCTTGCTCTACACTTTCAGATTTGCATCAGTGTTTGCATCCATTTTTAGATTCCTCCTTTCATAGATTAATGAGAATAATTCATGCATCCCTATTATAGGAAATGAAAATAATTGCCACACCAAGAATTGCAGAGACCAAAAAGGTTTACAACAACCACATACGAAGCAATTACTTTACATTTCTTTAAAAAGAGAGACAAGTACATTGAACCATTTTCTGCTTTGATTGCAGGATGATGCTATGTCATCATCATAAACACATATAATAAAAAAAACCTTAAGATAAATCTGTACTATTTGGAAGAGAGGGAAAATTCTTTCAGAAAATGTTGGATGTATGGGATTGTATTTTTTGAAAAGTACTTCTAGATTTATAATTCATGGACCGATCATCATCTCCTGCGGCTGGTCTTCCATTTTGCCAATCCCCGCTGTGGGGCTGTTGAACCAACTAGATGGCTCCACCCCAGGCGCCTAATGGACCCTGAGCGGTTGCAGGCGGCCCTTGGGTCCCCACCTGCCACCTTAGTTCACAGCTCGGCCGAGTTCCTAGTGGAAGCCTGGGAAAAGGCAGCCACTGAGGCACTCGACCAAGTTGTACCCATGCGGCCCCTGACCCTGTGCAGATCCCAGTGGGCTCCGTGGTTTTCCGCGGAGCTCTGGGAGATGAAGCGTCGGAGACGGGGCCTAGAGAGCTGTTGGAGGTCTAGCCGGTCTGAATCCGACCGATTGCGACTAAGGTCCTTCACAAGGTCTTACCTCATGGCGATGAGGACAGCGAGGTCAAACTACTTTGCTGCCCTCATCGTGTCCGCAGATAATCGCCCGGCCGCCCTGTTTAGGGTGACTTGCTCCCTCCTGAATCAGGAGGTGAGGGAGGAGCCCTTGCAGGGTCGTGCCGAGGAGTTTAGCCAGCATCTGTGGGACAAAATCGCTCAGATCCGGACCGGTCTGGCCTCCGACTGGGCAGAGTCTGACGGTGAGAACATGGGTGATCTTGTCGATGTCATCTGGGAGGAGTTCGACCCTGTGACTCCGGAAGAGGTGGACAGGATTATGGGGAGGCTGAGCTCCACCACCTGTTTATTGGACCCGTGCCCCTCCTGGTTGGTTTATTCGGCTCGGGAGGGGACACGAGGCTGGCTCCAGGCAGTGATAACTGCTTCTCTGAATGAGGGTAGTTTTCCCGCCGCCTTGAAGGAGGCGGTGGTGAGACCCCTCCTCAAGAAGCCTGCCCTGGACCCAGCTGTTTTAAACAACTTTTGACCAGTCTCCAACCTTCGCTTTCTTGCGAAGGTTGTTGAGAGTGTGGTGGCGCAGCAGCTCCCTCTGTTCCTGGAGGAAGCTGATTATCTAGACCCGTACCAATCGGGCTTCAGGCCCAGGTACAGCACGGAGACGGCATTGGTCGCACTGGTGAATGATCTCTGGCGGGCTCGGGACAGGGGTTGCTCCTCTGTCCTAGTCCTATTAGACCTCTCAGCGGCTTTTGATACCATCGACCATGGTATCTTACTGTGGCGTCTTCGGGGGTTGGGAGTGGGAGGCACCGTTTTACGGTGGTTCTCCTCCTACCTCCTGGGACGTTCGCAGTCGGTGTTGGCAGGAGGGCAGAGGTCGGCCTCGAGGCCTCTTGTTTGTGGAGTGCCTCAGGGGTCAGTCCTCTCGCCTCTCCTGTTCAACATCTATATGAAGCCGCTGGGTGAGATCATTCGTGGTTTTGGGGTTGGGTATCATCAATATGCTGATGATACCCAGCTTTTTATTTTGACCCCAAACCACCCCAGTGATGCCCTCTCCATGATGTCCCGTTGCCTGGAGGCGGTCCGGGTCTGGATGGGGAGGAACAGGCTTCGGCTCAACCCTGACAAGACTGAGTGGCTGTGTGTGCCGGCGTCTCGGGAAATTCAGAATATTCCACCGTTAATTATGGGGGGTGAGATATTATCCCCCGTAGATAGGGCTCATAACTTGGGTGTCCTCCTAGATTCACAGCTCTCCTTGGATGATCATATAGGAGCTGTGACTAGGGGGGCCTTCGCTAAGGTTTGCCTGGTGCATCAGTTGCGGCCCTATCTAGACCGGGATGCCTTGCGCACAGTCACTCATGCACTCGTGACCTCCCGTTTGGACTACTGCAATGCTCTCTACATGGGGCTGCCCTTGAGGACTACTCGGAGGATCCAGCTGGTGCAGAATGCAGCCGCGCGAGTGGTGGTGGGAGTTTCCCAATACTCCCATGTAACACCTCTACTCCGTGAGCTGCATTGGCTTCCAGTTGTCCTCCGGGTAAGATTCAAGGTGCTGGTTATGACCTATAAAGCCCTAAATGGCATGGGTCCGGGTTACTTACGGGAACATCTGCTGCCGGCATCAACTTCCCTTCGTCCAGTGCGCTCCCACAGAGAGGGCGTCCTTAGGGTGCCGTTGGTGAAAGAGTGTCGACTGGCGGCCCCCAGGGGGAGGGCATTCTCTGTGGGCGCGCCAGACTTGTGGAACCGTTTACCGGTGGAGCTCCGGACGGCTCCCGACCTTCGCTCCTTCCGACGTGACCTAAAAACATATTTATTTGAACAAGCCGGCCTGGTCTGATGGGTTTAGGGGTATTTTAACATTTTGTAATTTATTAAATTGGGCTATTGTATTTAATATTTTTTAATTTTTGTATATTGTATTTTATTGTATTGCCCTGTACACCACCCTGAGTCCTTCGGGAGAAGGGCGGTATAACAATTAAATTAAATAAAATAAATAAAATAAATTTGTGCACTTACATGGTTCTAGAATTATCACTGATAATGATAATGATGTAATTATAATTATTTTACAATGGCCATATATTTTACTATAAGATCAGTAAATTGGACCACCAAATGGAACACTGATCTCTACTATCAACAGAATAACTGAAATCATACGCAGTTGTTACAGAATACAAGAATAATAAAAAGAAGCTGGAGGAATCAATTTATGGAAAGTTTGATTGGAATCATTTCAAAAGTCATGTAGGCAAGCAGTATGGAATGTAAACTCTTTGTTTTGGAAATGTTGATGTGTGCAATATTGCTATTTCCCAGAACGTGATCAACCTTATTATTTGCTGATCCTCAGGTAATTTACAGAGATGTGGTGTTCCTAAGCCAAATTATGAACAAAGCCATTATGGAATCTTCAGAGTAGATGGCATCTAACAATCTGGTGGTACATCAGCTATGGTTTGCTGGAATGCCTTCTCCCATGTTGGTCATTACCCTGTGCAGCCATTTTGTCCAGGGCTCCTGAGTGCTTTGTTCTCTGCTAGTCAGCACCTGCCATTTTAGAAAAGTTGCAGTTGGGCAAGATTAATGATGACTCATTAAGTCATTTTTCCCCTGCCCATTCTATTTAGAATGGAGCTAATTGTTCCGTTCATCTGTTATATCTCCCACAGGGCAACCTTTTGATTTTCACCCAGGCTGAGTGAAGCATATTCTCTTTGCTTTCCCAACCCTTGCCTATCATTCTGCTTCCTTTTCCTTTCCAACAATTTTTTTAAAAGTTTTTTTAAAAAAATTGTAAGCCATCTAGAATTAGTTTATTGTAAGATGGGCAGCTATCTAAATGTAATAAACAAATAAATTGCAATGTAGGCACCCTCTTAGCTTGTTTCTATGATGCTGAACATATGTACTTCTTGCTATAAATTTGACATGTACCTACAGAGAAATGTAAGGATGAAAGAACAACCAATTCCCTACCATCCAGATTATTGTAGCATCAGAACTAGGATACTATAAGAGAAAAAAAATGCTGTTAGAGCCAAAGGATATGATGTGAGAATGGGGCATAAAAGGAACTATACATGGAAACATCTGGGAAAGCAAAGAACATCAAGGGGACTAGTGAGGAGGAATAATCCCTAAAAATAAAATGAATGAATGAATGAATGAATAAATAAATAGATACTGATGGAGCAAGCTTACCTTTCTTATATAAAGAGGAAAAACAAGAAGCAAAATAGGACCCAGTCAAGGATTCAAGTAACCATAGTCTGCACAGAATCCTAATCCTATCCCTGTATCAATCCAGCACAACTCAGGCTGGGATTTCTTCAGTTGGGTTAAGAAAGAGCCAGGAGCAGGAGTAGAAACAAAGTAAGCCCGCAGCATTGCACTGCCCATAGTTTCTAATACTACTACTAGCATTACTAACCACTATTATTCAGACATTTGTTGAAACTGCATAGTTTCCCTGTAAAAATCAAGAGCATAGTTAATGCCTTGTCCTTTTTTCCCCTTGAGGAATTTACTTTCTCTCATGATGAATGCTGTAATTATTATGTTTGCAGCATTTGAAGAAGCAGGCAAAGGTGTCATTCAGCTGTGAGATAGTTACTTCTAAGAATTAAAGAGAGAAGCAAGACAAAAATTAAAACCCAGATCAGTGGGTTGTTAACACACATAAATTTAAATAATTACTGTGATATAACCATGCACCAATTACAAAGGGTCACTAAGAAAGCTAATATAAAGGCACTAATTGAGGGGACAGGAAAGGGGAGAGGAAAAGAATCTTTAATGACTCCTTGGTTTGGATTTGTTTAACAAATCTCATTTCAGATTAAATAATTACTTGTTTCGCAGCTTGTAGTTTTCAACTACACCAGTGACTCAGACTTTCTTCTAGCTTCATTAAAACCATAAGTCTGCCAAATTAGCAATTACAATGGCATTTTACAGGAAATATCTAACATTTAAACTGACACTTCTTTTTATGAGGTCTTTTGCACAAGGGTGCCTATTTTGCAAGTACAAACACAACAACAAAATATGCAAAACTGCAACAAATTCCACTGCAGCAAGGAGGCCTTCACTGAAATGTCCAATACATAGAATGTTACAAAGCAAAAGATGTGTTATTTATTTATTTCATAGAAATACAGTAGAAAGAAATTTATATTGTCTGAACTCTGGGTGTTATCAAATTTTTATAACAGTTTTACATATCACATGAAAATGAATCAAAAGACATTGTAAACATTGAACAAAATGAGGGAACTCTAAAACTGCTTTTTGTGGTGCCTTTCAAGCTAGAAGACCCAATTAAATGAACAGCCCAATCTCTACCACCAGAAATGTAATTACACAGCTCACAGTTGTCCTTTCTAGGAAAGGAACAAAACAAGGAAAATGAGATTTTTTTTAAAAAAACAAACCCTCAAGTATGCATTTTAATTAGGAATCAAATTAGGGACAGTTGAGTAATTCAACCTTACTTGAAAGCACTAGAAGAATCGCCTGGAAAAAAAATCATGCGTAAGCTTGGACTGTTACGTTTCATTGTCAAGATTAATCTCAGGCCCTGAATCAAAGGCAGCAGGCATTATAGACTGATTTGTGGTAAGTGGCACTACATACCTTCAGTTCAAGGTTGTGAGCAATGCACTCAGCCATTGCATGACACAGGGTGAGGCACAGGTAGAACTAGGGTACAGCAGTTGGTTCTTAAGCTGAAAATCCTACTCTTCAACTCATGTTTGAAGGCTGCTTTAGGATTGAATTGACCAAAATATGACAGAATGGGAAGGGAGACCAGGTAGTCTGAAGAGAGTTGCAAATGAAATTAGATGAAATTATAGACTCCTGAAAGACTAGATATGAAGCTTGAGAATTTTCTTGGCGACCAGATGGGAAATTTGGCTGGCTGTATTGGTTAGGAATGCAGATGTGCAAGGTAGGACAGGCCTAATTTTTCCCCTAAAGACTTTTGTTGTAAAAATCATGCCAACCCAACTCTCTACTAAATAAAACATCCTAAAATCTATACAAAATTCACATTTCAAAGGGAAAAAATTAATAATATGGAGGTAGGGTTAAGCAAGAGGCATATATTTTGAAAACAAGAATTGCTGAAATTGAACTATTCCCCATGGCTACTTAGAACAGCAATCATCTGAATTTCTGAGGCCCAAAGCTAGTACTCTTCATAAAGTGGAAATGGATCAGGAGTGATTAAATGGAAGTGGTGGTAAGCAAGACAGGGCTGAGCTTGTAGGTGACATTTGGGACTTGTCTTTGGTTTTGATAGAAAAGAATATCTAGCTCAGGGCTGAACTGTCTGAACATGGTTGTTTGCTTGCAGACATTTCATTGCCCTGCAAGCAAACAACCAAGCTCAGAGATCACCAAAGTCTCCACTTCTCTTTAGTCTTTAAAGATGATTTCAGTATTTATGGGTTTAATGTGTTTCTCTCCTGAAAATGTCTAGAAATTGCTACCTGCTACTTGCTCAGAAGGGTGCAAGGGGGAAGAATTCAAGGAGTGCCTATTGCCTTGAAATTGCAAAATTTTCAATTTAGTCTAAAGGATTCTATCCTCCCATTGAATCCTCTCCTGGAACTGGAGTAATAAATAACTCAAAAACTGATATTAGAAAAAAAAATCCTGCCCTTATGACTGATAATGGGACAAGAAGACACAAGCATTTATCAGCTCTGTAGATCTGAACATTTAGATTCTTCCAAGACAGATCATTGGATTCCATTGTAAAAAAAATATTGTGGATTTTTAGACTAACAGTTTGTCATAGAATGGAAGAGATTTATTAGTAAGCACACCCTCAAAATTGAAATGAAGTGACATTATTTGTCCCCTCCTATAGTAAAGATATAGTACTGTTGATTGGTTTTTCAAAACATGTTAATGAGTGAATATTAATTTATAATGCCAAATCCACAAACAGTTCTTTAATTTATTTTCTATTACTTTAAAAATAATAACAAAGAAAAAAGAAACAAAACACAAAGATTATCATGATAGAAATACATATATTATCAAAGGAAAAGCATAACAAATGCTTTACATATTTAGTGAAGAAATACAACAGAAAAAAGAAAAAAGGAAAGAGTATAAAATATCATTGTAACAGTAAACAGTTGCAAAACCAATTCTATATACTTGATCTGATGCAGATATTATGCAAGTTTATATATATTTATTTCTAATACACTTACAGTATATAACTATCATGATTTTTAAAAACTTATTATGTTTATTATAAATGAATCCCAAATTTCATTATACTTTTCCATGCAATGTCTACATCTGTAGGTATTTCTGTCATAGATCACATGTGTAATCAGGGTCTTCAATCTATTGAGTAAATGGGGCTTACATTTATGTTTCTAGTGTTACAATAACAATGCTAAAGCCATTGTAAATGCACAGAGAATCTATTTATGTTGTCCAGTGTTCAAATTCCATGTATTAGATATGTAATTCAAGGGAATACTATCCTCTGAAAATGTTAGCTTCTGTCACATAGTCCCATTTATAGACCTATACTTTCTGCCAAACAGTAAATTCTTAATGTCATTTATTTATTCATTTATTTATTTATTTTTATTTTTATTCCATTTATATCCCGCCCTTCTCCAAAGACTCAGGGCGGCTTACAAGCTTAGCAGTAGCCTTCATTCTCTGTATATGCCTGCTTATTAGGGCTTTCACACACACCCCAAGTGGCATTATTACAAAGTCAGCTTAATTGCCCCCAACAATCTGGGTCCTCATTTTACCTACCTCGGAAGGATGGAAGGCTGAGTCAACCTTGAGCCTGGTGGGATGCGAACCTGCACTAATTGCAGGCAGCTGGTGTTACTTAAGGAGGCATTAGCCCACTGCTCCACCAAGGCTCTATTATGTAAGTTGTACTTTGAGGGTCCACTGATGCTTTTGCTATCGAAATTAAGACATATTCCCATTGTCTAGGCAATAAAGGAACCTCTAATTCTAAATCCACAATAGTTTTAACAGAAATGAGTTTCTGACTATTTTTCCTGATGTACTTTTCATTGGAAATTTCTTATCTGTTATTAAGGTTATCTTGTTTCTTTAAAATATATATGATATGTTCAGTGTGATATCAGCAGTCATTCTTAAGATTAGGTAGGAAAGTCCCTCAAATTTCCAGCAACTTTTTCCATCTTGTCACTGTGGAAGTTTAAAGTCACCATTAGCTGGCTGTGAAGTGTTCATTAATTTAAAGGGAATATTTTCCCTCTTGACAAAATTTTGCCATGACGATGATATAGCCCACTTCATTAATGATAGGGAAGCTGATAAGTCAGGAGTGGAATCTATCCAGCTCCAAGTTAGGATGTTGTGGATATTCCCATCTCCTCTTGTCCCTGGTTACTCTCTTACTTGGCCATTTTGATTTCTGCAGAAGCATCTGGCTAAGTAACATCCAATAGGCAATTTCCAAAGCTTTTGTTCTCTCCCAGCCTATGTGAGTCCTTGTTAACCAACAAGGACAAACCCCTCTTTTAACAAGTAGGCTGGAAATGCAGGAAAAACAACCCCCTTTTTATTATTTACAGACCTGCAAAATGTCCCAAAAGCAAAGGCAAACAAAACACGATTCAAACAGAGAATTGTTCGCAGGCAAGGCAAAGAGAACATGATTCCATGAAGCTTTAGTCCTTTGCAAATGGTTGCCTTCAGTAACCAGCACCACCCACACCTTCCCTTTTTATTATGCAGCCCCAAGGCATGGCTTCTCAATGCCTTCTTCTCCTCCCTTGGAGCCATCCCATTGCCTCCCTCTGTCCTACTCTTGTTGCCTGTTGGCGTTTGCGAGCATCTATAATATTTTTCAGCTGTGAGTCCTCAGAGTCTGATTCAGCTTCCCACCAAAGCTGGGTCTCAGCCTGAGCATGAGTGGAGGGGCCAGGCTCTTCGTCAGATTGTAAGTCCTGGTGCTCATTAGAGCCTTCCTCCAACTCTGATGGCTCTCCAGGTCCACTGGCTGGCATGGAATCACAACAGCTTTTAGTAAATTCTATGGGTGTCATGGGTTTAGTGCACTTTTGAAAAAGCACTAGATTGGATTATTAAACAGGTGTTTAGTGCTCTTTTAGCAATAGCACTTAGACTTATATACTGCTCCACAGTGCTAAGCCTAAGTAAATACTATTGCTATTAACTTGTCCTAAATTGAAAGTGAAAGGGCAGGCCCCTTTTCCACCCTTATTACTATGGCAAAATAGGGCTCAACAGTTGTGGCAGGAATTGTGATTCTGACATATTTTCTGCCAGCTTGAAGGTGAGGGAAAGCACTTTAAATGTAATTTCAGTAAGACTTTGTAAAGTAAAATTCATCAATTAAAGTCTCACTGCAGATATTTCAGGAAAGCATCGGTGATTTGATAATACCTTGCATTATCAAATCACTGAAACTAGTTCTATCTTTTTGTAGGATAACTGATGGTGGCAGGCCCAGAATGGACTTCTGGAAGGGGTGTCCATGCACTTCCGGTGGGCCATTCTGGGCCTGGGAGGCATTCTCTGTGCCTCCCATTTCCGGAAGCAATGTCCATGCACTTCCGGAGGGAGGGCCAATCTGGGCCTTGCAAAAAAGGGCTAGGGCTTCAGTGGGCACCATCCGGTTCACTGAACTCAACAAAAAAATTAGCTAGTGATTCTGCTGAACTGGTGCGAACCAGCTGGTGGCAGCATATAAATAGTTTATGGGATTTGTGAAAGTATTTGCACATAGATCTGTCTTTCACAATTCAATATAAGCTTAGAAATGAAGGGAAGTTGTTTGTGTGTGAGAGAAAAAGATTTAAAAACAATGCTATGTTACAGTCTTGTATTAATCATTAAAATTAAGATAATTTTACACTTTTCCAAACCTGTAGACAGAGGAAACAATAGTGATTTGTACATCTCTACTCATAACTGGAGCTTTTTCTTGGCTAATCACGTTTGTGAGATGGAAAAATTATATTAATATGACCATACATACATACTGCATAATTAGACATTTTTAAAATGTGCAAATGTA
The DNA here is from genome assembly GCF_964194415.1 of Vipera berus. Lineage (NCBI taxonomy): Eukaryota > Metazoa > Chordata > Lepidosauria > Squamata > Viperidae > Vipera > Vipera berus. The sequence continues at coordinate 96,258,629 of NC_138202.1, forward strand.
ATACTTCACCTTTATCAGACAAACTGGACATTTAAGTTTTAAATCAACATTCCAGAATCTTACATTCCTTTTTAAGGTTTCAACTATAGTTATCTGAACCCTGGTTGTGGTTGTGATGATAGTTTCTAAAGGAAGAGCTTGAGGCTATTGTTCTTATAGTAAATTTCCAGAATATGCATTCTGTGTTACTCAAAGTTCTTCATCTTATTTATTCAAATTGCATAGCGTTCTGAATTTGGTGTTGTATGTCCTCTCTAAAAGTCTTTGAACAAGGAAAACAAGTTTCAGAGCCATCTTTAATGGTTTGGACTACTTCAAACAAAATCTTCCTCTCTTTGAATCCAATGCAGATTCTCATTTTGTTCTTTGTTCTTTGTTTTAGCTACAAATCTTCCCTTATTGTTAGAAGTAAAATGCAGATAATTACAACAATTCTGAGTGTGGAAAAAAAGATGTAATCTGCAGGTGGAAGAGCCTCTTCTGAATGGGTGAAATCTGCCAAATTGATACATGGTCTTTTGTGCTATCTTTGATCAGCCAGAGGAAATTATTTTCTTCAGAAGAGGAAAGATCTTCAATAGCGGAAGTATTTACAACTATCAAGTGAATGTACTAATTGACCACAGCATAATGGAATGCTTTTTTTAATTCACAAATTTGTTTGGATGCAAAGACAGCATACATACATGACTGCAGAAGGCCCAACAATAGTCAATTTTTCTTTGCAGCTCACTCAAGGGAAGGTCAAAGAAATGTCTTGAAAATTGAAAGGCAGCATTTATACAGCCAACACTGTCCTTCTCTTTGGGACAATTCACATGATCTGTACAATCCGTACAATCTCAGAGAATCCAGTTTATTAAGACTGGCTCAGGAGAAATGTCTTGTTTCTTAGACAGTGGGAGAAATGGAGGCAAAATGCAGCTTTCTAAGGAGGCTTGCAATTCAACCCTGGAGAAAGCCTTCCAGTCACCAGATGAACAGAACTCTGAAAGCAAAGAGTTTTTAGTGTTCAGGCAAATTCATCCCAAGACAAGTAGCAAAGTCTGAATAATTAAATTAATTGTTAAACTCAGCATTTTATGCCCAAAATATAACTGGTAACTTGTGCAGATTTTTTTACATGGATATATTATGAGCCCAAGTCAAAGCAGCAGTTAACAACTTAAATGCTTTTGAACTACCTGAAGCTTTCAAATAGTTTTGATGTAAAACCTGATGTAATAATTACACTCTTACATTTTTAAGAGTGTATATACTACTGAACGAAAGTCTACTCAAGTTGACTTTTTCAGGTGTCTGTTTAGGATATTTTAATATTAGGACTAAATATGTTAAGGATCAACAAATATGGATTAGTGATAAAAACATATGGTTTTAGGTGCTCTGTGTTCTACTTGAGCAGGAAAGGGATTTACCCTGAATCCATCTGCTATTTGGAAATAAAACAAAAGCAAATTTGTAAGATTCTGTACATTCTGTGTTAATTCTGCAACTAGCCAGGGGAGGAAAGTTATGTTATTGGAGGAGATTAGCATTTCTGAGTCATGATAAATCACAAAGTCATGTTCTAATATAAATTAAGACTGATGGAGTCAATCATGTAATCCCAAATTCTTGATCCCATAATGGAAGTTTGTATGCATATCAGTAGAGTTTTATGATTATTGCCTAGGAAGAAGAGGAAAAAAAACCAAATATGATATTTTGTGTCTCAAGATTTTGATTTCTACCCAGCATCACGATTTCACTGCATACAAATAGAAAATTTATCTGAAAGTTTGCAGAGAAGCCTTTATGCATCATATCATAAAATGATAGACATGGTGTAAATTTTATTACAATTATGTTTTCATCATTAGTTACAGAAAGCATAGGCAAGAGCTAGTATGGGTTTAATGGATGCCAGACAGAGCATTCATTAGACTGGTATAATAAGCTGAAATTTATTTATTATTGGCCAATTATTTCTGAACAGGATTCTATGCAAGAAAAGGCAGAATTGATTTCAGGTTTTTTTCCTTTTTAAATGACAGCTATTTAAATCTTTTTAAATCTGACTTCTCAGCGGTTTGTTGTAGTAGTAGTTGTTGGAAACAGCTTATGTTGGAGAATGAGGCATTGCATAGAAAAGTTGCTCCACTAGTTCTGCTGGACCTTTCAATGAAATTCAGCAACATTTATCATGATAGTCTTTTGTAGCCCTTGACCATTCCAAGACTCATAGATAGCATTTTTTGTCTAGTTACAGTATGTATTTTCGTAAAGGGGAGCCAGGGGCCTGTTTATGACATATTCTGGTTCTTGCTTTTTATTCTATATTTGTCCACATCAACACTCGGATTTTTGATCTTGGGTAACACTGCTTTGCTAAAGATATCTAACAGGTGCCAAAGACACTATGGAAATCTTGAATTATTTATTGTCTGGAAGCAGTGATGGATCTGGATGTGGTTTAAGAAATTCTTTCTCAATAGAATACATAAATCATAGCTGAGGATACAAACTGATCTGAATAAAGATGCATTCCCTTTGACTGATTGGCTAACAGCTTGGTGTCCTTTTGCTCATGTAAAATGGGGATTGTGCCCTTTTGTACAGAGAACAGATCACATTTCATCGTTATAGTCCTTATTTACCCTCTTTTTAGTTTTTTATACAGTGCTCTGTTTAGGGAAGCTCTAGGAGAATATTTTGAAACTTAAGGTAGAATGCACATGATACCAGTATTCTTAAGTATATTTTATCAGTTTTGTTCAATTGCACCGGTTACTAACTTGTTTCCAAGAACTAAAGAAGTGCTACATGCATTCATTTATTTCATTCAGTCACCAACTGTGCATGTCATTTAAAGCATATGCATTGTTTTAAGCTCATGCTACGAAATACAATAACCTATAATATACTGTTCTGTATTCAGCTTTCTATTTTATAAATTTCTTTTGATGTCATCAATTTGCATGTATATGTAAATTTCCCTGGTATATATTTTGTAAACATTTTCTCAAACATGTTTGTACAAAATGTGCTAAGAATAATGACTACTAAATATATTATTGTAATAGTGTCCATATTGATGGGTCACATCATTTCTAGAATAGGATAGGATAGGATGGGATAGGATAGGATAGGATAGGATAGGATAGAGCTGGAAGGGACCTTGGAGGTCTTCTAGTCCAGCCCCCTGTTCAAGCAGGAGAATCTATACCATCTCTGACAGGTGGTTGTCTAGTCTCTTCTTAAAAGTTTCCAGTGATGGAGTGCCCACGCTTTCTGGGGGTAAGCTGTTCCACTGGTTGATTGTCCTCACTATCAGGAAGTTTCTCCTTAATTCCAGGTTGCTTCTCTCCTTGACCAATTTCCAGCCACTGTTTCTCATCCTTCCCTCTGTTCCTCTAGTGTACAACCTGACCCCCTCTGCCTTGTGGCAGCCCCTCAGATACTGGAATACTGCTGTCATGTCTCCCCTATTTTTTCTTTTCTTTAGACTAGCCAAACTGAAGTCCCGCAGCCATTCTTTGTATGTTTTAGCCTCCAGGTCTTTGATCATCTTAGTTGCTCTTCTCTGAATTTTTCCCAAACTCTCAACATCTTTTTTGTGATATGGTGACCAAAAGTGGCTGCATTTTTTGTGTTTTTTTTTAAAAAAACCACAATTCAAGGAGTTATTTTCTTATAAAACTGAGATACTGAAAGAAATGTTGCCTTCTCCCAAATAAATTCTCCTTTCAAATTTAACTTTTCAGATAGAGCTGTATGTTTCACAACAAAGAGAGGCTATGTTTATATGAACATGCAAGAGGCTTTTATTGTGCTTGTGTTGCTTCATTTTTAAAAAACAGATCGATAAAAATTATATAATTTTGCCTTTTAAATAATTGTAAGCATGTCATCTCCAAAATTGTTTTTCTCCTTTATTTTGCTTTGTCTAATGTTTAAAGAATTTCCATGCCATCTTGCAGTTGCTAGACTAGCATTCCAGAAGTAACAAATTGCTTTGGTTGTCTATTTTCACATCTGTAACCAGTGGTGGGATTCAGCTGGTTTGTACCAGTTCGGCAGAACCAGTAGCTAATTTTTTGTTGTCCAGGCCCAGAACGGACTTCTGGAAGCAGCATCCACACAGAGAACTGGTTGTTCGGATATTTGAATCCCACCACTTTCTGTAACTATGTGGTTCCATCTAAATTGTACCTGCCTTTATGCATATTTGGTTTCTCCCTTGTAGGGTAAAACCTCTCCCAGTAAATGGCAGCAAGTGAGGAGGATTCAAGCAATCATTTATTTCCAAAGCTGGCAGATTAAAATGAGTCACTGATCTCTTGTACTAATGCAAGAGCCTCAAGTTTACATATTGTATACGTATGTATCTTTACTGTATACATATGTACAGTATATGTGTTATATAGAATGCTGTTCAGACAATTCAAATATGCACAGAGCTAATAGGACCTGTCAGTTTGGTGTTTTTTTTTATAAATGATAAAATATATAATAAGGAAAAGTGTCATAGGTATTCTTCAAAATGCCGATACCATAAAAGCCTCCTTTTAAATATAACAGCAACTTTAATATCTAGCAAGTATATCAAAGTTAACTAGAGAATGGGGAAGAAAAATAAACCACTACATATTATTGAGTCTGGGTTAGGGTTAGTCTGGGTTTGGGTTAAGTCTGAGATATTTTATAAATGAATATTAATACATTATCTTTAATTTCACTGCTTCTTGACAATTCCACAGGAGTACAGCCGCTTCCTCCCCCCCCCCCAATCAGGGAGAGGAATGAGCTGAGACTTTGGTTCAAGTTTCACGTTGGACTTTGGTAAAGTCAGCCACTCTATAATTCTTCCATTTGCATTTGCAAAATGTTTCCAAAATTGTTTCTACCACTTCTCTCACTGGGTTATTCAAAAGGGTAATAAAGCCTGTGGAATGCAGTATAATGATGAACCAACTGACAGGACAACATAACTTGAAGCTGTTTCTACAAATCAGGCTGGAGAATTTAACCAACTATAACAAAATGGGATGCAATGTTTAACTTTCCCGAAAGAACTAAAAAAAAAGTATCACTGGTACGTATAGAAAAACTAAAACACGATTTACTGAAGTGTTCACATTAAAAAACAATTAAGCTACACTATCACACAGCTAATGTCTACTTAGCCATCTTTTTTGAACACAGCCTGACATTGGAGACTATTATGCTCACTTTCTAATGACTGTTGAATGGTTGAGATTCTCAATGAATTTAATATCCTAGAAATTATTGAATTGAGTAGCAAGGAATTAAAGTAAAAAATTAAGCCCACCACTTTTTATGAGCAATGAAGAAAACTAGAAAGACTATAAATCTTTTTGAGAGATGATATCTCTCTCTCTCATGCATTTCATTTTTTTTAAAATCTATACCTGAAAGGCTGGAGACTGTTTGATAAATCCTGTTTGCAGCTATATATCTTACCCCACTGTATTTAAGACAAGGGATATAAAAATAGTGTGAGATAGAAGGTATATACATTTAATAAATAAATAAATTTGTACTAATCAGTGATGTATCTAATATTTTAAAAATACTAAGAACAAGTAGTCTTCGATTTATGCATTCATTTAGCAACTGTTCCAAGTTACAAGAGCACTGAAAAATAAATACTTATGACTGGTCTTCACACTTATGATCACTGGAGTATCCCTCTGGTTACATGGTCAGAATTTGGGTGCTTGGCAATGAACACATATGTACATAAGTTGCAGTGTCTCAAGGTCATAAGACTGCCATTTGTGACCTTCTCAGCCAGCTTCCCACAAACAAAATCAATGAGGGAAGCTGAATTAACACCATGTGAATTATTTAACAACTGCAGTGATTGGGGAAAAAAATGTAAAATCAGGCACAACACATTTAATGGCTTCCTTGCTTAGCAATGGGATTTCCAATCCCAGTTGTGGTTATCACTTGAGACGTATATGTAACACAAGAAAATAAACTTCTGCATAATGGACTGTGTACATTGGAAGTTACAGTAACTAGGTCATACTCTTAAGAGGATTTAAAAAAAAATTCTATCTTAGTTGTAGCAAGTAGAAGTATCCATAGGAGCTTGCCACTTTAATAAGAGTGATGACAGAAGCATTGTAGCTTTGCACTGCAGGCATCACCCCACTTTGTACATGTGTGTGACATTGTGATGCATATTCAAATCAGATGGGGCATTGTAACACAATGCCACAATATTGCATACATTATTCTCCCCTCCTTTTTGGCCTGTGGTGGCTAATAGAAAGTACTACCCATTCTTGTAGAAATCAAAGGAGTTTGAAAGAATTATTTTAAAATGTTATTAACTGGCATGTTTTTCAAGCCCAAATTACTCCCAGAGCAGCACATATTAACAATAAATAAATAAATAAATAAATAAAAGCAGGACAAACTGTTCATGAATAAAGTGCAATCGGCTGCATCTTGTTTGTACTTTCCATTTATGGAAGAGATTAATCCAGCAAAAGCTTTTACTTGCGAAAGGAGCTGGCAGTTCCAGTCATTCTCCCCACCCAACTCTTATGCTTCTCCGAGGGAGAAAAGAATCAGGATACATCTTTTTCATTCCATCCTGGTAATGTTTAGGAAGCAGAAGGCACATAAAAGTTTCCACTTAACAATAAAAAGAAACAGTTTTGGCACAATGTAGTTCAAGTCCTATTCAGACAGTTTCAATTCTATTTACCTCTAAAAATGAAGCCTTGTTGAATTTTCTTTTGCTTTAGAAGTTCAGGAATGCAAGCTTTTCATTAAGTCCAAATATGCTGTTCTTTGTGAATATTAAGGAAACATATAACAAAATGATTGCTGATACTAGTACAGTATATAGAGAGGGCGCATTCATTGTGAGGAATGTATACAAACATTACAATTGTAGCTGATAATGACAATAATCCACTTGTGGCAAAATTGCAGGTATATTTGTAACTGTCGTAACAGTGCTCACAAATGCAGCCCTACCCTTTTAATTATATACATAAACAACCTCCACCACTTTCCTTACAGAAAGTGGATGCATTTGAGGAACATACTAGAAGAAGCTAAATCTCTTTTCTGCACTGATTCTCTCAGTGAAACCAGCTTTTAGTTGTGCATCATCCTCCCCCCCCCCCATATGGTGTAGTGACAGACAAGTTCCTACCTCACCTTTACATAACTGGCATTGTTTCAGCTTCAGTACTCAGTGCTCCTTTTTGAGAAACAGGACCTTCGAAACTGAGCTATGGTAAAAGATTATGTGGTCATAGTAATTCACACGCACACATGCACACAAGCACAAACGGAGAGAGAGAGAGAGAGAGAGGGAGGAAGGGAGAGAGAGCGGGGTGGGTGGGAGAGAGAGATGATTCTGCTAGCAGAAAAAAACCTTTTTCTCTTTTTAGAACAAAGGGGTAAGTTAGGAACCTAGATAGATATGGTGGGTCCATCTCTTAAGTAGTACCATCTGGCAGGACCCAGGAAGTGGGCTTTTCCCTCCAGGGCCTATCCTTTGGAACATCATCCCCCTAAAAATTGGTTTCATTCCAGACCTTTTGCTGTTTTGTATATCCTTGAAGACCTAAATTCTCCCCTTAGCATGGATCTCTTTTTATATATATACAAGTTTTATTGATTTTTTTAATATTTACATATACATGTATTTGTGAAGCAATACGGTGGTTGGGTAGTCAAAATAACAAATAACAAGTTGTAAATAGTTCAGGTTGCATCAACAGGGATTCCCTCTCTGATTCCCTTAGTTATCACACAGTAAATAGTCAAGTTAATACATTTCTAGTTGTAACCTAGTCAATTAACAAAATTTTCAATATATTTTCACTAATACATATCAATATTCTGTTTTTAAATTTTATCTAATTGCAATAAAATATTCTAGAATAGCCTATAATATACGAAAGAAAGCTTGATTTTTGGATAACCCACAATTCCCTATTTCAATAAAGAATAATTCTCTTGTCTACAAAACTTACATTGTTCATTACAAAACATTCTCATGTTTTACCATTAAAGTCTAGTTTTCATCTTAACAAATCACCAATTATTAGAAAGATATTTTTTGTCTTAACCATTCAACAATTATTAAAAAACTATCTTTTATATATTAAATTCTAGATTCTATAATATAGTTCAAAAGTAACAACTAATATATTCTATAAGTCGTCTTAAACGTACATCAATTGTTAAAATACTATCTTTTGATATATCATTCCAAATTCTATAATATACAGTAGTTCAGAATTATATTCTAAAAGCCTACTTTTGTTTTCCCTTACAGATCTAAAACCTAAATGTAAAATCAGTTATATTTTTTAGAGATTCCCCTTAATCCATTGAAAGGTATTTTTATACTCTTTTAAGAATCCCAAAAAAGAAACAAGTTCAGTTTTTTTAAATCTAACTCTTGCCTTCCTTTTGTGCCAATCAGGCTTCCCTTTTGGCATCTTTAAATTCTCAAATGTATCTCCCTTTCTTCCTATACCCCTTATTTGAATCTAGGGAGTGTATCCAAATGTCAATTTTGCAAGGAAAGTGTCCCATTGTACTGTAGTTTTGCTTTGATAATTCAGTTTTTGATGATTGATATAATATAGTTGTCATTAGATCAGTCAAGTCTTTTTCTTCTTCCAACTCTATCTGGGTTAGGTAGAAAGTAGTAGCTGGTGTTATGGTTGTCATTTGATTAGTTGAATTCTCAATATAGTGTATTTGAAGGCCTTTAGTGTCATCACTCTTAGTATTGCTTTCTTCAGGTGCTGTTGCTTTTTGAGTTGTAAGTTTTGTAGTTGCCATTGAAGTTTGGACTTTAAGATTTTCTGTAGGTTGCATTTGTTGTTCTTTGAAATATCCTATTTTAGTGTTAGTTTCCACTTCTTCTATTTGGTTTTGGATTATCTTTTCCTCCTTTAAAGTCAAAATTTGATTTGGTGGCTTTAAGTTGTCAGATTTTTCTTGCAGTTTGGCTTTAATTTGCTCTGTCATTGCCAAAATCGTGTCCAGTATCAGTTTATAGTCAAGTGGTGGGATATATTCATCCATTTCATTATTGTTTGTAGCTAAATCTTCCATGGAGGCTATTTTAATAAGAGTCAAAGATTATCCACCTCTGAAAGAATTATTTTCAGTGCCAGGTGTTCCCACACTTATCTTTAAAAATAATGTCAAGGACAGCTCTGTTATTTAGTCAGCTCTCACAACAGAAAAAAGAAATTTACTTGCTGTATCAAGTTTCACCACAAGATGTCATCAATAACATATAAAATGTAATGTAAAAACTTTCTTTTTTCTTTTTTCCAAATTAATATAAAACTTTTGTAGCATTAGTCCAATTTTTTTCCTTAATTCACAGCTTAGAGAGAAAATAGGATAGTGGATCCCCAGCAAAAAAACAGGAGCTTTTTAGTAAATACAGATGAAATTATTTAATTTCTTTGCTGAATTACTTGAGTTTCTTTTAAAGCTTTAAGGCTTTAAGATTTGTTCCCAGAGTAGATGTTCGCCGTTTTTTCAAAAAATGGGGAAAGAGATTTTCAGGAAAGTCCCACAGGAAGATGGTTAAGAGAATAGGAAAGGTAAAGGCTCACCCAGGTCCTCCAAATTGCTTCTTAGTGCTAGGTAGTGCTTTTGGCTTTCAGCAGGGAGCGGCTTAGTGATTGGCCACCTTTATGGCCAGTCTCTTCGTTGGGCCAAAGGAGATTGTTCTGGATTCAAGCAGAGGGCTGCCACCCTTCTGCGATCTCAGGGAAGGCCTCCTCACAGTAATCGCCCCTCCAGGGGAATTTTTGACCCTTTTCAGGGTCCTCCAAAAAAGAAAGAGTGGACGGCAGGAAGTGGAATGTTCCTGCATGTCCAGAAGTGCTGCGTGCGCAAACCGGAAGCCCCCTTAGCATGGATCTTGTAGCTTGTGTGAACTTGTCATTGTGGTTTTTTTTGACAGGACTGTGGCTATATGATTGAGTTGGATTGCTCTTGGATACCACTGTGCTATTATTTTACTATTGTTCTTTTGTTCTTATTTATTCTTTTCTTCTGTTAGTTTTTAATCTGGTGCTGTGTTGGCCAGAGTTGTGACTGTGAGGTTGATGGCTATATAAATTGATATAAACAAACTGTTGAAAGAAAAATCTTCATCAGGGTCCAGTCCAAGCTGGAAATAAACAAAATGGAGACTGCTTTAGAGAGAAGGTTGTAGTTTATTGAAGAGCAGAGCCAGACAGAAGTGTGGCTCTGGGAAAGCTGACCACATGTAGCTGGGAGTGGTGGGTTTTTATATTTCTTGGGCTTTTGTGTTTGAGGTTGTTTCCTGTTCCTGTGGCATGAACTTTGACCTGAGCTTTTAATCATGTCCGTTTGGTATTCTGATGGTAATATTCTCCTTCTCTGGGGCTGTGGTGTTGGCTATGTCCTGTGTTGGATTTTTTGGGTGAGGGGTTGTTGCTTCTAGGGATCTTTGTCTTTCTAATCCCATCAGCTCTAAGCTTCCTGGCTCTAGTCTTTTTGAAAGGATTATCAGATCTGCATTTCTACAGACCTGGTTTCTGCTTTGGGCAGAGAGACTTGAGGGTGGTAGTTTCTGCTTAAGATTTTCTATTATTCCTCTGGGGAAATATAATATTCTGTCTTTTAATATTTCCCAAATATTTCTTTCTCAGGAGGGGGGTGCTTTCTTCCCACAAAACCAAAAAACCAAAAGCCAAATTATTTTGTTTAACTTTTTCTTTCAATACATTTTGGTATTTTGGTATTTCTCAGTACTTAGTATTTTGAAATAAAATGAAATTAAAAAATTGAACAATCATCCATCTCTCAAGCAGTCTCGAATTTAACTGATTGGAATCCTCAGGAATTTGGAGGCATATGAGGTACAAATTGAGACAGTAGAATCAATCAATCAATCATCAATCAATCAATCGTATTTATTTTTATCAATGACCAGAAAAATTGAATCAGAAGAAAACAATTATATTTGAAAAAATGTGGAAAAAATACATTTACAGAATAGAATATCTTTATTGTCATTGTGTAACTCACAATGAAATTAAGTAAGAAATTAATTTTGCTAGAAATATTAGATATAATTAATTTATTTGTCTGTATGTGTGTCTTTTAAAGGCTAATATTTTATCTCTCTTGTTTATTTTCTCAATGCAAACTCAGCAATGTTATTTTGCTTGGAATTCATGTACAACAGAGTTTCCTCTAAGGAGGAACAGACCAATATCATCTTGTTGTCTGCCTAGAGTCTTACATTTACCTTTATATTTTTCTAATGGCATTCTTTTAAGATGCAGTCCGTGATTTGAACAGCTCTGTGTTTTTAACTTCTCCATCTCTGAAAGTTTCTGCCCAGTAATATTTAAAAGGTAAACAGGATGTTTTTACATTCGCTTCCCCCCTCTTTTTTTAACAAAAAAATAAAAACAAATCCCCATTCTGCTTATCTCTGAGGAATTTGGCCTATCTCTCCACAACAGATAAAAGGCTGATTTCCCTAGTCATTCCTGCAATGCTACAGGAATGTTTAAATTTCAAGTTAAGAGAAAAACAGCACAAGCTGTGGGAGTTAACTGTGGGTTAGGGGAAGAAGGCTGGGTGAGGTGCCTCCCCAGAAATTTGGTGGTGACAGCAGGAAATCCAAATGGTTACTCCAAAACAGGAGGGACACAAGGCTGATTGATGCAAAGGGCTTCCGAGAGAAGAGGCTTGGGCCCTCCACATTTCTGTCTATAGACTCAGACATGCTATCCATAATAATCCCATTTAGTCATTATTAAACCTGGAGTGCAGCAAGTGAACAGGCTTTTTTGTGAAGCAAGTATCTGAAAATGCAGAATCGTGGTCTGAAAGGAAGGGAACACACATGACTACCTGAAAGAAGTCAAAGTCACTAGAAGATAAAAGTTGCTGACAGAAATTACATAAAATATCTACGACAAACTACACATGGGCACAATGATATGGGCATAATGATGTAATCAGGGAAATATATCTGCCTCTCAGAAATGGAAGCAAAATCATATGTTGCAGTATTTGCACGATAATGTTGTCATGTGCACGTCATTTTTGTCCCTATTGAAGATGTTCATGATCACATGTTGATGTTCAACTTATTTTCTAAAGCACAAGAAGGCAAGGCAAGAAGCAATGGATGGAAACTGAACAAAGAGAGAAGCAACCTACACTAAAGAGAAATTGCCTGACAGTGAGAACAATCAGTCAGTGGGAACTGCTTGCCTTCAGAATTTTTGGGTGCTCCATCACTGGAGGCTTTTAAGAAGAGACTGGACAGCCATTTGTCTGAAATGGTACAGGGTCTCTTGCTGGAGCAGACGGTTGAACTAGAAGACCTCCAAGGTCTTCTCCAACTCTGAAGATGTTCTAACTGTTCTATTTATTCTTATATTACAGCCAACAACAACAAGAGAGCCATATTAGTCAATGTTATTGAATCTGGTGTCATCTTTTCAGACTACCATATTTGATTATAACAGTGTTTCATAAACACTGCTCATAAGTTAAAGTATGCCGCAGTTCATGAAAGCTTATGCTTTTTAATCAGAGGCATTATTCTGAAAAGGTGCTACTGGAATCTTCCAGATTATTGGCTACCATTAATTAACGTGGCATTCCTCCTATAATGTTGTTAGCAGTAATTTAAAGGCATAAGCAAAGATGCTACATGACTCATTCAGATTTTTCCAATCATATAAATAACAGATTAATGGTCTTGTCCTGAATCCAGTCATATGCTAAAGAACCATAAAAACTGGGACTGAACAAAAAGAATTTACATTTTATTTTCACTCAGTGCTACTTTATTATTAATTATTATGACATTTGTGCATTTAATTTTGTATACCACATGCTATCACCCTATGCAACTGTTCACATCACCTAATAAGTCAATAAAAGTCAGTCAATATACAAAATAAAGTAGCCCAATATAAATATAATAAAATCAGAGAAAAAATACTATCCAACTTCAGAGCTGTTATATATTTCATATTATAAACAAAACCGAGTTCTCCCTTCACACGTTGTGAGGAGAATCGCGGCAGCCTTTTGACAGCTGTCAAAAGGGCTGCCGCTTTTCCATCCGCGCAAGCGCGCCAAACGGCTGACTTTGACAGCTGTCAAGCAGCCGCGCACGCGCAGTGCACTGACAGCTGTCAAAGTCACCTAGGCCGCGCATGCGCAGTAACCACCGACCTGTCAAACATCGCCAGCTGACTGAAGCCGCAGCCGGCTGACAGCTCGCGGCTGTCAGCAGGCAACAGCGCCTGATTGGCTGCCGCCTCGCGGCAGGAGAACACCGCACGCTGATTGGTTACAAGTTTGCAAGTTACTGTATAAATAGCAGGAGATCCCGGCGGTGTTTGCCCCGGGTCACCTTTCTCAATAAAGAGCTGAAACTTTGCCTGCTGCCTCCTGGTCTTCCCTCAAGTTAATCCACCTGGCGACGAAGGTGGGATACGGGTCTGCTTAGTATGAGCTGAAGTCAAGAGCTGAAGTCACGAGCTGAAGGAGGGAAGCCATCCCACCAGCCGGCACCGCTGAAGTCACCGCTGGTCAGGGAGAGCCCTCCAACCACTCGAACGCAAAGCAGACCCGGGAACCAGGACAGCATGGCTACCCTAGGGCACATTAGGGAATTTGATGTCTCCCAGCCAGAAGGTTGGGAATCTCATCTCGGGCAGGTCGAGGGTTACCTCCTCGTTAACAAAATCTTCGAAGATCGCCCCAGAGCCGCGGCGCTCCTTTGCCTCAGCGGGCCAGACGTATACGACGTCGCCGTGGGGCTCTGCAGCCCAGACCCGGTGGCTGCCATACCCTACGCTGAACTAGTGGACCGCCTCAACCGGCACTTCATGCCGAGACGGTCTGAGCTGTACTGGCGGCTGAATTTCGCCCGGCGATTCCAACAGCCGGGCGAGACAGCCAAATCCTTCATTGCTGGGGTCCGACAGGCAGCCCGTCGCTGCTGCTTCCCTGACCTAGAAGATCGCATCAGAGACCAGGTCATCGTGGGTCTGCGGAACGAGAAGCTACAAAAAAAGATCGTCACTAAGCCCACGATGGACCTCGCTGAACTGACGCTCAAGATTATGGCATACGAGGACTGCCATAGGGAGGACACGACCCCACCAGGGAACTCCCTCAGCGGGTCAGTCCACCACGACCATCTCAGGAACCCTGACCCTGGCACACCTGAGGAGAAATCCGAAGTGGACGCCATCCGTCCAAGACCTGGTAACCCCCAAGCTCACCGCGACACCGACAGGAGACCGGACAGACCTGTCACGACCGCCAAAAGCTCCCCACCCAATCTCACCAAATGTGCCAGCTGCGGCGGAAGCCACGCAAGAGCATCCTGTAAGTTCCGGAATGCCAAGTGCCATGGCTGCGGAAAAACTGGCCACATTCGCCCCGCTTGTCGCAGCACAAACCGAGAAGCCCTCAACGAATTGGAAGTCAGCCCGGAAGGTAGGACATCCCCTCCCAAATTGGCCAGGGAAACCCAGAGGTCATCCATCATGACCATCCTTGCGGACCAGGGGCCCTTACTCACTAACCACATCAGGCCCAAGGTTAAAATCCGAATACAGATACAGGGAGTCCCATGTGAAATGGAGGTGGACTCTGGGTCCTCAGTCTCCATCTTGTCCTGGGACACACTCCAGGAAATCAAGCGTCGCTCTGGACGCCGTTTTTCCCTGAGCCCGTCACAAATATTATTAGCTGATTTCCAAGGAGCTCCAATTAAACTAAGGGGGGAAGCCAAACTTAAGGTCGATTACAAACATTTTCACGGGGAGCTCTCTGCCCAAATCGCCTCAGGAAGACGAGCCTCCCTCATTGGCCTCGATTGGTTCGAGCCCCTGGGCATAAAAATTACGGGAATCAATCATTCACAGCCCCGTCACCTAGAAGCAGTCTGTCATCAATACGCAGACGTGTTCGATGGAACTCTAGGAAAGTATAACGGGCCCCCCATGTCAAGCCCCGCCGGCTTGCCAAGCAGCCGAGCTGAAACACCGTCCCCGCCGGCGCAGGGAAGCGGCCCCTCCCTCCTCTAGAAGACCGCCGTCTCCAGCACCTACCCGCGCTCTCGGACCTCAACGCTTCGCCACCGGCCACCAGGCGACCATCCCGGCCACGTTGGGTCCCGGTGGCCACACGCCGGAGCTGCCAGCCGAAGCTGCCAGCCGCAACCGCCCCGGAGACATGGCGTCGAGCTCCTACCGACCAGCTGGTAGGCGCAGCCCCGCCCGGCCTGGAGATGCGGCATCGGGCTCCCGCCTTGCAGCTGGCCGGCGCAAGCACACCCGGCCGGCTGGGCACACCCTCGCCCCACCGACAGGGATGGCTCCGGACACCCATCGGTCAGCCAGTAGGCACACCTGCACCGGCCGACCCCCGGCGCCCCGGCGGTTGGGCCCAGAGCCACAGGCTGCGCCCGCGCCCGGGTCCTGGGAGCGACGCCAGCGCCCTGCTGGGCCACGAGAGCAGCCGGAGCCGGGTCCAACAATGGATGATGGGGGGGCGGCCGGGGAAACCGACCAGCCACGGGCAGCCATGAACGGGGAGGTGGCAACAGCAGGTCGGACAGGGAGGCGCATGGAGACAGAAGGGCAAGCCGTACCTGGGGACGGGCTTGGCGGGCCGCAGCAACACATGTGGTGGGTGGCGGGCGTGCAGGATGATGGGTGGAGGCTTTATGGGGAGGTGGGCGGATGCCGGTTTGCACTGAAGGGGTGGGGTTAGGGTGGAGCAGCGTGATGAAAAGGAGCGCTGAGGCTGGATGCCTCAACGCTGACTTTACCGCGGTTTGATCTGTGTGAGCAATAAACCTGGTCACCCGTACCTTTGGAGTGCTTGTGTTTCTTCGCAGAGGACGTCGTGACACCCCATAGACTTAAAATTAAACCCTGAAGTTCTGCCTGTCAGAATCAAAGCCAGAAGGGTTCCCTTCGCCCTCAAAGCCAAAATTGAAACGGAATTGGACAGGCTAGTAAGCCTAGGAGTGTTAGAACCAACGGAAGGAGGCACTTGGGAGACCCCTATAGTCACCCCAGTAAAGCCCAACGGGGAAGTCCGCCTCTGTGCAGACTATAACGCCAACTTAAATCGAGCGTTAAACCCGCACGCCTACCCAGTCCCAGCAGTTAAGGATGTCCTGTCAGCCATCCAAACAGGCACAATCTTCGCCAAACTGGATCTGGCTCATGCCTTTTTACAGTTACCGGTCTCAGAAAGGACAGCGGACGCCCAAACCATCGTCACCCACCGTGGGGCATTCAAAGTTAACCGCCTGCAATTCGGAATAGCTGTGGCACCTGGCATATTCCAGGAAGCCATGGAAAAAACCCTCAAAGGAATTCCTGGAGTCTACCCCTACTTCGATGACGTGCTCATCGCAGGGGAGTCCGAGGAAATCCTAGCAGAAAGGCTGCAGGAGGTGTTGCACAGATTTCGCACCGCTGGCCTTAAATTGAAAAAGGAAAAATGCTCCATTGGAGTCCCAGCCACCGAATTCCTGGGCTACAAAATTGACACCCAAGGAATACACCCCACAGACTCCAAGATCCAGGCAATTAAGGTAGCCCCGCCCCCCAGAAATAAAGTAGAATTACAAGCCTTTTTAGGATTCCTTAATTTTTATCACGCCTTCCTTCCCCAGAAGGCAACTATTGCAGAACCCCTTCACTGGCTGCTCGACAAAGGAGCTTCCTGGAAGTGGGACCAGGTCCATGACGACAGTTTTCAGAGCCTGAAACAACTCCTCTCCAACAAATCCACCGTCACCCATTACAGGGAGAGAATGCCCCTCTGCGTCGCGTGCGACGCCTCCCCCTATGGCATAGGCGCAGTCCTCAGCCACCTCCACAGAGATGGGACACAGTCTCCCATCGCTTATTACTCTAGGACCCTATCTAAGGCAGAGCGTAATTATGCTCAAATAGATAAAGAAGCCCTAGCAATAGTTGCAAGCGTGAAAAAATTTCACGATTATCTATACGGCCGCCCCTTTACGATCTTTACAGATCACAAGCCACTACTAGGGCTCTTCACCTGGAACAAATTGACACCCCAAATCCTATCCCCTGGGATGCTGCGCTGGACCACATTCTTGGCTGCTTATTCCTTCAGGCTGGAACACAAGCCAGGGAAGGAGATGGGCCACGCTGATGGCTTAAGCAGATTACCTCTACCCACAATCGAGCCAGATCCAGCCCCAACCGGCCACATCCTGGCAATTCAAGAATTGCCAGATCGTCCCTTGTCTGCTAAAGACATCGCTCTAGCAACTAGCAAGGATAAGACCCTAGGCAGAGTACTCACCTGGGTCATGACAGGATGGCAGTCCACCTGCCCCGGGCCAGACTTCCAACCCTATCATCTCAGACGGCACGAGCTGTCCGCTCACCTAGGCTGCATCCTCTGGGGAAGCAGAGTAATCATCCCAAGCCCCCACAGATCCCAGGCACTTCGCTCCCTCCACGAGGGCCACCCAGGGGTGGTCAAAATGAAATCTCTCACACGCAGCTACCTATGGTGGCCAGGAATAGACGGAGACATAGAGAAACATGTAGCAGGATGCTACATGTGTCAGCAAACCAGACCCCCCACCACCACATGCTCCTGTCCACAAATGGGAAATGACTAAGAACCCCTGGTCCAGAGTGCACGTCGACTATCTGGCCCCTTCCAGGGCCAAAATTTCTTGATAATAGTTGACAGTTTTTCAAAATGGCTGGAAGTCATCCCTGTCTCCAGCACCACCACCGCAGCCACCATCAGAGGGTTAAGGAGGGTCTTTGCCACTCACGGGTTACCCAACGTCTTAGTAACTGACAACGGCCCCCAATTTACCTCTCATGACTTCCAGATTTTCACCAGGGACAACTCAATTAGGCACACCACGTCCACGCCCTTCCACCCATCTTCTAACGGCCTTGCGGAGGTCATGGTGAAGGCCACCAAGGACTCCCTTAAGAAGATCATATCGGGGGACTGGCATTGCCAACTGGCACAATTTCTCCTTGTGCAGCATTCGACCCCCTGTTCCACCACCGGAAAATCGCCGGCTGAACTCTGTTGGGGCCGCCGACTCGTAACAAAGCTCGACCGCCTACACCCCGACAGGGCAGCCGCAGAGACTGACCACACACCTTCGGTCAAAACATTCCCTCCCGGACAACTTATCTGGGCAAGAAACTTCGGGGCCGGTGACAAATGGGTTCAGGGCGTTGTCCTGAGTCAAACGGGACCAGTGTCTTATCTGATTGACTTGGAGGGAGGTCAGCACATCAGAAGGCACTTGGACCAGCTGAGACTTAGGGGGCCTCAAAACCGACCCCTACAAGCTCCTACTACTGTGCAGCACGACCCCACACCACCGCCGCCGAGCCGAAGCTTGCCACCCCCCAATTCCGATCCCCCCACCGTGCCTGAAACTCCATGCCCTTCAACTCCTTCTGACGGGGGAAAGGGGGATCAGCCCATTGAAAACCTCCGCCGCTCCACCAGACAGCGAAAACCCCCGGCATACCTAGCTGACTACGAGTGGTCCGGAAGCAGGAGCAACGGAGACCAACAAAGTTAACAGACTGCCAGAGGGGGGGGGAAAGGGGTGTTATATATTTCATATTATAAACAAAACTGAGTTCTCCCTTCACACGTTGTGAGGAGAATCGCGGCAGCCTTTTGACAGCTGTCAAAAGGGCTGCCGCTTTCCCATCCGCGCAAGCGCGCCGAACAACTGACTTTGACAGCTGTCAAGCAGCCGCGCACGCGCAGTGCACTGACAGCTGTCAAAGTCACCTAGGCCGCGCATGCGCAGTAACCACCGACCTGTCAAACATCGCCAGCTGACTGAAGCCGCAGTCGGCTGACATCTCGCGGCTGTCAGCAGGCAACAGCGCCTGATTGGCCGCCGCCTTGCGGCGGGAGAACACCGCACGCTGATTGGTTACAAGTTTGCAAGTTACTGTATAAATAGCTGGGGATCCCGGCGATGTTTGCCCCGGGTCACCTTTCTCAATAAAGAGCTGAAACTTTGCCTGCTGCCTCCTGGTCTTCCCTCAAGTTAATCCAAGAGCAATAAACATTCATGATACAATTTCAACAGTGAAAATCAGAAGCAGACATAAAAGGCATCCATAGTTAAAACTGGCAATAGTTACAGTTGTAGCAGGGCTGGCTGAAAGGCTTTGCGGGAGCTTGGCCAGGGAGAGGGAAGCTCGGAAGCTCGGTGGGCATGGATTGGGTGGGATGAAAGAAAGGTGTGTGTGTGGGTTGCTGTTGCTATTGTCAGGAGAGACCAGGGGAAGTCGCAGAGGGATTTGAGGTTTTAGCTGATCCCTCCTTTTGAAGGAGAGGGAAGGATAGAGTGAGAAGGTGGAATTTTATTGCTTTCTTTCGCAGGGGGGGATATCCTGAGTGGAGGCAAGAGAGAGAGAGAGAGGAGAGAGAAAGTTGCTGGGGTTGCTGAATTCATATTTTAACAATAAAGGAAAGGGGGAGGGGGTTTTGACACCCACGAGAACTGGGACCTCGAGCGACGACAGAAGAGAAGGAGAGGCTGGTTGCTAGTGCTTTGGAGACTAGTGGCCACCCGAACTTTGATTACTGTTACTTGTGCAAGTTGTAGACATTGTGGGGAATTGCCCTCACAGGGCGAGCTGTTACTGTGGAATGCTGATCACCTTCTTTCGTGTTCCCAGTCCTGCCTGGAGCCAGGGTTTTCCCCACCCCCTTGTTTCTAAACGGTTGCTGTAAAATCATTGACTATTGCTGCTAGGACTGCTGGGGGCTGTTAAACACCACCATGCATTGACTATCAGGGCTAGGGCCTGGTCATCTTCGTTCCTGAAAGCCCCCCACTTTGATGATGAGAATCTGCCACCTCCTCACTTCACATGAGGTCCCACTGGAAAAGACACTTTATTAACACTTTGAGAGCGCAGCTGCAACGGAGGGGAGTGGAGCTGGGAGGACCGGGGCTTTGGCGGCCTCCGAGGGGGTAATGCTACACGGTAAAGCAGGGGTCTTCAAACTTGGCCCTTTTATGACTTGTGGACTTCAACTCCCAGAATTCCTCATCCAGCCTGCCTGGCTGAGGAATTCTGGGAGTTGAAATCCACAAGTCATAAAAGGGCCAAATTTGAAGACCCCCTACAGTAAAGTATGGCTGCTAGACAGAGGGAATGCAGTTTTTTTGTACAGAATGTTAATCAAGAAAAAATATGAAATTTTATACCACTTTGCAATATCTTTTCTTAACTGCAGAGCAGTATTTATTTAGTGCTTGGTTGCACTAGGGAACCATAGAACAGAGAAGAATGACAATTAAATATCATGAATTACTTTTTACATATAATGGCATGTAAGAACTAGCTATTGTTCGATCTTTTAATGTATAGTAGTACATTTCTCACCCTAGGTATATCTTTTGAAAAAGAAATCCCCTGAAGTAGCTCATTGACACTTTACAAAACAGAAATGATGGCTACGTTATTGAAGGCTGAGATGAGATCAGAAACTGTTACTCCCTGTCCAATTATGTTACACTGCAATATATAGAAAAGTTAACTTCTAAATAACTTTTCACTCTGATTACCAGTTCAGAAGTATGAGTTTTTGTAGAATATTATTGTTGTGATAAAGCAGTATATTGAAGAAGGAGTCATTAGAAATGGATATTAGACATCTTCCATCCCACAGGACATTGTAGACATACAAATTTAATGCCTTGTGATCTTTACTGTTTCAGCTTTTTCATAGTTATCACCTTTACCTAACTTTCACAATTTCAAATTTTGAAGAGGAAAAGCATTTGTTCATTAAAATGTAAGCTATTGCTGACATTGCTGCAGTCTTTCATGGCTGCATCTTCCCTTTACTGTATGAGATCATCTGAGAAATTACTTTTCATAATTTTACATTCAACTTTGCAGCAAAAATTACACAAAGAATAATTGATATTATTAACTATACTTCGAAGGCTATGCTTTGCACATGGATCAAATGTAATGGTTTTGCTTTTGAGTTATAAAGACTGTTTATAACAGTTTATAACATCATAATATATCATAACAATTGCTGTTAATTTCAGATACAAATTATATATACTGTATATATATATATACACTGTATCTATCTATCTATCTATCTATCTATCTATCTATCTATATACTGTATATATATATATATATATATATATATATATATATATATATATATACACACACATATATATATATATGTATACACACACACACACACACATATATATACATACACACACATACAGTCAGTGCAATAAAAGAGTCATAGGGGAGGAGATGGGTGGCAAAAAATGTTATAAATAAAAATTAATTAATAAAAAGAAGTGCTCCACTCTCAGTCTTAAAAAGGTTTTACTTCAAAGGGCCACTGATAAAGGGTTAGACTTTATTCTGCCTACTAGACCCTACTCAAATGAAGCCAAATAAATTAAGTAATTGCAGAGAAAAGAGACTCAGAGACTTTGTGATTTCATGACACTCTTGAAGATTGGATGAAAGCTTCTTGCATTCTAAATTCAACCAGCAATTATCTGCTCTGAACTGTAATAATTTAAACCAGGGGTGTCAAACTGCCGGCCTGAGGGCCAGATGTATCATAGTGAAACCGCACTCACCCCATTGCCGGTAATGGCAAAAAAAAAATCACGATACGATGCGACACATCATGTGACGTTGCAAGTTTGACACCCCTGATTTAAACTGTTGGAGTAATCAATTATTTCCGTATTGTCAACAAATTATTAGAAGAGAGAGCACAAATAGAAAAATTCCTACAGAAAGGGTTTTTTTCCCCAGCAATTCAGTCTCAGCCTTCTTTGTTCAGGGTTCATTAATGCAATTTTCAATATAATAAAAGTTGTGTCCTAAAAAAAATGTCCAAAAGGAATGGCAGATTCTGTTCTTCCAAGCACCCAGGGCTACTGGGATTCTCCCAGATCCATGGGAACTGGCAGAAATAATTCACCACTATGTCAGCTTAGGGTTCTTGGAGTAAAAAAGATGCAGCTTCTGTAAATGTAACTCACATCTGTTAGTTTCATTGTCACCACTAAGGTAGCTTGTGTACAAGTCTCAGCCATTGTTTTTTCTTCCATAAACCCACTCTTATAATTTATCTGAAACAATTTTAACTTTCCTCCATATACATAATATTGACTCACCAGGCATTATCAGCCAGCCCATTTATTTCCTGCCAAGACTGTCCACAAAAGAATATTTGTGTGTTTATTAAGAATGCAAAGACTAAGAATGGAAATCTTCATATACATATCAATAATGATAAATGTAGTGTAGCCACAATTAATACAGAAACTGGGAGATGTTACAAATCTTTTTCATCTTTTCCTGAAAATGAAAAAGCTAACATATGGAATTTAGCTCTTCTAAACATTAATTTAAACAATGGAAAAAAACAGTTTTACAAAAGAGGGCAGTCACAAATACCTTGCCATACACACAGGCCAAGTTCCATAACTGAGAGATGGCTGTTGGCCATGCACACTCTCAGAGACACATTACTTGAGACTCTCTGCTGGAGATATAAATGATTGGTCCTTTTAAAACAAACAACAGAACTTTGGAGAACTTGGGGAATATGGCTGGATAAATAGTGAAGTTTTCTACCTTCCTTGCAGCCTCTAATTAAAGTGGAATCTCCAAAAATCTATCAGAGTCTCAGGGGGAAAAAAAGCAAAAGATTTTTGTTGCAGGAAGCAGCTACTTCTATAGAGATAGATAAATAGATAGATGATAGATAGATAGATAGATAGATAGATAGATAGATAGATAGATAATAGATAGATAGATAGAAAGAAAGAAAGATAGATAGATAGATAGATAGATAGATAGATAGATAGATAGATAGATAGATAGATAGGACTTTAGGCATGTTTTGCTTGCTATATTGTGCTATGTCTGAGATTCTATTCATTAAATTGTGTGTAATTTCAGCCTTCTTTCAGACCGTTTTCATGAAGTTATATGTATACATATTGCTTTGGTTTATAGATGGATGTTTTATCAGGCTGTAACCAGTGGTGGGATTCAGCCTGTTCACACCGGTTCGGCAGAACCATTATCTACTTTCTCTTGAGTTTGGTGAACTGGTTGTTAAAATGGCACTTGAAAAAAGCAGAGTTTGTGTTTGCACTTGCCTCGCACTTGCCCTGCGTCCTCCATGCGCTTCACAATATGCTGCAGCTGACCAGAGGCAGCCGGCCAGGCACGAAAGTACCACCAAAAACAGTGGAATCTATGTGAGCACCTGCCTTGCCCGCATCAGCCACGCTGCAGCTGATCTGAGGCATGGAGAGCACGGCTGATGGGTGAGTGTGTAGCAGGCATGCACACAAACTCTGCTGTTTTTGGCAGTTTGTTAGTACCTGGCCAGCCGCCTAGGATTAGCTTCAGCACACTGTGGAGAGCATGGCTGATGCGAGCAAGGCAGGTGTGCACACACACTCCACTGTTATTAGTGGCACTTTGGTGTCTGGCCAGCAGCTTTGGCTCAGCTGCAGCATGCTGTGGAGAGCGTGGTGGATGTGGGGTGAGCGCAAGGCAGGCACGCACATGGACTCCACTTTTTTCAGTGCCCTCCCAAGAGGGAGCATGGTGATTAGTCAGCAGACATGCCACAAATGGGGATTCACCATCCCCCAAACCCTGCCACTGCCAGTGCAAGGGAAGGAGAAGTGGAGAGAAGAGGAAAAGTGTCTGAGTGAGAAGTGGGGCCATCCCAACCGGTCAGGCACCGAAGCACCGCCAAAACCAGTGGAGTCTGTGTGCACGCCTACCATATACTTGCCCTGCATTAGCCTTGCTCTCCACAGGGCACTGCAGTTGATCTGAGGCATGGAGAGCATGGCTGACATGGGCGAATGTGTAGCAGGTGCACACACAGACTCTTTCTTCTCCCCGCTCTTCCTTCCCTCATGCCACCTGCTCCACTTCCCGTCTCCATTGCAGCACACATTGCAGCCCGGGATCCACTTTGGCAAACTTATTTTGTTTGTGGGACTGTTCACGGCGGTGGAGAAGTGGTTCAGAGCTGGAAAGAAGGTTAGCATAGAAATGCTTTGGAAAGGGAGGGCATCTGGGTGGTGATGGGTGGGGCAAGCTCTCCAGCTCTGACGTATTCCTCTGCCATCGTGGGCAGTCCCACAAACAAAATAAGTTTGTGGGACAAAAAAATAGTTCAATCAATCAATCAATTCCCACTTCTCATGGAAAAAAAATCTTGCGAAGTTGGAATGGATTGATTGAACTTTTTTTTTTAGTCCCACAAACTTATTTTGGGAGAGAGGTGGTGGGTGAGGCAAACTCTCCAGGTCCCCAGCAGCAGAGAAATACAATGCTTTCCAGCTCCGGAGCTCCACCTGGCACTTCAGTGGCTTTGTGGGTAGAGCTGCGAAGAGGGCCAGGTGGACAAAACTGCCAGCAGTCTGGCTCGGAAGGGGAGTGAGAGGACAAACCCCCTAAGGGCGCCAGGCCTGAAATGGGCAGCTGCCCAGGCCACCAAAGGGAAGGCCAGCATCTACCAGTACCAGCACTTGTGGTAAACCTGGTGGCATTCCAGCTCTGGCAGGGAAGGGGCAACCGGCCTTGGCACTGCAGACAGGACAGCTGCTGGCTTCAGCATCCTCCCCGACCCCCCAGTGCTCTGCCATCACTTTGGCCTTGGGCTGCTGCTGCAAACCATGCCTTGCCCCCACATGCTTGCCACCTGTTGTAATGTAAGACATCCCCTGAAAATAAGATCTAATGGGTCTTTTGGGAAAAAAATATATAAGACCCAGACTTATTTTCGGGGAAACGGTGGCATAATCTAGTTTTGTGTACCTTTTTTATTGTTCTTATTTAAGTATTAAATACATGAAATAATAAACTACCTTTTGGTATATTGGTTTTTTATTCTTAAAATGGTTATTAGGGCAGAGAAACGGTTATTAAATTATTTGAGTGCCACTACTGGCTGTAACACCATTAAACTAACAAAACAAACTGTGGGGAATATTTTAAAAAGCCATTTCTCCCTGAATAATTTAATGATTTTTCATAAACATTTCTTCTAATTTTTACAAGTCCTACTTTATAGAAGCCTTCTCCAACCCAGGACCTCTAATATGTGTTATACTACATAGCCCACAAATTCCAGCCAGTATAGTTGCTGAAGACCCTAAAAATCTGGATGATATCATGATAGTGAAAGTTACAAGATTCTTAATATAGAAATATGACATACACTTTTTAGTATATTAAACATACATACATAGAAACAAACACAAAACCGAACAGGGTCCTACTTTGATTTTGTTTGTGAGACAGGATAAAGTTAAATGCTGAAATATAGCATATAGTTAAACACTAGAGGAGAATTTATTAAAATCATTATGATTAATAGAAAAATTACATTGTAAAATTAAAATATATCAAATCTGGAAAAATATCACAATGCTATAGCAATCCTTAGTTATTTAACAGCACGTACCTCTTGGCCTATGGCCACAATTAGGATCAGAAAATTCATTGTTGGGCAGTGCAGCTGTTAAGTGTGTATCACATTTCTGCACCTGATTTTATGACCTTTTTTGTCCTAATAATTAAGCAAGACATCACCTGACCATGATCTTCCTTGCCAGCCTACCTGTTAAACTGGGAATGTTGCAAGTGACAATTATGTGACCCAGATGCTGTAAGTGCCCAGATTGCAGTCACGTGACCAGGATTGCAGGCTGTGATGTTTTAAGTGCAAGAATTGGTCATAAGTCATTTTTTTGAGTGATGTTGTAACTTTGAATGGTCGCTAAATGAAAGGTTGTAAGCTGAGACCTACCTATACAAAAATATTTAATGAATAAAATTTAGCAGCTTGCTCAACAAATTTTAATTTTACTACTTTTTGTCTGTTTCCTTGTTACTTTATGATGGGCTCAGTTTGCAATCCTATGTGTGTGTATCTAGAAAAACAGCTTTAGAGACTTAGGTAGAATTGCATTGGTAAGAAATATTTATTATTCATCATCATTTCTTACTTTAGCAGCGTAGGCTGGGTCCTAAAGATATTCCTTAAGGTAGCAGTATTCCAATAAAAACATTATCATATTCCAATAAAAACATCATGATTACAAACACCTGATTACACAAAAATCATATTTCCCATGTGCCTTTCTCCAATAAATAATTGAATTTCACCTGTAGAAATAATCAAACAAAATGTAATTTTTTTTAATAGACCTTTGGGAGTCTTAATAAGAAAGTTGAAGGGCAGGCAAAATCTAGGATAAGGATACTTAGACCACTTAGCATTTTAAAGAGAAATCTAGGCAATAAACAAATATTTCATATAGTACTAGAAAGATTGGCAAAAAAGACTTATATGTAATTTTCAGAGGCATACAAATAGGATCATATAAATAACAATAATCATTCTGGGAATGGAATAAAAAATAACATTACAGTACTTTAATTGATTGGTAATAAAAGAAAATCTCAGAAATGGTACACTGATATTGGGGAGATTTATATGGAAATAAATAGCCTGACACAATTAAATAGAGAGTTGATCACCTACAATTTTAATTAAAATAAAAATTTCCAATAAATAAATCTGGCAAAGGAGTAAAACTGAATAGGACTTGACCAGCTCTACTCAAGATGAATTAAAAAAAATTGTTCCATATGAATACTTGAAGTCAGGTCTAGTTTTTTTTTAAGCTTAAGTTCTTTAAGTTGAGAGAGAGAGAAAGAGAAAGAGAGAGAGAGAGAGAGAGAGAGAGAGAGAGAGAGAGAGAGAGAGGGAGGGAGGGAGGGAGGGAGGGAGGGAGGGAGGGAGGGAGAGAGAGAGAGAGAGAGAGAATATATTCTCCTTTTAGTGCAGGGAATTTTGGTAAACTAAGCTCCAGGACCTGGTATGTCGCTGTGACTTTTGTTTCATAAAATAGCAGTCTTCGTAATAAACTTTGATTTCAAATTTGCCCAAATTTCCTCATTTTCCATAATTTTTAGAAGACAGCTGTTCCAGTTGTTAGTAGCGCAAACAGATTCTTTACAAAATGTGGAGTGCAATGTACAGCATTGGGACTATCCATCTGAGGCTGCTTTTCTACATTGTCTAGTCTTATGCATCATTTACGGAAATGAACATTTTCCCCAGCCTATGCTTAGGCAGCAGCAATAAAAGAACTTAACAGTTCTTCAGATCCTGTTTCCAGCCTCAAATGCATCAGATATATGTTAGTTCTCTGGGATTCTGCAATTCCTTACAAAGCCCTTAATAAAACACAAAACCCTAACCCTAACCCAACACTTTTATTTCATTTTGTCATATAGTTATGACACTTACTATGCAAACCAATGAGAAAGCAGTGGGGTTTACTGTGGATATCTCTGGGCTGTTTGTAGTGGAGTTGAGAAGTGTAGTAAAAGGATAATTATATTTGAATCATTAATCCTATACAGTTGTTGCTGAACCACATTCTGTTGCCTTCTGTTGCCTCCACCACAGCTAGGACCATTCTATGATGAGGTAGAATAAAATCTCAAACAGACTCTGTGCATTAGTTCCAAAAAAAGAAAAAAAGAAAAAGGAAAAAGACCAAACTATTTGTAGCTTTTGCAATCATTCACTTACAGAAGAGACTGTTGCACTCTCTGGATAACACACTAGGGCAATCCGTTCTTTATACATTGAAATAGCAGTATGAGGCCTTGGAGAACATGTAATTGAGAATAACAGTGACAAGTTAAATAATCAAATTGCCTAGAAAATAAAATATCCATGGTTCCTTTGGCCAAGGATTTTAGAGATCTGTTTTCCTCCTCTAAAATGAAACCCTATTTTTCTCTTTCTTTCTTTCTTTCTTTCTTTCTTTCTTTCTTTCTTTCTTTCTTTCTTTCTTTCTTTCTTTCTTTCTTTCTTTCTTTCTTTCTTTCTTTCCAAACATAGGTAGAATTACTTACAGAATGAAACAATCTAAAACATTCATGTGGATTTTTTTCATGAAAGCTATTTCATGGAGAACCTCTGCTTCAAAGAATTTGGATTAGTTTTTTCAATAGTTGTATTATATATGTAAACAGTTAAGTTAACAGTTAAGTTAGATGTGATTAAACCGTATACATGAGGAAAAGCAAATATGACAGAAGAACACGCGGGAACTTTGACAGCTGTCAAAGTTCCCCCGCACAGCGCAGGCGCAGCCACTGACAGCTCGCGGCTGTCAAAACACCGGACCATGCGGAAGCCTAAGCTGTCAAAGAGAGACGACGCGGATTGGTCCGGATTGACGCGGCACCAAAACGAACACTCCTGATTGGCCCTCGCTGACAGCTGCCGGCTATAAAAGCCGGCAATGTTATTCTATGTGTGTCTTGCTCTAAATAAACCCGTTTAGTAATTAGCCTGTCGTCCCGAGTGGTCCTTCGGCTACTTCACTGGCGACGAGGGTGGGATCGCTCCGGAGCTGAAGTCACAGCCAAGGAAGAGAGTTCCTGAGCTGAAGTCACGGCCGAGGAAGAGAGTTCCCGGCAAGAGCTGTCACTGGAAGTTTTAACTTCCATAGGAGCGACCCAGGACCGGACGACATGGCAAACTTCGGGCGTGTGAGGGAATTCGATACCCGCCATCCCGAGAGATGGCAATCACACCTTGGCCAGGTCGAGGGATTCCTCCTCGTCAGTAAAATCACTGACGACAGAGCAAAGGCCGCCGCGCTACTATACATCAGCGGACCTCCAGTGTATGACGCTGCTGTGGGCCTGTTCAGCCCGGTGCCCATCACCGAGGTCTCCTACGCGGACCTGGTGGACCAGCTGAACAAGTACTATATGCCGGCTCGCTCAGAACTGTACTGGCGGGTCCAATTCGCCCAGAAGAAACAGCGGCCAGATGAGCCCGCCAACGAGTTCATCGCTGGGGTCAGACACGCCGCGCGGAACTGCTGCTTCCCCGACCTGGAGGACCGCATCCGAGACCAGGTGGTGATCGGGTTGAGAGACGAGAGGCTGCAGAAGAAGCTGACATCCAAACCCGACATGAGCCTGGCAGAGCTGACCAGAGAAATCATGGCCTACGAGCACAGCCACAAGAAGAAGCCGACTACCACGACCCCAGAGAGCCCAGCGACCGTCTTCCAAGAAAGCGCCACCCTCAGCGACAGCGAAGAGTCGGTGGATTTCACCGACGGAGAAGCCCTGCAACGCAGAATGGAACGCAGGCAACCAAGGAGAGGCGACACTTCAGATCGCCGAAGGTCCAGGAACCCCCCTCCGCCACCGCCGCGTTACGAGCAACGGGCCGCCTGTGCCAGCTGCGGGGGCAACCATGCCCGAGGAAGCTGCCGGTTTAGGAACGCTAAGTGCCACAATTGCGGGAAGACCGGCCACATCAAACCGGTGTGCCGCAGCAAGGGCCGTGACAACATCAATGATTTGGAGGCAAACTCCCCAGGTAGGCCAGCTACCCAGGCCAGCAGAGAAAAACCGCCAGGGCCCCTGGTAGAAACAATTGACAGGGTAAACAGCTTAAGCTCAAAGGTTAAGATCAGGGTAAGAATTCAGGGGGTGCCCTGCCTCATGGAAGTGGATTCAGGGTCAGCAGTCTCCTTAATTTCGCTAAAAACTTATCAGGAGATCTGTCAACAGGGAAGGGAAAAAATTCCTCTGAGACAAACCCAGGTCCACCTAGCAGACTTCCAGAAAACCCCCATTCCTCTGGAAGGGAGGGCTAAGGTTACCGTGCAGTACAAAGGGTTCAAGGGTCCCTTAGAAGTCCTAGTTACGCCAGGGAACCGCACCAACTTGATAGGGTTAAACTGGTTCGGGCCGCTAGGAATAGCCATAACGGGGGTAAATACAATTCAATCACCCAGCCTAGAAGCCGTTTGCAACAAGTATGCAGACGTCTTCGATGGCACGTTAGGGAAATACACCGGTCCCCCCATCTCCTTACAGTTAAACCCAGCAATCCAACCAATTAAGATAAGAGCTAGGAGAGTACCCTTTGCCCTTAAAGAAAAAATTGAAAACGAACTCGATCGCCTCATAGGGCTTGGGGTGCTCGAACCAACGGAAGGGGGAAGCTGGGAGACCCCTATAGTCACCCCTATTAAACCTAACGGGGAAGTGAGATTATGTGCGGACTATAAAGCGACCCTCAACCTAGCCCTCAGTCCCCACGCTTACCCGGTGCCAGCAGTAAGGGACGTATTTGCTTCTATCCGCTCTGGTGCCATTTTTGCCAAACTTGATCTCACGCAGGCGTATTTGCAACTGCCTGTCACTAATGACACGGCGGAAGCCCAGACAATTGTCACCCACCACGGTGCCTTTAAAGTGAAAAGGCTCCAATTCGGCATATCGGCTGCCCCGGGTATTTTTCAGGGTATCATGGAGAAAACCCTGAAAGGAATACCCGGGGTCTGCCCCTATTTCGACGATGTTCTCATCGCCGGTGAAAACGAAGCAAACTTAGCTGACAGGCTGTCAGCTGTGCTAAGCCGACTCAGAGAAGCCGGCCTCAAACTGAAACGGGAAAAGTGCTCTATTGGAGTCACATCCACAGAATTCCTAGGGTACAAAATAGACGGCCAAGGCATCCACCCCACCACAGAAAAACTAAGGGCTATTCAAACAGCACCAAGCCCAAAGAATAAACAAGAGCTCCAAGCTTTTTTAGGATTATTAAACTTTTACCATGCCTTCCTTCCCCATAAAGCCACTATCGCTGAGCCTCTGCATAGGCTCCTGGACAAGGGAACTGTTTGGTCCTGGACCAAAATACATGAGAATAGTTTCCAATCATTAAAAAAGATTATTTGCCACAGCTCAACGATCACCCTTTTCAGAGAAGACACCCCAATATGCATCGCTTGCGATGCATCTCCCTATGGAATCGGGGCAGTGTTAAGTCATTTATTCAAGGATGGTACACAAAGACCCATAGCCTTTTATTCACGCACTCTGTCTAAAGCAGAAAGGAATTACGCACAAATAGACAGAGAAGCCCTAGCAATAGTCGCTGGGGTTAAAAAATTTCACGACTACCTTTATGGGAGGCCCTTTACTATATTTACAGATCACAAACCCCTTCTGGGCATATTCACGTGGAATAAAACTACACCACAGATTCTCTCTCCAAGAATACTACGGTGGTCCACATTCCTATCAGCCTATTCCTATCAGTTAATACATAAACCAGGGAAAGAATTAGGACACGCAGACTGCCTCAGCAGACTGCCCATTCAAAGCAAGGACTCAGATCCAGCCCCAGCTGGACCGATTCTAGCAATCTCTCAGCTTCCAGAGTGTCCCCTGTCCGCAAACATTATAGCCAACAATTCAGCTAAAGACAAAATACTTAGCAGAATCCTCAAATGGGCCACAACAGGGTGGCCAGCACAAAACCCACACCCCCAATTCCAGCCTTATTTTAGCAGAAAAAATGAAATATCCACTCATAAAGGATGCCTGCTGTGGGGAAATCGGGTCATAATACCAGAGAAAAACATAAACCAAACTTTACACATATTACATGAAGGACATCCAGGCATTGTCAAGATGAAAGCTATGGCTAGAAGTTATGTCTGGTGGCCAGGCATAGATAAAGAGATAGAAAGATATGTGGGAGGGTGCTATACTTGTCAAGCGACCCGGAACGAACCACCCCAAGCACCAATTCACAAATGGGAGACTACGAGGAACCCATGGTCACGTATTCATTTAGATTTCGCAGGACCTATCCAGGGGCAAAGTTTCCTAATTGTAGTGGACAGCTATTCCAAATGGCTAGAAGTCACCCCCCTTAAGAAAACAACGTCAGGAACCACTATACAAGCCCTAAGAAAAATATTCGCCACACACGGCCTCCCAGACACCATAGTTTCAGACAATGGCCCTCAATTCACTTCTCGTGAATTTCAGATATTCGCTATGAAGAATTGTATTAGGCTGGTCACGTCTGCGCCCTTCCACCCATCAAGTAACGGGATGGCTGAAATTATGGTACGCTCCACAAAAGAAGCTTTAAAAAAGTTCGTCAAGGGGAACTGGCAAAGGCGACTCAGCCAATTCCTAATGTCACAACACGCAACTCCATGCACAACAACTGGCAAATCACCAGCAGAACTAAGATGGGGGAGGAGGCTGATAACACGGCTTGACAGACTGCATCCTGACACATATCCGGAAGAAAACGAACAAACCCCCCCATCCGCACATTCAAACCAGGGCAAATGATATGGGCACGATCTTACTCCGATAAAAACAAATGGGTCCAAGGGACAGTGCTACAACAAACAGGACCCATTTCTTACCTAATTTCCACACAGACTCAGGGCAACCTACGCCGCCATATCGACCAACTCAGACCCAGACAACCGCCACACACACCAGACCCCCAAACGTCGGAACTCAACCTGCAGCCCCTTCCAGAAATACTACCAAACCAAGGGGAAGAGGAGCAAAGAGACGCACCACCGGCAGACCCAGACATCGCCCCACTTCCACGTCGTTCCACCAGAAACCGAAGGGCCCTCACCTACCTAAAGGACTACCAGTGGGCAGGTTCCAACGACAGAGGGGGAGAGAACGCTCCAGGGGAGGGGTAAGGGGTGTATTATATATGTAAACAGTTAAGTTAACAGTTAAGTTAGATGTGATTAAACCGTATACATGAGGAAAAGCAAATATGACAGAAGAACACGCGGGAACTTTGACAGCTGTCAAAGTTCCCCCGCACAGCGCAGGCGCAGCCACTGACAGCTCGCGGCTGTCAAAACACCGGACCATGCGGAAGCCTAAGCTGTCAAAGAGAGACGACGCGGATTGGTCCGGATTGACGCGGCGCCAAAACGAACACTCCTGATTGGC
This sequence comes from Vipera berus, assembly GCF_964194415.1. Lineage (NCBI taxonomy): Eukaryota > Metazoa > Chordata > Lepidosauria > Squamata > Viperidae > Vipera > Vipera berus. Next base: position 96,291,604 of record NC_138202.1, read on the forward strand.
CCTCGCTGACAGCTGCCGGCTATAAAAGCCGGCAATGTTATTCTATGTGTGTCTTGCTCTAAATAAACCCGTTTAGTAATTAGCCTGTCGTCCCGAGTGGTCCTTCGGCTACTTCAATAGTAATTTTATTAAAGGTTATAATGAAGAAGGTAAAAACTAATGCAAAGTAAGGGAAACAAAAGAATGAGTTAAAAAAATAGAAAAAGAAAATTATACAACATAAAAGAGAAAATAAGAATATACAGAACTAAAAAAGAAGACAGATATATAGCTGCCATTCCCTTGTCTTCCAGAGGGACATCCAGGGAAGAAATTGAAGAATATTTCAATAAATGATTATTACAGCAAAATTACCATATGCACAGAGATTTAAAGATTCCATACTGCCCACTATGGAGGAATGGTGGGTGTTGACAAATTTAGATGAAACTGATGAACTGACTTCTTTGATTAGAGAAAAGACGTTATTTACATTAAAATTGGAAGCCTCTTATGGATTTTTTTTGCATAAAAATGAAAAAACCCTTATAATTTATAGTTTTGATGATTAGATAGGAAAGATTATAGAAAGAATAATAATATGTAACTTTAAAGAGAGGGGTTAAAATATATTTGTATGAGTAACTGCTGTGAAGAGTATAAAAAGTTACGGTACTTTGTTATATCTTTTTTCTTTCTTTTCTATTTTTCTTCAACTTTTTTTTTCTTTTCTTGCACTTTTTGCTTTTTCTTTGATTTCTTTCTTTTCTTCCTTACTTTGCATTACTTGGTATTCATTTTTACCTTCACGTTTACAAGTTTTAATGAAAAATCATATCCTAAAGAGAGAAGTAAGTTTTTTTTCTTTTTCCAAAAGATTTCAAAGAATGGGATAACAGAATAACAGAAAAACAGATTTGGAAGGGACCTTAGAGGTCTTCTAGTCCAACCTCCTCCTCAAGAAGGAAACCCTATACCATTTTAGAAAAAAATGGTTGTCCTATCTCTTCTTAAAGACCTCCAGTGTTGAAGCACCCACAATTTCTGGAGGAAAGTTGTTCCACTGATTAATTGTTCTAATTAAGAACAATTAATTAAATCTTAATTAAAAAGAAATCAAGGAAATTTCTCCTTAGTTCTAGGTTGCTTCTCTCTTTGATTAGTTTCCATCCATTGCTTCTTGTCCTGCCTTCAGGTGGTTTGGAGAAAAGCTTGACTACCTCTTCTTTGGGGCAGTCCCTTAGTTATTGGAACAGTGCTATTATATCATCCCTCGCCCTTCTCTTCATTAAACTACACATACCTGATTCCAGCAACCATTCTTTGCCTCCTGTCTCCAATCATTTTCCTTTTCTAATATCTCCCTCCCATTTTGCAAAATATTCCTGATTTTGGAGAGTCACTTTTCTCTCAAAACCCTAGAAGGATGCTATATAACTGAAATATTGTTTGGAATATAAAGCATCAACCCTTGCACAGGATAAATGAACTGGCTCTACTTATGTCACCAGGGGGAAAGAATAAAAAAAAAAGCTGTGGAAAACGAAAGAACTCCTGCTCAGGAAAGTGCTGAAAATTTTCACACAGCACAGGGAGAAAATATTCAGCACCACTCCTACCCTTTTGCCAACTGCAAACAAGACAGAAAGCTTCAGAGTACCTTGGGGACCACCTGCGTCAACTTCCCTCCGCCCTGTGCGTTCCCACAGAGAGGGCCTCCTCAGGGTGCCTCCGGTCAGAGAATGTCGGCTAGTGGCCCCCAGGGGGAGGGCCTTCTCTGTGGGCGCTCCGGCTTTATGGAACCAACTGCCGGTTGAGCTCCGGACGGCACCGGACCTTCGCTCCTTCCGGCGCGGTCTGAAGACTTATTTATTTGAACAAGCTGGCCTGGCCTGATGGGGGATGTTAGGGTTTTTAATGGGTTTTTATATTGTTACTGTTTTTATCTGGGCAATTGTTTAATTCTCTTTTAATTTTTGTATTTTCTATTTATATATGCCCTGTTCACTGCCCTGAGTCCTTCGGGAGAAGGGCGGTATACAAATTTAATAAAATAAATAAAAAATAATAAAAATTTCCAGCAGCTTTGACAATGGACTCAACAATAACCATCTTACCATTTCCAGAAAACCAATGTTATTTGGGGAAATGTTAAGGAATTTGTTGTGCAGAGGTCTCCTTGTGCTACCAAAGAGTTGCACAGACAAGGAAGGGTACTGAGAGCAGCAAGAGTCACACAAGAGTACACTGAGTTGTAAAAGCAAAAAGTATTTTACTTTGAGGTGGTGTAAAAACACGCGGTGGCTCAGTGGGTTAGGATGCTGAGCTTGTTGATCAGAAGGTCGGCAGTTTGGTGGGTCGAATCCCGAGTGCCGCGTAACAGAGTGAGCACCTGTTACTCGTCCCAGCTTCTGCCAACCTAGCAGTTCGAAAGCACGTAAAAATGCAAGTAGAAAAATAGGGACCACTACGGTGGGAAGGTAACAGCGTTCCGTGCGCCTTTGGCGTCTAGTCATGCCGGCCACATGACCACGAAGATGTCCTCGGACAAGCGCTGGCTCTTCGGCTTTGAAACGGAGATGAGCACCGGCCCCTAGAGTTGGAAACGACTAGCACGCATGTGCGGGGGAACCTTTACCTTTACCTAAAAACAAAAATGCACAGTCAAAAATAAACAGTCCAGGTCATACACAATAGCAACGGTCCAAGAAGTAATCCAAAATACAAAGTCTTCTTACCGGTCCAGAGGTCAATACACAGTTCAGGTTTACAACAGTAGTAAACCAACAGCAGAGCAAAAACAGTAATAGTAGAGATCAGTGAGTTCAGAGAGAGAAAGAAGCTACGTTCCTAGCTTCCTCTTATGGCCATGAGAACACTTACACACCCATTGGCCAATTAACTTCTTAAAGTCATAACGAAAGATTAAAGCAAAGTAAATATCCCTTTCTGAATCCGCATTGAGGAATAATGGGACAGATCTATCAGAACCCACAAATTCAAGAAAAAAGCACAGAACAGATCGATATAACCATACCAACATGCCAAGGAAATCTTTTGTCTAAAAAAAAACCCCTGTCAAGTAGATCCCTAGAGAAGAGTTGGACTCTCGTGCCCTTCTGCAATATTCAGAAAAATAGTATTTTTAAAAAGATATTTTGCTGCAGAGATGCAGCGAGTATTCTAAAGAGAACATTCAACTAGAGCAGACATGTCAAACACAAGGCCCGGGGGACGGATCCGGCCCGCGAAGTGGTTTCATGTGGCCCACAAAGCCATCCTGGAAACAGTGAGGGAACGGCCCCCACTGCCTTGGCCCTGGCCCAGAAACCCTCCTTCTGCCAGAGACCCTCAGATCTGTCCCACTCCTGCCCAGGCCCCCATAGGCACCCTTGATGCGAACAATGTAGAGCTGTCCATGCCCACCCAGTAGGCCATACGCACTCTAGCCACGCCCACCCAGTAGGCCACACCCACCCTGGCCACACCCACCTGGCCCCCTGAGGGCATCCGCAATGCTGATGCGGCCCTCAATAAAATTGAGTTTGACACCCCTGAACTAGAGCATTTGAGTTAAAGGAAGATACAAAAACCTTGTAAATTGGACCTGTTGTTTTAATTACCACCCCCTCATTAATTCCAATATTATTTGTCAGAATGAAAAGGAATTTCATGTACTTTCCAGAGAACTCTGCCAGGAATTAAATAGGGCTAGTTAGTTTTGCACAGTATTGTAGGATGAATTAGTAAATGTGTGATGAAAAAAAAGATGTTGATGCTATTCACAATAATTCTTTGCTGTATGTTGAACTAAATGACTATAATTTTTTTCAGTGTTCTATAAGGAGTCACTGAATGATGCATAAAGCTACCACTTTATAGCTACTACCCAACTAAGGAATATTAAGCAGGAATATATTTAAGTACCAATTAAAATCTCTTTAAGAATCTGCTATAATTGTTGAATAGTAGAAAAACTCATTTATTTATTTATTTGTAACTGCCACTGATTAGGCAACAAGACGGATAAAAAGCCTTATGGATTTTATTTTCCCCACTATCCTCAAAAAACTACCCCAAAAAGCACTTTCTATTGTCTCTTACTAAACCCAAAAGGATTTATAATTTGATGATATGTGATACAACCAAGCAGCAGCAAAGCAAGGTTATTACAGAGCAGGTTATCAGTGGGAATGATTTATACTCAAGCTAGTAGAAAATAATATAAATTTCTGAAAAGAAAAATTCAGAGAGCACCCTGACACATCAAATGAAAGTTACTTGCTCCTGGGAGGATAATTCAAAAGCTTGTTTCCCAACCTACAAAACTGAATTGTGCTGTTTGTCTTTAGCTGTGAAGAGAAGATTGGAAGACTAGACTAGAATTGTTATAAGATAGAGCAACACATGTATACACACACAATACAGAATGCTTTAAAACTTGTTTATATAATTTTGAAAGTTAAGGATGAGGAGCTTTCCTGTTTGGGAAAGCCATCTGAATAGTTAAACAACAAATAGAACTATTAGTGGGTAATCATTATACATTACTAATAATTAATAAGCCACTGTGAAGTAGTGATTAAAAAATTGGTCCTGACTCCTGAGAGACTAATCTACCCTCAGCTATGAAAACATTCTGGACCATTTGGGGCCAGTTACTCTCTCTTAGCCTAACCTTCCAAACAGGATTACTCTTGTGAAGATAAATCGAAGAGAAATCTCCATCCAGTGGGGAAAGATACAAATGTAATATATAAGCAAACGAAGCTGTACAAATGTGAACATCCTCTAGCTCCAGAATTGTTTTCATGCTGTTGTTCCAAGTCTAAAATTGCTCAAACATTTTCAAGAAAAAGAGAATATTATTTGTCCTTGATTGGGAGTGAGAAATGAAAAATCTTTTCATGCTCATTTTTCTTTATTTCCTTCCATTCTTAAAGGAGGTCCTAGTTCAAACATTGTAAACAAAGAATAAATAAGTAAGTAAATAAATAAGAAGATATCCCCAACCGTTTTAATGTGTGAATGAAGAATAAGTAAACTTTTGATGGTCAAGTGTGGCTTGGGAAATCCTAGCAAACGCACAAATCAGGTGAGGTACAGAACAAGAGCAGGGTTAGGTCAGTGGGCTAAGATGACCAACACAGAAGTCAGGGCAAAACTGTGAACCCACAGAAGACAGAAAGTTGACAAGAAAATTGTCACAGGTTGCTGTGAGAATATGACAATAAGGAAAGCATTCCAACAAGAAAATGGACAGAACAACAATAGAGTCAATGTTCTCACCACAAAAGGCAATATTCTCCTAACAAAAACTTCATTCTGAGGTTATAGTAAAAGGTCAACTTTCTTACAAACATCATGACATCTATCTCCCAATAGGCATTGAGTTTTTGACATTTTGAGTTGCCCAGCCTGAAATAGCCACACAATGATTCTGAACTAAAGTACACTAAGACGGTCATCTTGGTTATATGGTTGTGTGCACATGGAAGTAGGGTACATTAGTTATGCACAGAGTATCATCTGTCTTTTATTTTAAAAAGGTGAAATAAAAATAGATGGAAACAAGCCCACTTAGCTTTGACAGTAAACAGAATAACACACTTCTTTTCTTTCTGGATCATTTTGTGCCAGCCCAGAAGTGCTTATGATATTATGTTGATGAGTTTAGAAAAGGAAAAAAAAAACATGGTTTATCATTCACTTCAGAAAAGAGGAAGAGAAGAGATTTGCTTCCATTTGTGTCAGTAATAGGAATTTTGCTGTCCATGCACTGGGAATGATAAATTCATTTTATTACCTTATGAGTCACTGTTTGCTAAAATTACTGATATATTTTGTCACTAAAACAGTGTTGTCAATCACATGACCAAATTTGAATAGCTCTGGAAGAAGCGGTTACCTAATCAGAATTTCTATGCGAACTGCAGGAGTGCCACATAATATGCATGAGCCATATTTAAAACTGAGGGCAATAGAAGAAGGGGACGACAGAGAATGAGGTGGCTGGATGGAGTCACTGAAGCAGTAGGCGTGAGCTTAAATGGACTCCAGAAGATGGTAGAGGACAGGAAGGCCTGGAGGAACGTTGTCCATAGGGTCGCGATGGGTCGGAAAAGACTTCGCAACTAACAACAACATATATATATATATATATATATATATATATATCACATGAGTCATACCAGCTGATCAAATTTACACTATTCCTCTATTCCTCTCTTGTCATTCTTTGGACTTCATTATTATTTGGCAGCTTCACAACAGTGGCAGAAATCTAGCCAATGGTAAACATCTGGATAGGACAGAGGATGTGAGCAATTATTTTGCAGAACCCTGCAGTGATTTACTGATGAGAGAGAAGTAGCAATAGCACTTAGCACTTATCCTTATATACCCCTTCACAGTGCTTTACAGCCCTCTCTAAGCAGTTTACACAGGCAGTATATTGTCTCCAAAAAAGGTAACAGAACTTCTTTTTCCTTCCTGAAGAAAATCCCAAAGGTGCTTTTCCAAAAGGCAACTGGACAAAAAAGTCTAGCTGCCTTTTGAAAAAAGCACTTTTAGGACAACCATGACCTGGACAGCTGAGAATCTCCATAGACATTCCTGAAGAAAGGGTGATGGCCCCATCAGTTTCGGGGGAGCTACTTCTAAAGACTAACCTCAAAAGCAAGGATTACTTTAGATTCCAAATCTGGCATGAGAATACACTGTATTTATTTGTCAAAAAACCAGATTTTTTATTCCTTATAAAAAAGTATATAGGAAATTATTATAAAGCTGCAGAACTATGGAGTTAAGATTTTGCAAAATAATTTGTGAGCTATTATAGCATTCAAGCATGGACTATCTAGTTCAAGTAACACAATGAATCTGCTTTTCTTGAAAGGAATGCATAAATGAACTGTAACACAATTTTATTCAGAAAGAATAAAGTGAAGACAATTTCTAGAAGATAGTGGAAGAAAGTTTAAAGATCCATATCAAAAGATATGACTATTTAAAGGCATACATTTGCAACTCAGTTTGAAAAGGGAAAAAAAATCTGACAAATGTATGATTCAGCTTCTTCTGGACTGCAATCTGAACTTTCTGAGATCATTGCAAAATCCTGATTTTTAAATACAAATCCGTACACAGATAAACAATAGTCTTGTTATGTTTAATAGAACCATCTGTGCTCTTGGATTGCTTAACCTTCGTACACAAAACAAGCTATAATTCTTTTGTCATACAGTGTTGTGAATGGTTGTTTTTTTCTTCTTAATTGCACTTTTAAACTACATATTGTGCAGTGTTACTTCATACATTAAACTCACACAAATTAGCTCTTACACTGGACAGATATGTAAATACTGAAGGGAAGTTCTCTTCCAGTTCACCCGCACTCTCCCGAAAGTCCTGCTGTGCTGCCTCATTGTGGCAGCGTGTTTGTGTGTGTGTGTGTGTGTGTGTGTGTGTGTACAGTGAAGAATGCTGAGAGAGTATGCCAAGAGTACACAATTCCAGCAGGGTTACTCAAGGAGTGAAGGTCATCCCAGCTGCCCACTAGAGTAAGCAAGTACCAGTATTGGGCAGTAGTGATATAAGAAGGTGCCAGGAGGCAGATGGTCACTTTGGTGACAATGGCAAAGACACCACCTGATACTGTATGGGAGAAGGTAATGGTAAACCACTCCTATATTTTACAAGAAAATATAAAATAGCAGTTGATATAGTGTTGGATGATGCTTAACCCCTCCCCCCGCCCCAGGTTGATGGCATTCAACATGCTACTGAGAAAGAGCTGAAGGCTGTTGGTGTTTATGACATGGCTAGATTAAAGCATTTGAGATATCTAGTTTTTGATGTTACCATGTAAAATAAATAAATAAATAAATCTGAAGCTTCAAAGATAAATTGACAGTGGAAACATGAAACATAAGAGACATGAGCAGGGAGAGCTCAACATAGTGAAAGATGAAGTGAATCAACCACACATTGATACATTTGGCATCAATGGGATATTCTCTGTCAGAAGGTCACAACATTTATTATACAGGACATAGAAACAAAGAAGAAAAAAAGTTAGTTTCTTAGTAAGAAAGATTATAGTCAAGACACTACTTGGTTACACTACAATCAATGGCTGAATAATATCAGTTAGACTTCATGGATAACCTTTCAGTATGACGATTATTCAAGTTTATGCTCCAACCTCTGATGCAGAAGAAAAGTAGTTTTTGACTTTTATGTTCAAATTGAATTTGAACTTGACAAAACAAGAATGAAAAATGTGTTGCTTGTAGTTGGAGACTGCCAAAGCTGGACATATTAAGGAGGAAAATGTAGCTGGATTGTTGTGGTCTAGGAAACCGAAATAAAATGGAAGAATGATTTATCAACTTCTGCCAATCCAATGATTTCTTCATTAAAACAGTCCCGAAATAACCAAAACAATATGCATAAAGGTAGACATCCCCAGATGAAATATACAGAAATTAACCTCAGTGTATTATTGGTAGGATGAAGTGGAATTGCTCAGCTATAACATCAAAAATATGGCTGGGATTGACAGTGGAAAAACCATGAATTGCTCACATATAAGTTCTAAAGCTGAAGAAGAAAAATCAGTTTCCAGAATAAGATCATGAGCATATGGCCATCATTTTCAAGGAGAACATCGGTGTTCTTTTTGAAGTCTTGAACTTCGTTGATCAGAACCAGAGGAATTTAAAGAATGAATATAAAGAAGTTAAGGAGGAATGTGAAAAAAGACTGCCACCAAAACAACAGCAAACAGAAGAAAACAAAGTGGAGGCCAAAACAAATTTAACAAGAAGAAAAGCCAAAGCCAAGTAAAAAAAAAAGAGCTCATGAAGAACTTTACAAAGAATTTCAGGGAACCGGTAGAAGAGACAAGAAGTGGTATTACAACAACATCTGTAAAGACATCAAAAATGAAAACTAAAATGGAAAAACAAGAAAAGTCTACCAAACATCTCTGACCTCAGAAGGATGTCCCAGCATTGAATTGGTATGTCAATGGACAGATTGACTAAAAAAAGGTCAAGGATGGAAGAAGTATACTGAAATTCTGTACACTAGAGATTTCAACATCAAATTTTCTCTACTCAAAAGAATTTCTAATACTACCATAAGTTGAAAGGCTCCATTACTAAGTTGGATGGCTAGAACCATAGGCAAGCATAATAGGACTCTCTGATCCTGATCACCTCCATCAATGGCCCAGATTTCACAAGACCCAAACATGCAATTGAGACATATGGAAGAGGCCCCCAATGAAGTCATTCTTTGCGTGGAACAGGCCCCCAATTTACTGCTCCGAAAGTTTTGTAACTGCAAATACTGTAGAACCACTTTAATCTATTTTCAAGTACAACATGAATGAAATCTAACTAAAATCTTGGCATTCACCATAAAGGACCAAAGACAATGGGAACTGCATAGAGCAGACATGTCAAACACAAGGCCCGGGGGCCAGATCCGGCCCACGAAGTGGTTTCATGTGGCCCGCGAAGCCATCCTGGAAACAGTGAGGGAACGGCCCCCACTGCCTTGGCCCTGGCCCAGAGACCCTCCTTCTGCCAGAGACCTTCAGATCTGTCCCACTCCTGCCCAGGCCCCCATAGGCACCCTTGATGCGAACGATGTAGAGCTGGCCACGCCCACCCAGTAGGCCATACTCACTCTAGCCACGCCCACCCAGTAGGCCATACCCACCCGGCCCCCTAAAGGGCAACCGCAATGCTGATGCGGCCCTCAATGAAATTGAGTTTGACACCCCTGGCATAGAGACCATGAAGGTGAACTCACCATGTAGAATACTTAAAACAAATAAATAAAGCTTAAAACATTATTTTAAACAATGATGAATGTATTAATGTATTTTAGAGTCTTAACATGCTTTTTTTCTGCTCAAAAATCCATTGAAATTAAACTACCATTATCGGATAGTTTGCTACCAAATTTCATGAGCACAGACAACTTTGAAGGCGGGATCTGGAATGCATGCCTTTTTCCCCATTCCTATTCAAAGGACATTACTATTTCTATTATTCAAAGAATCTAGAATCAGGGGTGGCATTTTTCTGCTAGCCGCAGTACCAAAACCTGTAGAACTAAGTCTAGTAGATCAGCAAGAATTATAACATATACAGACAGATGTATAAGATAATCAAGTAATGAAACTAAATCACAGGCATGATCTAGAACAGGCCTGTTCCCTCATAGCAGCAGGAATCAGTAATAACAATGAATCAGTGTATTGGGATTCCTAATCCTATTTCCATTTGGATTTGCAATGAAGGGATAAAACAATTGGAATATGTCTGCTTAGAAAATAAAAGAAAATGAAAGTTAGGATATTTAAGGTAATAATTTAAATACCACATATTCTCTATCTGGTGGTAGAAGGCAGAAGAATATGGGCTGCAATCTGTCTAACGCAGGTGGTCTGGCACCCGTCCATGGCCTGTTAGGTATCGGACTGCGCAGCTGGAGGTGAGCAGCAGGTGAATGAGTGAAATCGTAACCATCCCTCACTTGGTCTGTGGAAAAATTGTATTCCACAAAAGTGGTCACTGGTACTAAAAAGTTTAGGGACCACTGGTCCAAAATATACATATCTTCCCTCAGCAAGAATCTTCTAGAAATCCAAAACCTTTACTAAATTAAAAAAGTCTATTTAGTATTAAAATATGTGTTTATTTTTAGATCACCTTGTAAAATGTCTCCAACTGGTTCAAGCAATATTCTTAGGGTTGTCTATTTGCTTCCTTTGTGACTTCCATCCTCAGGCTCTTAGTTGCAGATATGTTGAAGTAACTTAGACTTTCTGTTTGCTACATTTATTTCCTAAATAAAGCTTTTTTAAAAAAATCTCTCTCTTTCATATCAAGACTACTTTATTTAAAAAGTTATCCTCTTAATGTTATTGGTTTCCTCTCCATATGTTCATTTCAACCACATAAGTCTCTCTGTTATCCAAGAGGGAAAATGGTGACAGAAGCATTCATTTAAAAAAGATAATTAGAAAGAGCAAGTTAGATTTTTAATATTCAAACTCAGAAATAAAGGATCTTTCAAGATTAAAGGTTTGTGTTTTATCATTGTTGGATAAGCTTTTAATTTTACCAAATGTACAAATGAAAGTGAGCGCTCGATATCTTTGCATATCTCCAAAGCATTTCTATTCCAAGCCAAGAAAGAAAGAAATCTTTCACAATCCCTTTGAAAAGGACAGATTCAAAAGTGTTATAAAATCTTTGGAGATGCACTTGTATAAGATATTGACAGAGCCCATTCTAATTTATCTGATCAAAGAGCAAATGGCAATAAGATTTGATAAGGGCTTGCATAAGCAGAAGCCTGATTTGAAATGACTGCCTGATCAGACAAGAATTCTTCCCCCCCCCCCGAAAGATATAGTAGAAGAATTCAAACTGGGAAAAAGGGAGAGTATTTTTAGCTTTTGAAAAAACTCTTATCAAGAGTAGGAAGCTTATTCATTATCCTTTGATAATTTGAAGCAAAAGTGCTTTTCTCCCTTGGAATATATAATGAAATGGTGAATACAGATTTGTGTTCCCCCCACCACATTAGAATCAGAGATCGTTAAAGCACACAGTATGTTTAATTTATTTTAAGAGGGAGGAACAAGAAACACAAATGCTTCCTATAACTCACTCTGAGTATCCTAAAAACACATCCCATAAGCAAGCATATCATATTTTCCTGATGAAGTTCATGTAAAATGTAAATATCCCTCCCTTCCCTCCACAGGGAAGTGGAAGCAGAAGCATAGAAGAAGACATTTTTACATCTGACTCCCTCTGCTGTTTTAGGCACATGGAGCTGCAATTTGTATTTATCTTTAGCAACAATTTACTTGAAATACAAATAGTCCTTAACTTATAACAGTTCAGTTAGTGTCCATTCAAAGATACAACGTCACTGAATAAATTGACTCATGACCATCTTTCACACTTATGACCATTCCAGCATTTCTATGGCCATGTGATCGAAATTCAGACACTTGCCAACTGACTCATATTTATGATAGTTTCAGTGTCCCAGGGTCATGTGATCACCTTTTGCGACCATCTGACAAGGAAAGTGATTGGGGAAGCAAGATTCACTTAACAACCATGTCACTAGCTTAACAACTGCAATGATTTACTTAGCAACTGTGGCAAGAAAGGTTGTAAAAAGGTGCAAAATTTACCTAAGAAATGTCTCGCTTAGCAACAGAAATTTTCGGCTTAATTCTGGTTATAAGTAGAGCACTTACTCGTATGAAGTTTTTCACCCAAGCAAAAATATTAGAAATGGTTATAGAAGCAAAGAGAGGTGGTTTAGAGCTTCTCCCCACTACTAAATTGACATGCTTGCCATCATTCTCACATTGCCAAAACAAAAAAGCAAACAAACAAAGATAAAACATCTCACTGGCTTCCAATCATCTATTTTCCTGCTAAGATAATGAGCTAAGAAAGCTGAAGAGACTTTATATACTTTGAAATTACCCTTGGACCCTGATAGAATACAGAGCAAAATGTTACTTTAATGTGGTACTGTTAAATCAATGTAAGCTTCTTTTAATCATGGACCGAGGTTACATTGAAAGCAACATTGGGCACGTTTGTCATGTTTTTACCATGGTTACATGCAAGTGGGAAAAAGTCCTCAGTTCCTATGTCGGTAGAATTTTTTCAGTGGTATTTTATCAAAACACCTAATTCAAGACTATTGAAACCAAGTAAATTTTATTTTAAACTACAAGTTGAAAAAAACAAAGTTCAGAACTGTTGCAAAACAACTGTAGCCTGATGGTACAGCATCTGCTTTTTGTGCAAAAAGTCTGAGGCTCAACCTCTAGGTAGCACTGAGAAATAAATATGTTTGAAACTCCATATAGTTAGATCCAGTCAATGTGTATCATGAGTTATATACTCAATAAGGATCATTAAATATTATTTCTACTATTGTCCAATTTTGGTATGACCCTTTTGCCATCTAACTGGTATAGAAATTAAAACAACTTGTATTGCTGAATAAGTAGAAAAGGCAAACATTTTATTTTTTATTTTTTTACCATAGGTAAAAGGTAAAGGTTCCCCCGCACATGCGTGCTAGTCGTTTCCGACTCTAGGGGCCGGTGCTCATCTCCGTTTCAAAGCCAAAGAGCCAGCGCTTGTCCGAGGATGGGTTATATTTTTTTCTTTTAGCTTTTAGTTCCATGAAAATTCATTTCCAAGATCAATAGGTAAAAGTGGTTCAAAGCCCAACTGGTTTCTAGAAACATTCAGTGCTTCATGCTAACTGCAGCATAAACATGTCCTGATAACTATTTTTATAAGATCAGTCCTCATAACATAACACTGCTTTTGCTGCCTCACCAGCTTAAACACAGCTGATGCAGCTTAAACCCAACCTTAGTTGTTCCAGTTTTACAATAGTGGTCTCCCTCTTATTCCAACATAACTTTGCTATGGACACAATCTAACACACTTCATTAACAATGTAGTTATTGAAACAGTCAGGAGCTATGTTCTGCCCAGTTTTATTTTAAGCAATTAAGGTTAGTCCCCTCTACTCTGATTATTGCTTTCTATGATCATTTTGATTTGGGCTGCAATACAGGCTGGAAGGAGAGATATCTGCATACGTAATGCCTGGCCGGGATGTTCTGAAGAACTTGTCTAGTTTTATGACGGTTATTCTGTACTCAGATTTAGTGCAATTTTCAAAGAGTGCAATGCCTTTTTTTAAAAAGTAAAATAAAATCAGAGAATGCTAATCTGGTATTGACTAATTTAAACTGGGAAATATTGCTAGGCTGTGCCAGCTTTATGTGTTGATGGGTTTTATGACTAGTGAGTGCATTAGAGGTTTTCTGATGCTTCTGATGACTTTGGTTTTGCACCATTTTGTTACTCCACGGGCTATCTCTGGATCCTTAATGAGAACCCTGCAATACCTTTGCAGCTATTTGATTGGGTTATTTGCCTGGTTGGGATCCTAGCTTCCATAAAAAACCCATGGAGATAAAATGTGATAGTTTGGTTTAAAAAAAGAATAACTGGTCCAAAGTTATTGAATCAGTGGGGACTTGAACCTGAGTCTTCCTGGCCACTTCATAGCACATTAAATTCTGCACTGTACCAGTTTTGTTAACAAGCAAAGAGTGATACCGCAAAGGACAGCTGTTAGTATTAGGTCAGAAGGAAATAATTACATTTGTCATACAGATGGCACTCAAATGATTCTACAACAAAAGGCAGACAAAATCCTTCCAAGCGAAAGGCTGTAACATCTAGCAATCATCTGCCTGTTGCTAGAGAGTCAGAAGAGATGCATTTTTAGATGTGTCTGTTTTTAAAAGATAAGCAGCACATTAAAAGTTTAGATAAAGAAGTGGCAGAGGATGTAAAAACATAATGCTGTAGTGTTGACTTTAAAAGAACATTTTTTTAAAAAAAAATAACAGGCTTTCTCACACAGCATTTTGGCATTACAAATTCTTGATATGTTTTATCAATGAGTCATTTCCAGTGGAGAAACCATAATGAAAACTATTTGGAAAAAGCCATAGTGACTAAAAACTTTCCAGCGTGCAAGTTTTATGCTGTGCCAAGATTTCCTTCTATTGTCAAAGAAAATATCTCCAGGAGGAAAGGATTAAAAGTATCATGTAACATTATTAATGGTTAAACTTACATAGATAACCTGAACATTTCAGACCCACTAAAAAGAAGGTTATTTTCAACCATAGAGACCCATTTATCAAGGGAGGGTCAACAAGCTGAGACCTCTCCCTTTATTGGTCTCTCTTCTTTTGCCCTAGTGCAGGGGTAGGCAACCTCGGCTCTTTTATGACTCATGGACTTCAACTCCCAGAATTCCTGAGTCAGCTGACTCAGGAATTCTGGGAGTTGAAGTCCATGAGTCATAAAAGTGCCGAGGTTGCCTACCCCTGCCCTAGTGCTCAGAATAGGCTCATAGATGCAAGGAGATGATGTGATTTCCAACCACCACAAATTCAGGATTTTTCTGAACTTATAGGCCTTAGGTTTTTCGTCATTCTTACCTCTCAACTCCTTCCTTACCTATAATACAATGTTTATATTGTTCTACTGAAATTATACAAACAATTAACAGGGCTAGTTCTTTAGTGGCTACCAGTCTGATAAAGAATGAGACGTGTCTGGACTTTATATCTTGAAGCAGAATAGAGCTGGAAGGGACCTTGGAGGTCTTCTAGTCCAGCCTCCTGCTCAAGCATGAGATCCTATACCATTTCAGACAAGTGGCTGTCCAGTCTCTTCCTAAAAACCTCTAGTGGTGAAGCACCCACAACATCTGAAGGCAAGCAGTTCCACTAGTTAATTGTCTTCACTATTAGGAAGTTTCTCCTTAATTCCAGGTTGCTTCTCTTCTTGATTAGTTTCCATCCATTGCTTCTTGTCTTGTCTTCTGGTGCTTTGGAAAATAGGTTGACCCCTTCCTCTTTGTGGCAGCTGCTCAAATACTGGAATACTGCTATCATGTCCACCCAGTCCTTCTTTTCTCTAGACTGGCCATACCCAAATCATGCAACCATTCTTCATATGTTTTAATCTGCAGACTTGTAATCATCTTAGTTCTTTGCACTTTTTCTAAAGTCTTAACATCTTTTTTGTAATGTGACCAAAACTGGATGCAGTATTCCAGGTGTGGCCTTACTAAGGCTTTATAAAGCCATATTAATACTTTATGTGATTTTGATTCTATGCCTCTTTTATAGAACCCAGGATTGTATTAGCTTTTTGGCTACTGCCACACACTGCTGACTCATGTTTAAGTGATCATCTACTAGGACTCCAAGGTCCCTCTCACAGTTACATTTTTTGAGCCAGGTTCTTGTACTTGTACCTTTCCTGCCCAGGAGTAAAACCTTGCTTTTCTCCACAATAAATATCATTCTGTTGTATAGGGCCTATTGTTCAAATCTCTCAAGATTTTTTGGATCCTGAGCTTGTCTTCTGAGGTCTTGGCTATTCCTGCCAGCTTACTGTTATCTGCAAATTTGATGAGTTCCCCTTCTATTCTCTCATCTAAGTCATTTGTGAAGATACTTCCCTCCATGTAGATGTAGCAACATTAAGGACTACTCGTTGAGTACAGTTTGTCAGCCAGTTACAAATCCATCTGGTGGTGATACAGTCTATCCCACATTTTTCTAGCCTACCAAGAAGTAAAGCGGACCCAAACTTTAGCACACCGTATGCTCCTCCTGAACCACATCTAATTTCACAGAGTGAACTAAATGACCTGGTCAGGGATTGGGAATTGGCTAAGAGTAAGGAAGAGCTACTGGGCTCCAGATTACAACAGTGATGTTAGAGCGTGTCAGTTTTTCATGCAAAAAGCATGAAAGTCTTACATGAAAAACCAATAAATGAATGGAAAGTTATGTTATTGGTATCAATAAAAAGATAAATTTATAATGATTGGTGTGGCACCAATTCTCACTGCTATATCATATTTTGCAGAAAAGATGTGGAGCATAATTACACATCCCCCTCATAATTTTGAATTCTTTTGATGCAACTTTGACCTGAAGCTGTATGTTGGAAACTGGAGCCAATTAATACTCAGGACTTTTTTTTTATTAGTGACCCAATTCTGGTAAAATTACTTTCATTTCCAAGGCTTTCTCCTTGTAGACCAGTGGAATGAGTTAAGCAGCTCTGCTTTCTCTCTACTGCCTGTTACTTCCTTGCCATCTTTTCTCTTTAGTGGACCGACTGTTTCCTTGACTTTTTTTATTATTTATATGTTGAAAGAAACTTTCTTCTTATTGTCTTTGACTTTTGTTGCAAGTCTTTGTTCATTCTGAGCCTTTGCTTTCCTGACTTCATCTCTGCAGATTTGGGCTATCTGTTGATATTCTTAGTTATGTGTTCCTCTTTCGAATTTTTGTAGTTATCCTTTTGTCTTTCAGTTTATCAGAGTTCTTTGTGTGTGTGTGTGTGTGTGTGTGTGTGTGTAAACAAACTAAGCGAACACTGGGATGGAATAAGAAAAACTAAAACAGTTTTTATTGCTAAAAGATCAAGCTTTTGTTGGCTAAATGCCAATGTCATTAGGATGGAAACACTGGGGTGGGGAGATTACATTTATATTGTTGGTGTCTGCACTCCACTCATGGAGTGCATCACCGGTCTGTTTGTTGAGGCTGACTGTATTCCTTTGAGTTGTCGAGCATCTGTTTTTGGGGGATGTAGTTGTCTCTGGGTGTCTGTTGTCAAAAGTGGATTGCTGACAGTTCCATGTGTTATAGCCATAGCTCTAGTCATTGCCTGTGTTCTTATACCAGAGGTTCTAAATAGTTGTTTCTCTTCTTCCCTGTGTTCTACAATGCAGGGTGGTTGTATGTTTGTCCAATCTTGATTTTGATACCATGAGGTGCTCTGTAAGTGCTTGCACTGTTTGCCTCCATATTGCGCACGTCGTTCCTCTTCCCAATTCCTTAGTGGCTGGTATGCAGGGGGGAGGTCTATGTGCCAGTTGATAGAGGAGTGATTTGAAAACCAAGCTTTTATTTTTAGTGAAAACTAGATCCGTCAGCATAGAGGAGGGGTAGATCATGGTTTCCTATGATGTCACTTCCCTATTCACCTCAATTCCACAAGACTTAGCACTTGTTGTAATTGGGGACCGCTTGCAACAGCAGGGAGTGGGGCAGCATCAAGATTTACTTAGCAATGAAGATCTGCTTCAGCTTATGTCCCTATGCCTGAAAATGTTTTTTACGTTTCAAGGCACCATTTATGAACAGGTGAAGGGTACCCCTATGGGGTCCCCCATCTCCGGTGTCATTGCAGAGGCAGTCCTGCAACAGTTAGAGACCCGGGTGATGTCCACATATCACCCCAAATTTTGGGTGTGATACGTGGACGACACCTTTGTGATCGTCAAAAGGCAGGACAAGGACAGGCTGATGAGGAAGCTCAATTCCATCTATCCTGGTATCTGCTTCACAGCGGAAGAAGAGACCAATGGGGCTTTGGCCTTTTTAGATGTGTTGGTTAGATGTCAACCTGACGGCTCATTACACACATTGGTCTACCGTAAATCCACCCATATGGACAGGATACTTCATTACGAAAGTAATCACCCCACAACCCATAAGGCCAGCTGTATTAGGACCCTCTTTAGACGTATAGACATGCATTGCAGCATGAATAAGGCAAAAAGGGAAGAAAGAAGGCACCTTTATCGTGTCTGCAGAAACAATGGGTATCCACCTAACTTTTTTAGACAATACAGCAGGCCAGGTGAACCTACCCACCATCAATGTGAAAATGCCTTAACAACACGGATAACACTGCCTTATATCCACGGTGTATCCAAGGCCACAGCATGCATACTAGCCCCTCACAAGGTCGGTGTGGCCCACAGACCTGATCGGACTTTACGGGCTTGTGTCATGCACCCTAAAGATCCACTCCCCAATGAAGAAAAATCCTCGATCGTATACAAGATGTCATGCCAAAATTGCAATTGCAATTACATTGGGGAGACGGCAAAATGACTGAGTAGAGTGCATGAACACAAGCTCGCTATTAGAAGACAAGAACAACATTCACAGGTGTGGACACACATGGCTACACATAACCATGTCTTTAATCTAACAGGGACCGAGGCAATTGCCAGTGACAACACTAAAGGCAGCCACTTGTTTAAGGAAGCTTGGTTTTCAAACCACTCCTCTATCAACCGGCACATAGACCTCCCCCCTGCATACCAGCCACTAAGGAATTGGGAAGAGGAACGACGTGCGCAATATGGAGGCAAACAGTGCAAGCACTTACAGAGCACCTCATGGTATCAAAATCAAGATTGGACAAACATACAACCACCCTGCATTGTAGAACACAGGGAAGAAGAGAAACAACTATTTAGAACCTCTGGTATAAGAACACAGGCAATGACTAGAGCTATGGCTATAACACATGGAACTGTCAGCAATCCACTTTTGACAACAGACACCCAGAGACAACTACTGTACATCCCCCAAAAACAGATGCACGACAACTCAAAGGAATACGGCTGGCCTCAACAAACAGACCGGTGATGCGCTCCATGAGCGGAGTGCAGACACCAACAGTATAAACACGATCTCCCCACCCCAGCATTTCCGTCCTGACGACATTGGCAGTTAGCCAACGAAAGCTTGATCTTTTAGCAATAAAAACTGTTTTAGTTTTTCTTATTCCATCCCAAAGTTCACTTAGTTTGTTAATTTTAATATGCCTGGGATTTGCATTTTTAATCTTATCAAGGAATATATTTATATATCAGAAGGGTATGGCTGACTGATGAGAACAAATAAGTTTGAAATGATCATATCGGTCTCCCTTTATTCTTTGTTAGCAAGGCAAAAAAAAAAATTACACAAATATGAGCTGCCTCTGCTGTGGCTACTGCCTGTTGATGGCCTTGGGCTAGGCTGAAACAGGAAATAAGATTTGTCCCATGTCTGGGACTAAGTAAGTGTATTCTGAATGCTTAACAAACATTTAACGCACACACACACACACACACACACATACACATACACATACACATACACATACATATATATATATATATATATATATATATATATATATATATATATATGTCTCCCTTTAACTCTTTGTCAGTCACAAAATTTTGTACACACACACACAAACACACACATATAGACATGAGTTTCGTCTCACCAAGTTTCATTAATTATTAATTAACTATTCATTAATTATTAACTATTATTATTAACTATTTCATTAATTATTAATTAACTATTCACCAACAGCCTTGGTGGAGCAGTGGGCTAATGCCTCCTTAAGTAACACCAGCTGCCTGCAATTAGTGCAGGTTAGCATCCCACCAGGCTCAAGGTTGACTCAGCCTTCCATCCTTCCGAGGTAGGTAAAATGAGGACCCAGATTGTTGGGGGCAATTAAGCTGACTTTGTAATAATGCCGCTTGGGGTGTGTGTGAAAGCTTTAATAAGCAGGCATATACATAGAATGAAGGCTACTGCTAAGCTTGTAAGCCGCCCTGAGTCTTCGGAGAAGGGCGGGATATAAATGGAATTAAAATAAATAAAAAATAAATAAAGTTCACCCTGTTTATTCCCTAAATTTTGAACGTTAGTATATAGACATCTGAGTCCTTTATTGGTCTTGAGTATGTTTCTTGTAACTCCTATTTTGTAACTGGGATTTCCATCCTTTCCATTACTCATTATTTCATTATGTTTTTCTTTTTTTATTTCTTTTTTTTTCTTTACTACCTCCTTATGTGATTGATTATATAGTGGGTTTTGCTTGCAATTAGGTTCTATCGGTCATGAAGTTTGGTCCCCCTCCCACCTCATTTTTAGTTTAAAGACCTTTTGATAAGATGAGCTGGTTGTTTTTTTAATATATTCTTTCCAGTTTTGTGAGGTGCAGTCCATTTCTTGCCAGTAGCCCTTCATCTAGGTCAGTGGCTCCCAACCTTTTCTATACTCTGCACCACTAGAATGCTTCTGATAGATTCTCGCACCCCTTACAAAAAATCAAAATAATGGCAACAAATTATGCATATATGCTATAATTTTGAAAACACAAGTTTTTGCACCCCCTGCCTGGAATATCATCTCGCACCGCTGGTTGGGAACCCCGATCTAGGTAATGCAGCTGAAGTTCTTTTTTATATATCTTTTCTATATATCTATATATTATTGTACCATATTGCTACACTAGTGCCTGGAGTCTTGATTTAAAAGATTAATGCATCTATGTATTTAAATAAATGGTATGAATTCTAAATTAATGGTTTTTTGTGGCATTCATCAGTTTTTTGAATAAATATAGCAAAGCTTTATAATTTATCAACATTATTAATGGTCTGAAACCCTTGCACTAAGAAACCATCTGCCACCCTCAAAATGTTAGCTTTATTGAGATCAAAACAAGTATTTAAGCAGGCATATGCAGGAAATAGAAAGTGGCCTAGTTTAGCATGTAAGGTAAGCAAAATTCTCTCACACATTGTGCTTGATTGCTGGTGGTGATGTGCACATTATTCTTTGCGTAGCAACAATAATGGGAGTGACTTGCTAGTGTCTTCTTCCAGGATGTTTCTTGACTTCTCTGTCTGGTCTAGACTTCTTGAATTTTCTGCTGGTCTCCCATTTAAATACAAACAAAAAAATGGCTAGCATTTTTTGAGGTCAGACAAAATGACTTGCTTCTCCACCATAGTCTGAATTATTTTAAAATAAGAGATATTTATGGACAGGATTTCCTGTACCCTGTGCTTAATGGGAGCTGAAATTTTTATACCATCTCAGATTCCTTTTGGCTATATAATATATACATAAAAACTTGTATATTAAAAAGGAGAGAACATGCCTACAGAGCCTACCCTCTAAGTGGTGGGATTCAGCCAGTTTGCACCAGTTTGGCAAAACCGGTAGCTAAATTTTGCTGAGTTCAGAGAACCAGCTGAATGCACACTGCTTCCAGAAGCCCAATCTAGAATGGGATGGCATGGACACCACTTCCGGAAGTCCGTTCTAGGCCTCAAGGCCCAGGCCTGCATCCAATAAGAGAACCGGTTGTTCAGGTACAGTATTTGAATCCCACCACTGTCTCTACTTCTATCTGGTGGTGTCACCAAAAATAAATTGCATAGCAAAACAAAGCTGACACTGGTCGAATGACTACAACCTCATCCTCACTTTGTAAGCATTTCTTAAACAGCACCATCAGTCAAAAAGTTTCCTTTAGAGACACACATTGTTGCTTCTCTTTATATTCTGGTTTGCAAAGATCAAGAAATCACACAGCTAACACCAATTTTTTTTAGTTATATACTTAATGTACTCTATTTGTATGCATTTAATCTAAGTACCCAATCTTTTGGGAGAGCAAGCAAAGGGAGAAGATGGCTCTATTTACCCCCCCCCCCTTGCTTTAATGGTCACTGAATGAGGAGTGTATGGATTCATGAAATGTATTTACTTGGAAAGCTTATAATACTCACATTAGATCTTTGTTTCATGTAGATTGTTTCAGTGGAAAAGAACAAGTACAGAAAATGTGTGATTTGATAATTAAATAAATGTATAGTACTGGAAGCAATTTGTCTGCTTCTACCAATATTTTTTTTAAAATTTAGTATTTTGAAAAAGGCCAGAAAAAGATATCTTGTGTACAATCATCAATTATACAGTACAAGCACATATGTTGGACTATATAGACAAGAATTGGTTGATACCATTTACTACCAGAAATGGGAGGGAGAGAGTTTTTAACTTCCCTGTGTGACCCAAAAGATTGGGATGGAACCCAATGAACCAACATGGGTGCCTCTTTCAACTCACTTTGCAGTAACCACCTATTCCTTGAGATCAATGCAAGATTGGCTGGCAGCCCTTGGTAGACAAAACAGAAATCCATTATTTGTTGATAGACTGGTTTTTATTGCTAAGATATTCTTACTCAGCACAGAATTCTGAGTATGCAGAATGGTGAAGGCTAGTCATTTAAAGTGATTTCTGCAATTAGGAAAGATATATAAGAAGAGCCCCATGGCGCAGTGGTTAAAGTGCTGTATTGCAGACAAACTCTGCACACAGCCTGGAGTTCGATCCAGATGGGGCTCAAGGTTGACTCAGCCTTCCAATCTTTTCAAACATGGTAAAATGAGGACCCAGATTGTTGGGGGCAATATGCAAATAATGCTTCAACATTGTAACTACCAAGAGAGTGTTGTAAACCTATATGGGAGTGGTGGCG
Source organism: Vipera berus (assembly GCF_964194415.1). Taxonomy (NCBI): domain Eukaryota; kingdom Metazoa; phylum Chordata; class Lepidosauria; order Squamata; family Viperidae; genus Vipera; species Vipera berus. The sequence continues at coordinate 96,314,415 of NC_138202.1, forward strand.
AACCTTTTAGAGACCGAGTGCCCAAACTGCAACTCCAAACCCACTTATTTATCACCGGGTGCCAGGTTGGCGTGGCCCACTGGGTGTGTGTGGCTGTGGTAGTCATGGAAGATTGGGTGGGTATGGCCAAGGTGGGTGTGGTCACCTCAATGTTGCTCGTGGGGAGGGGCCCCTTTGGGGTGTGGGCAGGGTTGGGGGAGCTCCAGGAGGTCTCTGGAAGGTGGGGTGGTAGGCAGGAGACTCATCCTGTGGGGTGAGGCGAGGCAGGATGGGAGTGCCATTGCCATGGGGCAAGGTAAGGGCTGGGGCAGCTACTGCCTGACACCATTGGCCCCCACACACAGAGGCCAGCGAGTGCATGGGGGCCAATGGTGTCTGTCAGTAGCCACATCCTGCCGGTCCCTTGACAGGCACACTCTGGGGCTCTGCAGCCCATCGCCAGCAGTTCAAAGAAGCCGCCTCTGAGATGGATGGTCAGCCAACAGCTGAGGAGGTGATGCAGTGGGTTGTGCCTAGGAAAAGGAGAGCATGCGAGGCCAGGAGGGATGGGGGGGAGGAAAAGCAGCCATGCCCGGATGCATTCAGCCACGTGGGACCTTGGCAAATTAGCAGGTGGCTGGTTGAGGAGGGACAGTTGCCACCTCCGGGCCATGGTGCGGGTGCCCACAGAGAGGGCTCTGAGTGCCGCCTCTGGCACCCGTGCCATAGGTTTGCCACCACTGCTATATGGGCTGTATATAAGCCTAAATGCTACTGCTATATAGGAAACTGAGGAGGCAGGGATGTTAGTGGTAAGTATTCTCAGACTATAAGACCAATGGACAAAATGCTTTTATCCTTTGGGATTGTTTTTCACTCCCACTGAGTGGCAGAGGGTGCCTTTCTAAAACTGCCTTACTCACCTTGGATAATGACTTAGGGAATAGTTGAAGACAATGACTAGATTTTTTTTCTTGAACTGGACACACTCAGCTGAACAATTCATACACACATACACGCACACACCTTGATATCATACCTCTTAACTTGAAGGGAACACTGCCATCTATATGTAAGCATGTAAACACAGATATAAATATTCTTTGATCTAGATTTTGTTTGCCAACATTCAGGATGATTGGCTCTAAGGTATGATGGTCTTGATTTGTGAGATCCACATGAGTAGCTCACTGCACATAGCGTACAATTTCCCCCTAGAAATAACTCAATCAGGCTTCACATGAAAACGTGTTTTCCATAACAATGAGGGATATCAGCCTTAAATTATAGCCACAGATATGCAAAATGATAAGTCTCTCAAGGCTTTTATATGGTTTACTCATACTAATGATCCTTGATAGTCTTTGAGCTTGAAATTATTAGCTGGAGTATAAGCTATTAGAAACATGTTGATGATTTGAAATACAGTACAGAGAGAATTCTTCTATGTTAGGGGACTGCATAAGTCAACAAATTATTTTTAAATGCAAGAAGTAGCTTTGAGTAGCAACCTAATGCTTGGGAAAAAAAAGAGTTCTGTATCTTGCCGATATACAATCCAATGTAAGATAAATTATATTACTGGTAAGAACATGCACATGCAATTATGTTGGAAGAAATGGAGGTAGTGACAGATTTTGTTTTCCTGGGCTCCAAGATCACTGCAGATGGGGACTGTAGCCAAGAAATTAAAAGACGCTTGCTCCTGGGAAGGAAAGCCATGGCAAATCTAGACAGCACTAAAAAGCAGAGACATCACCCTGTCAACAAAAGTGCGTATAGTCAAGGCTATGGTCTTCCCAGTTGCAATGTATGGCAGTGAAAGTTGGACCATAAAAAAGGCTGAGAGCCAAAGAATTGAGGCCTTTGAACTATGGTGCTGGAGAAGACTCCTGCGAGTCCCTTGGACTGCAAGGCAATCAAACCGGTCAGTCCTAGAGGAGATCAATCCTGACTGCTCTTTAGAAGGCCAGATCCTGAAGCTAAAACTCAAATACTTTGGCCACCTAATGAGAAGGAAGGACTCACTGGAGAAGAGCCTAATGCTGGGAAAGATCGAGGGCAATAGAAGAAGGGGACGACAGAGAATGAGGTGGCTGGATGGAGTCACTGAAGCAGTAGGCGTGAGCTTAAATGGACTCCAGAAGATGGTGGAAGACAGGAAGGCCTGGAGGAATGTTGTCCATAGGGTCGCGATGAGTCGGACACGACTTCGCAGCTAACAACAACAAATCACATATATATGATATTGTATTTTTGGATATAAGCTAAATATTATTTTCTGGAAGACTCCTGCGAGTCCCTTGGACTGCAAGGTGATCAAACCGGTCAGTCCTAGAGGAGCTCAATCCTGACTGCTCTTTAGAAGGCCAGATCCTGAAGCTAAAACTCAAATACTTTGGCCACCTAATGAGAAGGAAGGACTCACTGGAGAAGAGCCTAATGCTGGGAAAGATCGAGGGCAATAGAAGAAGGGGATGACAGGAACTTCCGGTGGCTCCGCGGCGACGGAGGCAGCCTTCCCGGGCTGCCCGCGGCTCAGCTGTGTGATTTTTCGCCCGAAACAGCGCCGATCAGCTGTTCGGGCGAATTTGAAGCCCCCTCCTCGGGAGAAGAGGAGGGGGTGAGCCCCCAGGTAGGGGTTGAGTTCTCCGGGGCCGCCTGAGCTTGGAGCTTGGGCGGCTGAAGGATTGAACTCCCCCGCAGCCTGGGCTGCTCCCAGCTGGCTAGCGTCTCTGCTCCGGACTTCATGGAGCAGAGCCAGGCGTCTGCGACCATCCCTGCTTGAAGGAGAGACTATGAAAGGAAAAGAGCAGGCAGAGCAGTACAAGAGGGAAAGATGAAGAGATGAAGAGGATTATTTTATTTTACTCTCGAGCTTGATGGACTTTGCTTAAAACTTAAAGTGAAAGTGCGTCACAATTGTAAGTAAAAGATGGCGTCTAAACCTCCCCCTAGAACTTTTCGGAGTGCTGGAAATTCTCCGGTGCAACAACAATCATTACTGCAGGCGTTGCATTCTCCAGATGTATTGACATCGAAGGATCTTGAAAAACATACCCAGTTAATTTTGGAGTCAATGGGTGTTAAATTTGCACAGATGGAGGAGAAATTGGAGAAATTGGAGCAGAGAATGGAAGAAAGGATGGAACAGAAACTCAGAGAGATGAAGGTAGACATTTTGTCCTCAGTGCATAAAGTAGCTAAATGTGTGGAGGTGCTGGATGACAAAGTGGTAGAACTGACTCAAAAAATGCTATATTAGAAGCAAAAGTATTGGAAATTGAAGATTTAAAAGACAAAATGGATAGCGAACTGAGTCTGGCTCAATTTTACCAGATGCAGTTTGCTGTTAGAATTAGAGGCCTAAAAGAGAATATTAAGGAAGATTTAAAGCAGCTGGTTTCTGAGGCTTTTGAGGTGGTATTGAACCATCCAGCATCTGAAATAAAACAAGGCATGGACAAAGTGTTTCGTGTGAACTCGTGGATTGCTAAACAGAGAAAGTTGCCTAGAGATGTGGTGGTTTATTTTGTAAAAAGGGAAATTAGAGATGAAGTTATACAAGCTGCCTATGATACTAAAGTTGTGATTGCTGGTCAAGAAGTTTTGGTTTTAAAAGAAATTCCTCCAAAGATTTTAAAGAGAAGGAAGGACTTTATATTTCTTGTGCAAGAGCTCAAGCAAAGAGATATAAGGTTCAGATGGGAGATCCCAGCTGGGTTGAGCTTCATGTATGAAGGCAAAAGGTACTGTTTGGGTACTGTGAAGCAAGCGCATGATTTTTACAACAATGTCTTAAAAGCAACCCCATCAACACTTTTGGAAGCTGCAGAGGGATCTGGAGAAGGAGAACATCAAGAGGATGAAGATGGACAGATAGACGAGAATGGTACAGGAGGAGATCAAGCTGCAACTCTTTTGGATGATCCTAGAGAACAGAGGGTGACGCGTGCTGCCTTAAAACGCTCAAAAAAGAGAAGAAAATAGGACCAGTAGAAATCTATGGAACTTCCACAACATACTGATAGTCAAGTGGTAGTTGTGTTTTTAAGAGTTTTGGGATGATATGTATGGTAACAGAATTTTTAATTTGGAATTAATGGACAATTTACTACAGAGGAAGAGGAAGAAAGTTTTGTGGGTTAATGTGGGTTAATTTGTGTAAGAACTATCTATTATAGCCTATTTTGGCTAGAGAGGTTAATAGGGATAGGTGCTTGTGATGTGTAAATGAAAATATGTTTAGGAAATAGTGAATTGTGGAAGAACATAGATGGGAATGACGCTAGTTTTCTTTTATTTTAGTTCTTTATACATATTTAGTAATTTTAAGGATTGGTTTACTCTATATAAGCTAGAGAGTGATGGATTTTAGAGTTTATAATTGTTAGTATATGATTGTTTATGATTGCTTTTTAGATATAGACCTTGTATTTTGCTCTGGGAAGTCGGGGGGGGGAGGGGGGGAGGAGGGGAAGTAGGGGGGGGAGGCAGGGGAGGGAGGAGGGAGAGGGGGAGGGGGGGATAGGGGGAGGTAGGGAGGGGAGGAGGGAGGGGGAAGGGGGGTTTTCTAAAGGAAAACTGTATTTTAAAACTTTTCAATAAAAAAAAAAAAAGAAGAAGAAGGGGATGACAGAGAATGAGGTGGCTGGATGGAGTCACTGAAGCAGTAGGCGTGAGCTTAAATGGACTCCAGAAGATGGTAGAGGACAGGAAGGCCTGGAGGAATGTTGTCCATAGGGTCGCGATGGGTCGGACACGACTTCGCAGCTAACAACAACAAATATTATTTTTGCAAAGCCAGTGTTGTCTGATGCCCACTGTACTTGCGACATATGCATGGAAGAGATGTAGGTTTGCTGTAAACTGATTTTATTGATGAGTACTGGAGCAGAAGTTGTAGAAAGAGCTCAAACAGAAAAGGAGGGTATAAATAGGCAGCTTGCACCAACTCATTTCCTTATGTGTACCTTCCTAGCTCATTACAGCTATGCAACTCACATCTTATTAGTTCCTGGATGGGAGATCACTCAGTACTATTGATTACACAGTGAGCTTGGGAAAAAAGTTCTTAGAAAGTGGTCCCTGGGTTCTCAATAAAATCACACAGATGTGCCGAAAAGGTAACCAGGACTTAGTTTCAAGGGTCTTTATATCTATCTATCTATCTATCTATCTATCTATCTATCTATCTATCTATCTATCTATCTATCTATCTATCTATCTATCTATCTATCATCCATCTATCTATCTATCTATCTAGATACAGATACAGATACAGATACAGATACAGATACAGATACAGATACAGATACAGATACAGATACAGATACAGATACAGATACAGATACAGATACAGATACAGGTACAGACAGTGCTTTTTTTGTAAAAGAAAAAGGTGCCAGAACTCACGCATGTCATTCAAGGTACTGGTAATGGTGCTTAAGGCCCTACATGGCATGGGTCCGGAGTACCTTAGGGAGCACCTGCTGCCGGCATCAACTTCCCGCCGCCCTGTGCGTTCCCACAGAGAGGGCCTCCTCAGGGTGCCACCGATCAGAGAATGTCGATTGGTGGCCCCCAGGGGGAGGTCCTTCTCTGTGGGCGCCCTGGAGCTATGGAATCGGTTGCCGGTTGAGCTCCGGATGGCGCCTGACCTCCGCTCCTTCTGACGCGATCTGAAAACGCATTTGTTTGAACAAGCCGGCTTGGCCTGATAGGGGGTGGGTTGGGTTTTTTATTGCTCTTAACATTTGTATTTATCGTTTTTACTTGGGCATTATGTTTAATTCCTTTTAACTTTTGTGTTTTTTGTATTTTATACATTTGCCCTGTTCACCGCCCTGAGTCCTTCGGGAGAAGGGCGGTATATAAATAAAATTAATAATAATAATAATAATACAACCTGCCTTGCCTACCCTACAAGGTTCCATCCAAAAAAGGTGCCGGAACTCCGTTCTGAGAGTTCTATGAGAAAAAAAGCCCTGGATACAGATACAGATACAGATACAGATACAGATACAGATACAGATACAGATACAGATACAGATACAGATACAGATACAGATACAGATACAGATACAGATACAGATACAGATACAGATACAGATATAGATACATTCTGGGTTACGTAGAGAAAGGAATCTCTGCAGCAGGATTGACATTTGATAGCAATGTAAAAACCTGAGGAAAGTTTGCAAGATTTTTTACTGAAGATGTAGAGTGGGGTTTGCTTGTTTATTTCTTTGACTTAGATGCTGCCCACCAATGGATGATTACATCAGTTCTGGATGGTTCACTGCAAAAAAATAAATAAATTAAAAACTATAGGTAGTCTTTGACTTACAACAGTTCATTTAGTGACCTTTCAAAGTTACAATGGCACTGAAAAAGCGACTTATGACTTTTTCACACTTATGACCATTACAATATCCCATGGTCATGTGATCAAAATTCAGACGCTTGGCAACTAACTCATATTTATGATGGTTGCAATGTCCCAGGGTCATGTGATCACCAGATTTTGCTACCTTCTAACAAGCAATGTCAATTGTAAAGCCAGATTCACCTAACAACTATGTCACTAACTCAACAAATACAGTGATTCACCTAACAACTGTGGCAAGAAAGGTCATAAAATTGGGCAAAATTCACTTAACAAATGTCTCACTTAACAACAGAAATGTTGGGTTGAATTGTGGTCCTAAGCTGACGACTACCTGTATACAGTAAGCGTAGACCATAAAATAGTCAACAAAATGGCAGATCCAATCAGTGAAACAAAAGCAGATTATATGCCTGGTAATGGGCTCCAACTACCTCATCCCAGAGCCTGGAAGATGAGCCAGTTCTTTGAAGTCTTCTGGAAACTCATGAATCTCAGGAAGAACTCATTCCAGAGGGTAGGTGCTACAACAGAGGAGGCAGATAAGTATTCAGTGCAAACAATCTCTGGAAATATTAAAACAACTCTGATGTATAAAGAGTGGAGCCTACTTGACATATTTATTTCTGTCTAACGAGCTGAATCTGCAAAAATGAGTGCAATTTTAGGAGATTACACAACTGTTATTAAATAAGGAATAGGCATTGCTGTCTTTTTGGGGAAACAAAACAAAACACTCTGTAGGTGACTTTAAACCAGGGATAGGTCCAGAAAATTACAAGTGGCTCCAGCATCTTTATTTGTCAATCCCCCAAGCCCCACATAATCATACTTGCTGAAAATTGGTGGTACAGTTTGCTGTCGATTTGAGGACAAAAATTGTAAAGTACAGTAAGATCTAAAATATATTTCACACTGCATTTCAAACAAAACTCATTCTCCTAATCTGCTAATCCAGGAAGTAGCCCTAGAGCTGCTCTTAAATGTGGCCTATCCTTGGTACTAGAATATTTGCAATAATCATTTTGAGGCAAGGCACACCAAAAGATGTACTGAAGGAAATGGCTAACTCTTTATTCACTGGTTCAGCACTCCTGATCATTTTTTGGAATGGGTGTGCATTGGATTCAGACAAATCTTAAATCAAATGTAGCTATTTGAAGAGAATCAGAATTAGAGGAAAATCAGAATTAATCTGGAGTGAATTGCTCTGCAAATTTTTTCCTTTAAAGATTGGCAAGCAATTTGCAGAATCAGAGGGAAATGAAATCTGTCATGTTCTATGCATTTTCTCATATGCTCGAAGATAAATGTCTACTGTAAGAAATTGTATCATTCTTGGTTTCAAGACGTAGCTATACTGCCAGGTTTGGGAATGTGCAAGAAATTTATTTAGTAGTAATTTTAATACAAAAAAGTCTCATTGCCAATTCCTGAGCCAATACAAGAATAGAAATATTGCTGCATTTCTGGTGACATAAAATATATAGGTGAGTAAAAGTAGGTCCTAGAAATACATAACAAGGAAATTTGTTTGCAATATTTATAATATATGGGTAGAGACAAGATAGACCTGCAGGTGAATTTTTGATGCAGATTTTTATACTTTGCAAAAATATTTGCAAATATTTCTATTCTTGTATTGGCATGAACCTAAGGATGACATGAATCTGAAAATAGAATTGACAGATTTGCACACTCCATGTGTTATTAATTATATGTGATTATTATAATTTTCTAAATGATTTTTTTTTAAAAAATATTCCAGTTCATACACGAATACCTTCTCTTTTCAAATCAATAAAACAACTGATTCAGGAATTAAATGAACAAAAGTTCATGTCAATAATTAATAGGTATGAAGATAATTGATCTCCACAGCTTTTGAGACTGAAAATTTTGAAAATTGGTGTCAAGCAAGTTTCATTGCTCTAATTGGATACAAAAAATCAACACAAGAATACTGTATGTTGCTTTGTAGCATCCTGATTTAGCTAATTAAACTCCATGTTCTGACATTGTCTGGAAATGAACTGAGACTTGCAAAAAAATGTCAATAATAATAATAATAATAATAATAATAATAATAATAATAATAACAACAACAACAACAACAACAACAACAACAATAATAATAATAATAATAATAATAATAATAATAATAATAATAATATAATAATAATAATAATAATAATAATAATAATAATAATAATAATAATAATAATAATAATAATAATAATAATAATAATAATGTTTCTTCCAATGTAGGAAAAAAAGTATCAAGGAAACAATTGGTCCATTAATGGAAGAAGAATGGCAAGGAGGTGACAGGCAACAGGGAGAATTGCTTAATTCATTCTTTTCAGGGGGAAAAAACAGTACAGCCTATTTAAAAACAGTACCATAAAAGCCAGAGTACGAATACAAGGCAAAATAGGCAAGAAAATGGCAAGGCAACACCTATCCACTGTAGATGAATTTAAATCCTTATGACCAGATGGACTACCACCCAAGGTTATGAAGGAACTGGCAGATGTGATCTCAGAATCATTGAACTATATCTTTCAAAGATCCTAGAGCACCAGACAACTACCACAGGTGTCAGAACCCCTAAATATTTTGCATTTCTTTCTTATGCTTTCATTTTCAGGTTCTGCCATTCTAACGGGTGGGAGGGGTGACCTAGGGGGTATTCTGCAGTATGCTTCATTTGCTTTGTTCTATCCTCTTTGCAGTATCTTTCTTGGGGTGAGAATGGAATGTGCCTCCAGCCATTTGCCTTATCTCCAGGCGGAAGAAGCCACAGGAAAACCTGATAGTCTTGAGAACAGTGCCTTATCGGTTCTTTCCCACAACAATTTGACACCTATGGATTGGCTCATTTTGAAAGAGCTGGATGGACAGTTGGGATGGGGTTTGAAAAGGTTCTTTTAATGTAATATTTCACCTGGGAAACCCTCAGATCTTGCCTTGCTATCCTGCTATCAATACCTTCCAATACAAGTTATTGTTGAGACAATGCAAGTTTCAAGAGTTCTGCTTTCTTGGTTGGTTTAACTGAGGCAGGTCCTTACAACAGGATTGTAAAGGAGCTGATGTGGTTCCCATCCTCAAAAAGGGAAAAAAGTGGATCCAGGTACCTACAGACCAATCAGTCTGACAGTGATAACTGGGAAAATCCTGGAAAAGATAATCAGGCAATGGATCTGTGAACAACTAGGAACAAGCAAAGTTATTACTTAGAAGCCAACCAGATCATGCCAGACAAATCTTATTGCATTCTTTGACAAAGTGACTAAATTAATGGACCAGTGAAATGCTGTGGATATAGTATACTTGGACTTCAATAAGGCATTTGGTAAAGTAGACCACAACCTACTTTTTGGTAAGATAGAAAATATGTGGGCTAGACAGCATCACTACCAGATGGATTTGTAACTGGCTGACCAACTGCACTCAACATATAGTCCTCAATGGAAGTACATCTATATGAATGGAACTACATTTATATGAAGCCTGCAGTGGTATACCTAGTAGTAGTACTATTCAACTATTCAACATCTTCATAAGCTATTTATATAAAAGGATAGAAGGGGAGCTCCTCAAATTCTCAGATGACACCAAGCTGGGCAGAAGAGCCAATATTTTAGAAGATAAGCTCAAGATCAGAAGGATCTTGACAGATGTGAATACTGGCTCTATCCATGAAAATGCAATTTAGTGGTGAGAAAAACAAGTTTTTACATTTAGCCAAGTAAAAATAAATGCATAGATATAGAATAGGTGGTACATGACTCAACAGCACTAACTGTGAGAGGGATCTAGGATTCCTAGTGGACAACCACTAAAATATGAGCCAGCAGTATGCTGCAGCTACCAAAAAAGCCAATGCAGTCCTAGGGCTGGGGGAGCTGAAACACATGAGGAACAATTGGGGGAACTGGATTTGTCTAGCCTTGGTGGCGCAGTGGGCTAATGCCTCCTTAAGTAACACCAGCTGCCTGCAATTAGTGCAGGTTCAAGTCCCACCAGGCTCAAGGTTGACTCAGCCTTCCATCCTTCTGAGGTAGGTAAAATGAGGACCCAGATTGTTGGGGGCAATAAGCTGACTTTGTAATAATGCCGCTTGGGGGGGGGCGAAAGCCCTAATAAGCAGGCATATACATAGAATGAAGGCTACTGCTAAGCACATTGGTTTGTGCTTAAATTGTAAGCCGTCCTGAGTCTTCGGAGAAGGGCGGGATATAAATGGGATTAAAATAAATAAATAAAATAAAATAAAGAGAAAGATTAGGGGTGACATGATAGCAGTCTTCCAATATTGGGGGGGATATTACAGAGAAGAGGGTACTGTATAACTATTCTTCAAAGCACCTGAAGGCAGAACAAGAAGCAACAGATGGAATTCATCAAGTAGAAATCAAACCTAGAACTAAGAAGAAATTTCCTGACAGCAAGAACAATTAATCAATGGAATGGCTTGCCTACAGCACTGGAGGTTTTGAAGAAGAAATTAGATAGAAAAAATTGTCTGGAATGTTATAGGTCTCCTGCTTGAGCAGTGGGTTGGACTCTATTATTCTATATTCTGTAACCTTCTGCAGTAGAGAGAAACAAATACACACACACACACACAAACACCCAATTTCATAAGTATTTTTTTACAGTTCAGTCACTAAAACCCCAAAACTTACTTTTTGCAAATGAGTAAAGATGCTGCCATTGTGCTTCTCAAGAGCTTACACCAGAGATGAGAAATGAGGGAGGCACAAGGCTTTTTTTTCAGCAAGAGATCTTATACCAACTATGCAACTATATAACTAATCATATATACACTTATGAAGTTTTTTTTGCAACATATCCTTGAGGAAAAAAAAAGAGAAATATTGCTGTTGGTAATGCTATTGTGGAGATGGGCTTCTAGTTAATCCATGTGACACATGCTACCACCTTCATTTATTTTTCTTGGCAATATTATTTAATTTCAGTTATACCATTTATAATGGAATATGGAACCATTGGGAAGAATATAAGATCTATAAAACTGGTCTCATTTACTCTAGAATTCTAAATCCATCAGCAAGTCAGCATTAAGAAGACAATGCATTACTTTGAAAAAGCTATCATACCAATCTCAAATATTAATACGTATTTCTGAACATTATTTTTCAAATATTAGGGCACCATGTTAGACTTATAAACTCCCCTCAAAGATGATATAAATTAGTGAATTATATAAATTAGTTTGGATTTCCAAGGATTATTATGGATCTTAGGTGTAAGGACAGGACTTTTCTGAAGCTATCCACAATAAAGATGATTTCTATGGTAATTGTGGTATCTCTTATCATGCAACCCTAACAACCTCTGGTTTATAATATCATACTGCTTTAACCAAGGAATTGTTTTTGGTTTGGACAGCAAAAGAGAGTATGTCTGTAGTTTCTAAAATAATTGTTTTTTGCTTTCAACCTCACTATTAATATAGTGGTAGACTACATTATTTTTGGAATATTTGCCCTAGAGGGTGTGTGGTTTTGTCTGCTGCTTGCATCCCTTGGATGGGGCTTTGCTTGTTTGTGCAGAAGGGTTGCTGGCATGCTGCAGCCCAGAGCTGGTCCACATACCAGGGGTTGGGGACCCCTGCCCTAGAGAATGTCCATCGGTGTATTGAGTAGGATTCTCAACAGCTACATGGACATAAGCTTCGTATAGGTTTTCTGTGATTATAGTAAAGTTGGCTTTGCTTCTATAGTTATTTGTCTCTGCCTTGAATCCATCTAAACACCTCTGCTTTCACAAGCAATGGAATAGCAAATGCGGACGTTACTGCCTGTATTTTATCAAAAAGAATAGTAAGTATGGATGATTTCTAACTTTACCCAAGTTTCCAGCACATAACCCTAAATCTGCTCCCAGCAGTTTCTCAGCACTCAATAGTAAATTTCAAGGATGCATTATCAATGTGTATGTGTATGTGTAACTGTTGTTCAGGGCAAGAAACTTAGTTCTGTTAATACTTGCTATTCCCTCAGGATGATATAATGACACCAGTTTAGCAGACTATGCTTTTGGCATTGAGGTTTTTAGTAGTTCAGAAATAAATGTAGTTCATCTGCAAAAGACCTTTGGCAGATTTATATTTAATATCTGGGAACTGTATGACATTTAGAAAAAAATTACCATGATTAATTATGTGTATTGATATGTAATGTTAATAATTATGTATATGCAATAATATGTAGATTTTCAACTAGCAAAGTATGAACCATTGATAATAGTGTCTTTCCTTCCTTCCCACTCCTTCGCTTTCACTTAAAAGCTATCCCAGTCATAATTTCTAATGTTGGTAGATAGCATGGAATGGTAGTTTAGAATTCGCCAGTTTTGAGAGCTAACTACATTAAAAATACATGAAGTGTGCAAATTTATGTCACATATTGTGACAAAAGTCAAAGCTACATTTTAGGAAAGTGACCAGAGAATCTGTAGTTCATATCCTAAACTTCCAGATTTCATGAGTAGTGTGACTGTCATTGATTTCAACTAGAGCTAGGTCATTTCTTTAGTTGATTAAAGAAGATAGGTAGGAAATAATTGGTATCTCTGATGTGAATTGTTATTCTGTGTGTACCCTACCCCAGTGGTACTCAACCTTTTGGGCACCAGGGAACAGTTCCGTGGAGAGAGGTTTTTCCATGGACCAGAGGGTGTGTGGTTTTGTGTGTTGCCTGCATCTCACAGATGGGGATTTGCTTGTTTGTGAGGACCAGTTGCTGGCATGCCATAGAACAGTACTGGTCCACAGCCCAGGGGTTGGGGATCCCTGCCCTACCCAACCCACCTTTCCTGTTTGTCTGTTTATGCATAACTGTTCTTCTTAAGCCCTGATTACCTTGCTTGATTTCTCTGACTATGTTCAGATTTCTATTTGGCCCACAGCAGTCAGGCCATTCACTGCTTCCTAAGTGTTGGAGTGGCGATGTTATCTTTCTCCTGTTCCCGGTCCATTGGAAATGCACCCACATTGTATTTTCTAGTTTCAATCAAAAACCACTGCTTTCTGAACCATTTTAAACCCTCCAGACCTAATGGTCTGCAGAATTTAGTTTCAGTCTAGTAGTGGCAAAGAACTCCATTTGGTTGTACTGTCTGGCATACCTAGTGGCTGGTTGCTGCTTTTTAAAATAATCTTGTGGTTGGTCCAACCGTTGAGTCAATGAACTATCACGACCGTTGAAGCTTATACTTCATTTAACCCTTGCATTTCTCTTTGGGCTTTTGTCTAGAAACAGATAACACTTAAAATTATTGATAAGCCTGAAAAGTAAGCATAAAAGACAATACAGTTACATAAGAATAAAATTAATATAATAACAGGGATACAAATAACAATGCAGATTGCCAAGATTAGTGCTAATCTAAGTTAACAAATAGAACAAATTGAGGCACCAAATTGGGCAACCTGGAAAGATACATCAGAATCTTGGTTGGATCAAAAAAAGTGACAGATAAGCACTATGCTGTCTACCAGGGTAGGGTTTTTTTTAGCATAGGACAGATAAATGTCTTCTTTGTTGTTGTTGTTAGCTGTGAAGTCATGTCCAACCTATCACAACCCTATGGACAATGTTCCTCCAGGCCTTCCTGTCCTCTACCATCTTCTGGAGTCCATTTAAGCTCACGCCTACTGCTTCAGTGACTCCATCCAGCCACCTCATTCTCTGTCATCCCCTTCTTCTATTGCCCTCAATCTTTCCCAGCATTAGGCTCTTCTCCAGCGAGTCCTTACTTCTCATAAGGTGGCCAAAGTATTTGAGTTTCAACTTCAGGATCTGGCCTCCTAAAGAGCAGTCAGGGTTGATCTCCTCTAGGACTGACCGGTTTGATCACCTTGCAGTCCAAGGGACCCACAGGAGTCTTCTCTAGTACCATAGTTCAAAGGCCTCAATTCTTTGGCGCTCAGCCTTTCTTATGGTCCAACTTTCACTGCCATACATTGCAACTGGGAAGACCATATCCTTGAATATACGCATTTTTGTTGACAGGGTGATATCTCTGCTTTTTAGTGTGCTGTCTAGATTTGCCATGGCTTTCCTCCCCAGGAGTAAGCGTCTTTTAATTTCTTGGCTGCAGTCCCTATCTGCAGTGATTATTTTCCTGGAGCCCTTCTTCACCCACAAGAGGCTCTTTAGTTCTTCTTCACTTTCTGCCATTAGAGTGGTATCATCTACATATCTTAGGTTGTTAATATTTCTCTCAGCAATCTTAATTCCAACTTTTGATTCATGTAGCCCTGCCTTTCTCATGATTTCCTCTGCATATAAGTTAAATAGGCAGGGCGACAGTATATAGACTTGCCAGACTCCTTTCCCAATTTTGAACCAATCAGTGGTTTTGTGTCCAGTTCTCACTGTTGCTTCTTGACCTGCATATAGGTTTCTCAAGAGACAAATAAGATGGTCTGGTACTCCCATCTCTTTAAGAACTTGCCACTGTTTGTTGTGATCCACACAATCAAAGGCCTTAACATAGTCAATGAAGCAGAAGTAGATGTTTTTCTGGAACTCCCTAGCTTTCTCCATGATCCAGCGTATGTTGGCAATTTGATCTCTAGTTCCTCTGCCTCTTTGAAATCCTGCCTGTACTTCTGGTAGTTCTTGATTTACATACTGTTGGAGTCTAGCTTGTAGGATTTTAAGCATAACTTTACTAGCATGTGAAATGAATGCAATGGTGCGATAGTTTGAACATTCTTTGGCACTGCCTTTCTTTGGAATTGGAATGTAAACTGATCTTTTCCAATCCTGTGGCCACTGTTGAGTTTTCCAAATTTGCTGGCAAATTGAGTGTAGCACTTTTACTGCATTGTCTTTTAAGATTTTGAATAGCTCAGCTGGAATACTGTCACCTCCACTAGCTTTGTTGTTGCTCAGCTTTTCTAAGGCCCACTTCACTTCACATTCTAGGATGTCTGGCTCGAGGTATATGACCACCTCATCGTGGTTATCAGGGACATTAAGCTCATTTTTGTATAGTTCTTCTGTGAAATTTTGCCACCTCTTCTTAATCTCTTCTGCCTCTATTAGGTCCCTGCCACTTTGGTCCTTTGTCATGTCCATTTTTGCATGAAATGTACCCTTCATCTCTCCAATCTCTGGTCCTCCCTATTCTATTAAAAGGGAAAAAAGGGAAAAAAATAGATCCTGGAAACTACAGATTGATCAGCCTGACCTCAATACTTGGGAAGATTCTGGAAAAGATAATCAAACAACAAATCAGCGAACACCAAGATGCAAACAAAGTCATCACTAAAAGTCAACATGGGTTTGTCAAAAACAGATCATGCCAGACAAATGGATTCCAATGGATGGAAACTAGTCAAGGGGAGAAGCAACCTAGAACTAAGGAGAAACTTCCTGACAGTTAGAACAATTAACCAGTGGAACAACCTGCCTCCAGAAGTGGTGAATGCTCCAACACTGGAAGTTTTTAAGAAGAGACTGGACAGCCATTTGTCTGAAATGGTATAGGGTTTCCTGCCTTAGCAGGGGGTTGGACTAGATGACCTCCAAGGTCCCTTCCAACTACTACTTCTTCTTCTTCTTCTTCTTCTTCTTCTTCTTATTATTATTATTATTATTATTATTATTATTATTATTATTATTATTATTATTATCATCATCACATTCTTTGACCAAGTGACAAAATTAGTGGACCAGAGGAATGCTGTAGATATAATTTACTTGGACTTCAGTAAGGCATTTGATAAAGTAGATCACAACCAACTACTTGATAAGATAGAAAAATGTGGGTTAGATAGCATCACCACCAGATGGATTCGTAGCTGGCTGACAGGCCGTACTCAGCGTGTGGTCCTCAATGGAACTGCATCTACATGGAAGGAAGTGTGTAGTGGGGTGCCCCAGGGCTCTGTTCTGGGCCCAGTGCTCTTCAATATCTTCATTAACGATTTGGATGAGGGGATAGATGGGGAACTCATCAAATTTGCAGATGACACCAAGTTGGCAGGAATAGCCAATACTCCAGAAGATAGGCTTAAAATACAGGAGGATCTGGACAGACTCGAACACTGGGTGCTATCTAACAAAATGAAATTCAATGGTGAAAAAAGTAAGGTTCTACATTTAGGCAGGAAAAATCAAATGCACAGGTATAGTATAGGTAGTACCTTGCTCAATAGTAGTAACTGTGAGAGGGATCTCGGAGTCCTAGTAGACAATCACTTCAATATGAGCCAGCAGTGTGTGCAGCTGCCAAAAAAGCCAACACAGTGCTAGGCTGCATTAACAGAGGGATAGAATCAAGATCAAGTGAAGTACTAATACCACTTTACAATGCTTTGGTAAGGCCACACCTGGAATACTGCATTCAGTTTTGGTCACCACGATGTAAAAAAGATGTCAAGACTCTAGAGAGGGTACAGAGGAGAGCAACAAAGATGATTGGGGGACTGGAGGCTAAAACATATAGGGAACGGTTGCTGGAATTGGGTATGTGTAGTTTGACGAAGAGAAGAGTGAGGGGTGACACGATAGCAGTGTTCCAATATCTCAGGGGCTGACACAAAGAAGAGGGAGTCAAGCTATTCTCCAAAGCACCTGAAAGCAGGACAAGAAGCAATGGATGCAAACTAGTCAAGGAGAGAAGCAACCTAGAACTAAGGAGAAACTTCCTGACAGTTAGAACAATTAACCAGTGGAACAACCTGCCTCCAGAGGTGGTGAATGCTCCAACACTGGAGGTTTTTAAGAAGAGACTGGCCAGCTGTTTGTCTGAAATGGTATAGGGTTTCCTGCCTGAGCAGGGGGTTGGACTAGATGACCTCCAAGGTCCCTTTCAACTTATTATTATTATTATATTATTTTCTTCTATTTCTTTTCACTGTTTATTTAAGAAGGCATTCTTATCTCTTCTAGCTATTCTCTGGAATTCTGCATTCAATTGGGCGTATCTTTCTTTTTCTCCCTTGCCTTTCGCTCCCCTCCTTTTCTCAGCTATTTGCAAAGCTTTCTCAGACAGCCATTTTGCTTTCTTGCATTTCTTTTTCTTTGGGATAGTTTAGTTGCTACCTCTTATACAATGTTGCGAACTTTTGTCCACAGTTCTTCAGGCACTCTGTCTATCAGATCTAATTCCTTAAGTCTATTTGTCAACTCTACTGTATATTCAACCGGGATATGATTTAATTCATACCTGAGTGGCCTAGTGCTTTTCCCTACTTTCTTCAGTTTAAGCCTAAACTTTGCAATGAGAAGCTCATGGTCTGAGCCACAGTCAGCTCCTGGTCTTGTTTTTACTGACTGTATAGAGCTTCTCCATCTTTGGCTGCAGAGCACATAGTTACCGTAATCTGATTTCTGTGTTGACCATCTGGTAATGTCCATGTGTAGAGCCGTCTCTTGGGTTGTTGGAAAAGAGTGTTTGCTATGACTGTCATATTCTGACAAAATTCTATCAGCCTGTGCTCTGCTTCATTTTGCACTCCAAGGCCAAACTTGCCTATTATTCTGGTTATCTTTTGGCTTCCTACTTTAGCATTCCAATCCCTCATGATGATAAGGACAACAATTTTTGGTGTTAGTTCTATAAGGTGCTGTAGGGCTTCATAGAACCGGTCAATTTCATCCTCTTCAGCACCGGTGGTTGAGGCATAGACTTGGACTACTGTGATATTGAATGCTTTGCCTTGGATTCGAACTGAGATCATTCTGTCATTTTGGGAATTGTATCCCAGTATTGCTTTTCCTACTCTTTTATTGACTATGAAGGCTACTCGATTTCTTCTGAGGGATTCTTGCCTGCAGTAGTATATCTGATGGTTATCTGAATTAAATTCACTCATTCCTGTCCATTTTAGTTCGCTGATTCCTAAGATGTTGATGTTCAGTCTTGTCATCTCTTGTTTGACCACGTCCAGCTTTCCTTGATTCATGGATTTTACATTCCAGGTTCCTATGGAGAAAAATTCTTTACAGCATTGGTTTTTCCTTTCACCACCAGATACATCCACAGCTGAGCATCCTTTCAGCTTTGGCCCAGTCACTTCATTCTTTCTGGCGCTACTAGTACTAGCCCTCTGCTCTTCCCCCATAGCATATTGGACACCTTCCGACCTGAGGGGCTCATCTTCCAGCGTCATATCATTTTGCCTTTTGGTTCTGTCCATAGGGTTTTCATGGCAAAGATACTGGAGTGGGTTGCCATTTCCTTCTCCAGTGGATCACATTTTGTCAGAACTCTCTACTATGACCTGTCCATCTTGGGTGGCCCTGCATGGCATAGCTCATAGTTTCATTGAATTATGCAAGCCCCTTCGCCATGACAAGGCAGTAATCCATGAAGGGGAAATGTCTTCTAAGATTACTTAAAAAGAGAGCAACAAAGGAGCAAGTGACCTAGGGATTCCACCAAGCTGTCCCCATAACCAGGGGTCTTCAAACTGGGTCCTTTTATGACTCATGGACTTCAGCTCCCAGAATTTTTCAGCCATCATGCCTGGCTGAGGAATTCTGGGAGTTGAAGTCTATGAGTCATAAAAGGGCCCAGTTTGAAGACCCCCCCCCCACCATAAGCACATACTGTATATACTGCTGAAGGGGGAGAAGCTAGCAGTATTTTAAGTATTAAAGGCATTAAAGAGAAGAGGTGCCCAAACACCTCCCAGTTAGTATGATTTTTCAAATATGAATGCTGAATATATCCATCTTCCATAATCTCATGGGTAGATTCCTCTTCAAATTTCCTAAAGTACAAGTTGGATGGCCATTATGCCAGAATACAATAACAGCAGATGACAATGAGCAATCAATTTAATTTAAAAGGGGAAAGGAAGTATTGTATTGGGGAAATTAACTTCTTACCTTATTCAGCTTAATTTACTTGTCAATTGATTTTTTTAAAGGTACATTTTAGGAGATAATTCATTTTAAACCTGAGAAATTGATTTATTTTTCAAAGATGGAGATCCACTTATATTAAAGATGGGATATTTAATTAATACAATTTAATTGAGTAGATTTGGAAGGCAAAGAAAGAACTAGTGAAGCCTTATTTTAGCAGACTATTTGGTGGATGGTGGGGGGGAGATCTGTTATGCCTGGATATCAGTTAAATACAGCAGGATATTATTGCACTAATTTATATATTTTTCCCCAATAGCATAGAATTAAGATAACATTAATATATAACAGTCTCATATGGATTGTTTCAAACTTGTCCATTATTTGGAGTAGCAATACGTAGGGTTGACTATCTAGGGAAATTTCCTCCATGGCATATGAAGTTCATTAAATGGGGTTCCGTTAACCAAAGTTTCACTGTGTTTAATTCATTTCATTTTTAAATTCACTTTTGTGTCCTGGCCTTAGCATCTTTTTTGGTATGCTAGCCATGGCTCACCATTCAAAATTTCCAGTGCCCCGCAAAAGATTTTGTGGCCTTATTGGAGATTGACAGCAGCAGGAAAAGGTCTATTCAATAAACAACATTCTTGGTCCCACTCAGTTGCTAGGGAATGCAGAACAACCAATATAAATGTTTCAAGACTCTGAAGAAATGTTAATTCACAGTTGTTACTTTCTTGGTATTCTGCCATGTCATTGCTATTCTATCCCAGATCACTATGGAATTCTCTGTCAGAAGAGAGAATAGATCAGACATGTGAAACACAAGGCCCGGGGGCCGGATCTGGCCCGTGAAGTGGTTTCATGTGGCCCGCGAAGCCATCCTGGAAACAGTGAGGGAATGGCCCCCACTGCCTTGGCCCTGGCCCAGAGACCCTCCTTCTGCCAGAGACCCTCAGATCTGTCCCACTCCTGCCCAGGCCCCCATAGGCACCCTTGATGCGAATGATGTAGAGCTGGCCATGCCCACCCAGTAGGCCATACGCACTCTAGCCACGCCTACCCAGTAGGCCACACCCACCCTGGCCATACCCACCCGGACCCCCTGAGGGCAACCGCAATGCTGATGCAGCCCTCAATGAAATTGAGTTTGACACCCCTGGAATAGATGATCTCTGAGGCTTTTTTCCAATTCTGGAATTCTAGGAAAATAAGTCACTTAAATGCTCAACATTTATCAGAATGGCACAGCAGGGTGAATTAGAACTGGACTGCATATTTGGGAAGAGGTAGCTTGTTAACCTGTTTATGTTTCACAGACTATATTTCTATAAAGGTACATGGGAAAGGCCTTGAGAGACAGGGCAAAGAGGTGCTGACCAGGGAACAGTCAGATAATAGACAGGATAGCCCACAGTTGGATAGTGGGCAGGGCAAGAGGCTCAGAAAGGACCCTCTTTAGTTTTTCAGGTTGTAAAGGAGATGGCAGTAATTAATGCAGCAGTCCCAACTAGATGAAAGTAGAACAGTGATTTCTTGCACCACGCTGTTTTTAATGTATAACCTTACCTAGAATCACACATCTAAAATAGCAGGATCAAGTTGACATTTGTGAGCTGAATGCAAACATCAGTCATTATTTACCCTTTCACCTTGGGAGGGTGTGAATAATAGTTTTTGAAACATCTCATTATTGCAGATTTAGTGTAATTCGACTCAAAGTCAGAGGTTGTGGAGGGTAAAGGACAATGATGGAATATGGAAGTGGCCTTGTGGATTACAAGGTTGTTACATCATAACCTCTCCAGGAGCGGGATGCCCAAAGGGATTACTTGACTATTTCAACACTAACCTTCCCTGTAGCTCAATTGATTTTTCTGAGTTCTTTTAATTCTTTGTTCACATATCATCTTTAAACCCTTGGCCACAAGGTCAGAATTTGTTAGGTAGGCCTTGCCACATAGCAGAGCTCTAACGTTTTATGAATACTGCTAAAATGCAAGGAACTAATTACTAATGTAGGATTATAGAAGCATTCTGAAGATAGTTCCCTGCAAACAGTTCTCCCTTCCTGAATTTACCAGGTGACATATATTGGAAGCCATTGGAGATGGCATTTCTTTTTAGAGACATTTAAGATGATTAAAATGATTACCATACTTGGACAATAAAGTAATACCAGAAGCAGATCTTCTTTTGATAGGATTTGATAGGGTAGAGCAGACATGTCAAACTCATGACGTCACATGACATCATGCAACATATCGGGACGGTTTTGCCATTGCCAGCAGTGGGATGGGTACGGATTCCGGATGATGCCTTTGGCCTGTGAGCCAGCAGTTTGACACCCCTGGGGTAGAGCAATTACAATTTTTCCCAGAATGCCTTATATATAGCACCAAAGGGATTTATGTGTTAAGGACAAGTACACATTCTGAGTGTTCTGTACTGGGTTCGTTGCGCAGGAATGAAGACGAGGTGAGTGAATTCAGCAAAGATCATGGTTTATTGCTTGCAGGATCTGAACTAGAGAACAAGGCTGCAGATGCAGCAATTTATACCCTGGCCCCTAGGCAGCGGCCAATAAGTTTGAAGCAACCAATAGCAGTGCTGGAGATGGGCTGTCTGAGATTCTGGGAGCCATTAGCTAGCTCCCTGCTCCAGCAGCCTACCAGTCATTACCACATGGTGTTAACAAGCAAGCCCAATACACCCCTCCCCCCTTAGAACAAACAGCACTAGTCAGTTTGTTCAGCAGAGTTAGCACAGAGGATGAAGCCATCAGGTTGGCTTTCTCCATCAGGGGACCCATGTTGCACGACCAAACACCCCTCCTCTATGGCCAACTCCTCGTTGCTTGGGCTGTGTGAGCCTTCAGAGTCTATGCATGGGCCAGCTTGGCTGTCAGTTTGTGGACTTGTGATGAAGTCTTCACTTTGTGGCCATTCTGGGAAACGATTCCTAAGCTGATTGATGTGGCACTGGACAACTTGCCCGCCCTCCAGCCCCACTTCATAAGAGAGGGGGCCTGATGTTTTAGTAATTTTTCCAGGTACCCACAAATTCCCATGCCCATAGTTCCTGGCCCACACCCCATCGCCAACTTGCAGCCCCCTCGGGGATTATGGGTGTGAAGCTTCTGCTGCCACCCTATCTGGATGCAACCTGTCCAGTTTCGTGATAAGTTGCCTCCCCCAGCGCAGCTCTGCTGGGCTTTTCCCTGTAGCCGTGCAGAGCGTGGAATGCTGGCAAAGTAAAAAATCTGCCAATCTGTGATGCCAGTCCCCAGTCACTATATGCTTCAGTGACTCTTTTGTGGTCCGGACCATGTGTTCGGCTTGACCATTAGAAGAAGGGTGAAACAGGGCCGATGTTGCATGCCTGATGAGGTTTGCTCTCAGAAATGCCTGAAATTCTGCCGCTATAAATTGGGCTCCATTGTCGGAAACTATGACATCTGTCTGCCCATGTGTGGCAAAGAGTTTCCTCAGCACCTGTATGGTCCTAGCAGTAGTCATGTTAGCAACTGGAATTACTTCAAGACATTTAGAGTGGCTGTTGACCACTATAAGGAAGAGCTGTCCCTGAAAGAGCCTAGCGAAGTCTATGTGAATTCTAGATCAGGGAGTGTGAGTTTCCTCCCACCTGTGAACTGGAGCGTGCATTTCAGGCCTTGATTGTTGGCATGTGTAACATCCATGCACTTGGGCTTCAATGGCCTTGGCTAAACCTGGCCACCATAAGTAGCTTCTAGCTAAAGCTTTCATACGGACAATACCTGGATAATCTTCATGCAGTGACTGTAAGAAACTGTCTCTTAGTGAGGTGGGGACTATGACCCTGTTCCCCCATAGGATGCAACCCTTGTGAGCTGATAGCTTGTATCTTCTAGTAAAATAACTCTGAAATTCAGGGCCTGGGCTTTTATCCAGCCACCCTGTGTGCACCCAAGAAAGCACTCTACTTAGTGTCTTATCAGCTGCTGTTTCTGCAGCTATGTCCCCAACATGGAGGGGAAACTCTGGCAAGTCGTGAATGGACAATATGCGGGCCACTGGGGCTGGATCTGGTTCGATTTGTGGCAGTGGAAGCCTACTCTTTGCTGGGTTTGTGAATCAGCTTAAACGTGTACACTGATTAAAAAATATAGACCATCTCAGTATTCTAGGGGATAATATATGGGGTATCTGTTTGTCTGTAGCAGTTTGTGGTCTGTGAAGACCGTGAAGTCCCTGCCATATAAGTAGTCATGGAATTTTTTAACTCCAGCTACCATGGCCAATGCCTCTTTGTCAATTTGAGCGTAGTGATGCTCAGCAGAGGACAGTGTCCTCGAATAAAATGCAATGGGAACTTGGGTTCCATCTTTCTCCAAGTGACTCAAGACTGCACCCACCCTGTATGGGGATGTGCTAAACAGACTGGTTTAGACTCCCTGAAATGAGTGATAGTGGAACTGACTGACAGAAGTGCCTTCAGGTCCTGAAACCTTTTTTGTGAATGCTGATCCTCTTCCAAAAACACTTTTTGATCTAAGAGCCTGTGAAGCAGCTCTGCCACTGTGCCCTTGTTAGGAAGAAATGTGTGGTAGAAGTTGAGTAGGCCCAAGAATGCTTGCAGCTCTCCTTTTGTTTTAGGGCTAGGTGCCATCTGAATGGCCTTCACTTTGGACTCAGCTGGGTGGATGCCATTAGCATCAATGCGAAACCCCAAAAATGCAGTTCAGGGAACCCCTATTCTGCATTTGCACTTTTTTAGTTTGAGGCCTGCTTCATGCAGCCTCTGCAGGACAGCTCTGAGCCTCCTTGCGAGCACCTCTGTAGATTCTCCGGCAATAAGCACGTCATCAAAATAGGGGCAAACCCCTGGAATGCCCTTGAGTGTGCATTCAATGATTCCCTGAAAAATGCCCGGGGCTACACTGTCTCCAAATTGCAAGTGTTTTATTCTGAAAGCCCCCCTATGGGTCACAATTATCTGTGCTGCAGCCATGGCCTCATCAACAGGTAGTTGCTGATAGGCCAAATCTAATTTCGCAAAAGTGGAGCCACCCTGCAAAGATGCCAGGATGTGGTTCACCACAGGGACTGGGTATGCATGCTGTTTAAGGGCCCAGTTAATTGTGCATTTGTAATCTGTGCATATTCTGACTTCCCCATTGGCTTTAAGTGGTGTTACAATAGGAGCTTCCCACTCCCCACCACCTACTGCAGGGGTGTCAAACTCAATTTCATTGAGGGCCACATCAGCATTGTGGTTGCCCTCAGGGGGGCGAGTGGATGTGGCCTGGGTGGGCATGGCCTACTGGGTGGGCATGGCTAAAGTGCGTATGGCTTACTGGGTGGGCATGGCCAGCACTACATCATTCGCATCAAGGGTGCCTATGGGGGCCTGGGCAGGAGTGGGACAGATCTGAGGGTCTCTGGCAAAAGGAGGGTCTCTGGGCCAGGGCCAAGGCAGTGGGGGCTGTTCCCTCACTGTTTCCACGATGGCTTCGCGGGCCGCATGAAACCACTTGACGGGCCGGATCTGGCCCCCGGGCCTTGTGTTTGACACGTCTGACCTACTGGTTGCAAAACGCCCTGTTCCACAAGCTTGTCTAGTTCCATGTCTATTTTGTGCTTGAGGGCAAAGGGGGCCCTGCGAGGCTTAATCCTGATGGGAACCATGTTTGGGTCTAGTTTGAATGCTATTGGCGGGCCCGTGTAAGTTCCTAGGGCTGAATCAAATACGTCTGTGAAGTCTTCGCAAACTGATGCTAGACTCGCAACTTGTGTCCGGTTGATACCAGTTACTTGGATGCCGAGTGCATCAAACCAATCGAGCCTAATTAGGCTCGTTCTCTGGCCCCCTACTATGAAAACATCCAGGTGCCCTGAAAACCCCTTAAATTTAACGGCCAAGGTGGCTTCACCCTTGACTGTGATCTTTGCGTTCTGAAAATCTGTTAAAAGTATGTCAGAGGACCTCAGCTTGGCTCATCTTCTACTGTGACTGCACACGAAATTAAATGTGTCCAGAGAAATAATGGAAATGGCAGAGCCTGTTTCCAGCTCCATCTTACAGGGGACCCCTTGCAGCTTCACCTGAAGTCTATACAGTACTTGTGTTTAAGGGGGTGTCGGGCCCCAGTACGGCAGACACTTCTACAGCTTGAGCAAAACCCCATGCAGAACAGCCCCGGGGCCCTGGTACCTCTCCTGATCAGATTTTCCGAATGGCGATTTGATGGCCGGTCCCTCTGGTGACCTCTGCAAACTTATGCGATGTGGCCGGTTTTTCCGCAGGCCCAGCACATGGCTGTCCAGAACCTGCAGTCCGAGTGTTGGTGGCGGCTGCCACAACCTGGACATCTAGGCAAGAGATATGCCTTGTGAGTAGTCTCTTGCTGCTTGCTGCTGCGGAAGCTTCTGGTTGGGTTGTCTGTGCAACTTGTCGACTTTGGTGTCTTCTTCTGAGTCCTTTTTTTAATTTTTTTTTTATTTCCATTTATATCCCGCCCTTCTCCGAAGACTCAGGGCGGCTTACAAGCTTAGCAGTAGCCTTCATTCTATGTATATGCCTGCTTATTAGGGCTTTCATACACCCCCCAAGCGGCATTATTACAAAGTCAGCTTAATTGCCCCCAACAATCTGGGTCCTCATTTTACCTACCTCGGAAGGATGGAAGGCTGAGTCAACCTTGAGCCTGGTGGGATGAGAACCTGCACTAATTGCAGGCAGCTGGTGTTACTTAAGGAGGCATTAGCCCACGGCTTCTTCGCATTGCATCGTTTTGGTGGGCCGGATCATTTGGACGGCTCCACTGGCAGTTTCGTCCACCATGATTTCGTTCTGGGCATCTGCAAACGACAGGACCTCTCTGGCAAAAAGTCTCTGCTGCAGCTCTCTGTTGTGGAGGCCGCAGATGAGCCAGTCTCGAAGTCGCTCTTCGACGTCTGAAAATCGACAGAGGTGTGCGGCCTGCCTCAAGGCCGCAATGTACTCGGATGCAGTCTCTCCCGGCTGCTGTATTCGTTGTTCGAAGGCGTAGCGCCATGCAATCACCATCATCTTTGGTTGGAAATGCTCTCCAAGCTTCTTCTTCAGTTCGGCGTACGAGACGGATGCCAATGGTGTGGGTGCAAACAGGTTTTCGGCCAGATCGAATGTCGCTGGGCCACACACACAGAGCAGCATGGCGACCTTCAGTCTGTCCTCTGCGACCTGGTTCGCCCGAAGGCAGTTCTTGACCTGGGACAGGTACGATGGCCATCCTTTTGGTTGCTTGATGTCGAATTCTTGCAGCCTTCCAACCTTGGGCATTCTGCTGGTCTTCGCAGCTGGATCTCCGCGTCTTCGAATCCTGCCTCTCCGTTGCCCAGGGACTGGTCCTCTGAGCGCATGGTTGCTAGCGTGGCTTAGCTAGCCAACCGTAGGGGGGGATTTGCTTTTCCTGCCAGGCGTGCGCTGTCTCTCCCCTAGTGACTTTCAGCTTTGATGGAGAAGCAGGATCTCACCCTTGTCGCCAGTGTTGTGTACTGGGTTCATTGCGCAGGAATGAAGACGAGGCGAGTAAGTTCAGCAAAGATCATGGTTTATTGCTTGCAGGATCTGAACTAGAGAACAGGCGGCAGCCAATAGGTTTGAAGCAACCTATTGCCACCTAGGAGCAACCAATAGCTGGAGATGGGCTGTCTGAGATGCTGGGAGCTGTTAGCTATCTCTCTGCTCCAGCAGCCTACCAGTCATTACCATGTGGTGTTAACAAGCAAGCCCAATACATTACACTGAGGATATTGTTACAGCTACATTTTTTCTTTTCTTTTTTTGATTAAATTTATACCTCACATTTCCTCCAGAAACTCAAGATGATTTATTTCATGTTTCTCCATTCCTAACTTTTTTCTTAACAGTAATCATTTGAAAGTCAGTTCAAGTGACTGAAAAAGCATACAAGTTTAAAAGTCACCTTTTGTGCTTAGGGTTAAGGAGGAATTTGAACTTGAGTCTCCCTGGTTCTAACCTAACATTCCAGCCATGGCAGGCTTCTTAATTATTTTTAAGCAATATTGTCTTGGACCAGCAAGTGTGACTACTATCAGAAACTAACTTGAAAGATTTTCTGCTCACTGGAGAAGGAAGTTAGCCATAAAGAACAGGCATCAAGGCTGGGCTTATTGATGTCCCCATCTCTATCACCCTCTCAACACTAATGGAGACAGGCCACCATGAATTATGATACAAGAAAAACAATAGCCAGCAACTGATGTTACATCTTATGAACCAGTGAAATACTTTTGGTCATTTCTTCACTTGCCAAGCAAAGGATTTCAATTTGTCAATCAAAATGCAAGAGCCAATTTATGCTGTCTCAGCTAGGATAGGTTTGTAAGATGAGGCTGCCTAAAACTGCCACCCAAGACAGTTCAAGTACATGTTGATCTAAACAACTGCCCACGTTAGGTATATATAGCAGAAAGAAAGATTACAGTCATCTACATGCACCATGAATTTTCAGTCAAAATGACACAAGAGCAAACACAACAGACTTCGGCTCAGAGTCCCAAGTTTGAATGCCATAAGAAAATATATTCTGCTGTCCACAGAGGTTTATGGCTCTGTTCTTTTAACCTACAGTGAGTGAAGGCTTATATAATATGTCCCCAAACAAACACTTCTTCAATCAATGATCCATAACTGAAGCCAACTAAATATAAATTGATGTATGGAAAGTTGCTTAACTTCTGGTCTTTGTTGATACAAAAGGACTTTAACTGAAGATAATAGTTCTAGTACCATTTTGCTCAGAAAACGTTTTAATTACAAGCAACTGAATGCTCAGAAAAAGATCTGCAACAGTAGCCTTGGTTGCAGAGAAAACAGATGCAGAGAATATAGACCCTTTGTAGATGCAAAGTCCCAATCAATCGTAAGAATGCATTCATGAGCACATAGATTAGTTTTGGATAAAACAACAGAAATCAAGACAGTGGGCATAACCCTCCTTTTCCTATCCATTTGTTCCAATCTGATCCCAGATTTTTTTTTTAATTGGATATGTGTCAATGGGAACAATACTGTATGGATGCCCATCAGAGTGACAACAGATCCCAAAATCCTGCTCTGGATTTTTCTTTAATGCTCCAAGGTCAATTTGTACCACTATCATTGGCCATTGTTTGTGCCACTGTGACTATCATTTTGATATAGTGGAAGAGGAGTAGTAGATGAGAAATGGTCAGTGTACTACTTACTGCAAGTATTTGGAATGAAAAATGATGTTGTAAAATAAATAAAGCAGGTAAAAAGTATTAGTCATCAAAGAGTAATCATAATGCTTCCAACAGCATATCACTTTCTTTTCAAAGGAAAGCAAAACTTTCTGGCAATAATTGTTCAGAGAAAATTTCTTTGTTAGTAGGGAATATTATTAATATCTTAATATGCATTGGATGTTGACTGTCTAATGTGATCTGGCTCCTTAAGTTACAAGCACTTATGAATCAAAAATGTGAGAATTTCATTCTGTGCACATATTTCTCATTCAAAATCCATTGGCATTTGAGTGCTTTTGCACTGATGAATCACTACTTGGCATTCACAAAGACAGAATTCAATAATTTATGCCTGTTTTATTGTAACCTGACAGATCCCATAAGAGGGAGTAAATAGTTGGCTGGAGTTTTTGAAGAAGATTATGCAACCTGGAGGAACTCTTCAAGAGTGAAAATCTGAATTCAGGAACTTGTGATAGGAAATAAATATTTAGACCTGTTTTTTTTTCCCCTCAAGTGCTGCCTGTTCCAATTACATTATCTGCAGCAGAGATGAAACCCTGTGAATATATAGGGTATTTTGCAAACAATGACATATAATTTGGCAAAACACACATATATCTGCACAATAAAAGTGTTTATCAGAAGTCTATATAATCGGAGCATTAATATTTATGACAGCAAACATGTAGGTTTTCAAAGCTTTAAAACAGTCTAAGGGTA
Source organism: Vipera berus (assembly GCF_964194415.1). Lineage (NCBI taxonomy): Eukaryota > Metazoa > Chordata > Lepidosauria > Squamata > Viperidae > Vipera > Vipera berus. Next base: position 96,343,628 of record NC_138202.1, read on the forward strand.
AATATTTATTTTTGAAATATGCTTCATTTTGGGTCAGCTCATGGTACATTTGTTAGAAAATTGCAGTTTTTAAAGTAGACTTAGTGAAAACAGATGTCTTGGCAACTGTTCATTATCATTTTTCAGTAAGGATCAACCAGCTTGTTAATACTGCAGATTAGAAATGCTACCTACTTGATCCCATATATCAAAGCAGAATCACTGTTTAACCTTTAAATGATATAAATAGCTCATCTATCTGTTTGTTCCCTTTATATAGTTCATTTACCTTGTTTGTGTATTTATCTTCCAAACTATTATTATTGTAATAGATATTTACAATATCTATATTGTACAATACAATACTAATATTTTTGTATTGTCTACCTCTATTAGATATGCTGAGAGCTAAGAAATAAAATGGAGGCATTTATAGTACATGAAGTATACTGTAGTCACTTAATTGGGAAATAACTGTACATCCAGTATGCATCTAAAAAAAGGACACATACATAATTATAGTTTCCAATCTCTTACATATTTCTACTTGGAGTTTATGACACAAAAGCACTGTGATTTGGAAAAAACCATTCCTATCTGAGATGGTCTCCCTTGCTTGTTGTTAAATAACTATCAGGTGGCTACCTCTATCTGGGTTGAATTGATGAGATCAAGGTGAAAACCTTGTCCAATATAAACCCATTTCTTAATAAATATGTAGACATATCAATGCAATTTTCTTGTAAAAATAGGAAATTTGCCATTTCCTTTTAGATATGTTCCTGATTGTTTTTGATGGTGTCTCATTGAGGTGAGAGAAAGAATTTCAACCTTTGCCACTACTGATTTACTAACATACTTTCCCTAACCTTCTTAATGACCCAAGAAAGAAAAATAGCCTTTATATTTCATATTTTTTCATGAAAGTAAATAGCTAACATGCACAGAACTGCAAGAGAAGCATTTCCCTCTCCAAGAGAAATCAGCCATTTATCCCATTCCTTTGCTATCACTTAATAAATAAAAAGAAGCAAGTAAAAAATAAAATAAAAGTTTAAGGTTGCATTTTATTTGGCCTAAGATGATGGACTGTAAGGGCAGGTAATTATTGGACCAAAGACCATGGGAAAAACACATCAGCTATACAGTCAAGAGTTATAAATAAACAATTCCAAAAGAAATTAAATAAATGATACAAAATGCAGACACATTCAGAATCTGCTGAAGATCTAGCCTTTACCCAGTGCATAATTAACATCTGAATTTCATTTCTATAATGCAAGCTATGATGATATTTAAAAAGTGACTGGACAAATCTCTGTCTGATAAGATTATGAGAAATATGAATAGTGATGAATGTATGCTGTTTCTTAAATCAAGGCAGTGTCCTGCTTATGAACCTCCTGGCCATTGTTTGACATAGAATGCTGGACTGGAGAAGGGAAGAAAATTATAGATCTGTTGTGATAAACTGGCATCCAAGTGCTGTGAAGATGTTGTTTTACATTTAGAACATAATCCTACCACTCTGCCTTCTTCAGAAGCAATTCCCACTGAGTTTAGGAACACTAGTCTACAGCAGGGATGTTCAACCTTGGCAACTTTAAAATTTCTGGACTTCAGCTCCCAGAATTCTCCAACCAGCTATGTTGAAGTTGAAGTCCACAAGTCTTAAAGTTGCCAAGGTTGGATATCCCTAGTCTACATTTATCAGTTTTCAAAAAAATTAGCCTCACTGCAGATGGGGACTGAAGCCAAGAAATTAAAAGACGCTTGCTCCTGGGGAGGAAAGCCATGGCAAATCTAGACAGCACACTAAAAAGCAGAGACATCACCCTGTCAACAAAAGTGCATATAGTCAAGGCTATGGTCTTCCCAGTTGCAATGTATGGCAGTGAAAGCTGGACCATACGAAAGGCTGAGCGCCAAAGAATTGATGCCTTTGAATTATGGTGCTGGAGAAGACTCCTGCGAGTCCCTTGGACTGCAAGGCGATCAAACCGGTCAGTCCTAGAGGAGATCAACCCTGACTGCTCTTTAGAAGGCCAGATCCTGAAGCTAAAACTCAAATACTTTGGCCACCTAATGAGAAGGAAGGACTCACTGGAGAAGAGCCTAATGCTGGGAAAGATTGAGGGCAATAGAAGAAGGGGACGACAGAGAATGAGGTGGCTGGATGGAGTCACTGAAGCAGTAGGCGTGAGCTTAAATGGACTCCAGAAGATGGTAGAGGACAGGAAGGCCTGGAGGAACATTGTCCATAGGGTCGCGATGGGTCGGACACGACTTCGCAACTAACAACAACAACAAGAAGTGTGTGAGCTTCCTCTTACTTGCATGACCACCACTGAGAATTCTAAAAGTTGAAGTTCATATAGCTGGAGAATGCCAAGCTTGAGGAAGCCTAAATCAGCTTCTCACCATCTACTTTTCCTATTTACATCTCAACATGGATGTAAACATGCTTTATTTTTCCTGCCATGTCTCCATGATATTATCATTCTTTCATTCCCAGCCCAAGAGTGAAACAGGCTGATTGCATCCTCAGCTAAACTAATACTTCATCCTTATACTGACAGCATCCAAGGGCATCAGTTAAGTTTTGTCACCCATTATCTTGCAGGGAAGTCAGGCAATTAACCTAAGAAGAAATACAGTAGAAGCTTGATAGAGATCAGTAATGGGGAGAGCAAATATTATTCTGTTATAGTTCTCTGTCGACTCATGTATGCAAGGACTGTTCTTCAACTCAGGAGTGGTAAAAGGCCCATGTGGCCCATAGATCACATGGCATAAAATTATCTGTAAAAACAATTCAAAATGATCTGATGGGGTCTAGTTAATTAATAACAGAAATTTCTACACAGCATTTTAAATTTGGAGTTATTGTTTGACTGAGTTGTTTTCCTTCTGAAAACTACTGCTTCTTTCTTCTAAGAAAATGGAAAGATAATTTATAACTGGCACCAGTGGGGAATGAATCATGATTCAATTCCTGTCCAGAAAGTGAAAAAAAAGTTGCCAGTTCATAGACAGAAAGTTGTTTCATTTTGTAAGGCTGAGATTAGTTAAGGTGCTAGAAATATGTGATATCCCTTGCAAATACTTTGCCAGGCAAAAGCCAAGCATTCTGGAGTGTAATGTCAATGTAATAAGCATTTACATAGCCATTCCAGGCACAATGAATTGCT